>NC_134116.1:15951899-16686899 GCF_040939455.1 Microcebus murinus
CCTCTTATAAGGACACTGATCCTATTCATCAGCGTCCCACCCTCATGACCTAATTACCTCCCAAAGGCCCTACCTCCAAATACATTGAAGATTAGGACTTCAATATATAATATTTGGGGAGACATAAACATTCAGTCCATAGCATTGAGAATGTTTAAGAACCTCCCCAGACAATTCAGATGTTAACCAATTTTTAGGACTTATTATTTTAAACCATTCCCCTTCTTTGTCCATCGTTTGTGGATTCATATTGCAAAATGAAATAACCACACACAAAAAATGATTTCTCTTTGATTTTCTATAATATTTAAATGTAGTAGCAAGTTCTGGAAATCGCTATTTTAAACCATTCACTTGCTTTATCCAACCGTTACAGATTCATGTTAGGAGATTAAGCAGTGACAAAAAAACTAACTATCCTCTTTCTGGCTTTTTGTAATGTTTAAATTACAGTAACAACTCATTAAAATAAAATATCTGTCACTGTACTATTGAATGATGAAAAC
This sequence comes from Microcebus murinus, assembly GCF_040939455.1. Classification (NCBI taxonomy): domain Eukaryota; kingdom Metazoa; phylum Chordata; class Mammalia; order Primates; family Cheirogaleidae; genus Microcebus; species Microcebus murinus. The sequence continues at coordinate 15,952,406 of NC_134116.1, forward strand.
CTTTGAAACCTCTGCCATCTCACAGAGAATGGGTGAGGCTTTTAGGAACTACTCTGGGAGTAGGAAACTTTATGTTCTCACAAAATCACACAGTCAACCTGTGGTGATTCTTAACACCTTGACATTCATTTCTTAAAATTTCTCCACACCTACGTTGTACCCAGAATAACTCAAAAATTTAAATGGATATCCTTTATAAAGTTAGAAAGAATGGCAAGGGGTTGTTAAATGGGTCGAATTTTCTGAGTAGAGGCTCAGAGAAGCTGCTCAGCCTACATGTGCAACCTGATTACTAGAATTTGTAGTCAATACGGTATTTAAAATAGTCAAATTCATAGAAGCAGAGAGTAGAATAGTGGTTGGGGGTGGAGGAGGAGGGGAAATGGGGAGGTGCTAATCACTAGGTAGTAAGTTTCAGTAGGTAGGTAGAAAGTTTCAGTAATACAACATGAAGAAATCATGTTGGGCCTGTAGTACAGCATTGGGCCTGTAGTTAACATTGTATTGTGCACTTAAAAATCTGTTAAAAGGGGAGATCTAATGTTAAATGTTATTACCACAATAAAAGAAAAATTAAAAAATCCAGTTACTTAGGTGACAAAAATACAACCTCATTCTCTCTCCTACTGCTGGACAGTTTTAGTTTGGGCATGTAAGGTGCAATGACAAAAGGACGTTGAGGTGTTTTAGGCTATACTGAATCCCTTTACTAAACCCCAAAACTTTTAAAGGTCAAAGGAAATTCAATTTTCACAATTAAAAAAAACAAACAATCTTTAGTGAAGTAACAACACTATTTTGGAGTATTTATAGAGAGAATCAGAGACAAATAACATGCTGCTTTTTTCTTGGGATTAAGGAAATAGATTCAGTATAAAAAGTGGGAAACCATTTTCTGTTTCTAATCAGTGGGTTGACAAAAGGAAAAGAAAAAATCAGAGCCTGTTTCTGGAGATGGTCCTTTGAAATATTTGGCTTTCTCTGAGGTCACCCACCTTGGGTGGCCCTTGCAGTCTTGCTGGGACTAGCCTGTGCATGTAGCATTCTGCTTTTACAGAGCTACATCCTGATTTAGTGAGGGCCAAGGCATAAATAAGTACCCCACAAGAAAAGTGGTGTTTGGAAGAGGAGGTGGGGAGAGTGTAGAGGGAGGAAAAGAGGGGACACCAGCTCAATCAGGGCATTTACTTTTGTCCAAAATTAGATTGAAAATCAACCACAGCAGCTGTCTAACTGCAGGGGCAGGGGAGGGAGTAGCTGTTCCACTGTTGAGATGGATAATGCTGCTGTGATGCTCAGGGGTCAGATTTCCAATGGTGTCGTCATTCTACTACTGGCATGATGTTCTCTGCCATGTTGCTGGGGGAGACAGGACTCCAGGCTGCATTAAAGGAAGAAAACAATCCAGCTGCCTGCCTTTCCTCCAAGCAGAGGCCAGATTAGAGGGAAAGATGCAACCAGCCCTTTGAAGTTCATGAGCAAAGGACACCCAGGGGACTGACCAGAGGCTCGCTTGAGAGGGCTGGGAAGGACTGGCATTGCAGGTCTAGTGGCTGGCATGCTCTAATATGGCTTTGCTACTCAGACATGGGAGAGGCAGGAACTCAGAGACTCCATCTCTGTTCTCTGGGAAAGAAGAACGTTCTATTCACAAAGCTTGGATGGGTTAGATTGAAAGATGTGGATAGTAGCATATCACAGGGATGAAAATCAGAGAGACCTGGCTCTCTCGTGGCTTATCACAGTCTAATGGTGTGATCTCCAGCAGGGCACTTTTGCTTTCTCTAAACCTCAGTTTCATAACGGACTCACCTGCCTCACTGGGGCATGGTGAGAAATAGATAAAATAATCTGGGCAAAGCTCTTAGCCTCACACATAATAAACCTTCAGCAAATGTTAGGTGTAAAATATTTAAACTGAAATTTTTTAAAAAAGTACTTGTTTTAAAGAAATTATAAATAAACCACATCATTGTTGTGAAACATTTGAAATGTACAAAAGTTCTTAAGGTTAAAAAGTAAAAACTAAATTATTTGCCAGTTCTCTGCCTCCCTCCCACTCTCCCACTTACCTCTGTTCTCCCAACAAAATAAACTTGCTTCCAACTTGGATTCCAAACTTGCTTCCAACCCATGGAGATCTGGGCATGTTTGCCTCAGATTTTTAATCTATACAGTGAGGATAATACTAAAAATTACTTCAGAGAGGTGTTAAGTGCTTAGAATAGAATAGTGCATGGCCCCGAGTAAGCTTTCAATAAATGTTTGCTCTCATCTTCTATGTAAAAAAAAAAATAATAATGCCTAGGTATGCGTCTATTCTATAAATATGTAAAGTAGTTTATGGACCATCAGCCTACCTACCCTAAGAAATGATCAAATTCATAAAAATGTGAGCAGCTTCAAGAGTATTAATAACTTTTATCATTGGAAGTCACTCTGGACATAATCTATTGCAAATTTCCAGAAGACAGTGCAAAAATCCTTCCTGTAAACTCCAAAATGTGCAGTCGTTCTCTCTGAAAGTATCCAGAAAGAAGCTTACTACTCAGGATAATCCAACACATTATTATTAGATTATATAGTTCTTTTTATTGAATAAACAGCCACTTTGTGATAACTTCTAATTGATAACTTCCATTTTTACTCTGGATGCTCCTTGCTGGAAGAACAGGGAACACTATAAAACAAAACCATAACATCTGCATCCTGGGCTTTGGATTTTGAAGGACTTTTCTCAATAAATACTTTTTGTATTGCACTAGTACAGTCTCTGCAGAGAAACATATATTCTTTTAGCCATGTATGATAGGTAAAATATATTTTCTAGTTTTCACATTCTTCACATATTCAGTTAAGAATTTATGAGACTAAGAAATCTGTCACTTTAGGAAATGAAGAAATCTGTTTCTTACTACATGATGTGATATTATCAGATGGGAGTTAGTAAATATCTTTTTTTCCCTTTTATTTTATATTATGGCGGTACAAATATTGTTTCTCTATTTTTTTTTTCAAAATTTGAGGAAAAGATAGTGAAAGCATGAGATAATATTTCTAGGATTCGTTCCCAAGGAAAAAGGATTGATGAATGGATACTGACTTAGAAACCTGAAAAGGCCATTCATATGGATTTGACGAGAAATTTAATGATTTCTTGCTAGAAAAAAATACACATTTTTTATAAATGTATGATGAGAAAAACTATAAATGAGAAAAACATATAATAAAAAGTTATTCAATTTTAGGAGATGAAAATATCTGTACTATTTTCACAAACAATAATTGATGCCAAGACAGTTTATAATTACCAAGTTATGTGATTAAAATATACTGAAAAAATAGTTTTATTATCTGTCTGTCCTATAATATACCTAACTTTTAGTCCAGTTGTTCTGTATGCTATGCTGTCTTGGTTCATATCCAAGACATCTTTATGCCTAAGTTTCCCCATCTGTAAAATGGTTCTGGTAAGAATTGAATGAGATAATGTGTGATATTCTTAAAACAGGGCCTGGTGCATAGTAAGCCCTCAATAAACAATTTTGTTGGAAGAAATATGTTTTTACATGGCGGTGAACATATTTGGGCAGAAATAAACCAATGAGCTCACTATTTTATGGAAACCTCCATGTCTCCCAAAGCATTTTATTACATTTGTTTGTGTGTGTGTTTGTATGTTTCTGTGTGTGTATGTGCGCCTATATGTGGATGGTATTGAAGATTATGTTCCTTTAGATAAAGCATCCGGACAAGGGAATAACATTCAGTTTTATGTCAAACTCTGTTTTTAAAACTTTCCCTTAAGTGGTTTTGGTTATTAAAATCAAAAGGCAATAACTGAGCGGCCACTAAATGAGAGACACTGGGGTTGCTGCATTCTATTTGGAAAATGCCACTTGCCAGAAGAGGTGACCTCATGGATGGAGAGGCAGAGTGCGAGAGCGTGGGCCACAGTCATCAGTTCCCTGCAGGGAACACAAATGATCTGGGCTTGGAGAGAGAGGGGAATTTCAGCCATTCAAGGTGCAGTGGCAGGACAATCAATCAGGAGGAGGGAGGTGCAGGTATCAGAAGCTCTGAGGCTGTAGTGTGCCTGGGAGCTGCAGGAAGGTGCCCTGGGCAAGGACAGTTAAACATGAGGCAGGGAGGATGGATGTTGGATAACAGAAAATAAGACAAAAATAGTGGGGTGTTTTCTCCTAGTTTAAATCATAGGATAAAACTTATGATGCTATCTGTATTCATTTGTTCTGAATGGGTATGTCTTCTGTCGAGAAGGAATTTGGCAAACAGAGTGGACAGTCAAATTTTACATTTTGCTATTTCAGCATCCCCCTTTAGTCTTCAAGTTTTTATGATGGTGTACTACAGTACAATTGAAGATTTAAACGTGCATATGGAACAAAGACAAGAAACTTGTTCAAATGTAGATTTTAATGGTTTGTTGTTTTCAGTTCTGTGGCCATATAAAATAAAAAGAAGGATAAATAGAAATACAAGAAATAAGATTGTAATGTTCAAGTTAAAAAATTGGTAACATCAAATTCAATTGTCTTCAAAATATGGGATGGTACGTTTTTCAGATACAAATTTAACATTTGGATCCTAATCTAGAAAGATGTGCTTAAATCTGTTTACCTCTCACGGTCTTGAACATACAAGTATGTAAACACACTTATGAGACAAGAAAGACAAGAAATGGACACAGTTGTTCGAAGGTGGTATTTATTTACAGTTAGGATTTTCTGTACACGTACATTTATTGACAGAGAAAGATGTTCACAGAATATTGCCAGATGAATAAAAAGCTGGTTACAAAACACTGGGTAAGCAGTCATTACAAATAAACGTATGGATGGAAAAATACCTATGGAAAGGAAAATCCTAAAAAAGACACAATTCATATCCCTTTCAAGAGTAAGTGCCCCAGCTAAAGAAAACTCCAAGAGGAAAGAGACCATATCTGATCATTGCTTCATCTACAGCTGCTGTTCAGTGGCTGATATACTCTGTGTGCTCAAAAATATTAATAGTGTCCAAAAATGATTGAGTCTCTAGAAGTGAAATTCCTGATAGCTTTCATTTTCTCCTTTTGTTTATATAATTTTTCTAATTTTCCTACAATAAACCTGCACTGGTGTGTTGATGAAAATAAAATAGAACTGTTTTCTTCTAATTTAATTTAAGGTTTAGGTATTTGAGGTCTAGGAAAGGACCAAATAGTCAGCTGTCTTGGCTTTTAGCATGAATAGCATTATGCCTGATAGCACTGAAGCATGTTGAGAATCCACTGCTCAATATTGCTTGCCCAGGGAGGTAGGATAGAGCTAGAAATAAGGTAGTGAAGGAGTAAGAAAGCCACTAGATGGAGGGTGAAGAGTAAGTATATCATGCTAGAGGCTCTCCTTTAATTAATCAGCTGCTCTATCTCTACCATGTTGTCTGCTATCAGGAACAGGGAACATTCAGGAATTCCTGGAGGGAAGAGACCAAGTATGTTTTGCTCAGTACTAAATCCACATCACCTAACACAGTGGGTGGTGTTTTGTTGTTGTTGTTGTTGTTTTTAAAGCAATACAATTATGCAAACATGAATGAAATGAGAAGACCTCTGCTAACAATGGTGGTTGGTCTTCCAAGGACATGAAAGTAAAAGTTTGAGGTGAAGAGTCTGAAGGATGTTATCGAACATTTTCTTATCTTAATTCCCTTCCTAAACTGTGACAGGGATACTAGATATAAAAGTCCACCATTAAGTGTGTGTCTGTGTGTGCGTCTTTAATAGGATGGTAGATAAACAATATCACTTGGGCTCCTAAAGACCCCACAGTTTGTGCACAGAAGTTATCAGAAGAGTAGTTGCTGGTATTGATGTATTGATAATTGTAATGACACTTAATGTTTAAAAATAAATCAGTGATTTCTGCATTTGGGGGGGGGATTTTTAGAATAAAATAGATATTGTGAGTCATTACCAAGGTGGTATGTTTCTCTTGGTTACACTTTTATTCCCAAATATTAAATCTTCCATTTATAACAAAAAAAAATCACCCACATAGAAATTCTGTATGAGTTAAGTTAGGGTATTGGGAAGGACTGATATGGGATGGGTGGTAGACAATAAAGAGGATGCAGCTGCTATAATGGACTTGAAGTAGTTGAGAAAGGTTGAAGGATGGTGCATCATGGGATGTTTGGCCAATTTGAGGGCAGCATGTGGTATGAATGAGACAGGAAGTGCAAGTAAAAATCAGTGGGACTCAGTGTCCTTGGAACATAAGGTTAAACAAGCCGGATGTTTTGTAAACTTTAAGAATGCCTTTGTGTCTACTGCTGTATACCCAGCACATATCACAGTGCTTGATACCGCAGTGGCTGCATAATACTTGCTGTGTGAATAAATGAATGGATAAGTGAATGAGAAGCAAGAAGATAAGTTGAGGTTCTCTGGGTTACAGGAGAGACGTATGGTGTCTTGGGAAGTTGATTTTTTATATAAAAGAGGGAACATTTTTAAAGGCAGCCCAGACCTGAGGCCCCATGGTCTAGAAAGGGGTCTAGTAATGGGAATAAAGTGAAAAAGGGGCCATTGTATGTATTTGGAATGAAGAAACAAGGAAAGAAATCACTACTGAAATGTTTGTAAAGAGAACCAGTGTGGTCCTTCCAGGTGCACGTGGGGGAATCAGAAAGGCTCAGGGCAGTAGGATCTGAAACAGGAGAGGAAAGAGGGAAGCAGAAGGATGCTGGCCGATACCATTCTGTCGTGCTGACTCTCCAGTGATGATGGTTGTTGCTGTGAACTCCTGTGTCTGAGGTGGAACCAGCACCGATATGTGACTCCAAAGTAGCAGGACGCCAACAGGTCATGTTGGAAGCTGTAAAAACAGATGATCTCTTAAGGGGTTAAGTTTAGAGGATAGCAAAAAGGATATGCTATAAAACTATCATTTGCAAGATAGAAGATGCAAAGACTTTAATACCGGACCCATAGAGAGTTGCAAAGGGAAGAAATGACCCATAGTGTTGCAAACACCTCACAGTTAAAGAAAACTGAATATTTTAATTTCAACATGGTGAAGAGAGCTGGAAGGAAGTAGGGAAAGTATATGCCAATGGAAGTAAAATTGCTATCACACAACACAAAAACTCGATTGTAGCTATTTAAAAGAGCAATGAATCATAGTATGTTTTCTGCCTGAGTTGTTATATGCTGTTTCTTTCTGTTTTGTTTGTTTTTATTTTTGTTTCTTTTAAACAGCTATTTCTGTAGAGGCCATAAGCTGTTTCTGAGTAAAAGCTTTATCAATGGACACATTGTAATATTCAGCCTCTCTCCTGATATTGAACTTTTTAAATACCAACTACTTTTTATAAGTGTGAAAAAGCTTCTGAAAGCCACATTTTTCAAACTCTGCACACTACCTTATGAAGGACACTTCAGTAAACAGAAAAAAAATATTGACTTATAAAAGCATAATACTGATAAGGCTAAGATACATAGAAGCAATTTCCTACCAACATAATAAGCTCACCTAGGATACTTAAATATCCCTATTGGTCTTTATCAGGAGAATAACAGGTCTTCTGTGCTCAGTTATATTGATTCGACATGAATGAGGGTGTGAAACAACATTTCTGTTTGTAAAGGAAAATTATTGCAATCAACTGCCCCAAATTAATTTTGAATTTTTCATGTGTTTGTAACTTAAATTCATTTTACTAATTGAATGCTTGATATATTTGATATCATTAAATCAGTCAAACTTTCAGTGATTCAAGTGATTCAGAAGCTACTTATTGAGATTTTACATATACATGGATTAACCAGGTTTCTTTGGAGCTTGGCTCATCCTGGGTGGTTTGATTTGGTGATACCTTGCAGCAGGTAAAGTGAGTGGAAAAGTGAGTGACAGATGATGTCATTTAGTTATAGTTGCATTGTTTTGATGGGTCAAATGCAGCTAAAGTGGAGATTTAAAAAAAAAATTCTGGATGTGAACTCCTCTTCATAAACAAATCAATAACCCCAAATCAATTTTGCTTTAGTTGGCATGTTGATAATAAAAGGTGCATGGAATTCATGTGACCATCCATCTCCATTGGCTCAGTGAAAAAGGGATTGTGGAGTGGTGTATAAACTTTCTGGTATAACCTTTGAACTACACTGTGAAGTCACTCTTTTGCTTTTACCCTTGTGCTGTGTCATCTCGAAGGATTTCTAAAAGATTTCTAAAAGAAAATATTTTTCTAAAAGATTTCCCAGTCTTTGAATACATAGGAGACTTTTATTGAAGAGGCATCTGAAATTAAGGCCACCAGACATTCCTTCTCAACATAGTATATCAGAGAAAAAGCATAATTTGTATATTCTGCATGTATTTACATAGGATGTCAAGAGTCCCTAACTCCAATTATGTAAAATAAAATTAATTAGTAAAGCCTGTTGCAAAGCCTATATTAAAAGTCAATATTCAGAGCAATAAGAGCCTGGAAATACCTAGCACATATTAAAGCCAATTAGCTTGATTTCTTCTGGGAATAGGAGGATTAGGCACAGGTACCTACCCAGGTAGATCAAGGAGCACATAGTGAAAGAGATAGACTCTCAGATAAGGGATCAGACTCAGAGCTGCTTTGTCTTGAGCTTCAGTGTTTTATTCTCTTTTCCAGTGAAAACTACAGCTGCACACACACACTGCAAACACATTTGTGATCTTCTTGTTCCCTGGTGAGGATGTAGTGGCACCCATTGTCCTCAGTTAGGTTTCTTTCTCTAGCTTCATGGAGCACCAGATAGGAGACACGTGAACCTGCCTGACATTAAAACTACAGTACTATACTTTCCTGACTTGGCATTTCTGACTCTGCACAGCTGTGCACTGCCTGAAGCACTCTTTCTCTCTGTTACCTTGTCTTTAGAAATTCTCCTGTTAGTCCTCAGCATCAGCATGGTCAACTCTAAACTCATTAGGTGTTGTAGACAGACAAATTTCAAGTTTGCTTGGAAGGCCTTGGTTAAGTTACCACCTGCCTGGAGGCTGGAATTTCTCAGGCATGTGCCAAAAGAAAAGATTTTTTTTTGTTAGCCCTGTTGTAAGGATTAAATAAAGTATCACTGCTCAGTGCCCCGAATATAGTAGACATCCAAAAAACATTAGAGCCTCTCCTTCCTTAATGATTCAAACCAGGTGTTAATCAAATGAGAAGTCTCATGGTGGACTCGGGGGTACCACCTGCCTTTATAACATCTCTTCTCACATTATATTCCACCTATTTGCGATTTATGTCCTGAGGGGCCAACAAGTATTAGGCTCCCCTTCAAATGGCTGCTGAGTTGTAGAAGGTGGTAGCACTGGACATAGGGAGGTGACATATATAGTAAGATGTGGATGACTCAGAGTCGTGGAAATTTAAGTTGCAAGAAGGCATATCATCTCCCTCGTCAGTGTAATTTGATGGAGGATTTACTTCAGAGTAGCCAAAAGAATTTAGATAATCACTGCATTCATAAAAAAAAATCTCCATATAGAGAAAGTTCTGCCCCTAATCTCTCTGACTTTCATCTGCTTTGAAAGGGACAAAATGAGATCAGGTTGGTACCATTGGACATAAGGATGTCTGTGAATGTCATATTGAATGAACACAGGGTAAATTCCAGGGAAGATCTGCATATTTCATCTGGATTAGTCAGCAATGCTCTGGCACTGGCCACCTTAAGTGGAGACAGCTCTAGGTATTTAGACATACATCTAAAAGATTTTCCTGATAATGTGAGTACCCTAAGAGGCAAAGCTATTTTACCTCAGCTATTCTACACCAGTGGTCTCTAAAATGCTTACGAAGCACATAAGATAATCTGTTGGTTGTGAGAAAAAAGCCCAAGCTTTCGTTAATATTAATTTTATCTCATCCTTTTATAATTTCTATTTGGATGTGTTCATTATATACATCAGGGTAGAACACATATATACTTTACAAATGCATAAATAAACATGGGGGAATCATTTTTTTTTTTTTTTTTGATGAGGGTTACAATGCTTTAGGTGACAAACATAATTTTTTCTTTTCCCAGACTGTGGTTTTGCACTTGCTTACCAAAGCTAACTTCAGCATGCTCAAAAGGAAGCAGAGTTCCAGGGTGGAAGCCCAGCCAGTTACCGACTTCGGCCCTGATGAATCTCTGTCGGACAACGCTGACATACTCTGGATTAACAAGCCAGTAAGTTTCTTTTTTTGAAGTATGGAGAAGCACAGGCTGATATAAGGGAAATTTGATTTGCAAATTCAAAAATCATGTACATTTGACTTTGAAATATCTCTTTGAGCTGCATGAGAATATGGATGAGTTTCAGAGTCTGGAATGGTGAACAATCAAATGAAATAATGAGGTGCTGCTGTGGATTACTCACATAGGAAGTTTGCTAGGTGGTCCGGCTCCCTGCCCACCCCACTGTGCACGCTCTCCTCAGAGCCATGCATGCAGTGTGGAGATAATACCACTTCTCAGCTGATCCAAAGCTGGAGTCCAGGATGAGCAACCTATTCCTAACAAACTTCCTTTCACTCATAGTTTTCAGCATGCATGAATCTGTGAGACAGTAAGCACACGTTTGGAATTAAAGGTCTCCTTCTGATTTGCAAGTTTTGAATGAAAGTAAAGGTTAATGAGATAATGGATAGTGTCTCTGAAGAACTTTGTCACCTTCTCTGCCTGATTAAGTTGTTGAGGACTTGAAGGGAAGATCTGCTATATCAGGTATCACTAAACACCATAGCAACCAGAACCGAGCCGGCCCGGCATGCGTGTTCTCCAGTCTTGGAATCTCAGCTCTACAACACAAAATAGGGTCAACTTCATTGTTAAACTTGTAGTTGATGCCAAAGTAACACAATGAAATGACCTGTTGCCTCTTCATGCTTGTCTTTCCCCTAACCGTGATGCAGGGGACCTGCCAGGGCTCCCTCCTGTCCCCTGTCTTCTTTCACTGCCCCCCCAGACCTCTTTCCCAGCCTGTTCACATTTCTTTCCATTTTTTTGCTCATATTGTCCCCCTGCTTTCTGATTGTTGAAGCATCCTTATTACCTTCATTGCAAATTAAAATGTGTTAGTATTAATATCACATGCATAGCTCCTTTTATTCAGACTCTAACCTGTCTAGCAACTGCCCATTTCTGCTTGAGGCTTAGTGGCAGCTCCCGGCTCCTCCAGGCTCTCTGGCTTGTTCACATCAGTTTCCTTCGCTCATGTTGTTCCCTGGTGCAGGAGGCCCTTTCCAGCCCCTCTGAGGAGACAAATCCTCCTCCTCCACCAGGGCTAGCTGAGTGTCACCCCGCCCCCATCCTTCTCTGAAAGATGGCTCACTTCCACTACTGACAGAATAAGTATAGGTCATTTAATGTGTATATAATCGTAACTTTATATTGTATATAGTGTAACTTTATACTATAAATATACATTATATTTTGTGTGTGTACATACAATATGCATGTATTATACATATATGACACATATATATGTGTTTTATTTGTTGGACTGCAAAATAGTTATGAGTCAGAACTGTGTTGCTTCCATTTTTGAGTTCTCAGAGCCCAGCGTTTCTGACAGAGAGTAGGTCTTCCTTCATGTTAGAGAATTGAATGGAACAGAAAATAAAACACTCACTAACTTTTTCTTGGTGTCCACCCTGTACAGAGCTTTCTGAGAACTTAGGAAGAAGGTAGTATTATAGATGTAGCCTTGGAGGCACTTACTAAACCATTATTAATGCTTAATTAAAATTCTTCCTTCAAATTCAAAGCAGATTTGTTGTGGTAGAACCCATCTTTTGAAGCTCTTTTGTGTAATTAGATCCTTTATGTTGGAAGTCCAGATGGGGCTAAATTCACACACTGATGTTTATTGAAGTGCTTCCAAATTGCATGAAAAGTACATCAACCCTTAAAATAAATTGAATCATCAGTGGTTTATATGGTATGGAATTAGCAGCATTATGTCTTCATGCAAATATTATAGCTGTCAAATAAATATTATAACCCACTCATCAGCCTACAAGTGTCTGAGTCTCCTCAGAGTTCTGACAGTTTTTCTGTCTTTCATCTTGAGTGCCTGCTAGCCTGCATAGCTACAAAATCCATCTATTAATACTACAAAACTAAAGTTTTTTGGGGGAGAGTATACAGTTAAAGAATTAACATGACTATATATATATTCAAGATAGTCACTATATTTAAATTATGTTTAAGAATTGTGGATTAATTAATTAAATAGTAACATTAATTATGTGGGTTTAGCATGTAGATGCAATTATTAATAAGTATTTCTTATCCTACATATTAGTTTTCATAATAAAATATTGAATGTGAGTTACATATACACAGGTAACCACACACATTTGTCTTTTTAATTCTTTCTCCTTTATTTTGGGGTTAAAGAAAATCTTCAGACAGCAGATGTATGCTAAAATTGCTCAGAAACTTATTTTTTGGAATTTGAAAGAAATTTCTGGACTGAATTTGTACAAAACATGTTCTCCAAAATAAAAAGTCCATTTATTATTTTTTTTTAAAATGTAGGATGAGGCCAGATTTTTAAAACGATTTTTGTACAAGGAGATTATATATAAGACACAAATAAAAAGAAAACCCTGTATATGGGATGTGTTATGTATCAATTCATTTAAAAAGCATTTATGATCTCCTATGACAGGCCATTGTGCTAGACATAGAAAAGTTATAGTAAATAGAATATGGCCCCAATACTAGGTGTTCACAGTAGGAAAAAAAAGGATAAAAGTAATAGCACCTCAAGTTCCTATATGACTAAATTACTATATGACTAAATTACAGATTTTTAAATTGAACCTAAATCTTCCTGCATTGTGGTCTGATGGCCAGGAAGTGGCCGGGGGCTTGAGGAAGCATGATCAGGTTCAGTCTAGGCTTTGCCTCTTATCAATGTGTGGCCACAGAAATGCCTCCTGACGGTTCTGAGTCTTAGTATGTTCATGTGGGAAACAAGCTGCTTTGAGAATTAAACACTACGGAAATATATGAAAACATTTAGCTCATTATATGCATTGAGATGGTATTCCCTTTCTTCATCACCTTCCGTACTAGTGAAATATTTTAATGTTAGTATTATGTTTTCCAAATAATATAGTTTATGAGGCAAGTTGAAGACATCAGCTGAGAGTGTCACATAGTAACTTTGGACCATTGTTGCAGTGGGTTCACTCTCTGCTGCGCATCTGCGCCATCATCAGCGTCATCTCTGTGTGTATGAACACGCCGATGACCTTCGAGCACTATCCTCCCCTTCAGTACGTGACGTTTACCTTGGACACTTTACTGATGTTTCTCTACACGGCAGAGATGATAGCCAAAATGCACATCCGGGGCATCGTCAAGGTGAACATTTCCTTGTTCCTTTCAGCTAGACCGAAATGCATTGAAAATCTTAATCAGTTTCATAGTACGTTCATGTTAATTTTGGTAAAACGAAACCTTCTTTTATTTTATTCATCTTGAAGTTTTTTTTTTTTTTTTAAAGGCATAACTCCAGACATCGATAGAAACAGGTTGCATGAGAATATTTAAAAAGTTAAGTAAATTTTATGAGGCACAAAGCCTTTGGAATATCTTGGAAGGCACTGGATGGTCTGACTGCCAACTCTGTGAAGTCCAGAGTAGGGTTTATCCCCACCTAGGGCTGAGCTCGTGACCTGACACGGTGACTGGCTCAGAGGAGGCACTCCAATATTTATTGATGATAGAATGCAGCATAAATGTTACATGATAAAGTGAGACCATGATAATATTCATCAGGATGTTGTTAACCTGAGGTGTTTTGAACACATAAAAGGTTAAAAAGAAAGGGCATGAGATGGAAAGGAATTCTGGGATTATAAGGAAAAGAATGGTAGCATGAAATTATCACCATTGAAAAACAAAAATTAAAAAAATGTAAATGCAAAGGAAGAAAAAGAAAAGGAAGAACATTTCTGTCATATTTCAGGGTCTGATAAATGACAAATTTGACTTACATTCTGACGCTTTCATTTACTGGTTGTATCAGCATCTCAGGTTAATTGGTGGGAAAGTGTTTCATTCTGTACAAGGATTTTGAGAATCTAATGAGAAAATGCATAATACATAGTTATTGGTCATTTTTATTCGCTTCCCTTATTTACATGTGTCATTGTGTGCTATCCTTAAAATAGAGTGAACACAGTCAATGTAGTACTGTGTTCATTTTTAACTTTTTATTATGGACTTTTATAAATATACCCCAAAGTAGATTATAGTTGTAATGGATCCCTATAATTCAACATTAGCAATTATAAGTATTTGGCCAATTCTATTTCATTTTAAAGCAAATAAGAGAAAACAAGTCATTTCAGAAATAACTCCTTATGCATGGCTAACTGGCTAACTGATATAATTTTTTTTCTTTCTTTTTTTTTTTGCATAAACACTGTGCCATTATCATATGTAGCAAATTAATGATAATTCCTTAATGTAGACTAATATCTAACTTATGTTCATATTTTCCTAATTGTCACAAATATCTTTTTTTTTACAGTTGACTTCTTCAAATCAGGACTCAAACAAAGTTTACACAGTATATTGTATTATTGTATTTAAGACTCTTTTAAGTCCCTTTAAGTTCATGAGGTCTTAGCTTCTCACACCATACAAAAAAATCCATATCATTGATCCATTGGGGGACGTGAGTCTTTGTCTTGTGGCATATTCTACATTCTGGATTTGGCTGATTGCTTCCAGATGGTGCCATTTAATAGTTTCTATATACTCCCTGGTCCCTGAACTGTTTTGGATCTTGACCAGCCACGTGTACAGGTGCTTCTTTCCTCATATGGTCATATAAAATATGTCAGATTTCTGGATGTTTGCCAATCTGCCGGTAGGGAAATGGTAACTCAGTGTTGCTTTAATATGCATTTCTATCCATCTAAGAGCCATTTTTTCCTTTTATTTTATCATATTATGGGTGTACAAATATTGTTAGGGTTACATATGTTGCCCCTGCCATTCCTCTCCCCGTCCCCACCTTACCAAAACATCAAGTGTATCCTACCCTAAGGTGGTGCGCATCACACCTATTTTGTAAGTATGTATCCTTCCCCTCCTCTCCCCTCCCATTTGCCCACCACCCGATAAAAGTTTTTTTTTTTTTTCCCTTTTTTTTTTTTTTTAACCTTTGGATTACATTGTATATCTTTGCCTTTCCTTAGGAAGGGTTAGAGGTATTCCCTCCTCCCCCACAATGCTCCCCACGACCCTAAGATGTGGGTTGCCCCCTCCCCCAAACCCTGGTGGGCACTATCACCATTTTAGCGCCATAGTTTTAATCAGTCAGTACCAATTTGATGGCGAGTAGATGTAGAGCCCGTTTTCTTGATCTTGTGTCGCCTCACTTTGGATAATGGGCTTAAGCTTAATGCAGGATAGCATAAACGGTGCTAGCTGTCATTAGAATTGAATAGTATTCCATTGTGAGCATATACCAAATTTTAATTATCCACTCATGAATTGACGGACACTTGGGTTGTTTCCATGATCTTACAATAGTGAATTGTGCTGCCATAAACATTCGGGTGCAGATGTCTTTATAGTAGAATGTCTTATGCTCTTTTGGATAGACGCCCAACAATGCTATTGCTGGGTCGAATGGTATTTTTAAGTTATTATTTTTTCATTCAAATTTTGACCACTCTGTGTGCATTAACCCTTTGTGGTGTAAGTTGCAATTATTTTCCCCAGTTTGCCATTGTTTTAGGCTTTGTTCATGGTTATTTGTGCCATGCACAATTCTTCCTATCCCAAATCATAGGCAGTCTTTCCATTGTATCGAGTCAGCATTTGTGTCTTATAGGAATGTTTTATGGTTTTCCTTTCACAGATTTTGCAGATTTTTTGGTTATGTTTATGCTTTGTATTTCATTTTGTTACCCACATGAGGTCTTATATTCTACTATTTATTCTAACTTATTATTGATTATTTATAGTTTTACATGAATTGTTTTGATGTTTCTATATGATCATATTGCATGCAAATAAGACAGGTTTGTCTCTTTTTCCAATTCTTATGCCCCTTATTCCTTTTACTTACTTAATTGGATTGGCTAATACTGCCAAAAAAGGTTAAACAGTATTAGAGACAGTAAACATCTTTCTTTTGTTCCTAATTTATCTAGAATACCACTAGTGTTTCCTCATTAAATAACTTCAAAAATTTAGGTTTGAAGTATGTACTTTTCATCAGGTTAAGTGAATAAACATTAATTCCAATTTTTGAGAGTTGTATAGTGATCACATTTTGAGTTTTGTTGAATGATTTTTTTCCCCTTAGGTCTTACAATAGAATATATTTTAAAATATTGAACCATCCTTACATTCCTGAATAAAATACATTTTTCTTATTTTAATATGCTATTTGATTGTGTTTGTTATTATTTTTCTTGATTTTGTCTAATCTCTGTCATGTTTTGACATTAGAATTCTCACTGAGGTGTGTGTAGGTGGGTGGGCATATTTGCATACGTACTCTGAAATGGCTTGAGTACTCTTCGGATCTTTTTAACTTTAAAAGATTAAATCTCCCTGTGTAAATCTCCCTGTGAAACCATCTGCTTCTGATGCTTTTTGGTGGAGCTCCCTTTGCAATACTTCCTATTTCTTGTATGGAAATTGTCTGTTTTAGACTTGCTTGGTCTATTGGGGTCTTTTTAATGAAGTGTATTTTCTTAGGAAATTATCCACTATTTAGTTTAATTTGTTAACATAAGGTTAGTTCCAAATATTTTTAAATTCCTGTTTGATTAGTATTTCCTCCTAATTTTGCATTTTTGTTATTTTGATTAGATTTTTGTTGTTGTTGTTGTTAGAATGGCTAGTATTGTTTTTCATTTGTTTGTTTCATTTTGTTTTAGGTTGGCAAATTGGTTTATTTATTTTGTTGATATTTTGAAGAAGAACCAGATTAATTAATTAATTAACTCATTAATTTTTACTTTTATGTTTATTATTTCTTTCTTTGCTTTATTAGGTCTATTGGCTTTATTTATTAGGTCTATTTGCTTTATTAGGTCTCTTTGCTTTATTTGGTCTATTTCTAGTTTTTTGAATGTGCTTTAACTCACATTTTCATTTCTTGAGTTTCTTAAGTGTGATGTTGCTTCTGAGAATAGGCTTTTTTTCCTTCTAATATTTTCTTCTGAATACTGAGTTGTTCCCTTTATTGTTAAAGTCAGTAGTTCTATGAGAATTCAGATTTTTGTCCTCTGTTATGTATATATTTTACTAGGACCATCAAATGATATTTTATTTAATCCTGTGTGTTCTTCAAGATTCCTTTTGTATTCCAATTATATCAGGATCTATGTTTTGGTCTTTTGTGTCCATCATTTTCTTTTAATGTGTTTCTTTTCATTTTTATCTTTTCTACATTCTATTTCCCTTACTGCACTCCCTATTCTCTCCCTTCACTCTTGTGTTCATTCTAGTTTACTCCTCTTTCTAAAATGGTTGTTTCATTTCTTTTTAATTATTTCCTGAATAATGTTTTTTTTTTTTTCACAGTCTTCAATTATTTAGACATCATTTCTGTGCCTTCCTATTTCTAGCTTTGTGTTAGTTTTGTATCTTTTTAAAATTTCTTTTGGTCATTTTGTAATATTCTATCATCATTTTCATCTACTTTGTATGTTTATTTTTTGGTTATATGTTTATGTATTATTTCATTTATTTTAATCTATGATATTAATATATTTATAAGGGCTTGGTCTTTGTTTTATTTTTGTCATTGCTCAAAACAACATTCATATGAAATGGGAGTCTCTCCTACACAATGGGCAGAGTAGCTTACACATATTATCACTATGAGGGGGTCCCAGTACTGTTGTTGCCATGACATATAAAAAATAGACCTTCTCTGTGCACCTGCTGTCACAGCTCTGAGCTCTGCATTCTCTGGACTACTGGCCTCTAATCTAATACTTCTTATTCATTGGCCCCAGTGTTCCTACTCAAGTTGCATTCTACTCCAAGAGTTTCTCTACTATGGGTCTCTGGTCTCCTGGAAAGGATTTCTTTTAGGTATCCTTAGGAATTTAGGATGTTCCATTATCTCTGATATTTCTGCAGCACCTTGGAAATATTTGTTGTAGTTGTCGTTTGTTTCTTTTGTTTCGCATTTACCTACAATTTGTAGACTGCTGAGTTACATTTCTACAAATTTTGCCATTTATTCTCAAGCTCACTTTCTGAGGTATCTACTCAGTAATCCACTATATTTATTAGTAATTTCTGTACTATGGAATTCTCTTGGTTCATGGGAGGGCCAGGTACCCTGCCATGGCTTCAATGAACAGATTTCTGGATGATTCTAAAATTGTCTGGGTTTTCCTTGAAATTGCTAGACCAGTTTTCCTAAGCACGAGGCTTAGATAAGCATAGGTTGAGAAAATTGGTAGTTATCTCAGGAGGTCAACTTGGGAAAAAGTTGGTCTTGAGAGAATGCTAAAATTTCTTTTATGCAATTGTTACTTCACTCCCCTGGGCCTTGCCTAGCCCTATCTTGTCTTTTGTGATTCATTAGGGGCCCTTGGATGACCCTATCATTTGGATACTTGGCCCTTCGGGCTATGGCAACCTCTGACCATGAATTGAAAGATCTAAATATTCTGAGTGAAGCATTTTGTGATTGAAATCACCATATGTTGACTTGTTTAAGCTTCCAACTTGATTGAAACAAATGAATGACATTTTCCTAGAATAAAACTTTTGTTTCTTAGGTTATTTAATAAATTAAGACTTGGATTTCATATCATGGAAATTACAGTAGGCACTGCTGTAATTGTCACAGTCTAGTAATAAAAAGAACAGAGGTGTACTTGGTACATAAATTATATATTCATTCCAAGTGAACAGAGCACTGAATGAGCAGATGTTTTAATAATTTAAATATTAGAAGTTGAAGCAATAGTTAAAGAGGAAAAAATTTGATTTATAACCTAATCATTTTCAAAATGCTATAAGTTAGTCATTTCCAGTATTTTTCGTATTTCCATCAGCATTTAATGATGAGCTATTTACTAAGACCAAAAATGTTTTTCTTATTTTAAATCTGTAAGAATTGAAAATTTAAAATTAAAATTGGCTATGGTTTTTCTGTTTTGCATTCAGGAATAATTAGATTAAATACAAATGTAATGTAGATTTTAGTAGTAGTAGCATTATTAATATTATCTTGAAGTAGTCAGCAAAGCTTCATCTCTCATTAAAACTGACATTTAATATTTAAATGCTAGCTGAGGTTTTAGTTAAGTATGGTTAAATGTGGGATCTGATTATCTTGAACCAAGCTCTGAATGTATCACCTCACTGAATTTTTACCATCATGATTCCCCTTATTGTTAGACTGTGACAATTAAATTGGTGCCTACTGTCATTTTCATGATGTGAAATCCAAGTCATAACTTTATTATTTTTGTACCACAGACTTCTTCAAACATGCTTGTCATAACCGACACACATCAAAGAGCAAATTGGGTTTGAGATTATGTTTTTAAAACTTAAACTTTTAATCAGACTTTGTTCCAGCAAAATGTCATTTGTCACATTACATTTATGTTATTAATTTTAATTTTATTGGCTTTTTATTTTTGAATTTGTAAATTTATTTTCCTTTTACAGTTATATGAGAAATATATACATATTTTAGGTATTTAAGTTATATCATAATAAAAACACATCAGTCCACATAGGGATTCTGTAATACTTTTTAGAGGACCTCTTTTTTAAATTGCTCAAGTTCAAGTTACTATGCTCTCATCAATTAACTCTACCTTAATTTTAAAAACTTTTGTTAAACACCTGCTTGCTAAAAAACTTATTTTTTCATACTTTTCTACCTTAATGCATTTGCCAACAGCACTGTAGTTATCTCTCACTCAACGTTTTAGTCTCTTTACTCAGATGAATTTGAAAATACATGATGTATTTGTTCAGTTGTAAGACTTAAGCTTATGTTTCTTCATACATATGGAGGGATATTATGAATATTTAGGTTCTATTTTAATTATCAGTTTATACTTTTCTAAATAAGTTTTCACATTGTTTGGAATAGAGCTGTACAAATATTAAGTGTTTAATGTGCACTAATTTCTAACTAAAATAGTTCTAAAAAACAGTTGTATTTAGGTATTAATCTGTGGGCAGTATCAGTTTGCCATATCTGCTGTGTGAGAGAGTATGTGAGTTGATGTACCCATACATCAACGATTTGGGGAATGATAGCCTTTTATTTTTGGAACAGTAGTTTCCATGCATAAAACTATATTAGGCCATAATAAAATATTTATAGAAGCAAACCAGTGTATTGTTGCCCATCCCTCATACATAGTTCTTTGAAAGTACAACTAGCCTGTTCTGGCAATATTATGGTACACCCAAGATTCATGCCTGATGACTAAGATAATGTTATCTAATGATACCTAGTTTATAAAATTATGCAAAACAAACCAAACCTAGAAACTTTATTTTCAAAACAAAAATACTGGAGTTGTAGCTTCCTAGTATTGCCCACTAATTTTTTGACTACTGGTTTGCCAAATATATCAAAATATGCATAAATATGAATATAAAACATTTAAGATAGTAAAAATTTAAGATATAAAGTATGAGAGAGAGTTATATTCTTAAACCCAAGTATGGTTTCCAAGTTTTCCTTTAGTCATTCAGCAGCTGTTTATTGAATGATTACAATGAGCTGGTCACTGCCCTAGGAGAAGGGAAACACAAAACCAGTCCTGTCCTCCTGTCCTCAAAGAAAGAAGCCTGACCCACTTTGTAGAACAGCCTTGACACATACAGACGCTTCTCATTTTCTACATCCAATATATTTCTGAAAACATGTTGGATAGCATGTTGTCAGAAAATACACACCTATGTTCTGTTAATATAAATGGAAAAATTAATAATATATTAGGGTATCTCCAACCAATTTCTCCAAACCTCACTAACTCACTCTCTTACACCTATGTAACAATCTACCTGCATATTTCTGCATATTTAAAAGCATTTAAAAGAACCATTACTCAGTTATTTGTTCTTATTGAACTAAGCAGTTGATGGTTTGTATGTACCCAACAAAAATAGGAACATATTCTTAAGTAAACAAGAAAAAAATATACCTTATCTACCATATTTCATTGAATGGCTGATGTCATCAATTGTAAGAAATAGCATCATTTCACAGGTTCACAGGTCATTAAGAAATAATAAATGGTGTTAATTACTCTTAGATTGTAAAATGCAAGATTGTAATCAATTATAAGTGCATCCTATATCCAGAGTGCTAAACTGCAATGAAGCAGGGGAGAATACGTTTCAGAACTGATAAAATATGATAAAATGGGCCTGGGTTGGTAAACTTAAATCCTGGGTCCCCTGAAAGATTAACTTTCAGGGGAAAGTTTAAGAAGAGGAAGGAAGTGCTGCGCTATTATAAATAGTTAAGTAATTAAACGATGCTTGCACAAGATTTAGCCCAGAAGGGAAACAATAGAGAGATACCTGCATTGTACACTATATCTTTGGCAGGATTCATGGGCAACTTAAACATCTCCACTGACACATGTACAGATTCATGATAGTGGTTCCTCTAGTTTCATAGTGATAGGGGGGCAAACATTTTTGCAAATATAAATAGCAAATATTGGGATTAGTGAGAATCCAGATAGTGAGCCATAGACCCTCAGTGTTTTATGAAAGTGCTTTAGTAGTGGTCTGTAAAAGCTATGGGGAAGGAAAGCACCAGAAAAAAAAACAGACCCCCAAAATCTGCTTGGGGATGTCAGAGGAAATTTGAAGAAAGGGGAATTTGAAGGGATGTCTTGAAGGACAAGTAAGTGTGGCCTGTGGCAGGGGTGGTGAGGGATGAAAGAAAGGGATTTCACAGAGAAAATGAAGACTTGGAGACACAAAGGCATGGCACAGCCTGGGACTTTGGAGAACTCAAAAGAGACGTAGCAGATGGGCTAGGCATAGGAAGCAGCAGGAGGGGATTTGGTGAAGGCAGGCCTGGTTGCATCAGGCTTGGGAGGAGTTCTGACTCCATTCTGTGGTCAGGAAAGATGCACGGGGGATTTTAATCTGAGAGGAGCACAATCTGATTTGTGTTTGCGAAGTTCACTCTGGAGGTAGCATGCTGAATGCACGGCCTGTAAAAGAAATTGAAGCAGAAATTCCTTCCAGCAAGAGATGTCGTTAAACATTTTTGTTAGAGGATTGTATTTGTTTTAAGGATTTCCCATCTTTTGTAATATTCTCCAAGCCTCAAGTTATCTGCCAAGTAATTGACGCTCCCCAGTTACTATTTTTTTTATAATTGCTTCCCCATTAATTCCTCTTCCTAGAAGCTTTCTTGCTCTCCAAATCCCTAGAGGCAAAAAGCAACTATTTGGAGGATATATGCCTGTGTCATTTCAGAGCATCTCAGTATTGCAGACTGTGAATTCTTCAGATGATTCTCAGTTATTTATTTTACATCTGGGTAATAGATCTAGGTAAAAGTAGCATGCCTCCTTTAAGAACTATTGAAGTAATAAATAATAATGCTAAGACACAATGACAGATGGGCCCTGGGAGCGTGGAGCAATAAATCATGTACTCATGAAACTACATCAGTACATATCATTTTGTGGCTGCAAAGTATATCCCTATAAATGTGTTTTGCTTCTCTGCTATTAAACCCTTGCATAACACTTTAAGTTACTTTCTTATACTGTATAATTGATTGGCAGCCTTCAATTGTTTACCTTTGTAAGAATCGACAGACAGTTCTTGAATCACTCATCTACTCAGCCACCAGAGTGCTGATTTCCGCCTGTAGCTAAAGCACTCTCTGCCCTCAATTTCTTGTTGATGCAACAGACAAATTAAAACCTTTCTTTCCTATTTGAGGTGTTAAAATGTCTCAGGTACCACTAGGCATTCATGTGTGATAGATTCTGGCTATATAGTTTGGAAGCAGAGAAAAGGGACTATTTATTATTTGCAAATATTATAACTCCGGCATTGATAGAGTGGAATTTTAGAGAATGTGGGCATGTAAATTGATTCACAGCAACTTAAACCACAGAAACTTTATTTTAAAAGGGTAAGACCCTTGAAAAAGAGATGATTTGATAAGTATTCAGACACAAAATGTAAAACAAGATTATATTTCAAAGTGCAAAGGCTGTATTTATTAAAACACATTTTAAACTTATTGAACCTTAGCGATTATTGATAATGATTACCATGATAGTATTAATAATTTCAGTTCCTATAATTCAGTTGTGTTTACAATTTCATTGTAATGCACAAATTATGTAAACTTGAGCCTATTCATGTTTGCATGGCATTTTTAGCTTTGCTTATTCAAATTTTACTAATCCAGGAAATATCCAAAAGTCATCGCATAATCTCATTTGTGATCTTTCATGATCACACAGGAAGAGTCTTAATTTTGTGATGCTAATTTGAAAGATATGCCATCTTTCTCTCTTTGCCAAAAGAGAATAATTTCTTTTTAGAAGGAATATGAGTAGTTCCAGTAAATGGATGGTTGGATGGATGCCTTCATTAAGCATATCAGTTGACTTCATGCTATATCCATTGTAATCCACAGGAGCTCTCTAAACCATGGTTCATATTCCTATCTAATCATTCATTTAATATCTTCTATATTTATATCAGCACTTACTGTGCTCGGTGCTGGGTATACCACCGAAACTATCCCATGTAAGGTCTCAGGGTGTTAATAATCTTCAGAACAAACTCAAACATTTGCCATGGGGAATAGACTATTTTTTTAAGTGTAACACCAGAGAATATGTTCAAAGGAAGTTTAAGTAGGAAACTCAAACTTCACCATTAGATCTGATAAATTAAAGGGACTAAATATAAATTCATGCAGCAACCCATAGGGATTACAAAGGAATATCCTGTAACACAAAACAAACACTATCTGTATACGAGAGTTGAAGTGTCAGTTGTTGCATGATGCAAGAGTCATGAGGGTGATCAGAGTGGGCTATGGTCAGATCAGTCTGGAAGAAAAAGTTGGCAAGAACAATGTACACTAAAGAGCAAAAAGTAAAAAAAAAAAAAAAGGGGAAAACTCTGAATGTTACTGGGTCACTATAACACTGCTTATTGAAAGTTTTTATGAATATTGAATGATTCTTGGAAGCATGAGCCAAAAAATAATATATAAGATTTATATCCAGTGGATTATGTCCATATTTTACTAGGAAAGTAAAATGAGGATAGTTCTAATTGACCATTGCATTCCATTTAGTATGTGGAGGGCTTTTTGATGATACTATGAGTTTCTGGAAAATCTAAAGCAGGAAATGTTCCCAAAATACAACTAAAGTCACATACTAATTTAAAGAAAGTTTTCTATGTTATATAGTAGAAATTTTACTAAGCCAGTGTTTGTAATCGACGTCATTTGAAATTAAAATATTTGTATGCTTTTGTTTTATTTGTGATCCTCACTGGTGCTTCTAAAATGATTTCAAACAATCCATCCTTTAGATAGTTCAAAATATACTGTGAGTCAACTTTACCACATCAGTTTCCTTAGCAAACAAATTTATATAGTAAATAAGAAACTAAAATTTAACTACATTTGTTATTGACAGCTTTATGTTCTGAATTTGTGAGTCCCCAATTTTTTAATTTAACTTTATTTTTGCCAACTGAAGAAGTGATTGTTGTTAAAGCTAAACTGTCTACCTTTTTTAAAACTTCACTTAAAAAATCTATTTTATAAAATTTTACATGTGAACATTAGTTTAAAAAAATATGTAAGGATACATTGTGAACAGTATATCTCTCTTCCAACCTTGGCTCTGGGCAACTTTGTTGGTCTCTCAGGGAAATAATACTGTTTATCCTCATTTGTTACATTTTAAATAATCTTCAATATAATAATAAGCTCTCATTCTATAGCCTAATGAATTTAATTCATTTCTAAAGCAAATTATGAGCAATAAAAGAGGCTAATTATAGTGACACTACATATAACATTTTTTAATGACAGAAGAAGTAAAATAATAATATTGCTTTGAAAAAATACCATATGAACTTATCTTATTTGGGTGTCTGTGTACCCAGTGACCTATAATTCTTTCTTTTGCCTAACACTTACTTATTAATTGTTCCAATTTAAAAATACTTTCTTGCTGAGTTCCGTAAAACGTTAGTTCTCATTTTTGGAATTATTTGCATTTTTAAAACAGTCACAACTATGCTTTGTTCTTAAAATAAAGATCAAGTGACATTTTTCATTTTCTTTTATTGCCTAATATACAAGTAAAAAACACATTTGTTCCTTTTCATTTAATAACAGTCAATTTGAAAATGTACACTTTTATTTTTCTATGACACTTATAGAATATATTTTACATTTTATTTAATTGAGAATGTAAGTTACATAAGTGTAGGAGTTTTTTATTCTCTCTTGTGTCATGATTTCTTGAACACCCCCCTGGATTATAGAGATGCGATGTATGTTGAGTGAATAAATAAATGAAGGAAGAAAGCACAACTTAAAAAAATTTGTATTCCATTATCCTTTTGGATGTTAATCAAAATTAGGCTCATAGAAAAGTCAATTTTATATTGGCTATATTGTCTATATTTAGGTTATATTAATTAATTTGTATTTTCAATTCATTGTGCAATACGCAAGGCAAATATGATGCTTATAGTAAAAGATGCTCTGTAAGATTTTGAAGGCAACTACTATGTCCTTAAATTATTTGTTGTATATTAAATATGTGCATATGTTTTTATGTGTATACCTGACCAGTAGCATTCTAAGATTCTGTTTTCCTCAGGTATAAATCATCATATGATGACAATGACAATTTAATAGGTCATTGTCCTCTTTGTCACGCAGAGCCAATCCTCAGCATTTGCTTTCATATATGTATCTCTTTTGTGAGTCTTAAATCCATGAGTCACCCAGTTAGGTTGGCTGTCTTTCCACTGATAAAATTATCTGTGTATTAATTTGGGATCTAGCATTGGTTTCTCTGAACTCTCCGTAGAATTAATCTTTCCATCTTACCTACCATGTTTATAGCTTTATTGTAAGTTATTTTGCCTCATTTATTTGCCGAGTTCACATCTGTTTTTCTACAAAAGATACTGTTGTTGTGCATGTGTGTTACCTAGGCTTTATACATCCTCTTATGTAAAGCAGGTACTTACCAATGTTTGTTGAATTTATACTTCATATCATGGTCAGATAAGTTCAAGTAAGTGTTTTATTAGACTTTTAGTTTCATGAACAACGCACATTATTTCTGTAACATTCTCAAGGAAATTTCGATAACTTATTTGCTACTAAAGGTGGAAAGTTATAGAAATTATTTTATTTTCCTAAATAGTCTGCAACATTTTTATCATTTTATTTAAAGTCTTGACATTCTGTTTCTATTTTTATTTTCTTAGCAGGTTCAGTCAGAAGTGGTAATGATATATGTGACTGAATTCAAAATTGAGTTATATGGATGACTACAGAAACTAGTGACTTAATGGGATAATCCTAAAATAGCAAAGGTTTTTCTACTTAAGAGAAGAAGTTCTAATTCTAACTTCATGAAGTTTTCTGCTTAGTTATTCCAAAAGACTTTTTTCCCTACAACTCCCATTTTATCAAAGTATACATTCTAATGTCAGAATAGATTCTCTATTAAAAAATGAAAGCAGTGCATCTTTTTTATCTTTTTTTACATATATAATCCCAATTAAGGTTAAAGGTTATATATGGTTTCTTTGCAAATTAAGGTGAGTTTATTTTTCTTCACTCTTTATTTAGCTTGAGGTGAATTACTGGCTAATTTTCCCACAAATGGTGGTTAACCAAGCAGTTTTAAAGGTCTTCATGTTGATCCCTGTGTGCTCTTGTTTTTTTAGGAAGAAAGCTGGTTTAGGACCTAAACTGCCTATTTAGAAGAATGGCCTCTGGTTCCTAAAGTGGTAGAATTTGTTTGGCTAAAAGAAAAAAAATAATATAGTAATGTTTTCCCTTTGCATGAATTTAAAATTTTATGTGCAAAGATCTGTAATCACTTGAGTTTCAAAAATTATTTTCCTTATAAATAATGTCATTTAAAATCCTAAAAGTATTCCTTTTGAAAGGTTGTTCAATTATGGTATAAAACTTGTGTGTAGCTTTTACTGAAATAACACTTAACTATTCCCTCCACAGACTTTTAAAAAAAATATTCATTTTGCCTGATAATGCCATGTAAAATTTATTTTTAGGGGGATAGTTCCTATGTGAAAGATCGCTGGTGTGTTTTTGATGGATTTATGGTGTTTTGCCTTTGGGTTTCATTGGTGTTACAGGTAATTAAATATTTTTAACTTATAAAGTGGCATTTTCCAAAATAGGCATTATTTTTCATTAAAAGTCTCAATAGAAATATTAAATAATATAAATCAAATATGATTGTGAAATTTCCTACATTATTTTAGCAGATGTGTTTAATTCATTCAGATTACTGACTTATTTTAACTTTTAAAAAATTATTTGTATTTGACACATAATAATTGTACATATTTATGGTAGTGTACAGAATGCTATTTTTATACATGTATATAATGTATAATGATCACATCTGGATAATTAGCATTTCCATCACATCAAACGTTTTATTGATAGAAATGTCAATAATTCTAGCATTTTAATTATTGGTTACATTTGTGAATTTGTGAATTTCATTATACTATGAAAATTAATACTATAGGAGATAATTTTTTTTTTTTTTTGAGGCAGAGTCTCACTCTGTTGCTCTGGGCTAGAGTGCAGTGGCATTATTATAGCTCACTGCAACCTCAAACTCCTGGGCTCAAGCAATCCTCCTGGCTAAGCCTCTGGAGAGTAGCTGGGATAACAGAAGCATGGCACTGCACCCAGCTAATTTTTCTATTTTTAGTAGAGACTAGGTCTCACTCTTGCTTAAACTGATCTTGAACTCCTAATCTCAAGTGATCCTCCCACCTCGGCCTCCCCGAGTGCTAGGATTACAGACATGAGCCACTGCTTGGCCAAGGAAATTCTTTCTTATAAACAGATACAGAAATATATTTATTGAAATAAAGGAATATATAGAGAATAACATTTCAGTATTTGTAAAATAAAAAACTTGAGTTTAAAAATTAAAATTCTAGTCTTTTATGTAACACAATCCTCACTAAAAATAGCTAAGTAGACTTATTTGGTTATGTACTAGTCAACATAAAACACTACATTGCAAGTATAAAATGCTTTATTATAAGAAATGGTGAACATGTATTAAAAAGACTTAAAGGAGGGATTTTATTGGAAAAGATTAGAATTCATTCCCACGTATTCCTTCAAGAATGATTTTGCATTTAATTCAACTAAAGTTACTTTTTAAAAAATGTTTCTTCTTTCAGCATATTATGGGGCTACAAATGTTTAGGTTACATATATTGTCTTTGCCCCACCTGAGTCAGAGCTTCAAGCATGTCCATCCCCCAGACAGTGCGCACTGCACGCATTAGATGTGAATTTACCCATCCCCTCCATGCCCCCACTATCTGCCTGACAGCCCATGAATGTTACTACTATATGTGCATATAAGTTACTATTTCTTTTGATTTGATTAGATTTGATTGTGGTAAGAACGCCTAACATGAGACATACTCTTTTAACATATTTTTAGGAGTACAATACATTATCGTTAACTATAGGTGCAATGTTGTACAGCCTATCTCTAGAGTTTATTCATCTATTCTTCATTTAAAAATTAAGAATTAATGCTGGAAGTGGTGGCTCATGCTTATAATCCCAGCATTATGGGAAGCCAAGGTGGAAGGATTGCTTGGGCCCAGGAGTTTGAGATTGCAGTAAGGTATGATGATGCCACTACACTCTAGCTCATCTCACAAAAATTTTTAAATCATTCACAATCCATCCTGCCAACTCATCCTAGTGTTTCTTTTTTTTTTTTTTTTTTTTTGAGACAGAGTCTCACTTTGTTGCCCAGGCTAGAGTGAGTGCCGTGGCGTCAGCCTAGCTCACAGCAACCTCAAACTCCTGGGCTCGAGTGATCCTTCTGCCTCAGCCTCCCGGGTAGCTGGGACTACAGGCATGCGCCACCATGCCGGGCTAATTTTTTATATATATATATCAGTTGGCCAATTAATTTCTTTCTATTTATAGTAGAGACAGGGTCTCGCTCTTGCTCAGGCTGGTTTTGAACTCCTGACCTTGAGCAATCCGCCCGCCTCGGCCTCCCAAGAGCTAGGATTACAGGCGTGAGCCACAGCGCCCGGCCCCTAGTGTTTCTTGATAAACTGTCCTTTCTTATTGTTATAAAGTTCACCTCTCCAACAATGTATTTCATCCTGCATATTAATGTGTTCTTTTCCATTTAGTAACAACTATTGTGTGATTGACAAACATTTTCTAATTATCATTTTGCCTGTTAGTAAATGGTACAATTCTTTTTTTTTTATCACATTTTTAACCCTTTCTCTATTACTTTATTTTTTAGATATTCAAAAGCCTCCACTAAAAAACATCATTATGAAAAACACTTAGCATACTTACTCTGTATTCTAAGTTAGCACTTGCTTTTGTAATTAAAATCTGTGCCTTCATGAGTTTGACAGCAACAAGATTAATGGCACTTTCATTAGTTTATGTATTTGTTTCTCTTAATATAGCTATAGTTTCAAAATGTACTCAAAAGAAAATTGATTTTGGTGGAAAATAATGTAGGGCTAAATTCAGGGTAGAGGGTGCACTGCCTTGTGCTGTTATCTGTGTATTTGATTAATGCTAAGGGAAAATCTAAACTCATTTATCCATCTCCTAATTTATAGGTGTTTGAAATTGCTGATATAGTCGATCAGATGTCACCTTGGGGCATGTTACGGATCCCACGACCACTAATTATGATTCGGGCATTCCGGATTTATTTCCGATTTGAACTGCCAAGAACCAGAATTACAAATATTTTGAAGTAAGCACTTTTTATATACATATGTTAAGAGGGAAATTTATGAAACTTTTTGTAAGTTTTACCTGTTTTACTTACTTTTTTTCCCTAGGCGATCAGGAGAACAAATATGGAGTGTTTCGATTTTCCTACTTTTCTTTCTACTTCTTTATGGGATTTTAGGAGTTCAGATGTTTGGAACATTTACCTATCACTGTGTGGTAAATGACACAAAACCAGGGTAAGTTTATCTATTAAGTGCATTTTAATGTAGGTAACAAGGACATTTATGCAATTTTTATGAGAAAAACCTGTGTCACAATTTTTTAAAGGTGTTTATGTACTCTTTGTTCTGTATTCTCTGCTTTCTCAGTATTGTTTCATCCAATTTTTAAAGATATTTTATTTTATTTAAAGACATTTTTATTTTCAAGACAACCCAGATATAAAACAGTAACCTGGTGGGAAAGTAGATTAAGCAATTAATGCAGAGTATACATTTAGAAAACTTCCTCAGTGTGGCAAAAACAGGGAGTGTGCTAACATGATACTGTCAAAGATTTTTATTGTAGTAGAGTGGGTTACATTTTAGCAACAAAGCTTATTTTTGTAATTATTATCTCTGGTTATCCTTCCCTAAACAGTTCCCTAATTAGTTATTGTATAACATCTTTTCTAAACAAAACACTACTATCTGTTGCATTCTTGGGTTGTAGGATTGATGGGTAAGATAATGTGTGTGTGTGTGTGTGTGTGTGTGTGTGTGTGTGTGTGTGTGTGTGTAGTTGAATTACTTGAATTACCTATTATATATTGCACAAATAAGGCCCCTGTCTCTCCTACTTGGCCAACCATTGTTACTCTATAACCCGAGGAATGGAGTGATGGGAAGAGAGAACAGAGTAGGATGTTGGCCCCTGCACATGCATAATCCAGAAGTGTCCCCTTAGGTATTGACTAGATATCAGAGTTTGGGACTCCAAGCACAACTGAGAGGTGCAACAGATATGGCTCTGCAATATTTCAGGGCAGCAGGGATTAGGGGTAGTAAAATTGATTTTACACCTTATAGTTAGATCTTTGTGCCGTAATTGGCCTATTCACAAATGGATAACTCATCTATAAATTATAGAAAGAAAAAGTTTGATTCAAATCATAGAAAATAAATTTAAAATACTTTATTTAGTTCAAAAGAAGACTACAAGGAGCCATTCATCTCCAAATTATTTTTAAGGTACCAATATCTATTTACAAATCAATTGTGTATATAAGGATCATTGAGTTTAAAAATATTAAAACTGTTAGTGTTTTCTGAACTTGGAGAGTTTTTTTTTTCATAGAGTGTATGTACTTGTATACATAAAAAGTAAATAAACCACAGAGAGTGAATTGCCTTGTGAGTATATACATCATGATAAACTTGGTTCAATTCCAATTCTTTGTTGTATGTGTTTGCATAAATTATTTAGGTCATTATGAAGTGGAGATAATAATAGGACATACTTTTTAGAGTTGTCAGAAAGAGTAAATGAGGGAATGAACATAAAGACTTAAGTAAGCTTACTAGCTTATAATAAATGCACTAGCTATATGCTAGTTGTCATTACTTTGATGTCATAAAGAGATATATAAATATAGTTGTATGCTGAGGTGCTATGTATAAGTGTATCCTGCAAATGAGAGACAATATGCTAAAAAAGTAAGGGTTAAAAAAGTAGAATAAACTTTTAACTCATAAGAACCTGAAAAGAAAACATCTATAATTAATGGCTATGTTATTTTACTGACATAGTAACTAAATTCTGAGTTTATTTGAAATTTAATGGACATTTAATTATTAGTCTTTCCCAGAAAGAAACTGTTAATAATTATTTTTCTCATTTATGCATATACAGTATATGTATATTATGTAACTTGTAATAATTACATAATGTACTAAAAACTAAAAGTGACATATATTATTTGCTGTCTCTCTACCTCAAAGAATGTAAACTCTACAGGGATAGAGATTTTTTCCTATATGTTTTTATTAATAGATCAGGAGGCATGTGCAAGAAAATATAAATGAATTCAGTAACTTGCACAAACATTAGTATAATTTCACTGGTTAAATGTTAAATAGCAAAGCATTACTTATTAGTCAATGTCTTAATTTACTTCATTTCATTTTAATTTAGAAGGTATATATGCATGCATATCACATCTACTTAAAAATTTATTTTGTGTTCTTGTAAGTGTGAGCAGACACAATGCCTTCTTTGGTTATGTATGGTATTATGTTGAAGGAACTCATTATTTTTTGTTGTTTTTAATATAATTTTTATTTTTGTAGATATGAGTGAATAATCTAAAAATATATATATATATATTTTTTTTTTTTTTTTTTGAGACAGAGTCTCACTTTGTTGCCCAGGCTAGAGTGAGTGCCGTGGCGTCAGCCTCGCTCACAGCAACCTCAAACTCCTGGGCTCAGCGATCCTTCTGCCTCAGCCTCCCGAGTAGCTGGGACTACAGGCATGTGCCACCATGCCCGGCTAATTTTTTTATATATATATCAGTTGGCCAATTAATTTCTTTCTATTTATAGTAGAGACAGGGTCTCGCTCTTGCTCAGGCTGGTATTGAACTCCTGACCTTGAGCAATCCGCCCGCCTCGGCCTCCCAAGAGCTAGGATTATAGGCGTGAGCCACAGCGCCCGGCCTAAAAATATTTTTAAAACAAAAAATACTATGCTACTAATGCCACTGCTACTCTCCATTTTTTCTTCAAAAATAGCCTTGGAAAATAACTTTTTGATAACCATTTTCTGAGTATATTATTATTTCCCCTATCAATGTAATTTTGTCTCTCCCTTTTTAAAACTACTTTATTGAGGTTTTATTGACATATAAAACCTGTACATATTGAAAGTATATACATCTGGAATAAACCAATTTGTTTTTCTGTCAGAATTAAATCTACAGAGTAAGTTATCTCATTTCTTCTTCTACATCGTGAAAGTTATGATCCTTCTCAAATTAATTTTGTGTTTCCTATGAGGTAGGGGTCAAGATATATTCTTAACCTAGTGGTTAGAGTGGACATTGATATCTTATTTCCAATCATAGAGGAAAAGCTCTTAGTTTTTCCATTAAGTATGATGTTAACTGTAGCATTTTCAAAGTAAGGAAGTTACCTTTAGTTCCTGCACTGCTGAGAGTTTTTAACCATTAATGTATGCTGAATTTTGTCCAGGGTTTTTACTGCAAATATTGAGAGGATAAGATGGTTTTTCTTCTTTATTATATTACTGTGGTGAATCACATGATTAAATTTTGGATATTAAGCCAATCTTGCATTTCTGGTGTATAGCTAATTTAGTCTTGTTACAGTCCTTTTTATGTATTGCAGGATTTGATTCCCTAATGTTTTCATTACAAATTATTGTGTCTTTGTTCACAAGGTGCATTACTCTTAGTTTTCTTTTATTGAAATGTCTTTTTTAAGGTTTTAAAATCAGAGTAATGCTGTCCTCAGAAAACAAGTTGGAACATGTTTCTTTCTCCTTTATTTTTTGATAGAATAAGTATAAGATAGATATTCTTTCTTTCTTAAGTGTTTGATAGAATTCACTGATGAAACTCTCTGGCCTGAAGGGTTTTTTGTTTTTTGTTCTCTTTTTGTTTTGTTTTTTTGTGAGAAGATTTTTCATTACAAATTAAATGTATGTAACACATAGGACTATTGAGATTTTTTTCTTATTCTGTCAGATTTGTTTAATTTTGTTTTTCAAAGACCTTACCTATTCTTATAGAGTGTCAATATCAACATAATGTTTGATCTACAAGATCAGTGGTAATACCATGTTTATTCCTGGTATTGATAATTTGTATTTTTTTTCTCCTTTTTTATGTCTTTGTTATCAGTCTCATTAATTTTCACATATCAAGTAAATCTTTGGCCTATTTAATTTTCTCTATTGTAAGTCTATTTTCCATGCTGATTTCTTTTTTTTCTCTTCATTATTTTCTTCTTTCTGCTTTTAGGGTCTTTTTATTTTTCTTGTTTCTTAAGATGAAAATTGATATCGATGTCTTTAAACATTCTCTTTTCTAATTCAAGGACTTAGACATGATTTTCCTTGTAAGCTACATCTTCTAAATGTTGATATGTTGCATTTTCATTGTTATTCAATTCAAATATTTTCTAATATTGTCTGTAATATCTTGTTTGACCTATAAGTTATTTATAAGTATGTTTTTAGAAGGATGAGACTTTCCAAAAAATGTTATTGTTGGTATGCAATTTTATTTTGTTGTGGTCAGATAATAATACTGTAAAATTTCAAACATTTGAATTTCATTAAGAATGATTTTAAGGACCAGTATATGATCTAATTTGGTCAAAATGCCATGAGAATTTGAAAAGAATGTGGAGTCTGCAATTTTTAGTGTAATTTCTATAAATGGCACCTGAGTTGACCTGGCTGATAATGGTGTTTTTGGTATTTCTATCCTTCTTGCTTTTTTTTTTTTTTTTTAAATCTGATTGTTGTATAAGTGCCGAGAGAGCAGCATGTTTTCCAACTGTGACAAAAATTTTCAATTTCTCTTTTAGTTCTTTGTCAGTTTTTGCTTTATATGATTTGCAACTCTAATTAGGTGCATAAACATGAAGTGTCATTGTCTTTCTGATGAGCTGATCTTTTTACCACTATAAGTTTGAATTATTTTTTCCTGAATTTAGCTTCTGTGTGTCACGGTATGTGATGGAACAAAAACATGACCTTTCAAATTTTTCTTTAGCAATAGCAATTAGATATTATAACTCTAAAATAACTTATTTTTCATTTTATCAGCTTTTGTCTTACTTAACCAACCACAGTTACTTAAAATTAAGTGTACTTTAGTCCTAGACTGACAATACAAGGCAAATTCTTACTTAGTTTTAAAGCATGACCTTCATACTTTTGAGCCCTGTCTGGTGGTGATGGAATTAAATAAATCCAGGGACAAGAGCTAAAATGAAGAAACTCAGCAGTAATAGAGTTTGGAGTCTGGACCAGTTGGTCAGATGCCTTAATCAGCAACTCTCATTCCACTGTTAAAACCCTGGAGCTTTGGTGTTTTCTAAAATAGAGGAAATGATTCAACCGGTACCTACCAAATTTATTTTGTGCTCCCCTGAAGTGTCTGGTATGTAGCATTAAGAATGAGAAGCAGCTGGAAGCCCCATATAGTATTGATAGGAATAGGCAATGGTACAAATCCTTCAAAAAACAGTTTGGCAATTTTTTAAGAAGTTGAACAGGCAACTACCATATCTCCCATTTATTCCACTCCAGTATTGAACCAAGAAAAATAAAAACATACAAAGATTTACACATGAATGTCCATAGATCTCTATTTGTAATAGTCCATAGTGGTGACAACCTGCATTTCCATCAACAGATAGATGGATAAACAAATTGTGGCATATTCATATAATGAATACTGTTCGGCAATAAAAAAGAATGGACTATTGTTATATACAGCATCTTGGATGAATGTCAAAATTACTATGCTGAGTGAATAAAGCCAGATGAAAAAATATTACATATTCTATAATTTTATTTATATAAAATTCTAGAAAATACAAACTTATCTATAATTATAGAAAATAATTCAGTGGTTTCCTGGGATAAGGGTTGGGATGAGAATAGGGATTACAATGGGGTTCTAGGAAACCTTTGGGGTTGATCGATATGTTCATTATCTTGATCGTGGTTCTGTACATACATCAGAACTTATCATACTATACATTTACGTATGTGTAGTTTATTTTATGTTAATTATACCTACAAAACTGTTTAAAATGTTTCAGTATGAAGTAGAAGTCTAATTTTTTCATATGATGAAGCAATTGTTCCAGCACTATTTATTGTGTATTATTATACACGGAGTTTGGTGTCACCTTTCTCATTTACTAATTCCCTCTGGATACAGGTCTGTTCCTATGGTCTCTACTGTGTGTGATTGATGTATTTGATTATCTACTTACCAATATCACACTCTGGAACTCTTCCAAATTATAGTCTGGCTTTATGCATGGGGTCACATCTCAGCCTTACAGGCTCAAGACCCTGCCTTACTGGGTCATAGCCCCCCCCCCCCCCCCCCCCGTTCATACCACCACTTTCCTTCTGTCAACCCATGTTACTTCAGTTCCTACTCATTTACTTCCTTCCCTCTAATGTTTTGACATTTTGGAATGTGGTTTTCTATATTGTGAATGTAGTTTTAAATGCTATCTTTTATCCAACATATCTCATTGTAGTGGAAGGAGTTGATTTTTTTTCTTTCTTTATTGATACATAATAGATATACATATTTACAAGGTACATGTGATAATGTACATTATCATATGTATGATACATTCATACAGTGTGTGAAGATCGAGTCAGAGTAGTTGATTTAAATGTAGTACATCTTGCCAGAACTAGCTCTCTGGCATTCTTAGCTACTTTTTCTCCTTATTTTCCTTATTATACTATGAAGACGTTGAGTACGCCTATGGGAAAGAGTGTGGAGATATTGTGTTATAGGCATCTCCTTATCCCTAGGACCTAGTATCTTAGCACAGAATAAGTACTTAGTAACTATTTATTGAAGGCATGATTGATAACATTATATTTAGACAGATAATAACATCTGACAAATTGATAAAGAAGAAGAAATTTTAAAAAAACGCAGAAAAGTGAGTTGCTAAAAGTAGAAAAGGAAAAAAATGGTTATAAAATAGAAAAGCAATGTTCAAAGAAGAAAAATTCAGTGAATTAATACAAATCTGGGGTAGGAAAATTGAAGGAAGCTGTGAGAAAGAGTTCACTGTGTGGGTGAGGGAGGAAAACAAAGGCATGGAAGAAAATCTGAAGGTAGTTGAGTTTTTGTTTTGTTTTGGTTTGGTTTTGAGAGTATGTAGGCTGTAGAATATGTCTAGATTATTCTGTGAGTGAATATGAAAATGGAAAAAGATATTGTGTGGGTTGACTGTAATAGACATGGAAGTGAAGAACAGAGAAATCTTCTGGAAAAGAAAGTAGCTATGTTATAACTACAGTGGGTACAGAAGGTTGGCTCAAAGTTACTGTTTTATTAAAACTGAGTCAGAATATGAGAGTTATAAAACTTGTTAATACAGGTAGAAGACCAGGCATCATGCTGGCAAACTGCAGTTAACATTGGCACATAAATTATAATGTAAATAGGGGAAGAGGCACATAAATGCCTTCTGAAGTCATGTCTTTGAGTGACTTCAGTATTTTTTTTTTTGCTAGCTCTTTGCTCTACTCAGCACTAAGAAACGAATGTCTTTAAAATATGTATATATTAAAAGATCTCTTGGGTTCTGAATATTAGCTGCAGCTCATTACTCTATCCTAAAAATGGAGTTCACCATGAGGAATTTCACAGATGGTGACAGAAGGTTTAGTTACTTGAGACTTAGTAGTTATGATGGAATGCCTGCCTTTTCTCACTTTCCTGTATATGTAAAATCTGCCCAATAGCATTATACACACACATTTATTTTGTTTTCTTTTTATATGACTCTTAATTTACTATTTGAGAAGAAAATACCTAACTAGCTCCCTGGTAGTAATGTTGGTCATAATCACAATTTTTATAGGTTTAATGATTCATTTCAAGAACCAGTCACTGTTGAGTCTTACTGTGTTTTAAAGTCCCACAAATAAACAGAAGAACTGTCAACACCATTTTACCATTAGTTCTAGCCCAGACATCAATTTAATTTTTATTATTAGAGACTCAAAACATGTCCAGACTCAAAATAAAACCTGGAAAATCTCAATTAAAAAAAAAATTTCAACTAGTTTATTTTTGTAGCTTCTAAACTGTGCATTTAAAAAAAATGCAATTCTGTTATTTGGGACAACATGCATGAATCTAGAGGACATTATGCTAAGTGAATAAGCCAGGCCCAGAAAGACAAACACCACATGGTCTTACTTCTATCTGAAATCTAAACAAGTTGATTTATAGTAGTTGAGAGTACAATGGTGGTAACCAGAATCTAAGGGCAGGGGAAGGGCCAGAGTCAGGAAAGAGGAGTTGCTGGACAAAGGGTATGAAGTTTTAGCTAGGCAGGAAAAATAAGTTTTGAGATTTATTGCACAACAGGGTGACTATAGTCAATAATAAGGCATTGTATATTTCAAAATAACTAAGGGAGTAAATTTCAAATGTATCATCACAAAAAATGTTGTGAGTTGATAGATAATGTTAATCTGCTCCATTTAATCATTGCACATTGTATACATATATCACAACATTACATTGTGTTCCAGAAATGTAATATAATTATGATTTGTCAATTGAAAATAATAAGAATTTTAAAAATTTCTTGTAAACATCTCTGAGTCAGATATTAAGCTATGGTATGATGACTGTGTTTCTAGTTATCAGTGTGGCCAGGAACTGTCCTGACCTCTTTTTTTCTTAATCATTGTCCTTTAAAAATTGTTCCAATTTCTGCCTAATTGATTTTCATGCACTCTAGCCTAATAATGAGAGAGCTTTCAGACCAAAAACTTGTCATATTCTGGGTTTCACGGCTGACCTCTCAAACTGATTCTGTTTAATCTGTGAGGCAAACAGGATAAATTAGGAAGCAACTCAACACATGCAGTGTTGCTTTGAAATGAAGCTTATTTCTGGTAAAGCAGATAGAAGGAAACCTTAGCTCTGTCTTCAACAGCATGATGAGTAAAGCTTGAGATTCTTCTCTGATAATGAATGGTGACCTAAGGCAATTATGAAAAGAGTAATGAGATTTGACTAAGCAAAGCAGTTCATTTCCTAAAGAAAGTTGAGAAGAGCAATGGCCTGTAGCAGAAACAGGTGTTGCAAAATACTAAATGTGATGGCAGAATCTCCCTGAAGCTGAAATAGGAATGTGTAAAAATGATCTGGCAGGCGAAATAGGAAAGATGAAGACTCACCTGACATTTTATTATCATTCCTGGGAAAGGACAGAAATGTATTCATAGCTTAGTATCAAATAATGAAATCTTATGCCCAAGAGTGAGATAATTTTTTTAAAAGCTTTAAGGTAAGTAAATGTAACGATTAAATACATAAATGTTTAATATAGACAGAACAGGATTCAAATAAGAATTCAGGTAAATATTTGTAATGGCTGGACCGTTAGCATTAAGGTCCAAAGGTAGGATGACCATGCATCGCAGATGATCAGAACAATTCTAGTTTATCTCTGTTTGCTTCAGAGTAACTGCTAATAGCTTCTTTTTCTATCTTATGTAGTCTCAGTACACACAATACATTTTATGGTCACCCTATTCAGGGGAAGCTAATAGAATTTGTGTTCTTTTATAAGCTATCACTAAGAGTTGGACTAGAGATAATATAAAGTTGGATTTTTGGCAGTTTGCTATCACTGATCTAAAGAAAATTTAAGTTTTTAAAAATGAATTAAAATTTATTAAAAAATTATTAAATAAATTAAAATTTATTTGCCAAGAACTCTTGGGTACTTGGCAAATAAATAAATTACTGTCATATAAATATTTTTCACAAAATAATGAGTTTTTTTTAGTGGAAAGTTCAGAAAAAGTGAAACTAGAAACAGTAGAACTTAGAGCAGGCGTCCTCAAACTGCAGCCCATGGGCCACATGCAGGCTGCCTAGAACATTTATCTGGCCCTCTGGGTGTTTTTTGCCGCCCGCTGCCTGTCCTGCTTAGCAGCCGACTCCTCCCGGGCCCACAGTGCGCACTCCCCAACTATCTGAGGGACAGTGAACTGGCCCCCTCTTTAAAAAGTTTGAGGACGCCTGACTTAGAGTATTAAATTTTAATTTCTATGGACATTATCAAGAGAAAGTTTTGCCAAATATGTAAAATCATAATTTCTTCAAAAACATGCAATGATCTATGAAGTTTTCTGGCTTTATATTTATTTAGCTATATTTTACTGATACATGATAGATGTACATATTTTCAGGATATGTGTGATATTTTAATATATCCATGTAATGTGTAATAATCAAATCAGGGTAATTGGGATACCCGTCACCTTAAACATGTTTTCTTAATGCCGGGAACATTCAAATTATTCTCTACTAGCTATTTTGAAACATACAATAGATTATTGTTTACTGAAGTTACTCTACTGATTTATTGAGCACTTGGTCTTAGTTATTTTATCTAATTGTATTTTTGTGCCCATTTATCAACCTCTCCTCATCCTCCTGTCTCCCATCCCCTTCTCAGTCTATGGTAACCATCAGTCTCCTCTTTATCTTCATGAGCTCCACTTACTTTGCTATCACATATGAGTGAAAACATGTGATAAATGTCTTTCTGTACTTGGCTTATTTCACTTAATATAATGACTTCCACTTCCATCCACATTGCTGCAAATTACAGGATTTCACTCTTTTTTATGGCTGAATAATACTCAGTTGTGCATATATACCACATTTTCTTTATCCATTCACCCACTGATGGGCACTTAGGTTGATTTCACATTTTGGCTACTGTGAATAGTGCTGCAGGAAACATGAGGGTGCAGATACCTCTTCAATATATTGATTTTCTTTCTTTCTGATGTATACCCAGTAGTGGGATTGCTGGGTCATGTGATAATTCTATTTTTAGTTTTTTTAGTTTTCCATACTGTTTGCCATAGTGGCTGTACTAATTTGCATTCCCACCAACAGTGTAGGAGGGTTTCCCTTTTTTGCATTCTCACCAGCATGAGTTATATTTCTATCTTTTTGATACAAGCCATTTTAACTGGGGTGAGATGATATCTCATTACAGTTTTAATTTGCATTTTTCTAATGACTAGTGATTTTGAGCATTTTATCATACACTTGTTGGCCATTTGTATGTCTCCTGTTGACAAAAGTCTATTCAGATATTTGGCCCATTTTTTTAATCAGATTATTTGATTTTTTTCCTATTGAGTTGTTAGAGCTGCTTATATATTCTGGTAATTAATCCCTTGTTAAATGAGTAGTTTGAAAATATTTTCTCTCATTCTATGGGTTGTCTCTTCACTTTGTTGATTGTTCCCTTTGCTATGTTGAAGCTTTTTAGCTTACTGTGATCCCATTTGTCCAGCTTTGTTTTGGTTGCCTGTGCTTTGAGGGTATCACTCAAGAAATCCTTGTCCAGGCCCATGTCCTGAAGCTTTTTCCCAGTGTTTTCTTTGAGTAGTTTTATAGGTTCAGGTCTTTTATTTAAGTCTTTAATCCATTTTATTTGATTTTTATAGATGATAAGAGATAGGGGTCTAATTTCATTCTTCTGCATGTAGTTATCCAGTTTTCTCATCACCATCTATCAAAGAGACTATCCTTTGCCCAATGTATCTTCTTGGTGTCTTTGTCAAAAATTAGTTAGCTAAAATGTATGGATTTATTTCTGGGTTCTCTACTCTATTCCATTGGTCTATGTGTCTGTTTTTATGCCAGTGGCACACTGATTTAGTCACTAAAGCTTTTGTAACATATTTTGAAGTCAGGTAGTATGATACTTTTAGCTTTGTTCTTTTTGCTGAGAATGGCTTTGGCTATACAGGGTCTTTTGTGGTTTATATAAATTTTAGGATTTTGTTTCTATTTCTGTGAAGAATGTCATAGGTACTTTGATAGGGATTGCATTGCATCTGTAGATCACTTGTGTAGTTTTGACATCTTAACAATATTAATTCTTCTAATCAATGAGCATGGAATATCTTTCCAATTTTTGTGTCCTCTTCAATTTTGTTAATTAGAGTCTTATAGTTTTTCTTGTAAAGATCTTTCACTTCTCTGGTTAAATTGATTCCTAGGTGTTTTATATTGTTTATAGCTATTATATCAATAAATGGGATTGCATTCTTGATTTCCTTTTCATATTGTTCACTGTTGGGTTATATAAATGCTACTGATTTTTGTATGTTAATTTTTTATCCTGCAACTTTACTGAGTTTATTTATCAGTTCTAACAGGTTTTTTTTGGTGGAGTCTTTAGGATTTTCTAAATATAAGATAATGTCATCTGCAAACAAGGATAATTTGACTTCTTCTTTTCCAATTTGGATGCTCTTTATTTCTTTCTGTTGTCTGATTGCTCTGGCTAGGAATTCCAGTACTATGCTGGATAAAAGTGGTAAAAGTGGGCATCCTTGTCATGTTCCAAGTGTTAGGGAAAAGGCTTTACATATTTCTCCATTCAGTATGATGTTACCTTTGGATTTGTCGTATATGGCCTTTATCGTTTTGAGGTATGTTCCTTTTGTACCCAGTTTGTTAAGCATTTTTATCATACAGGATTTTGAATTTTATCAAATGTTTTTTCAGCATCTATTTAAATAATCGTAAAGTTTTTGTTCTTTGTTTTGTTAATATAATGTATCACATTTATTGGTTTGCAAGATGTTGAACCATCCTTGCATCCCAGGGGTGAATCTCACTTGATCATGGTGAATGATCTTTTTAATGTATTATTGAATTCCATTTGCTAGTATTTTATTGAGAATTTTTGCATCTGTGTTCATCAGGGATATTGGCATATAGTTTTCCTTTTTTGATTTTATGCTTGGGTTGGGGAGTGGAGTCAGGTTGCTTCAACTCTGCCAGTTTGGTGACATTACTCTCTAATTTATAATAGAACTTCTTTTGAAAGGATGAAGAGCAAGAGCAAGTGTTCTGTTTAGCTGATAGGATTTATGCAGAGATGTCTGCCAAGTGGGAGACATAAGATTATGTTTGGATAATTGCATATTGGGAACATTTTGCTTAAAATATTTAAATAAGAAATGAAAATACTCTGGTGGTACTTATGGATTTCTAATTAAATTAACAATCAATTTGTTGAGTGCTTATTACCTCCCAGGCATTTTGCTTGTATAACTAATTTTTAGAACCACCTGAAGGGAATTATTTACCCCATTTTGCAGATGTAGATACAGTACTAGAGAGGTTAAATAATGTGTCCAGATGGTAATCAAGAGAGCCAGGATTTAAAGTCAAATCTCCCTTCCATGCTCATGTTTGTTTCACCATTTGAGAAACTTCTATGATTTTTTATTTTATTATTCTTTTTAATTTTAATTTTTATTAAGGGGGTACGGATGTTTTTGGTACATAGATACCTTATATAATGCTTCAGTCAGGGCTTTTAGTGTGCCCATCACCAGAATAGTGTTCATTATACCTGGTAGGCAAGCCTTTACTCTTCATTCATAAACATATATGCACATACATGTCCATATTCATATACATAGACTCTTTCTAATATAAATAGTATTCTTTCTACATGTAAACAAAATTAAAGTCTATATTACATCTAGTTTCTTATATATGTAGATGTTATGTTCCAGGGAATTTAATCTCAGCTGAATCTGTAAAATAGTGATATGTAATGTATTTTTTTAGTACTCCATATATCTATTTTAAAATTGTTCTTCACGTTGATCTCCAGGATGTGAACCACCTAAACCACCAGTAAAACCAATCTTTTATGCGATCATAATATTCTAAAAGTAAATTTTAAGAATTTCAGAATAAGTCAAACTTTCATATGAAAATTAATATCAGCATGATTTTTTACCAGAATAGCAAAGACATTTGTGAGAGTCTTCAGTATAAAAACAGAAAACCCTACAGTTTGTAAAGGGCATCTAAAAGAAATTACCTCTTTTGATCAATCTTTTGATGTTATATTTACTTCCCCAAAAGAGGATTATGTATTATAATAATGCAGGTTATAAGACTTTTATAGATCCTTACTGGTAAATAACTTCTGTTGAACAAATAATATATGTTATTTTCTCATTTGATACTCATGACAGCAAGATAAGTTATGTTTCATTTTTATACTCTATTACAGCCAAAGAAACTATAGCTCAGTAAGGTTAAATAAGATGGCCAAGATGAAACAGCTTGTAAAGGGCACAAGCAAAGTTTAAGCCCATTTCTCCCTGATACTGATTTCTCTGCTTTCGGTTATAACTTGTTTTTTTATAAGATGATCTTTAATACATGTGTGTCCAAAATATTTATATAAGATGTTTAGTTTCCCTTTGGTTACAAGGAGTACCTACTTAGAAGATGAATCCTAAATGGGGCAAATGAGTAAGTGGTTATGATTGCTTACTTATTTTAAAACTAAATTCTAAAATTATGTGCTGGAACTTCTGAACATCCTATGTGAATGGGGAATGAGAGCCCTGCCTATACAGTCCCTCCCATATAGTGTTGACTGTAGTTGCCTCCATAGAAGCAATTTTTAATATCATTTTGATATCTCAGGTTCCACCTGGCCAGCTTGCTTTGCCCCATGAAAGAAGCCATAATAGCATGCAATGACTGCAGCACCACCAGAAAATTTTGAAAATTAATTTCTAGGATGAAATCTCTTTGGTAGAGAAAATCACCTGATGAAGTTTGTAAAAACCCTGATTCCAGGCCACATTCATGGATTCATATTTATAGGCAGGGCTGAGGTTCTCAGAATTGGCCAGGTAAGAAATCAATAACTTAAAACCTTAGTTTTGCATTAAAACTCCAAAAGATATGTTACAGTGTAGAACACAAAGTTACATGGCTTTTTAAAAAGATTGACCTTGAGTCTGCAAAGAAATGTTATGCTTGTGGCTGCTGTGTATGGCTCTGCATGGGAGTGACTTCCATTTCCTCTCCCCTCTTCCCATTCCCTAGAAATGTCCAAGGAGCACCAGAGGTAATTGGAGCCTCT
Source organism: Microcebus murinus (assembly GCF_040939455.1). Lineage (NCBI taxonomy): Eukaryota > Metazoa > Chordata > Mammalia > Primates > Cheirogaleidae > Microcebus > Microcebus murinus. Next base: position 15,997,215 of record NC_134116.1, read on the forward strand.
TGTCTTTCTTGCAAAAAAGCAGGTCTGCCTGTGTGTTCTAGGAACTGCAGGGCAACCATCTCTATTTTATTCATTTAGTGACTCTTACATGTTTTTTATTTCCAGCAATTAAATTGGAAAAGTGTACTTAGTGGTTGGGGGTACCTGAGGCCAAGAGCTTGGGCACTTTTAAAATCCTTCCCTGACTCACTTTTCATGTTCTTGACATTGTGGAGCCCTTGGCATGTTGGGCCATCCCAAAAGGGTGGATGCCTATTGGAATGGAAAAAACTGCTTCTCTCCAGCCATACAATTCAGCCAAACCACATCCAACAAATATAAATATATTGTAAATATATTTTAAGCTCCTAAAAGGTAGGAGGAGATTTAAATTCATAATTGCTAATTCATAACACAATCTCGTAGATTAGGTATTAAGACTCTCATGCGGCAAAAGAGGTAATAGCTCCTCACCACACATTAATTCATTGGCTGAATCACCAACTAAAGTCCTATGTGCTTGGCCCCAAATTCTGGTGGCCTCTTTCCAAAAGTGCCAGCTGACTCTCTTTACATGTTACTTCTCACCCTGGGCCTTCTAGTTCCTAAGGCAAAAGGAGAAGAGTTGCTCCTTGAGGAGCTCCTGGCCCAGCTTGGAAATGTCAGAGATAGTGGACGGCCTTATAACCTCAAAACAGTTCCACAGGGCCAGGCTCCGTGGAATCTCAGCACTCGGGAAGCTGAGGCAGGAGGATTGCTTTAGGTCGGGGAGTTTAAGACCAGCTTGGGAAATAGAGCAAGACCCTGTTTCTACAAGAAATGAAAAGCTTAGCCAGACATGGTGGCACTCACCTGTAGTCCCAGCTGCATAGGAGGCTGAGGCAGGAGGATTGCTCGAACCCAGGAACCCAGGAGTTTGAGATTACGGTGAGCTGTGCTTGTGCCACTGCACTCCAGCCTGGGCAAAGGACTGAGAACCCGTCTCTAAAAAAATAAATAAATAAATAAACAATTTCATATTTCCAGTTTGGAAATGATCAGCACGTTGATTCTTTATTTTTCTGGTACTATTTTGAATATGTTCACATACCTCTCATGGCCCGATTCTGACCCAATGGCTGTCCCCCAGCTCCTGTCCTGAGCATTGCCACTTATTCACATTGGCAAAGTAGTGAGTGATATACTTAAGGGAATAAATTTGAGAAAACTACATGATTTAAAAAAGGTATTAAAATATAACAAGGTAAAGTGATAATTTAAAATACTTCTTTAAAATAAAATCATGTATTGCCATTTAAATTTAATAGTCATGACATCTGAAAAAAATATTTAACTTTATTTTCCATTTTTATACATGCTTTCTACAGTTCTTTTTAAGTTTGCCTATCGAGCCATTAGACACAGGTGAAGGAGTGGGAAAATCATATTAAAATATTCAGTTTAATAATAAAGAAAACTGTTGCCTAGAAAATGTGCCAGATGAACTTGTTTATAAAAAGAGATGTGATGTCAATATTACTTCCTGCCTCAGACTATTTATCTTGTTTTGCAGTCCCAGTAAAAATCCAGGCAGAGCTATTAAGAGTTTTAAAAAATCAATAAATAATTTATCTCTGCAAATAAGACCCTTGCTTCATGGGGTAGGATTAGTTTTCCAAAGCATCCAGCATTAGAATCAACTAGGCCAATTAATTCATGGGAGTTTATAATTAATCCTGACAAGAGGAGGCTAAATGGGGGTGAAAACAAATTCTCTGAAATGAACCTAAAAGGTGGGTTATAGCCACACCAGGTTCTCTGTAAGCACATGCAATGACAAGGAAAACGTCTAAGTTCAAGTTTGGGGCTCAGCTTTTAGCAAGACAATGAGCCTATTTTTATGTCTGCCACTAAGAGCAAGACAAGCATCAGCTAAGGTATCTAAGTCCATATTTACTCTTCTCTCCAGTGTAAACGATTGTGTGTGTGTGTGTGTGTGTGTGTGTGTGTGTGTGTCATTCTCTCCATTGATTTTTTTATAGTTGTATTCTTATATTTATGATTTCTTTATAGAATATATAATATAAATAAAATAGAAACCTTACTGAAACAATAAATAATAAAATGCTCTTAAGTGGTACCATGTTATCTGTTGCCTATGGATTCACTGGGCTGTGTGCTTTCTTCTCTGCATCACTGACAATTTCTCACAGAATGCCAACTTCAGAAATACATTGTAGCTTGGCTCCTTTGAATGTCTTTAGCAATGAATGAGTCATATTTGGCTATTGAGAAGACAGCATTGCCCTGCTTATCTTCAGCTCTTCCAGGAAAAAAAGTAATGACAATATGAACAAAATTGCTATGTCCACATTCCCATCTAGTAAGCAAATTTAGTAATAAACTTCTTTTGTAAGTCAATATCTTTCTACCCTTTGTGGCCTCTCTTACATGCCAGGAACAGGTTATGATTGGCTCATGGTGCATCAATCACACTGCATGTATTCAGGGAAAGCACAGATCCTTGTCTATTCTTCCCCAATCTCTAAATTGTTGATAGTATAGTTTAAAAATTATTTTAAATGGTAATAACTGCTTGTTAACAACCACTGAGAAAACACTGAACAGCTACACCTACCAGTGACAGGGTAAAAGGTTTTTCTCTCTCTGGCTTCTCTGTCTCTCCCTGTCTCTCCTTTTCACTCTCTCTCTCTCTTTCATGTGCACATGCAGGCTTTGACATTTTCACTTTCCAAAGAGCTATGTTGTACAATCCATCCTTAGAAATATTGCTTGTTGATCCTGTAATAATAGTCACTCCAAGCAACACCCCTACAGGAAGGTTTGCCCAATACTCACCGCCTGCCACCCATAGTCATACTTGGTGTTTCTACCTTGTGCTTCAGTGACACCATGCACATAGCGGTAGCTTCCAAAGCATTCTTCATGCTTCTTTCGTGGTATTTCCTATTCTCTCTCTGACACTGAGCAGTAAAGTCCCTCACTTGGAAACATCTTCTTAGTCATCACCATTTCTAGCATGTTGTGTGGCATAGAATAAGCCTGTCAAAAATAACTGTTTTGAATGAATGAGCAGACATTCAAATGAAATAAAGTGGCCCCAACACTAAGAATATGGGAAAAACAATTCCTGAAGAGAGGCTAAATAATCATAAGCATAGTTATGCTCATAAGTGACAGTAATTACAAAAGGCCAACACTAAAGGTGTTGCAACAAGCTGTGACAGTAGTTTGATATGTGTGGAGAAAGAGGACACTGCAAGTAGTGAACAGAAGATTTGAACATAAAGTCTTGAGCTATTGCTTTTGGCATTGGTGAGTCTTGTGGATAGATGAGGAGGCGTATGCTGACTTATGGGGCTCATGGTTTCACTCTAATTAGATCCCTTTTCTTTTATATGAAAATATGATGGGCTCCTTCTAGGAATTGTTTTTTAAATAGCTGGGAAGTTTCTTATTTTACAGATGAAGAACCTGAGGCTCAAATGGCTAAAGTCAATCACCCAATGTAATTAAATTGGTTAATCACTGAACTGAGATGACAATTTCTGTGTTCTGATATACAGCTCAATTTTTTGTGCCATTGGGATAATTAACCTAAAACCACAGAATCCTAAAGTCCTGATATATTGTATGTGGCTACTATGAAAAATTTTAGCAATAAGCTCAGAACACATTTTCTTAGATCTCAACTCCTACATTGTGTTATTTGTAAATAGGAGATTTTGTTAAGAATTTAAAAAAAAAAACACAAACATATGCCAGGAGGATAATTAAAGCCTTCTGAAAAACAATTAACTGCTCCCAGGGATTCCAGTACTCATTTTCAAACATGGAAACTACTAAAGCCAGAATTTTAAAATATTGAAAATCAGTGCCAATTTGTAGATATCACACTAAAAAAATGCATAAAACAACAGGATCCACTTACTAAAGAGTTTCTGTAGTTAGTTTACAAATAAATAATTCACCATAGACTTAAATAATGATGGAAAGACACCATAGACTTAAATATTCAGTTTATTCAGAAAATAATTATTAAGTATCTACTATATGTTAGTTAGGCTTCTCCAGAGAATCAGAACCAATAGAATGTGAGATATATATTTCATTTATATACACACACACACATGCTATTGGATTAGCTCAAAAGATACATATCTGTAGATATAGATACAGATATAAAGAGATTTATTTTAAGGAATGGGCTCATGTAATTGCATGGGCTGTTAATGCCAAAATCTTCAGGGCAGGCTGGCAATTCCAGCAGGAGTTGATGTTGCACTCTGGAGGCAGAATTCCTTCCTCTTTGGGGGACCTCAGTCTTTTCTCTTAATAAGATGAGGCTCACTCACATTATGGAGGGTAATGTGCTTTACTCAAAATCTCGTGATTTAAGTGTTAATAATGTCTAAAAAATACCTTCACAGCAACATCTAGACTGGTGTTTGACCAAACAGCTGGGCTCCATAGTTTAGCCAAGCTGATATCTAAGTTTAAGCATCACAGACTATGTACCAGGAACTTCATGGAATTGGAGGCTACACTAGGGAATGGTCCAGTTTGGAAGAACCCAGTGAACAGATGGCCGCACACACATGAATTGCACTGGTCCCAAGCGATAGAAATGAAAAGTGATGGTACTTTTAGAAGCTATAGCAGGGAAACCTGACCCAGCCCGAGGGCTTGGGGTAGCACCCCAGAGAAAGTGACACTCGGGCTGGGGCCCGAAGGCTAACAAATTGTAGTTAACCAAAGATAAGAGGAGACTCTGAAGTAGGCAGGAGGAAACCAGGAGCTGGGGGAAGGCCAACATGGTTGGACAGGTGGAGAAACGAGGTTCAGAAGGATGTTTGGAATGTGGGATGGACCAGGTCCTTCAGGGTCTTGCAGATCATGTCACAGATTTGCCACTGTTAAGGTAGTACAGTGATTATGAAAAGTCTCTCTTTGTGCCAAATGTATCCAAAGGGCTAAGAGTGGAATGCAGGGTGCCTGTTAGGAGGCTGGATAATAGTGTATGCAGAGGTGGAGATGGATTTGAATTAGCTCTAAAGATATTTTGGAGGATATTTAGGAGAACACAGTGATTCGTTATGAGGATTGAGGGAGAAGGATGTATCAGGGGTGATTTCAAGATTTCAAGTTTGCTCAACCTTTCAAGCTTGTTATGATAGGGAACACTGGTTTGGGATTCCGAGTTCAGCATGGGGCATATTGAGTTGGAGGTACTTGTGGTGTAGCCAGGCAGAAAAATCTAATAGGCAGTTGGACATGTAGCTCTGAGACCCTAAAAAGACATCTAGGATGAGAGAGAATTGAGAAACTGTGAAAGTGGATGAGATTGCATAGGAGTAGGTATCATGAAAAAAAGAGAAAGACAAAGAACCAAGCTCAGAGCAAATCAGTACTAAATGTTAGTTACTTAAGGAGGAGATGGAAAAGCAGAATGGCCTGAGAAATATGGACAAAACCAGCATCTTCAAAGCCAGCAGAGTTGCATCTTTCTTGCATAGTTACATTTCTCTCTCTCATCACATCCAGAAGAGGGTTTTCCACTTTTAAGGACTCAGGTGATTAGTTTGGGCCCACCTCAATAATCTAGGACAATCTCCCAAATTTAAAGTTCTTAGCCTTAATCATATCTACAACTACAATTCCCTTTTGCCTGCAACATTATATATTCACACATCCCAAAGATTAGAATGTGGACATCTTTAGGGGATTATTGTTCTGTCTACTGCAAAAACTAGTATTGAGAGCACTGCTGAGAAGCCACAGAAGATAGAACTAAAACTATTCCAATTGGATACGGCACATGGAAATAAACAAGAGCAATTTAGGTAGTTTGGAGATCATGGAAATGGACTGATAAATTAAATTAGAGAGATTATAAAGTAAACACTTTTTTTCAGGAAATCTGTGAGTAAGAAGTGCCGGTCTTGAAACCAACTTAAGCATGAGTGGATATTTATTATGACTGAAGGAATTGGCATCTATAGCCAGGATTTTCCTGGTGGAGCAAGAATTCCTCCACCTACCCCTTAATTCTAGGGAGCCTCTTGTTCTATCCAGAGCATCTGAGGAAAAAATGAACAAGGAAATAATGAACCTTAACAAATTAGAATAAAATCTGGGAGATTCTTTTTAACTGAGAAAATGAAACTAAGATAAATAAATATATATTCTGAAACTCTTGACATTAATTTTAATTTTAAAAAAATGATAGTTACCATGTGGTTTTAGAAACATGTATTCCAGAGCAATTAATCATCTAATAAATGTGTCTCTAATAAGCATTTGCCAACAGCTTGATGTTGGTAAAAATGATGTGTTTCACATCTGCTGTTTCTGAAGCCAAAAGACTTCGAAATAATATCTGTGCTAGTGAGGGCTGTACTTAAATGAGAATCAGTGCTAATATGAAAAAAAAAGCAAATGGAATCCAAAAGGAAAAAAAACTCTAATATTTATGAATTAATGAAAACATATAATAATTATTAACAATTGTTGAGTGATTAACTTATTTATGGTGCTATTCTGAATGTTCTACATTAGTTCATTTAATCATTACAATGCCTCTACAAAAGTAGGTGCAATTGTTATCCTCATTTTGGAAATGAGGCAACTAAGGAAGGGTACACCAGAGCTAGAGTTTTAGTCTAGACAGTCTGTAAATATCAAACTATCAGTAACAATGGGTAACACCCAGCAGTTACTGTGTACCAAGTACCCATTTCATGTACTTTATAGATGTAACCCATTACACTTTGATCCCAGCCCTATGAGGTAGGCATTTTCACACCGTCTTACAGAAGAGGAAACTGAAGCACAGATAGGTTAAGTCACACGTGTAAAATAAGTGCTTGAGTCAGAATTCACATGCAGGCAGACTGGCTCCAGAGTCCAGTTTCCTCTCCAAATACCTGAAAGATGATGTATTTTGAAACTTTTTCATGTAGACAGAATATTTTCTCAGACATTGCTGCTATTGATTTTTTAAAAGTATTTTAAAGTAAAAAAAAAGTATATATTGCTTTTGATGGGCCAGTAAACTTTTCCGTCTCTGAACTTCGCTTTACTTTCCTCAAGTGTAAATGAAGAACTAGGTAATCTACCAAGTATCTTTTAGCTGCACAGTTCTGTGAACAAAATGTTTTCAGTAACATGTGCCAAAATTTCTTCTCTTCTTTTGACAATTCTTTATTGTTGTGTCTTTACAGGCTGGGATTTATGCTATATTGTATTCCTGTAATGATTAATAATCATTTATCATAAGCATTATAGAGTACAGTCCTTGCAACTTGTTAGGTGCTATGCTAAGTGCATTACTTGGTTTATTTTACTTAATCCTCACACAAGCTTTGCTTTTAGTTTTTATTGCTATCCCTGTTTTACAGATGAGCAAACTGAGGTTAGAGATGCTTAGATTATTCAAGTCACGCAGCTAGTAAATGGCAGAGCTGGGATCAAACTCAGAAAGCCTCACTCTAAAACTTAGAGGCCTGATCTTACCATTTTGCTCTTGTGTTGTATGTGCCAAATATGAAACATAGAGTCAGACAAGACTTAAGCAAAGAAGGATCATTTGGTCTACATATAAGAATGTGAAATAAGGAGAAATGAGTGACATGTCTGTTTAAAATCACACCTTTCTGACCCACCCAAGTGATACTTTCCACAATTAGAGCTTTTCTTTCTTTTCTCTTGGGTTTTGCATATGGGGTCCCAAGGACCAGCTTAAAATACAACAGGGAGCAATGATTTAACCACGTATTCCCTGAGAAGTGTGACCAAATTAGCTCCCTTGTGGCTAACAAAGGGCAGAGCACTAAGGAACAGCATAGACCATCTGAATTGTGGGTGAGGATTCTGGAGCTCTGCCCATGTCTGAGAACTGGGCAAGGCCTCTCCAGGCATGGTTGTGTGTATATACACAGCGTGTGTTTGTGTGTGTGTGTGTGTGAGTGTGTGTGTAAAATTGTGTATATGCACCTATGTGTAGCAGCCTCAAATAGCTGAGGGATTGCACAAACTTAGGCATCAGATTCTAGAGAAAGCACATTACATGAGGGGAAGGAAGCAGCCAATTGAATATAAGAGGGTATTGAAGAAAACAAAAAGTCACCCCACAAATCTGCCTCAATTTGGCCATAAACTAAGAGGACTGAGGCAGTCTTAGGTGTTCCCTATTGAAAAAATTCCTGGAGACACTGATGTAGTGGGAAATGACCATAACAAAATCAGTGGTTTTGAAGGCTTGTGAAATCATCTAGCCTAAACTTCGGCCTCCACACAATCCCCGGAGAGTTACCTCAGATAGCAGCTATTTGTGGCCCATTTTTAAGGTCAACTCAGAAGGAGTGTCTACAGTCACCAATCCAGTGATTTCCTGTACTCACTATCCAGAAAGCCATTACATATCTAAATCCTTCTACATCTACTTAATCTCCGGTCTGTCCTTAAGAAAGATTTTTTAAAAGGGTTATGTCACTCCCCACCTAAGACCCTAATATTCCTGGTGCTATCATTAAATCACCTCATTATGTCTCCCTTGCCTATGGGACACCTCTGGTTCCTTCAGTTTCTCCTTATTTGTCTGGTTTTCTTTCTACACTGCACATCTTCCAACACAGCAAAAGGCCAAGTATCATTTATGAGACTCAGCGTATTTGTGCTACAGAGAAAATGACCTTCATTGTTCAACGTTGCTTAGAAGTGGAGAAGTGAAATTTGTGCCCACAGTGGGACAAGGATTTTGTGAATAACAAGGAATCCATAGAGAAGTTAATACCCCTTGCAAATCTATAGGAAAATTCCTTCCTTCACTTATCTGAGTCTTAGTCGTTAATGACAAAAGTGGTGATGATAATAATACTCTTATAAGGAGCTATTGTGGGGATGAATCAGGTATCGTTTGAAAATGTTTACTATGTCCTTAAAGTTATGGATACCATTCATGAATCATAAATCTTAAATCTGTGTTCACATACGGCAGTCATTCGTGAAGAGTAATTACGTTATTCATTTTAATTGACATTTATGATTGTTGACATTGTCTAACACTTTCACATGTTGTTCACAGGAATGTAACCTGGAATAGTTTAGCTATCCCAGACACACATTGCTCACCAGAGCTAGAAGAAGGCTACCAGTGCCCACCTGGGTTTAAATGCATGGACCTCGAAGATCTGGGACTTAGCAGGCAAGAGCTGGGCTACAGTGGCTTTAATGAGATAGGTCTGTCTTACTGGTAAAACACATTTTCAGTTTCTATTTTATGATGTTTATGATGGAAAGAATAATTGCATAATTGATATTTCATGCTCTGACTAGCTATAATATGGAAGAAACACAAATGCAAATTTTAATTCTATTCTTATATTCTACTCTACGATCTCTAGCATACAGACTATATGCATGTGCAGTACTGTTTGTATAACGATCTCTTATTTTAGACTTTTAGTTCTTAATTATATCATTTTAAAATATGTGCTTGTTGAATGAGGTTCAGGGTTGTTGAATCAAAGATAAACAATACTTGGTTTCCTTCCACATATAACTATACCCTACTAGACAAGGTAAGTCTCAAAAATTATAATATTAGGTATTGATGAGTATCTGAGAGCTGAAAAGTGCTCCTGGAACAGAAGACAACTAATGAAATACTTAATATATGTGCATCAGCTATGTAATTGATGTATGAGAAATGCTTGTGCATGAATACGATGTGCTCAAATGTGAACGTTTCTTCTTGGCTTGTCCTAATAAGTCCTGAAATGTGCCATTACACACATAGTTAAAGAACTTAGCACTTGCCATTTAGTTGATATAATTGGGTTTCTTATAATTCCATGCATGTTGCACATATTTCATTATTAAAGCAAAAAAAAAATGGGATTCTAAATGAGTATCTCATGCTTTGAGAAGTGTTTTCAGAGTCATTTAAAAAAAACTATTTTTTTTCCTTAAAGTTTCACGGCCCAGGTGCATTTAAGAGTGTTCTGGACACCTCTACTCAGGGGTTAAGAGAAAAATCTTTCAATATGCAACAGGATGGTGGTTGTGCTTTTTTTTGTAAACCAGACATACTTTCTGGTCTTCGATGTGGTTTCACATCACAATGGGCACCTGTGTGATGAGGGATTCCATGATCAGGGATGAGTACTGGTGCCTGTCAGTCCTGGGTGGCAAGTGCTGCAACCAGCCAGTAATCTTCCCACACCAGAAAAAGTAGCTGCTAAACCCTGTTCCCACCCTAGCCTTCTGTATAGCAGCTCCAAGATGGTACAGTGAACTCTGGCCTAAGTATTGGAATTTCAGAAAGAATATGTGAAGGTCTTATGTTGGTTGAGGAATACTTTCTTGATTTATGAACAAAACCGCAGAGTTGCAGCTTTTAGATAGCATGTCGTACTGGACGTAGATTGAAAAGCACCAATACTGGCATTTTTTAAAAGTCAATTTTGCAAATAGCATCTTAAATTTTTTTTCTTGTATTTCCCATGGATTTCTAGCATTGTAGTTAGATGATATTCTTTCATCTCTTTTGATTAATAATATCATTTCCTATTTCACAAAAATCTAGAAGCCAACCTATGTAAAGCATTTCAAGTTGCTGTACTCTCTTAAACTTATCTGGCTTTGTAATCAATCTTAAATCCTTCCCTCTGTCTCAAAAGTACAGAGAAGCCTGTTATGAATCATACCAATGACTTTCAGGCAGGAGGAGGAAATCACTAATGTGGTATGGGAGATAAGGAATATATGTTTGGGAGGCTGCATGAAAGAACCTCCAGCAATGCTACCAGCTGGGCATGACCAGAATGCATGGCTTATCTGTGCCTGCAGCTCTCTTTCAGGGGCTAACTGGGTGTATCTATGTCTCCTCTGAAAAATGGCCACCATTCAAGGGCTAGGCTGTCCTTACACACACACATACACACAGACACACACACACAAACCCTCCAATCTTTTAAAATTATATAGCTAAACAAATCATATCCTGACTATTTTTAATGCAGCAATCGTGCCTAAATCAAAAATGCTTAATTATATTCAAGTTGATTCGTCATTCTTCGCTCAGACTGATAATGATTCCAACTAATATAAGGTAAAATCTCTCTTTGAGAGAGAAAGTCTTTTTCTATAAATTTTTTTCATTGATACACTAAAAATGTACAAAATTTTAGGGTACATGTGATAATTTTGGACAGCTTGTTTCTTTTAACACTTTTTAAAAATTTACTTTATTATTTTTTATGGGGGTCCAAATGTTTTTGGTTATAATGATTGCTTTTTTTAATGCTTAAGTCAGAGTAATAATTGTGCCTGTCACACAGTTAGTATTCATTGTTCCCATTAGGCAGGTTTTTACCCAACCTCTCCTCTCCCCTGCCCCATGATTGATTTCCATTGAGTTATGCTTCCTTCTATGCACATGTGTGCAGTTAGTTCCAACTGAATAGTGAGTACATGTGGTGTTTATTTTTCCATTCTTTAGATACTTCACTTTGTATAATAGTCTCCAGCTCCATCCAGATTGTTGCAAAATGCATTAAATCATTATTCTTCATGGCTGAGTAGTATTCCATGGTATACATATACCACATTTTGTTAATCCACTCATGAATTGATGGGCATTTGGGTTGATTCAGTATCTTTGCAATTGTGAATTGTGCTGCAATAAACATTCAAGTATAGTGTCTTTTTGATAAAATGACCTCTTTTCCTTTGGGTAAATACCCAGTAGTGGGATTGCTGGATCAAATGGTAGGTCTGCTTTCAGTTCTTTGAGGAATTTCCATATTGTTTTCCAGAGAGGTGATACTAATTTGAAGTCCCACCACCAGTGTATAAATATTCCTTTCTCTCAGCATCCATGACAGCATCTATTATTTTTGGACTTTTTAATAAAAGCCATTATAATTGGGGTAAGGTGCTATCTCATTGTGGTATTAATTTGCATTTCCCTGATAATTAGTGATGCTAAGCATTTTTAAAATATCTTTATTAGCCATTCGTCTATCTTGTTTTGAAAAGCTTTTGTTCACATCTTTTACTGAAAACTATGAAAATCTCTATGCACATAAACTTAAAAATGTAGAGGAAACGGACAAATTTCTGGAAACACACAACCTCCCAAGGCTCAATTAGGAATAAATAGAACTCCTGAACAGATTAATAATGAGCAATAAGATCGAAGCAGCAATAAAAAATCTCCCAACAAAAGGAAGCCCTCGCCCAGAATTCACAGCTGAATTCTATCAGACCTACAAAGAAGAGTTGGTACCCATACTGTAGAAATTATTTCATAACATAGAGAAAGTGGGAATCCTCCTCAAGTCATTCTACAAAGCCAGTATCACCTTGATATCAAAGCCAGGAAAGGACACAACAAAGAAAAAGAAAACTAAAGACCAATATTCCATATGAATATAGATGCAAAAATCCACAATAAAATGCTAGCAAACTAAATCCAACAGTACATAAAAAAAAATAATCCACCATGACCAAATGGGTTTCATCTCAGGGATGTAAGGATGGTTCAACATACATGAATCAATAAATGTGATTCACTACATACACAAAAGCAAAAACAAAGATCATATGATCATCTCAATAGACAGAGAAAACACATTTGACAAAATTAAGCAGTCTTTCATGATAAAAACCCTTAACAAACTTGTCATAGAAGGAATATATCTTAAAACTATGAAAACCATATATGACAAACTCACACCCAGCATCATATTGAATAGGAAAAAGTTGAAAGCATTCTCACTCAGAACTGGAATAAGATAAGGATGCCCACTGTCACCACTTCTATTCAACATAGTTCTGGAATTCCTAGCCAGAGCAATCAGGCAAGAGAAAGAAATAAAGGGTATCCAAATTGGGAAAGAGGAGTCAAACTATTGCTTTTTGCTGACAATATGATCTTATATCTAGAAAACTACGAAGATTCCACCAAGAGATTCTTGCAATTGATAAATAAACTCAGCAAAGTCTCAGGTAACAAAATCAACATACACAAATCAGTAGTATTCCTACACACCAGTTAACAGTCAATATAAGAGTCAAATCAAAGATTCAATACCATTCACAACAGCAACAAAGAAAATAAGATACCAAAAATATATTTAACCAAGGAAGTGAAAGATCTCTATAAAGAGAACAATGAAACACTGAGGAAAGAAATCACTGATGACACAAACAAATGGAAAAACATACCATGTTTATGGATCAGTCAAATCAACATTGTTCAAATGTCCATACTTCCTAACGTGATTTACAGATTTAATGCAATCCCCATCAAACTGCCAACATCATATTTCACAGATGTAGAAAAAAATCATCTAATGCTTTGTTTGGAACCAGAAAAAAAGCCCAAATAACCAAAGCAATCTTATGCAAAAAGAACAATCTGGAGGCATCACATTACCAGACTTCAAACTATACTACAAGGCTATTTTAACCAAAACAGCATGTTATTGGCACAAAAATTAGAGACATACACCAATGGAACAGAAGAAAAAACATAGACATAAAGCCATCCACATACAACCAACTGATCTTTGACAAAGCAGACAACAATATACACTGGGGAAAAGAAGCCTTATTCAATAAGTCGTGCAGGGACAACTGAATAGCCACATGCAGAAGAATGAAAGAGGATCTGTGTCTCTCACCACTCACAAAAATTAATTCAACATGAATAAAAGACTTAAATGTAAGATATGGAACCATAAGTACTTTAGAAGAAAATGTTGGAAAAACTCTTCTAGATATCAGCCTAGACAAATAATTTATGAAGAAGACCCCAATGGCAATCACAGCATCAACAAAAATAGATAAATGGAACTTGATTAAATTAAAAGGCTTCTACACAGCCAAGGAAATAATCAACAGAGCAAATAGACAACCTGCAGAATGGGAGAAAATATTCATAAGCTATACATCTGATAAAGGACTAATAACCAGAATTTACAAAGAACTCAAGCAAATCAGCCAGAAAAAAATCAAACAACCTCTTTAAAAACGGGCAAAAGAAAAAGTCTTTTTCTAAAGTGTGTTGGCTTAAGAAGACCAATTCTAGGAGGGAATTTCCCTGGGGGCAATAGGCCCCTACTAAAGCAATTATCTTACTATAGTTGTGCTATTAATTTGCACATTTATCTCCTGAGGATTTAAGGTCCTTGAAAACAGGAAGTGAGTCTTTTCATCTTCATGTCTCTGGGGCCCTATGCAATGCCTGGCTCATAAGAAGATCTCTATAAATATTTATTAATGGACTGGACAAAGTGTATGTCTTTTTGAGTTTATTGGTAACCAGTCATGTTTGTTTTAGGAGGCAGAGCCACAGTAGAGAATTAAGTTGTTTTCTTATTGTTCTTTTCCTGCTTTTGTCTGTTTTGGTTGGTGATATCCACTATTCCTCAAGACTCTTTCCTTTCTATACAAACTTAATTTAGTCTATTTGCTTCTTTTTCTCAAATGGTGATTGAATTAATCATCATTGTAGGACTAATAGTTAGATAATGAAATGTTGATTTTGTACTACAGTCAAAAAATTCTTACATGGTCACTATAGCTTAAACTGAAATTGATAGCTACTTCCTGATATTATATATCTCTGTAGATAACACAAACTGCTGTATTTTAGGAGATTATTTTTAAGGTTCTTGTGGAAACAGAAGACAATGTTTCCCCCAAAATGATGAAAAGAAATTGTATTATTAGACGTATGTGATTATTTCTTTATACATGCAGTTGAAATTAAAACATAATTAGATGCCTAATTATGCATATGAATTTTTTGGCCAATATATTTGTATTTGTAAATAATCATGCTTAATTTAAAAGGAACACATTCCCTTTTCTTACAAATCAATTTATCATGCAAAACATTGAATTTCAACTCATTTATAAAATTTGTTATGAGTAGCTTTATGTCTCATTAAAATTTAACATTGATGATGTTGAAAATCTCAAATTTTAAACTACATTAAAAGCCAGATTCATTAAGTAGAAAAAATCATAAGGAGCCCCTGTTGTAAGCTTGGAGAGTAAAGACATCTCTGCCCCATTGTATCTCTGAAATCATCCAAACATCAAGAGTAAAAAACAGAAATACAATTTCCATATTTAAGGATTGTGAAAGACCCATAACTGTAAACTACAACATCAGAGGACCAGGTTTCTAAGAGAAAACTTCCTGAGAGGATTCCGCCTACTGTGGATCTCAGGCAGAGCCAGCAGGATACCAATATTCTAAAATAATGGATGTTCTGAAGGAGCAGAACAGTCTGCTGTTTGAGTCAGGGGACAGTGTGCAGGCTGGCTCTGGGAGCTTACCGGGACCTCATGTGATACGGAAAAGTCGAGACCATCATTCCTACAAGCAGCGTAGAGAGGTGGATAGAGGAGGGGCCTGTGTGATGGGCCCCAGTGCTGTTAATTGGTCAGAGGAGGATGAGGGAAAAGCTAAACTGCATGTTTTCAAGTCTGGCTACTCCTTAGGATGACCTGGGTGCCTTTTAAAATATGCCTGTTTCCAAGCATCATTCCCAGGCCAATTAAATAAAAATCTCAGAGTGATCTAAGACACAGATGGTTTTTAAAAGCTCTCCAGGTGATTGTAATGTGGGTGCATGCAGAGTTGTGGACCATTGGACTAAAGCAACACACACGCACACATACTCCTATCTTAGTCCATTTTGGTTGTTATAACAAAATACCATAAACTCAGTGTCTTAGAAACAACAGAAATTTATTTCTCAGTCTGGAGGCTTAGAAGTCTAAGGTCAAGATATCAGCAGATTCCCTGTCTGGTGAGGGTCTACTTTCTGGTTCGTAGAATGGCACCTTCTCACTGTGTCCTCACCTTTTGGATAGGGCGAGAGGTCACTCTTGGGCCTCTTTTATAAGGCCACTAATACCATTTATGAGGGCTCTACCTTAATGACCTAATCACCTCCCAAAGGCCCCACCTGCTGATACCATCACTATGAGGATTAGGATTTCAACATGTGAATTTTGGGGAAATACAAGCATTCTTTCCATTGCATTATCCCACAGCATTACCCCATTCCTTCCCCACATGCAACGGTGGCAGATATCTGGTCAAAAATTTATTTCAAAGGTGAGTAGTAATTTTTAAAAAATGAGGATCATATCTATAAAAATATACTTTGAGGTACGTTTAAAGCAGAAAAACTATTTTTGCAGGATAAAAAGCAACTGAAATACAGATTAAAAAGATACAACTTGTCTTGGTAAATAAACATAGAACAGTCAACACTGAGACATGTATTAGTAAAGTTGCGGGAATTCAAAACTAAAGAAAACATCTATTAGGCATTCAGAAAAAAATAATCAAGTTAGCTGTAAGGAGAGACATTAGAGAAGCCTGAAATGTCACATCAGTTTCAACTGTAGGATATAATGGCACAATGCTCACAAACTCCTTAGGGAAAGAATGGGTCAAACTCTTTCTGAATATTTTCTGAAGAGGCAAGAACTCAGAGACTGTATTTTACATGAAATCATCTTGAAGACATTCAGCCAATTAAGAATGACTTGTCATGAGTCTAGTCTCTAGTATCCGTTCACTGTAAGGACAAAACTAATAGAGCTGTAGGATTTACAGAATATAATGTAAATATCACAAATTATGATTACACAAAGAGACAAAATGAAAAATGGGGAGGGAGTGTAATGATGTTGATGCCTTTAACATTTATATTTAGCAGTGAAAAAAGTGTACCATTTATACACTCTATGAAATTTATGATATAGGTACAAGTATATTTGTCATGAGAACACATTTCAAACTCAGAAATTACTTAATTTTCAAATAATTCAAAACTCAAAACAATGTTAGCTATGTCCATGTCTCAGAAAATCATTTCCACATGAATGATACTATTGGAATCGACTCTTATTAAATCTCGACTATATTTCTCAAAAGAATGATAACGAATAGTAAGTTTTTTAATCTCAATACATTTATGGTATTTGCTGTACTGTACTTGAAAATGATATAGGCAGATGACTCCTTTGTGGTAGAATTTGCAAGAAGCAAAATAGTTTAAAGAAATGGCCCTGGGGTTTGAATCATGGCTCTACTATCAGTGTGACAGTGCTGGGAAAGTAATTAACCGCTCTTCCCTCAATTTTCCCATCTGTGAAATAGAATAAGTAGCAGACATACCTTAAAGGGTTGATATAAGGAATAACTGAGAAATTACACTTAGAATAATGTCTATCACAGAGCAAATATATAATGAGCTAGAAATTAAAGCTGCAGTGGCAAAATATGAATGTATCTCTGTGTCATTTGAGAAAATATGACATGAGTATCAGACAGGGCAAGATATAGATGCTTTCAGATTAACACACCAGTGTGGGATATTATAACCTTTGTTTGTAGCAGTTTACTACTCAAGTTGTTCGGTATCTTACGGCAAGGGAGGAACCTAAAGGAGGAAGAGGACAAGGTGTTCTTAAGCTTACATCATGCCTGTGTTAACTCGTATCCCACATTTTATTTAATTCTAATCAAAATATAGCATTCTAGAAGGCAGATTTTTGGTGGCGTTTGGTCTTAATTATTCCTCTCTTGCCATTTTCAAAAATGTCCTCATTTTCTGTGCTTTCTCTGTCTCTCTGGCATCTTATCAACACGTAGCCCAGGCTGTTGAATTCTCTAGTTTCATGAATCCTCACACATGTATTTAATTTTATTTATTTATCCCTATACATTTGAAATTTTGGCCCCTGGATCTGAGCCGCTCCCTGTCATTTAGCAGCCTGTAACAGGCACCCCTTCCACAGAGCCCAGGTGAAGCACCTGCCGGGTCATTGAGCCAGAGCCACAGCCGGCCAGAAGATTTCATGCACAGCCTCAGCACTCAGTGGTTTATTTTCTGGCCTTGCCTGACTTGACTCCCTGGGCCACGTGACGACTGAGATGCTGGTTGTTTCTGCATCTCTCCCTTCCATTTAAACACCTTTCTATCTTTATTTCTGGGTACATTTTCTATGGTTCATTGTTAAGGACCTTCAACCAACTAATTCCCTCTAAGAGGTTAGCCTGTGCACTTAAAAGATATCACATACTCCCCAGGTTTCCTGCCTACTGAGGAAAAGACATTATTGAAAGGCCATATTGGAAGATCCCAGAATCTGTTTAGCAGGCATTCAGATTCCATGATTGAAGTACGTGTGGGGAGGTGGGTAGTAAGCATACCGTGAAAAGGTTTGGGGATACACAACACCCAAAAAACCCACACCATAGAGGTGATACAAAATGACAGCAACTTACCCTATTTATAAAATTTGTCCTACTTCCATTATCTGAATACTTACCCCACTTTCAGCCTCTTATTTCCTCTGCGTTCCCACATGCTCATAAACATATGGAGCATACAGTCTGAGACATAAAAGAGAGGGCACTGTGATTTTCTGTAATAGCGCTAAAGATGAAATTATAGAACTTGAGAGCTGGAAAGATAATGCAGTCATGTATTTTACTCACATTGTTCTACAGGCGGGGAAACCGAGCATGAGAGCAAACTGGGTCAGAGTTACAGAGAACTCCGGGCAGAGGCCAGGCTCAACTCACTTCTCATGAGCTGCAGATTCCCACTATCACTTGCTGCCTCTACCCAGCCTTTTTACAATTCAAACAAGTGTTTAATTAAGAAGAAAATTCAAAAATAATTTGCAAAGCTTAGTGTTATTAATTTTGTGGTATGTTTAATTTTGTAGTAGAATGTAGCCTGACTGACCTTTGGTGAGATGCTATTTGAGAAGACCACTATCAAAACAGATATGATATGCCAGTCAGAAAAAAAAGCCACACTAAATCTATCATATGTGGGAAAGAAATCACAGAACATGCCATTAAACTGGCAATTTACTTGTCATGATCTTTCAAAAGAAAGTAAGACAGTACAGGAGATGAATATAAAGCTATGCAGGTGGTGGTTTGAAGTCTCTGCTAATTATACAGTCAGGTACAAAACAAAACATGTTCAGTTTGGACTAAACAACCCAGTGAATGTCATAAAACTCATCCTAGAAAATCACTTAGGAAGTAAATAGACATCAGGCACTTTTTTCTTACTGGTTTTCAGAATCCCAAGAATAAAAGACAAAAGCCCATTTTAAGAAGTCCAGAATAAATTAAATCTGATTGAAACAATTTATATCAAAGGAACCCATAAGCAACATCAAACTATAAACCAGGACAATATGAAAATAACTAATAGAAAAGACATTTAAATAATAAATGTTTTTGCCTATATTTGTCTTTTTTGGCTGTATGTGTAAACCCATGTAATATAAACTAATGCAAAAAATATATATGCCTTTAATACCATACAGACTATATATAGTGGACTACTTTCCCTATTCTTTATATACAATAATCAAAGGTAAAGCCAGGAAATAGTAAACACTATCTTCTTACACTGACTAATTGTTCAGCAGTCTTTATTTTTGTAATTACTATCATTGCTTATAACGACTATTACTATCAGTTACTGATTGCTTATTATGTATCTGGCACCAGGCAAAAGGTTTTCCATCCATTATGTTTTAACCCTCAAAATAAAACCATAAAGTATCATTGTCTCTGATTGAAAGGGAGAAGAGTGATCGCAAAAGGAATTAATTTGCCTCAAGTCACTTATTAGCCGCATTTGGAAGCTAAGGCTTGCTGCCCTGTGTGCTAAGCTTAAAGTCCATGCTCCTGGGTGACAAACTACATTATTTCTACAGTTGGCCGGGACTAACCTGGGCTTGTCAGGACCCCTGGTCCATTGTAGAGTCTCATTGTGATAATGGAAGAGATGCTTCCTGCAACGTAATGACCCACAAGGCATCTCTGCCTTCTTCTTTTGTCCTGGAGTCTTTAGAAAAGTCTTAGAAGGATAAATTTGGAGAAGAGTAACTTCCACTGCAAACCAATGGGCTCTCAGGAGGTTGGTCTCTGGCTTCCAACCTAGTCCTTTGCATTTCATATGACAGAGTTGGTTACGTAATATATGTTAGTTAAATGTAGGAATCTAAATATAAAATATGTAACTTGGGAGGCAGTGCAGTTTTACAAGATAATTTATTGAGCTGTAAATATCTGGGTAAGGGTTAGAGACAATGAGTCTCTAATGAGTAAATTCTGTAAAAATGAGTAAATACTACTTTTGATACAAAATGAGATGGTGGACATATAGGCTAGACATGTGGGAGAGAAATTAGAAAGCAAAAGAAAATATATTATTTGGTATATTTTAAGTTTACACTTATTTGAACTAAATTCAAAACATCATTATAAGATCTATGTGTTTATGTAATTTATAGCTATGTGCATTAATTTTTTCTGTTTATTTGAATTTACTTTCTCCTTCCCTTTGAGGTATGAATATTTAATTTTGCTTTCTAAATTACCAAAAATGAACCAACAATTTTATCTAAGATGATTTTAATAATGTCCATATAATTAATTCATATAATTAATTTCTTTATTAAAAATGAGACATAAACTATACTTACCTTATTGGTCCTCTTTATTAAAAAATCATAAAGCTTTCCTTATGTATAATCTCTCTAAAATATTAGGTAGAAAAACTACCAGTTTTCAGCTTCACAGAAGTTAAAATGTAGATTTTGGATGCCTATATAAATTTAATAAGACAACTTGCAATCTTTGTAAATTTTTTTGGCAACAGTAATTAATTGGGCCTTTCAAGAAAATGTGGAAAATTAAAGGAAAGAGTGATTGAGCCTGCCATATTCTCCTGTATGCCCACTTCTGAAGAATGCTATTATGGGTACTGAAATTTGGGACTGGCATTTTTTTACAAGAGGAAAGATATTTTAGCTTTTACTTTTCTGGTATTTTCCTCCTTTGACTTTGGGTAATATTGCCCATAAGATATGAATTTAGGTCCCTGTGTGAGTCATAAATCAGCTTTATTAAATATTGATAAGAAATATTAGTGATCATTTTCATCACTGTTAGAGTTGTATGTTTGGAACTAACCTCCCTATTTTGCTGAAATAGGATGGACAATGAATCCAGCTACATAGGTCTAATGTTTCAGTTTTGACACAGGATTTGCTGGACTTTGAAATTACTTCTTATTTTTTTTCTATTGGCATTCTATTATTTTTATAATTTGTCTCTTTTATTTGATATTAAATATGGACATTAAATATGATGAAAGAAAATTACTTTTATTTAAATCATAATAGAATGTAAATTGAACTTTGTTGATGCTACTGCTAAAAATTGATTCATCAGATTTAAATGATGTTAAACCATATATCATTTGCTGTTGTATATAATATCAGATGACAACTTTACAAATGAATAGAAAATAGAAAATTATTATATACCTATAACTTTGATTTATTGCAGAATGCACATTTTTATTGCAGTTGCAAGAAAAAACCCGCAGTAAAGACTAATTTGTAAAATATGTAATTGAGATTTATGAAACTTTCTGAAAAAGCATCAAAGGGTTGTTTTCCCTGCATTTATCTTTATATTTAGTGTTGCCACTGGAATTACTTATTGATTTTTATAAAAACACATATGGAAGAGAGAACTAGGGCAATAGAATTCAACCGAAAGTGCTTACTTTAATCTATGATAATTCTATATTAGCTCTCTGAAGGAATTCCTTTATCACAGGACAAGGAAAACTTAACATACTTTTGTTGTACAGAGTACAAGATCATGAAACATCACATGAGGAATAGCTGCAAAAACCCTTAGTCAAATACAGAGGATTTTACTCCTGTGTACTGGGTAGTAAATGCCTTCAGGTTGCATCCAAGAGTGCGTGCTTGAGGATTTTTGAAAGGGACTAACTCTTTGGGTTTTATTAGATTCTCAAACAGGGTCACAGACTTAGTTAAACTGAAATTAGATATGCAGATGTTATTCAGAAGTTTAGGAAGAAAGGAGATTGAAAGGTAGAAATTGCAGACATGATTTTTTTTAAAAAGGATATTCACTGTCTGGTGTCTAGCAGATGTTCAGGAGTTCTTGAATGGATTAGAAAAGACAGCTGTTAGAGGAGTTTTCATCAGACAATGAAAGAAGGAGGTTTTAAAAGTAGATTTTGGAGGACATAAAGTGATGATTTTTTAATATTATCCATAGAAGACAATATCCATTGGAAATATCTAGTGGTTTCCAAGAAATTATCATTTTTAATTATATTTTAAATATTTATAAAAATTATAAAATACTTCAAATATGAGATTTAATGAAAGAAAGTAGTCAGTTCTGCCATGTTTGATTCCCTTCCTCCCTCTCTCCCTTCCTCTCCTTTCTTCTTTCCTCTTTGTAAGTTTCATGGCATTTATTAAAATGCTTTTAATTTTTCCCTTACTTATAGACATTTAAGTGGTTTTCAATTTTTTACTATAGTAAGCAATGCTGGGTGAAATACACACCCATATGTATCCTATGCACAACTGTGGGTATTCCTTACAATAGATTCCTAGAAACAATTTCTGGGTCAAAAGGCATGTATCTATATATCTCCTTTATATATTTTAACGTAATAGATAGCTGGTGGTTTACTTTTTTAAAAAATTTAGAGATTCATAGTCCTGCCCTTAATGTATAAGAGTGTATTTTAAAACATAAGATATTCTTTTTGTGTGTGTTTTACCCTTATCTTCTTGATAAGCCCACATATTGAAGAAAAAACAACATAGGCATTATGTATTCTCTATTCTTCTGAACACCAGCAGTTCATGCTTTTCTCCTGAAATGTGTTCATCTCATTCTTCTTGGGAATGCCTCCCTCCTGCTCCTTCGGCCCACACATGACCCACCTTCCAGGGCCTACTCTCTTAGGTTTCCTGTGACATGTCAACAGCATTTGCCTTCCTTCTGTCTGAACTATGACCGCAAAGTTTGTGCACGCCAGGTTAACACTTTATTCTCTTTGTGTCTCTCCTACTGTCCAGGAGGGGTGTGTGTGTATGTGTGTGTGTGTGTACCCTTATCTTCTTGATTAGTCCATTAGATCCAGCTGCCTCGGGTGGACACCGAGCTTCAAGTACTTCTTTACATGTCTATTCTCACTCTCCTTGAGCTCAATATATACTTCAGGACTGGCTGATCACGTTTAAGAGCATTTTATATTAGATACATTGCTTTATCACAATCACCACGCTGTGGAAATTTCATGATTGAAAATTACAATAAAATCTAAATACAACTCTAGCCTTTAAGTTCCCTGTCCATTTGAAATTAAGTGGCTTCTTTGTTAAGCCGGATACTCAAGTGAAACCAGCGTGAATGGACTAGCTCAGGAGTCTCGTGTGGACAACGCAGGAACCTTTCTTTGCTGGTGAGGACAGCCAGTGGATCATAATTCTCTTGACATTCTATGACATTAAATCCATTTTGCCAACTAATCAGTTGGAGCAGAAGAAAAATAATGATAATGTCATTTAGGAAAGCCGTAACACAGCTCTCACCTCAAGGTTAATGAAGATCAGAGGTGCTAAGATTCAGCTCTCCTGAGGATCCCACGTTCTAACATGTGAGTCTTGCTTAGCCAAAACTGTGCTGAGAAGAGCCCTCTCCTCTGCAGAGAGCCCTCCAGCCTTGGAGAAAATGCATCTAGCCTGAGCCTCGCAGGGCTGTAAAAAAGAAGATGGTCCATTTTTCTCCTACATTCTTGTCTACCTCACCTCTCAGCGCCCACACCATCAGGGCTTGGGATTCTGCGATCATATGAGCAAAATGTATTAAGTATACTAAGACATACTAAATATACTAAAACATACTAAATGAAATTCAACCCAAAATATACTTAAACAGACAAGTGGCTAATAAATAATAGCTGCTGCCATTAACACAAAAATAGCAACCACCACTGCAATTGCTACCGTAAAGATTATTATTGATCAGATTTATTTTTAGATAAATGGAAAAATGAGACGTACTCCCATTTTTAGGACAGTGTGATGATTTTTAAAGAATGTGAGATGCATTCTGCTCAGGCTAGATGCATTTTCTCCAAGACTGGAGGGCTCTTTCTGCAGAGGAGAGGGCTCTTCTCAACGCAGTTTTGGCTAAGCGAGACTCACATGTTAGAGTAAAAAATGAAATGCATTCATAAAAATGTATTCAACAATCATTATTTACTTTACACAGGTAGTGAAACTATAATGATACAAAGAAATATAAACAGAGATAAACAGAAAAATTAAAATGAAATAAGAAATGAGGGTGAAATAAATTCAGAAGTAAGGATTGATGTTTATCTCTCACAGCTATGTGCCAGATGCAGGGGTGCATGTCTGACTGTGTCATGTGTCCACACATTGCTTTCAAACTATTTTTGGATATGAATATGTTGAAGTATAAACACTCCAAATTTGCTACAAGTCCAGTTTCTCCCATTTGCCTTATTTCTCACTTTCATGTCACTTGCCTAACCTCTGAAACAAATGCTTTTATTCTGTTGATAGAAAATACTCTTTTGAGACTTACATTTTTACTGTAGCTTTTATTAAATAAGATATATAATAACATAGACTAAGTATGTTACCTTCATCTGGCACCTGGCTACCTATCCCTGCTTCCTATGCATTTTTCTGAAAATGCCTTTATCTTATTTTTGGTAAACAGCTTGACTGAGTATGGATTTTTCCATTGGTATTTATTTTCCCTAAAAATGGAATTTTTTCTGTTGTATTCTGAAATCTATTATTGCCAATAACAAGCCTTGTGTAAATCTAATTGTAATGCTTTAAGAGTTTTTTGTTTGGTTTGGGTTTTGTTTTTTTTTTAACATATTTGCCTTTTGCAACAATTTGGATGAACTGTCTTTTTTCTCTGGTAGTTTTTAAGATTTACTCTTTGTCTTTACTATTTATGGTCTTACTATAAATATGTCTAGGCATGGACCGTTATTTTTTATCTGCTAGGGACTCATTCTTTGCATTTGAGACTCATACCTTTCTTCAATTTTGGAAGACTTTTAGATATCTTCTCAAATTATATCTCTTCTCCATATTCTGTATTCTTTATTTTCTGGAATACTGATTAAATACTTGTTAAGTCTTATTATTCTATCCTCTGTGCCTTTAAATCTTGCTTTCTAATTTCCCTCTATTTTCTCAACTTGTTCTTGGATCCTTTATTAGATGCACTATGAATCTTGTATTATTTTCCATGCCTCCTAAAGTTGTTTGCATATTTTCCAGCTCAACTTCTCTACTGAACTCTTAATAATTTTCTCTCTCCATGTGTTTAGTCTGCTATTCAGCTTATTCATTAGATTTTTAACTCCAATATCTATAATCTTTGTATCTAAAATTTCTTTTTATTCTGTTTCAAATCTGCCTATTCTTTTATCTTATAGTTCTATTCTTATGGTTTTCTAACCCCTTCTTTATCTCATGAAACATGTTAAACATATTTATTTTAGAATTTCTTTCTAATTCTCCCATATCTTCTAATTCTCCTTTATAATAGTTCATTTTGTTGTGAGGTTTATAATATTTGGCTGTGAGCTCATTTTCAGTGAGGGTTTCTTTCAGAGGTTTTCTGGCCTGCACTGTCTCCTGGGTTTGTGTTTGCTGCAATTTTATGGATATCAACCATTCTGGACTAATACTCATGTTAATGTAGTGACTTAGGGGAGGAGAGGTCCTTGAACTATTTGCATTGTGGAGAGCATGGTCAAGTTAGACTACATACTCCAGTTGGTCCAGGTCTTGGGTTCTAGTTTCTCTTAGGAGACTCCTTTGCCCCTTATGGATCCAGACAAAAAGCCAAGCAAATTTCTGCTTTCCTGAGCTGGAGGCTACAGTTCTTCCAGCCCTTGAGATTCATATTGACTCTGAGGACATCTATGAACTGTCTAGGCTGCTGAAGCTGCTTCTCTGATTTGACCCAGACTCTCTGAGTGTGGGATATTTTGCTCATGTAGGTTTGAGCTAGCTTACACATTCAAAACTTACTCTCTTTTATCTATTTCCTTGTGTTGGTTGGGGCACGGGGTGAGAAGGATGAAGGAAGGAGGTGTCTAAATAACCATAATCTAGCACATTGACCTAAAACCCTTATTTTTTATATTTTTAGAATTTTCATGTATGGATACAGTTTTCTTTTCTTTGACTTTATATTCTACATAGATAAAAAGTATTTTCTGCATAAATTCTTAAAATATGTTAAGTAAATATTTATGGGAATTTTTAATTTTACAAAGATTCCATTGCAATATTCTTTTTTGCTGCTACACCAATTTCCGTGCAGCCTGGTATGACAATACACTGGCAGTTACTTTGTGTAAAGACAAAGAGAGAGAGAGAGAAAATGAGACTAGGCTGCAAATCAGCGACGGCAATTATTGAGCACTGAGAGCAATTCTAATGGATTAAGATTTGGGGTACTTAAGCTTCTTAATATTAATTGCAGCAAATATTCAAATGCTTTCATCCTTTATATAAATACTGTAGCAAATAAGAAAAAATATAAAAACCCTAATCCAGAATTACCTAAACATAAAGCAAATAAAATTTCCTAAGCAATTCTTACTCTTTAATGTCCAGTAAAACAAAGACCTATATTTGTGTATAGAAATATATTATTTCATTTAAAAACTATAAGTGACTACAAATCTTGACACCAAATTGAAGTTGAACTGAAGGAGACTTTCACTTAAAGAATACTTGGGAGCCATACATTTGTCAACAGAAAAAGCCAAACTCTAAAATAATTTTAAAGAGATTTATTCTGAGCCAAATTTGAGGACCATGACCCGGAGCCACTGCCAAGAGGCCTTGGGCAAGTGGACTCCATGTGGCTGGGTTACAGTTTGGTTTGATACATTTCAGGGAGACAGAGGTTACAGGTAAATTCATAAATCAATACGTGGGAGGCATACATTTTTGTGGCCAAAAAGATGGGACATCTCGAAGTGGGGGGGCTTACTGGTTGTAGCTGGGTTTAAGATTCTTTGGCTTGCAATTGGTTAAAGATGTGAAGCTTTGTCTAAAGGCTTAGAATATTTTAACATAAGGTGCTGTTCTCCTAAGAGATAAGCCACCAGACATAGATTTGTTGTGTAAATTAAAGACCTGCAGGTGTGTCTTGCATACCCTTAGGCCTGTGAATGGGTTACAAAGGAAGTCCCCAAGAAGGGAGGGGGCATGGTAAGGCTTGTCTGACCTCCTTTCTCCTGGCAGCCAATTTAGTTTTAAGATATTCCCTTTGGCCATCAAGGGTCCATTTAGTCAGCTGGTGGGAGGAGGGCAATGAACCTTAAAATTTTATTTTAATTCACATATCTAAAGCTGGCACTGTTCCCTGCTACTCATGCGCCTGGGACCAAGTTTCCAAAAGTCCCTAGAGACTAGACTCTTGACTTACAATTTTGGGATTCAAAAAGCATTCACTTAAAAGGAATAGTGATGAGTTAAAGAATCCTTTAACAATACGTATCACAGTGCCTTGCACATTTGGTGGGTGATGTTGGACAAGTCATTTAACTTCTTCTGGCCTGTAAATTAGGAATAAGAATAGTATATATCTCAGAGAGTTTTAAGAAGATTAAATTAGACTATTTTCATTCTCATACCTAATGAATTCTCAATACAATTTAACTATCATTATAATTTTCATTTGTATTAGATATATAAGTATTAAGTAAATGAATGAATGAATTATACAGTAGCAATCTTAGGGTCAGGCAGATAGAAAGTGGGAGAAATAGAAAACAAACTCATCCAATATCTATATTCTTTCTATGGCATCAGATTGTTTTCTTTTAGTCTTGGCAAAACACTCATGTTATACAACATAATTAAAAAATACACAGTACTCGCATTTACTGTGCCAGTGTATACTGTATGTACTGATGTATTCTCTCTTCCATGGACAGTTTATTTGGGAATAAATTGTTTTAAAATGTTTTACTATTTCCTGTATTGCTTTGAGATGCTGCCAGCCAAGCCATTTCTAAGCTGAGACGCTTTGTCCTTGCAGAGCTTGTGAAGAGTTAAAGCAATGCTGAAGTTGTATGTTTACAGTTGACTAGAGCAGGGATCAGCAAACCATGGGCAGTGGGTCAAATCCTGCTTACTGCTTAGTTTTTGTAAACAAAGTTTTATTGCAATTCCCTGCCCATTTGTTTAGGTATGGTCTGTGGCTGCTTTCCTTTAAAAACGGCAGAGTTCAGTAGTCCCACGAGAAACTCTAAGGCCCACAAAGCCTAAAGTATTTACCATCTGGCTCTTTACAGAAAAAGTTAGCCAACCCCTTGACTAAAGGTGGGAAAAACCACTGACCCCATGGTTCTTTTTATATTATATCTTCCCACAGCCGCCTAGAATCCTTTGGCATCTTTATATTTGGCTCTTCTCTGTATCCCTTGTGCCTAAGAGGCTCGGAGGCCACAACACAGATCTACTTTTGTCTAGATTTGTGAGGAGCCAGTTCTAGCCCTCCTTCCCTGAGCCAACGCACCTTAAACTCCAAACATGGAATTTGACAAGGAAGATTATTCTGGATGAATACACCCCTGGCAGCTACCTCCTTTCTGTTGTCTCTCATAAATGCACAAGCTATGTCCCTTAAATCCATCATTGACTGTAAGTAAGGAATTTTTGAAAAGTGGATAATAAATTAGATATAGAATCCAATGAATCTTGGTGAGATTTAACCGAGTGAGCATCCTTTAGTATGGATGTAAGATCCTCAATGTTAAAGAAATTGCTCAAAAATTTAGAATCAAAATGCTAAATACCATCCCCCAATGCTTAATTTTAGCCAGAGAACATTACTTAAAAATGAGTGGGAGAAAGGGAAAATGGAATTGTATTTATTAATACAAAAGACTAATAAAAATAAACTACCATTTATAGCACTTTTGATATTCAAATAACCCAGTGATTACTTTCTGTATTGGATTACTTGCAAGGGTAGAGCAAGAATCCTCTCTTCCCTGGACGTGTTTCATTTTCCTTGTGACTTTGCCTCCCTTCCTATCAAGAGGTAGAATCTATTTGTCCTCCCCTTGAATCTGATTGCTAGAACTTCCTTTGCCTATGAGGGTGTGGCAGGGTGACATTGTGTACGTTTTTAAGCCAAGGTCTCAAGAGGGCCTGCAGCTTCCTCTCTTGTCCATGTGAGTACTGCCCTGAGATGCCCATGGAGAGAAGCCCAGTGTAGCCCAGAGGAGGACAGGAGGCCACGTGGAGGAGAACTGGGGCCCCCACCCAACAGCCAGCCCCAACTGCTTGACACATGAGTGAAGTCCTTTCATTATTTGGCCCCAGGTGTCCTGTTAGACCCAGAAGAACTCAGCAGAGAATCACCCATCTGACCCTAGTACAAATTGCTTTCCGCAGAATTATGATCCAATAAATAGTGGTTGTTTCAATTCACTATATTTTGCAGTGGTTTGTTATACAGCAACATATAATTGAAAACCCCTGATTATACCAAAGAGGAAACTGGGGGTCATGATATTAAGCAGCCACCTAAGCCCACCTAGTATTTGGCAAGGCAGGGATTTAGACTCAAGTCAATCCAACTAAAAATACATACGTGAAACACTGCTCTCTACTACATTCTACATCTTCCCAAAACTATTGAGATTGCATCATCAGCATTTCTGAAAACAGACGTAGTCTGGAAGATGTATTAATAGTTTGCTCACCAGCATGTTACACTTACTGGGACTTCTGAAATTAGGAATGTTCTGGAGATGCTGAGATGTGCAGTTGCCATATCTGAGCAGTGTTTTAAGTGAGGGTTGTAGGTAATCTTCTTCAGTTTATTCATTCACATTTGTTCATTCAGCAAATATTTATTGAGAACCTACTATATGTTAGACAAGATGTTCCCCCTAGGTAAGTACAAATACAGAACCAGAGATGAATGACATCGTATTTTCATTTAATTAAAAATTTATTATTGCTTATAAACTGATTTCCTTATTAAGGGTCAACTTGTCTGAGGCTTGGGCGCCTCTATTATATACTTAATTTTTTTTGGCTAATTTAAAACATAGTGCTAGATTTTAAGAAATAAATTACCAAACAGAATTTGCCATTGAGAATTTTAAAAAGGAAACATGTAGACAAAAACAAAAACTAAAATCTAAACTATGATTATTAATAAGAAAAGATAATTTAGGCTTCAGCAGAGTTTGATTATACTCTCAAGTCTTAAACAAGTTTCTAAAACTAAACTGTTGTCTTCTCTTAATCAGTTTAAGAGGAATGCCCTGTGCTAATTTTTGTTGTTGGTGATGAACTGACTTTTATAAAGCTCTGTAAAACGAGGCCAAAAAGGAATAGCAATTGAGTCAAAATAATGGATGACACCTCTTACACATTCTTACCATTTTGTGTCCTGGCCACATACCATTTAAACCTAAGGGGAGACACCTGGAGGGGTTCATTAGCTTGCAGGTGTCTGTGATTAGTCTGCAAGGGATGAAAAGAAAATTGGCCCTAAGAAAGCAGCTAGCACTAGCCTGGACAGCGAACAAAGGAAAGGAGCAGCTGGTGAGGAAAAGCACATTTTGCTGAGACTTTTACAGAGAGGGGTTAAGAGGGCCCTTGCTCACTGTAAATGAAACCTGGGAAAAAAGCCTTGATGGCAGACAGTCCAAAATTAAGAGACAGCAGCTGGTTGTTTTATGTAAGGGGCAGGATTCAAGAGGATTTATGAATTGTCCTGATGTACAGTGACCATGAACTGTTGTAATAAGGGAAGAAAATTAACACTGATTCAGTGCCTACAGTGCAATTGTCAAGCACTGGAGAGGTACTTTCACCTCGGTTGACTTAATCTGCTGAGCAACTCCTCAGTGTAAGCGTTAGGTCCTACAGGTCAAGCGTAGCTTGCAAGTGAAAGCTTCTTTGGTCATCCCTGTTTATTATACATTTGTCTGAATTATTTCATAAAATCAACCCATTTGTTAATTTATCTGTAGTCAGTACTGTTGCATGTTGAAGATGCTTGCCTTTTGTAAGTATTCCAAATTGATCAATCCTGTGCAAATTTAAGCCACCATGAAGCTATGATCAGACAGACAAGGGCTTGGTGTTACCAAGAACCAACTTGTCCAGAGTTTAATTCTTCAAGGAAAAGGATAGTAAGCCCAATGCCAATTGTTAAAAAAAAAAAAGAAAGGGAGGGGGGAAGGAAGGGAGGAAGGAAGGGGAGAGGAAAGGAAGAAAGGAGGGAGGAAAGCAGGAAGGGAGGGAGGGAGGGAAAAAAAGTTGTTGGGGAACAAACCGTATTTAAAAATTTTTAAATAAAATATTTTAAAAATATTTAAAATCTAGTGTTACTAAGTTTTAGTATCTCTATTCTTTTTATAAAAGTAAAGGTCACAAAAATGTTATTGATTGATATTATTTCTATTTACTTTCATCAGAGTTGAAAACTTCTTGCAAAGTACTATGAGTTCTGTGTTTATCATTTACACCTCTGCATGCTAGTCTAGAATGTGTTATGAGTACTCAAAGTATTTGAATTGATGGTGACCAAATGTTACAAAATTATGAAGTATTTAAGCCATTTTAACATTCATAGTAAAATTTTGACCTACTGATTACATAAATATAATTCTATTAATAATGTATATTTCCTTCTTGTTAATATAATACAAAATTGTTAGCAACTGAAGTTTCACTTTCCTTGGTTTGCTTGTTGATGGGGTGTTTATTCTGTTTAATTCAGGCAGATATGTGCCTTTGTACCATAGAGGAGCCTATCTCAGCAAATCAACAACAAAATAGCGGAACACAAAGTTAGGGATTTGAAAAAATACCATATTTTACCAAGCACAAATCTAAGGACAGTATATAGAGAATCCATAATACCAGCATCCCAGGAAAGGAATTGTATAAATACATTATTTGCATGTTAGTACATGTGACCATTCCCCTCTCTTTTCCCCTTGAACTCATAGAAAGTCATGAGAACTGTTTTTCCTTCCCTGCTGGGTTCCATTATAAAAGCTCTGTCTTTATAGGTTATGAATTCTAACCAATAATTGAGCTATGGCAAGGCTATAGGTAGAGGATAAGATTTACTTGACTTTATGTTCTGCTCTTTGGATTAGACTAGTTTTTAAAAATTATTGACTTTAAAACATTCATCATATGCTGAGAAAACACAATATTAAAAATAAATTTTGAACAAGATGGAATAATAACAGGGGACCTATGGAAATAGAATTCCAAAACATATTGTTCATTTGCCAAATTAACAAAATGTTTTTCACAGTGCAAACTGGGTGAAGATTGGTTGGTAATGTCAAGATATTATACCATTAAATTTGTATTTTGTTTGGCAAATCTTGACAATGCAGAGACATTTATTCCAGTTAAGACAAATGGCTGAGGTCTGTAATTCTGTGTTATTTAAACCTCGTCATCTGCTAAGAAATTTAGCAAGTTCATTATTTATAAGTCTCTGCCTACTACTCTAAATTAATTATAAGTTGACTATTTGATATATTGAGAAAATTCATAGCAAAACTTTTCATGTTAAGTAAGCATATATGAAATAAAACCACAGTGTTATTGGATTATAAGAAACTATTACTAATGATGATAAGTCATGATTGTTACCTTGTTGGAATACAATTTTAGAATTTTTAAAGACTTATGCAACAAAATGGAGTTATTTTACCTAAAAATGTACACAGAGATTTTCAACTAAATTATTTTCAATAATTTTATAGTAGTTTAAAAAAATGATTTCTTCATAAATCATAAATGATGGAAGTTAGGGAAGAAACTAAATATATGAGATCATCAATTCTAACCTTCTGCTCAGATATATCAGACTTCAAATAAAAGACAACATTAAACATTAACTGGATGATTTCTTTGATAGTATATTTAAAGATACTGAATTAATGAACTGAAAATATTTTTTAATTGCTGTTCTTTTGGGATTAGTATAAAAACATGTACTTTAAAGGAAGAAATTTTACACTGATGAAGTTGTATACTATTTAACCTAGCTTTTATATGTTACATACTTAAGATGCACTTTGTACATTGTTAAATAATTTGCACACAATCATTTACACATTTGTATTATTTACATTATTATACTTTTTATAATGTATATTTGTGCATTGTCAATTGATTTGCACATTGAGAACAAAAGTCATATCATTGTAAATATGTTTGTGTGAATTCCCTATATTCCACATGCATATATGTACTCACATATATGTACAAATTCTCCATGAAACTAGATCCAGTTATTGGATACAAAGATAATGGCATTTAAAAGGTAAATTCATTGGAAAAAATCCTATAAGAATGTATTTCTCTCTGATAGTGGATTATAATCTAAGAATGGATATTTTATTTTTTGTATGCTTGAGTTGGAAAACTTTAGTAATAGTGTCTGCTTTAAAATCCATATGTTTCTTGAATTTAAAAACACTTCAATTGCACAAGAAATATTTGAATTCTCTTCTTTAAAATATAAAAACAGCAAAGTCTTTTTGATGACTGCCTCCTGTTTTGGTCCTCTCTCCACTCTCTCCAAGATATTATAACATTATTATGAGTTTGATCTGTGTCCTTTTAGACTTTTAAACTCTTTTACATATGGATATTTATAATTCTATGGTTATGGAGAATATATGGAATTTTATTTATATATTAGTCATATGAATAAATATGCATCTACTTCACTTAGTTTAGCTATGACTGCCACACATTTTATTTGGTCATTCTACAATTGATGTACATCTTTTTCTTTTTGTGTGTGATTACTAACCATTGAAGTATTGAATATACTTGCATGAGTCTCCTTATATACCATGTGAATAGTTCTCTATAGGAGACATCTGGAATGCTAGGTAGGCACAATTTTTATTTTTGATAGATACTTCCAAATTGCTCCCACATACTGCCACCAGTATTGTGAGTGTATCTGTTTCAGTGTGTCAATATTTGATATTATCGATTTTAAATTTGTGGCAATAAATAATGTGAAAAGGCATTATATTCCTTTCTAGTAACTAGTGAGGTTATAATCAAGTTAAGCATTTTTTCCCTATGTTTATTAGCTAATCAGGTTTTTTCTTCTGTACATTGCTGTTTTATATGCTTGCCTATTTTCCTACTGTTTTTATTTTTTTGTTTTCTTATTCTTATATATGTTTGGCATACTTCTTTTTTCTTTATTTAAGGTAGTACTAGTTTAAACTAATGAAAGGATAAAATTCTGGAATCCTAAAATTCAAAATTGTACATGGGATTCTAGATAGAAGCCATGTTCTAAATAAGGATTTGGCTTGTGGAAAAAAAGACAAAGAAGAGAGTGTAGAGTTTCATAAGTTAAGGGCTTACCATACATGGGCAACACGGAACCAAGAATGATTTTGTCATAACATGGGCACTGTGTAACCTATACCATGATCAAGAAATTAACAGTGTTGCTCTGCAGACTGGCAAACTCATTGCTCTTTCTTCTAACCCTCGGAAAGTATTAGAGTGGAAAAAGGTTAGTGACAACACTGCCTCTCTTACTGCATCTCTTCCTCCTTTTATTTGATTCTAACGCCCTCCTCTTAATATGTGACAAGCGATTGTACTAAGAGAGGGTGTTAGAATCAAATAAAAGGGAGGATAGGTGTAGTAAGAGAGGCAGATTGGATAGCTGTCCCCATTGCAAAAATAAAAAACAAAAATAATCATAGGCAAGTTCATTGCTGGCATCTGTCAGGAAGAAGGATAGAGCTCTGAAAGCTGATAGCAGTCAATAACAAAAAAACCTTTTGAGACAGATTCCAGGAACCTGAAAAACTGGTAATGGACCATTCCATGTAATTGGTGCCTTGAAAGGCAGTAAACCGTCTAATGGGGTACAAAAATAGAGTTCTTTTTCTTTCCCCACCCTAATATTCTCCTATAAAATACTAACTTTATATGGCACTGGAAATAATAGCACACAGCAAGAACCATACTTTGTGGTATTATTGAGCATCTCAAGTGTCTGAAAGGTACAAAGCTAACAACCAAATGACTTCAGTATGGAAAATGTCCCAGAATTTGTGATATTACTTCTAAAACAGAAATGCAGGGGAAAAAAAAAAACAGTCATAATCTAAAATCAAACCTAAAATGACAAACAGAAGTTTTCTAGTTTATATTTTATTTTAGAATGCTAAGAACTTATAATAGCCTCACCTTTTTTTAATTAACCTTAGTGAATTGTAATTTGAGGAAACTAGAAAGGTTTTCTAAGATTCTTCATAGCTGAGAAGTTGTCACATGCCTGTGAGACTTGCTTTGTTGTTGTAAGTCGAATACCTGAAGTTAGATTTTAGTAACTAAATAACTGCAATGTACGCTCTGTACTCACAGATAGAAAAGATGGAAAATAGAACTTATTGGGATGCTGAGAAGTGTTCTCAGCACACAGGAGTAAGAAATGAGATGGGCAGAAGGAACAGGATCAAGTGACTATCTTGGGAAGCATAAAAAGACTCTGGTTTTAGGCATTATGTGTTTCAGATCGATTTCAAAAGAAAAATACCTGTTTACAAATCCACAGATGCTACGATAGCTATTTTTAAGAAATCACAAATTTTGTATTGATAAATTTTCATGGCAGTGGACTATCAACTTTATATAAAAGTAAAATTATAATTTGACATATTTTTTGAGTAAATTAGAGTCCACATTTTAAAAACCATCTAAATTCACCCTTGTTTGCTCATTCTATATAAAAGAAAATCCTTTTTCTGTACAACAAATGAGTATATATAAAATATACATGACTTCTTGATTAAAAATTTTTTTTCTGATTATAAAAAGTAAAGCACATGCATTCTAGGAATGTTTGAAAATGTAAAAGTGTGCCCAAAAAATTCACTTCAAAATTATGGCTTACAGATTTTCCAAAAAAGAAAATGAAATGAAATGAAATATAGCAAAGTATATTTCAGGCCAATATTTTGAACATGATTAAATCTCTTTGATTCAGAAGGTAATATGTTTTCTGAGTATTTTGTTATTTAAGGCAGAAGGTTTCCTCTTCCGGATGCGTAAGTTGTCTGGAGGGCCCATATGGTTGAGTTGAATCAGCCCTTCACCGTCACTGGGCCTGGCACAGGGCGTCCCACTAGGGAAGCCAAGAACAACAGACAAGAGGGGCTGCTGAGGAACAGGGAGGTCCTGATGGTGAGGTTTCCTAAATATAACAGGTTGGGACTGGAAAAGCCCTATAGCCAATAGAGGGGAGAGTTTCTGAGCCTTGGGGGCTCCCTCCTCTTTGGTCTGGGCTTCTCTGCGTGATGCTAAGAGATGCTCTGACATATAATACTTCACATTCATGTTCCCCTTGAGATGCATTTGGACTTCAAGTATTTTCCCTCTAATGGTATCCAGTTTATTATTCCCAATCTGGACAATTCATAACAACATCCAGAAGCACTTTACCCACAGGTGGGTGTTTATTGGGTTTTTATTTCCTTTGTCCAGGTTTATTGAGTTTGAAGAGTAGTCAGGGGATTTCTGTTTTTATAGGTCATTTGTCAGCTTTGATGAAGTCTTCCTCATATAAGAACATTCTTGCCTGGTGTTGCAATCATTCCACAAATGCATGATGTTTCATTGTCTTGTAGAATAAAAATAAAATTATACCCCTCACTGATGGAATGGTCCCCTCTTGGCCAAGGAGACCCTAGAAAACTGTTAAAAGTGAGTTCCCAGCCGTGAAGGAAAGGGAGGTCAGACACGCCGCCTCCTTATACCTCCTCCCTTTTGGAATTTAGACACAACAGATCATCATTCATGTTAAAAACAGAGATCACAAGACTGACAAAACAGACTCTTTGTGGTAATAAAATACTAAATTATAAATAGGACCTGAGGCCATGAAGGCAAAGCTTAAATCACACCTGCAGGCCATCAGTTTGCTTAGCAGATCACTTTGATCCCTATATTGTGGCTTGTTCTATGATTAGCTCAGACTTCTTTATTTTAACTAAGATATGCCTTTCTACTGACTCCAAGCCTTTAGACAAAGCTTTATTCCTTTGACCAATTAAAAATTAAAGAATCTCTGAATCCACCTATAACCTGTAAGCCCCCACTTTGTAATGTCCCACCTTTTCAGGCCAAACTAACCTGCACTTTCCATGTATCGATTTATGACTTTACCTACAATCCCTGTCTCCCTGAATGTATACAACTAAGCTGTGTCCCAACCACCTAGAGTACATTTTCTCAGGACCTCTTGAGCACATATCTTGGACTTAATTGTATTTTTCTGCTCAAGATCCAAGTCATTTTTTAAAGTTAATATCAAAGAGACCTCCTATAGTTAAGAGTACTAGATGGTTAGTTTGATTTTCCCTAATCAGAAACATTATTTTCTGACAATGGAAGATGTCAAATACAACAGTTTCACTGTGTTCCAACAATGTTCATGCTTAGGGATCCTTAACTTTTTCAGAAAGAGCAAATGGAACAATAGGATGATCATTTTCTATTGTTGATGCTAACCTAATCTCATTCTTCCTTTTGTATATGAAGCTGGCTAGGGATACAACCTTTCATCTCTTACATTTATCAGACATAGATTAGGCACTGCATGCAAGACACTGTCCTAGGGATGGGAAGAAGAGTGGGCAAGGGAGTGGTAGAAAAGATTAAGGAATTTAGAATCTAGTTGAGCAAGTAGATTTGTAACTAATGTATTTTATATACTGCAAAAGTACAAAGAAAGGATCTTTTTCCCCCTTAGTTATCAAAGAGTCATCCCAGAAGAATTGGCTTTTCAGTTGCATTAAGAAAGAAGTAGAGAATTTTTTAAGCTTTTTTAAAAAAATAAAATTACTTATACATAGAAAAAGAATAAATGCATGTATTATACCCTTTATATGAGTTTTACAAGCAGAGATAAGCATTACAGTAAAACAAACACTGGTCAGCCACTGGTAAGGAAATACAGCCTTGCTCAATCCCTGAGCCTCCCAGGGTGGCCCCTGGCCCCTGTAGGGGTAGCCACTCTAGTAAAGGGTGTGAAAGTCGGGGAAGAAAGGTAATCTATGTCTCAGGAATCACACAACTGCAGGAGTCTCTAAATGATTAATCAGTTTGATCAACTGGATGTAATTGACATCCTTGAGTGATATAGGAAGATGTAATAGATCAGCTGAGGTGGATCGTGGAGGCTGTGCTGAGTAGTAAAATAGTAAATTAATCGGTAACCACCACCACCACCCCCTGCAATAGTTACCAAACCACATGGCTTTAAATCAACAATATTTCCAAGGGAGAGAAATCAGCTTTTCTGAACAATGGCCCTGGTGCTCATTTTTCATAGGCAGATTGGTGAGCCAAGGCCTAACTAGGATGAATCAGATCAAAATTCTTCCTTGATTCTGTAACATTTTCAGAGGATATCTATTTTATGATTAAAATTTCTTGCCTTCAGCTCATAAAATTATCCATGCATCTTCATTTATAAAGATTTCCATATTAAACATTATTATTTATATCAATACTTGCATTTTCTTAAAAACGATTTTTTTTGTACAATAAGATGAGTGTAAAAAAATTTTAATGACCCTGATTAACCTCTCTAAATATTTGACTAAAAAATTTTAGGAAATACTAGAAAGCCATTTAACCTCCCCCCCAAAAAATTTGACTTTGGGTAATTTATAGAAAACCCTAAGGTAAGGCTAAAAGGAAGAAATACATTGAATACTGTGCATTTCAATAAAGTATTTACAGAATAGCTAGAAAAATTAAGGTTAAGTATGCAAGGTAATTATAGCTTTATTTTAAAAATTAAAATGCATTTAACAATCTAAAAATACTATCAATTACTTTACATGTAGTATCATAAAAATACCTAATTATCTGCATCTATCAGTGAAGTCATTTTCTCATAAATCTGTTCTATGGTAATCCACAGAAAGACTTAATTTTTAAAATTAGTAAGGATTATAGCGGTCACCTGGTGTCAACCTTTGAGGTATTTAGAAAGCAGGGTACATAAACTGAACATTTTTTCCCTCTTGAAATTTATGTAAGAAATTAAAACAAGAATTTTCCAGGGTACAGGTATAAAAGGGTATATTCTTTACAGGAAATCATAGTGCTGACAGATGGCTAAGGCTTCTGTCCAAGAAAAACTTGGTGTTTGAACTTAAGAAAATGGAAAATTTCTTTGCTGGACCTCACATAATATTTCAGTGCTGATTGAAAGTCAAGAAAGATGAATGTGGAAATAAGAGGTTCTTAAAAACATAGCATAAATAGGTAATTTTGAGAAATCACTAAGATATATCTGCCTAATTAGATATAGTAGACAGTGCCAGTATTCTCTGTAGAGGAAGAATAAATCTGTAATAGAATCCTAGAAGGTCACCTTCACCAGTGAGGTCCCTCTCACTAGTTAACATGAAATGTCTGGTTACTTCCTTAGGACTCCTCTAGACTATAAATATAGCTCAGTTAGATTAAGGGTCATTTGAACTTAGAGGAATAACATATAATTTGATCTATTTGCTAATCAGTATGATGAATTAGATCATTATCATCTATTTTTGTGTAGGAGAGGAAAAAGACAAAACACTTAAGTTTTAATGAGAAGAACATTCATGGAATAGCATTTTACACTTTTAAGAGTGGCTTCCCATACATGAGCCAACTATCCTCACTTTATAGACTAAACTGAGTTTAATTCATCCTTTTAATTAGTGACAGAGCTACAACCATAATTTGAGTGTTGGGTGGCTTAAGTCCTTCTCCAATACATCGCATGGCATAGAAAGAACACAAGGAGGAAAGTAATAAACCTTTGTCTCATCCATCAGTGATTTCATGGGAGAGGCTGGGACTCAGGGCAAATCAGGAGCATATTAGATAAGAACAAAAACAGGACTGGCAGCTTAAAAGGAGGAGTAGAGTCTTGCCAACTCTGAACATGTACCTACCAGATGCTCTCTTGTAGTAATCCTATCATCAATCAATCAATACAGATGTATATACATACATAAAAGTTTTTTAAAGGAAAGTAAATCAAATTGGAATCAATCCCTTCCCAGTGAGCCTTTGTCGCTCTTGGCAGTTTCCACTTTCTTTACCAAGGGTGTTCAGAGTATCTAGACTCTTTCTAAAATTAGTAATTATTTTATAGTTTTGACAATTTTTCTTTCTTAAAGTTGAAGCCACATTGATGCCTTGCTGTTTAATAATATGTCTCATTTTGACCATTTTCTTCTTGAGAATTACAATTTATTAATTTACTGGCAATTAAATAATTATTAAACAGAGTAATTAAACACATAATCATCATTTGTTTTTGTATTAAGTTTTGCTCCTTAAAGCCTCTCTCTATCTTAAACTCTGTGGCATTTGAAAAGCTCTTCTTTTGGAAGCATTACTTTTGCATCTCCCCAGCATTGTGGTCCACCCACTAGTGGGAAGTGACTAACAGGTACACCCAGATAAGAACGTAAGTACAGACAATCCGACAGATCTTGTAGGCATCCCAGTGACACATTAAATATAAAGCTTTGCTCACCTGCCTTTGTCTGCTGCTGCTGTTTTTTAGTGAAGCTTAACGGATGAGTTTAAGTCATATTAGTGGGAGGATCTTTAACTTATGAAATTCACTTTGATCAGTATAATTTGCGTTTTGTATTTAGCTGAAAAATTGTTCTGCGCGTTTGTTCAAACAGAGAGAACAGAGAACTGAATGATTTCTGAGTTTATGTGGGTGATGTGGGCATGGGAGGTGTTCCCATGTATCTCCCTCTGGAAAATGGCTGTAATTTACTGAGACTAGAGAAGGGTGCAGTGATGGAACGCTGCAGGCTGTAAAATACAGATACCATCTGCTACAGAAAGAATGTGTGAGGAAAATGCCACCTGTTCCTATTAGTCTGGCCCTTGCCCCAAAAGTTCACATGTACTTATGTGTTTGTTTGGTGTTTCTCTGATTCATGCAACTAGCTATTGTTTACACACTCCATAAGTGAATATCTTGTTATCTGATTGAGTTTTGACTTTATTTCCAATGTAGGTAAATGTGTTTTCTTTACTATTTTTCTATCTGCTCCTTTCCTGGTCAATCCGTTATATGAAAAAAAATTTTTTAGTCATTCAACATTCAACAATAATTCATTGAGGACCTAGTAGGTGCCAGGCATTTGTTCACAGTAGTGAACAGACAAAAAAAAAAAAAATCCTTGCTTCCATGGAGCTTACAAATCCTATAGGAGAAAATGGGAAATAATCAAGATAATAAGTAAAATAAACAGTATGCTATGTAGTGATAAGTGTTCAGGAGAAAAGGAAAGCAGACAAAGGGAGAGGGGAGGTTGTGAGCAGGGATTGCAATTGAAAATAAGGTGGCCACAAAGGCTTCCTTTAAATAAAAATGTGACAGCTGTGAAGGAGCAAGCCACGTGGCTCTCTGGGGAAAAGTATGGGATGAGTGTGCAAAGCAGCAGGAGTAGGTGCAAAAGTCCTGGGAAGGAAGCATGCTCTGTACTCCTCTCCTGATAGGGGGAGCCCAGCGTGTCTTAAGTGAAGCAGGGAGAAAGTGGAAGGGAATATGGTCCAAAAGGCAACAAGGGACAGAACTTGTAGAACGTTATAGGCCAAGGTAACAACTGCGGCTTTTCCTTTGAACATATTAACTGCTGTGTGAGTTGTATTTAACTCAGGCTAGTTTTGAGCCTGGGTCCTCGTGAAGCATATGTAACTCACACATCTCTTTACCTTGGGAGCCGCTTGAACTATTTTTCAAGTTGCATATAACTCTCGCACAGAAAACAATAAAAAAAAATCAAATATTTTTCATTAAATTAGAAAGGACCATTTTGTTTTATGAAGTTTTTGTGCTATTTTTGTAATAAAACACCATGGCCCCAAGGGGAAAATAATTTTTTTTTTCTAGTGTGGCAGTCAATGTGTTAAATGAGATGGGGAGCCCCTGGACCATTCTGA
This sequence comes from Microcebus murinus, assembly GCF_040939455.1. Lineage (NCBI taxonomy): Eukaryota > Metazoa > Chordata > Mammalia > Primates > Cheirogaleidae > Microcebus > Microcebus murinus. The sequence goes on from NC_134116.1 coordinate 16,039,206, forward strand.
GTAGAGGAAAGGCAGGACAGTTGGGGGTCACCCTGCCTGCTGGATGGAGAACAAACTACAGGGAAGTAGCAGAGGAGGAGGGGACCAGTTAGGAGGCTGCCCTAATGATCCAAGTGAGGGGTGGTGGTGGCTTGGACAAGTGGTAGCAGTGGAGGTCAAGGAAGATTCTGAATGTATTGTGCATGTTAATTGATGGGATTTACTAACAGGTTGGTTAAAAGAGAAAGATCACTCCCCTGTTTTTGGCTTGAGTGATTAGACAGATTTCCTATGTATTACCTTCCAAGGGAGCATATTTGAGAGGAAATAGGATCTCCATTTCATAACCTTAAGTTTGGAGGGTGTGATTAGATTGAAAATGCTACAACTGTTATAAATTTTCCACTTACCCTTTTATTTTAAAACAGAAAACATAATTGAATCGGGAGAAGTACACATGCTTAAATTTAGAGAATTTGCTTTCTTTGGCACAGCAATGGGTCAAAAAGACTTAATTTTTGTTGAAAATACAAAGTCACAAATGGCTGAGATGAGAATATTTTCTATAAATTAAATGATCAAATTTGCAAAAGCTTGGCTACACAATGCGAATTTTACTTAAACCACACTGCATTACTCTAGAGTCTTGCTAAATAAAAATCAAGACAAACTGTTTTAGGAATTATTTGCTAATACATAAAATGAATATAGGTTGGTTGATGGGCTGAAGTAGCCAATGAGTATGTTTTAGATTGACAGATGAGGAAATGTGTCCCTACATTTAATCAAACTATGTGGTGTCAGATTTATATCACTGAAATGGCTATCATTATAATTTTGAATTTTGAGTTCATATACTTGCAATGTTTTGCCAAAATGCTTCTGATTCCAGTACTAAATATTTCTCATATTTCCTTGCCTAAAATAACAAGATTCAGACTTGGTAGTTCTTTTAAGTATGTGAATTTCTGTGGGTGTGTTTGACTTTACTAATGTTGGATTTTGTGTACAGATGTGTGTGTGTGTGTGTGTGTGTGTTATTCTTAGGACTTTGCCTATATTTAAAATTTTTTCCCAGAAAGGAATATACTGCTCTGGAAAGATTTTTAAATCCTTGAAATGAGAGAAATTAAAGTAGAACTCTTATTCTTGAGAAATAATTTATCACTTCATGTTATTAAATCATACCATTAGTCCTGAAACCAAACCCTATATTTAAAAAGTAACAATCTCATGTTTAAAGTATCTTCTTTGAACATTTCAAAGAATCTTAAGCAAGTCTTTATGTGGCATTAAATTGTAAATTTCACCTTGTTATTTTAGATCTGTGGGTAGAATTCATTCTTTGGGCTAAGAGTATGGGTAGAGTGTGAATTGTCACGTTTCAGCATGCCAGTAACTTAGGGCAAGGTTAGTAGAGTGTTTTTTGTGTGAGCGAGAAAAAAAAAAGCTACTTTATGGAAAGCCATTTTGAACCTTGCCTTGTTTTGTTTTCCTGAACTATCAGATCTACTTCATATATTTGTATGAGATCCTAAAATGTCTGTATATTAATTTTTAGTCAGCATATTATTCCAAACTGACATCCTGGTGAACACCAGACATTTCTGAGAACTGTAGCCATGGACCATAAGCTACTTTGAATATTTGTCTATGTAATATTTGGGGTACAGTAAGCTCCTTAAAGGAGAACCCAAAATATGCAATGGCTCAAGCAAGATATGAGTTGATTTCTTTCTGAAGTCACCGTTCTGGGTACGTGGGTAGATGGGTGAACCCGGCCCCATGAAGTCATCCCAAAGTACAGGATTGTGTGTCAAATCTGCCATCGTCAACATTTACTTTTCAAGTTGGTCCTTGGCTTCTCTATTTCTAGCTGGCAGAGGGAAGGGAAAAATGAGTCCAGGGAAAGGGTTTTGGAGTTGGCTTTGGAAGTTGCTCACAACAGGGAGAACTTTGTCACAAGGCCACACCTCCTTCCAGGAAATTCCAGGAAACATTTTCTCCAGCTGAGCAGACATCCGCCCCGGGAAGAAGCAAGAATGAGTCTGGAGGATCAACCAGCGATATCTGCTACAGGTTTCAATAAACAAAGGACAAAATACCTAGTCAATTATAAATTCCAAAAATTAGCCTTTTTATTGAAGTCAAAACAAATTTATTTTTGTAAGATAATTTCTCTATTTTATATTCTACTTCTCAAATGATTATATCTCTATCACGGAATGAAGCCACAGTTAGAATTTCCTTAGGACTGCTGAATGACCAGAAGGTACACCCAAAACCTAAACAACAGTCACTTTTGAATTTTATGTTGTTCTGATTTACTTAAAAGATTAGTGAAAGTAATTAAAATCTTACTGCTTTTTTACGCTTTAAATCTTGGAATTTTGGTTAGAATTCTCGTAATATCTAAAGCTATCATCATCCATTCTCATTGGACTACAATCTGAGGCACAGAGAAGGAATGCAGAGAGGGCAGGTCACCCCCAACCCAAGCAGAAACACAAAGAACTATTGCTAATCCAAAAACGCGGGGAGGAAATTTCACGTCCCCTCCCTTCCTTTTCTCTGGGCTAGTCTGTTTAATTTTAAAAGCAGAATTTTGCTTTCACAAAGTATACCAGACAGGAATTTGTTCAAATTCCTCAAAACCACGCCAAGAAGTTTCAGCAAGTTCAGACATGCATAGCAGAGTGGAAAGAACGCGGTCAGCCGAGGCAAGCACGGATTCAGCAGCTTGCTGCTCCAGACATTCCCTTCTGGGTGAACTTGAGGATGTTTCTTAGCCTCATTGGGCTGCAGTCTTTTCATTTTTCATGTGAGAGTGATAAGAATCGATGCCAGTGCATTGATACAGAATGAAAACCTAGAAAGGCCCAGTATGTAATATTGGATGTTCTCTCCATCTGCGTAATCTCTGAACATCCTGGGAGCTCAGGGTTATTATTCCTGGAGGTTCATTGTTAGGGTTGTCCGTGGTTTCCCTGGGTTGGCGCTATCCACCAGAGCCCAGGCCACCACTGCTCTGCCTGGGAAGCAACCATCTTACCACGTGGGGCTTTTTCCACGTGACAAAGAGGAACTTGGCTCCCAAGAATCTCCGTTACGGGAGGCAGGAAAATGAAGCCGAGACCCTGCTCTGGCTGAGACATTCATGGCAAGGATGCCCCAAAACAAGCTGCTCCCGTCTGCTGGTGGTGGCTAATGTTTGCACAACAGCGTGAATTCCAAGCTTGCTCTGTACTCGGCTCTTCCAGGGACTAGGCATCTTTCCAAAGCTCCACTCTTCCTTTACCTCAGAAACTGCAGGGACGGTTCTCAGAAGCCAAGAAGATTCACCTGGTAATAGCACCTGACCTTTCTCAGCATGAGGCAAGTCTGGCAGGAGCAGGGGGTTAAGGTGTGACTGGAGGCTCAGGGTCAACCCACAGTACCACTTCCTCACCACGTGACCTTGGCAGATGACTCAACTTGCCTCTGCCTTAATTTGTTCATCTGTAAAATGGGGTTAATATTAATAAGACGAGGGTGGAAGTGAGGAAATGAGCTAAGCCTGGCTCACACCAACACCAACTCCTTACAAGGCTCAGCCACTTTAATTAATATAGTGACATTAGTTGATTAATATTTGGGTACGGAGGTGGAGTATGATGGTGTCCTGCCGCCTGCAAATGCCTCGTTGCTGCTGAAGCCGTTCAAACAATGGCTCTAACGACAAAGCCAGCATAAGGACCTACATAAAGGAGTCACCAGGACAAAGACAGGGACAGAGGAGAGGCCGGAACAGATCTGTGTGCACCCGCACTGCTGGACCTAGAGGGATTTAATGACGCAGAGACTGAAACAATGGATTTGCCCACCTTGCTGAGGACCAGTATGGGAGAGGGGTTGCATGAGGCAACAAAGCGACGGTCGGTCTGCAGAGGAAATGGAAGCCAGAAGTCTGGAGACAAGTAGAGCCACTGAGTGATGCCATGGCAGGGGGAGTTAGGGAATGGTTGTCAGGGTGGCCATGTCTGGCTGTGAGGGCCCTGGGGCGTCCGTAGGCAGGCAAGCAGGTCTGCTGCCATGGGCTTCAGAGCTCTGGCAGCTGGTGTGGGTCACCAACTGGCCTCAGGCACTACCTCTTCATGGAAATTAATGTGGATAGTCCCCTCCTGGAGGCCCTCCAAGATGGCAGATGAGCAGACTGGCCAGCTTTCAAAGTCTGCTGACCTCTATAATTGCTGCTCTTCTCATTGTCCAACACACCCTCCCTTTGACGGATGTTTTCTCTTTGAGTATTTCCGCGAGCCCCTCTCCCTGACCTACTCTCTGCTTTCTTGCTTTTATTTGCTCATTTAACCTACATTTTATGTTTTGTTCAGATTAATTTAGCTTTGTATTATCTGCCAGGCACTGTTCCAGGCACTAGGATTGTGAGGGGGAGCAAAACAAAGTTGCTGCTCTGTGCAGTTTACAGTCTACAAGGGGAGAGAAAATATAAACAACTTGAAACTTTAAAACTCAGAGGACCCTTTAAAAATACTACATTTTCCTAGTAAGTTGAGATAAATAATGGTATGCCCTACATCGTAGAGAATTAGTGCATCTCTGAAATCAAAGCTTTTGAGAAAAAGAAGATGAGATATTATTGGACCTGAATTTGTCATGCAGCTAAGATTAAAGCTTAAAGATTAGTCTTTTGATTGTTGCCTCTTTTGAAAGTGAGAGGTAGTCAAAAGAGTTCTAGGTCAAATCATATGGGTTAAAAGGCTGGAAAAATTAAAGGGGCCAAATGAAAGGGCCCTTTCAATAAAATGTCTATGAAGATGACACAATGTTCTTCTTTATGCCCCCCTAAGCTTCAGTAATTTTTGATGGGTATTTGACATGTGTCCATAAAGATAATAGCAAATTTATTCAAGTATAAGAGAATTACTAAACACAACACCATAGTAGGTACTTATTTCCAACCCATAAATAACCACTATTAATGAGAAGGCAGAGAGTGACAAGGTTGACCAAATAAGAGATTTGGACAAAACATTCAACTCCATTTCCTCTCAAGAAGAGACAACATCTGATCTTGCCCTCTCATTTCTAATCCTATTTGAATGAATCTAGTATAAAGGTTCATAAAAGCCCTCTGTCAAGTGTATAATCCTGGGTTATATCAACAAATAATAATAGTTTTTTTAAGAAAACCATTTTAGAGATTTCCTTTACTGTATCTTTAAACAGGTTATTACAGTTCAAACAACTCCCTTAAAAATGATTCATAAGGCACACACAAACACACACACACACACATTCGCACTACAAAAAGACTTATGAATACTCTACACTGATTGATGAGAAAAAACAACAAGTTAAACCTGCTGGATAATGAGTTAAATGAAAGATTATTAAAACCTTGAATAATATGCTCCATATTCCAGATATATTACTCTGTATGTTTAGCTAGCATTTCCAGGGATGCTTTTTTTCGATAGTCCTGTGGGTCAGGGATAGGAAGTTAATTTCCATTCCATCAGCCACAGTGCAAATGTCTGATTGCTCTCTTGATGTCATTAGCCCAGATTCTTGCTAGAAAGGTATGATTGCTGGCCAAATGAGCTCTAGCCCAGTGCAGTAGTCTTGCCAATGTGCCTAATGAGAGCATGGAGAGACACTTTATTCCAGGCATAAGCAGGCCAGATCACAGCTGCCCAAAGCTCTTTGGCGTTGATTAACTTTGTTGTGCTATTATATAATGGGTTCTTGAACCATATTCCATGAATGATGGTTTTTTTCTTTCTCCCTTGCCACTGTTCTATTATGAATATGTTATGTGTATCTAATGTCACCTGACAGTTTATTGTTAAAATCAAGCAGAAAAACAGGCAGATATTGAGGTATAAAGAAATAAGTGGGGAAAAATGACCCATGGCACACTAAAGATTCTGACATGGTGGCTCAGGGTCAGCCAGGAGTGTCTCCCCATCACAATTCAGCCCTGCCTTGTGCTAACAATGGCCTTTCATCCCTATGCTATTATTATTCATAAGCCAAATTGTGATCAGGCAGACCAGACTACATATGAGCAGAGCACCATGCTTTATACACATTAATTTAAAACTCTTACTTTAATAAAGTGTGCTCATTTATTCTTCCTATTTCTGCTCTATATCTCAACTCAAAAAGCAACTTTTTTGGCTTCTGGTTTCTTCTCTGATTTGTAAAGAGCTTGGAAGTTGCCGGTATTATCCTCACGATCAAAAAGCTGAACACGCTGAAGGTTAAACAACTCTGAATATCAATACTGCCTCTTAGATCCAAGAGAGAATTGGAGTCACAGGGCAAGCCACTGCCTGGAAATTTGGAGAGACAGGTGAATACAGAGCATCAGAGCTCATGGGGAATAGAAGCCACTGGATCCAGAAACACTTAAACTGTAATTGACTAACCACTGGAGGCTGAGCATGGACTAGCTTAAGAGTTAAACACTCTTCCAGTTTTAGGGGATCTTCCACACTTCCATGAGTTTTATCTTCAGGTTCTTCTGGTAATATTCAGAGAAAAATTCCCTCATGTTTCCTCTGGGTAGAGAGAAAAAGTAACTGTTTTGAAATAAGCCCAAAGCTCTCTGTTCTCTGTGAAAAAGCCATGCTCTCCAGGAAATATAGTTCTCCAGAACCTCATCTGACCTAAGAAAGGAGACTTTCAAATCAGAAGACTGAAGCCCCCTCTAGTCTTCCTGTATCACATAAATTAAGGGGAGAAAAAAAGGCTAAGAAACTCTTAGGTCACAACGTAGAGACTCAGGTCTACTGATAAAATTGAGATTTAATCATAAGATCATAGAATGCCTCTCTTCCCCAATACAGGGCTCCAAAATAGTATCAGAGAGCTGCAAGACAGATTCTATTTAGAATAAATCTCTAAAGAAATCTAAAGACAAATGAGGAGATAGAAACAAGGAGCCTAGAGGAAATTTAAGCTTCTGACATCTGCAAATACAACATATATTAACACAGCCTCACTACTAGCCAAATAAACATACAAGCCTCACAGTAGAGGCCCGCTTGCCTCAGTTATTATCCTCCAGTAAATCATATCCGGCTTTCAACAAAATGTTACAAAAGCATGGTAGAAGGCAAATAAAAACATGGAAAAAACTAGCTGGAAAGACTAAGCAAGCATTAGAATCAAACTTAGATATGACAGAGATTTTGTAATTATCAAATAATTTGGAAATATTTTGGAATTTAAAATGACTTTGATAAATATGCTTAGAGTTCTAATGGAAAAAGTGGACATCATACAATAAAAGACGGAGGAGAGAGATGGAAACTAAAGAATCAAAAAGGAATGCTAGAAATCAAAAACACTGTAACGGAAATGAAGAAGGCCTTTGATGATATCATTGTAGACTAGACACAGGTGAGGAAAGAATCATTAAATGTGAAGAAATGTCAATAGAAACGTCACAAACTTAAATACAAAGAGAAAAAAGAATTTAAAAGTGGAACAGAATGCTGAAGAACTGTGGGACTATTACATGCCTATGGGAATACCAGAAAGAAAAGACTAGAGAAAGAAACAAAAGAGATATTTGAATTAATAAAGACTGAGAATTTTCCAAAATTAATGACATCCATGAAACATATTCAGGAAGCTCAAAGAACACCAAGCAGAATAAGTACCAAAATAGCTACACTTGGGCATATCATATTTAAACCTTAGAAAACTAAAAACAAAGAAAAAATCTTGAAAGAAACCAGAGGGAAGAAGATGTCTTATCTCCAGAGGAATAAGGATTAGAATTACATGAGACTTCTCTGCAGAAGCCCTGCAAGCAAGGAGAGAGTGAAGTCAAATATTGAAAGTGTTGGAGAAATAACCCTAGAATTTGTAGCCAGCAAGATTATCTCTCAACAGTGAAGAAGAAATAAAAACTTTATTAGACAAAGACTGAGGAAATTTGGTGCCAATACACCTACTTTGCAAGAAGTGATAAACAAATTCCTTTCCAGAAGGAAAATTGTGTAAATTGGAAACTTGGATCTATGTGAAGAAGAGGGTTGGATAAGAAGTAAATGAAGGTTAAATAATTTTTTTTTATTTTTCTTATTCTTAATTGATCTAATAGATAACTGTTGAAAGTAAGAACAGTGACAATGTATTGGATAATTGCTTATGGATAAATGAGATGCATAACAGCAATGTTATAAGGGAGGAAGGAGGAACTGAGAGTACCCTGTTATAAGGTACCTGCACTGTTATGGACTGAATGTTTGTGTCCCGAAAAATTCATGTGTTGAAACCCTACCCACAATGGGATGATATTAGGAGGTAGGGACTCTGGGAAGTAATTAGGAATAAAGAGGGAATAAGGGTGGAGCCCTCATGAGTGAAATCAGTGCTCGTATAAGAACCATGAGAGATCTTCCCTCTCCGTGTTCTCCACCATGTGAGAAGATAAGGAGGAGTCAACAGTCTACATCCCAGAAGAGGGCCCTCGCCAGAACTTGACCATTCTGGCACCTTGAACTTGAACTTTCAGCTTCCAGAACTACAAGAAATAAATTTCTGTTGTTTATAAAACACCCAGCCTATGGCATTTTGTTATAGCAGCCCAAGCTGACTAAGGCATGCACTATCCATGAAGTGATACAATGTTGTTTGAAAGTGGACTTAGATCACTTGTAAATGTGTGTTGTAAACTTTAGGGAAACCACTAAAACCATTTTTAAAAGAAGTATAATATGCTAAGAGAGGAGAGAAATGGAATCATGTAAAATGCTCAATTAAAACCAGAGAAGGCAAAAAAAGAAAAGACAAAAAAGAAATAAAGAATAAATGCAATGAAAGACAACAGTTATAAATATGGCACATATTAATTCATCTATATCAATAACAACTTTAAATGAGAATGGTATAAACACACCAGTTAAAAGACAAAGACTAAGAGTGAATTTAAAAAACCCAAACTCAACCATATGTTGTTTATAAGAAACCCAGTTTAACTATAAAGATATAAATATATTAAAAGTAAATGATGGAGAAAAATATATACCATGCTAATACCAATGAAAAGGATTCTGGAGTACCTATTATAATTTTATTTTTAAAATCTGTCTTTAGAACAAGAAAAATTATGAAGAAGAAAGACCAACATTATATAGATATATAGGGAGCAATTCTCTAAGAAGTTATTACAATCCTTAATGTGTATGCACCTAACAACAGAGCCTCAGAGGTATCAGTTCTTACCAACTTGATGTATAAATTCAATGAAATTTCCATCAAAATCCCCGCAAGTTGTTTTGTGAATGTTGACAAATTGATTCTAAAGTTTCTATGGAAAGGCAAAAAACCTGGAATAATGAACACAATACTGAAAAAGAACAAGTTGTAGGACTAAAATGACCCAAATTCAAGACTTAATATAAAGCTATATCAAGACAGTGTGGTATTGGTGGGAAAACAGACAAATAGATCAATGGAATAGTATAGATAGCTCAGAAATAGACCCACATAAATGCAGTCAACTGGTCTTTGACAAAGGAGGAAAGTCAATTCAATGAATAAAGAATAATCTTTTCAACAAATGGTGCTGCAAGTACTAGATATCCATATGTAAAGAAAAAAAAGATCTGGAGACATACAGTAAACCTTTTATAAAAACTAATTCAAAATAGATTATAGACATAAAAGTAAAATGCAAAACTGTAAAATTTCTAAAAAATAACCCAGGAGGAAAATCTAGGTGACCTTGGCTTGACAATGGGTTTTTAAATACAACACCAAAAGCATGATACATGAAAGAAAAAATGGGTAAGATGGACTTCACTAACATTAATAACTTCTGCTGTGACAAAGACACTCTTAAGAGAATAAAAAAGACGTGTGTTTGAAAGGCACATATAAAAGACTTGTATCAAAGTATATAAAGAACTTGTATCAAAAATATCCAAAGAACTATTAATATTCAACAATAAGAAAATCAACAGCTCAATTTAAAAAATGAGCAAAAGACTGGAAAGACATCTCCCCAAAGGATATATACAGATGGAAAATAAGCACATGAAAAGATGCTCCACATCATGAGTCATCAGAGATTCGCAAATTAACACACTGAGATAACCATGACACACTTATTAGAATATAGGCCATTAGAATGGCCAAAATGCAAAACACTGACAGCATCAAATGCTGATAAGAATGAGGAGCAACAGGAATTTTCATTCATTACTGGTGGGAATACAAAATGGTACAGCCACTTTGGACGATAGTTTGACAGTTTTTTACAAAGCTAAACACAGTTTTACTATATAATCCAGAATTCTTGCTCCTAGGCATTTACCCAAATGAGTTGAAAACTTACATCCACACAAAAAGCTTCACATGAATGTATACAGCAGCTTTATTCATAATTACTAAAAACTGGAAGCAACCAAGATGTCCCTCCATACGTTAATGGTTAAACAAACTGTGATATAGCCATACAATGGAAAATTATTCAGCAATAAAAAGAAATGAACTTTAATCCACAAAAAGACACAAAGAAGCATTAAATAAATGAATATTGCTAAATGAAGGAAACCAACCTGAAATGGCTGTATACATACTGTATGATTCCATCTACAAGGCATTCTGGAAAGGCAAAATTATAGAGACAGTAAAAAGATTAGTGTTTGCCAAGAGTTCAAGAAGAAGGGGTGAGGATTGAATAGGTGAGCAAAACAGATGTTTAAGCATGTGAAACTATCCTATAATGGTGGATACATGATATACATTTGTCAAAACCCATAGAATTGTATAACACAAAGAGTGAGCTTTAATGTAAACTATGGGCTTGCATTAATAATGTATCAATATTGACTCATTATACAATAATAATGTATTGACATTGGTTCATAATTATATACCACACTAATGCAAGAAGTTAGTAATAGGGAAAATGTTCAGGGAGAAGATGTCGTGGCCCGTTTGCAGGATGGAGGATGAACACAGAACATAAAACACAAATGCAAAACACAAAGAAAAACGTGGACACACAGACAGACGGTTGACTCGAGTAGTAATATACCGGGTCTGTTTTATTTTTATACTCTAAAAGATTAAAGTTAGTTCGTAGTACGTAACCACCCAGGCTTGGCAGAGATAGCGGTAAATTCTGGAATAGCCTTAGGGAAGCAGATATCCCCTCACTCAGAATTTCAAGGTGGTTGTTCTAGGCACTAGGCATAGATAAAGGACCGAGATTAGCAAGGATAGGCAACGTGAGCCACAGGGGGCATTTCTCATCCCCAGCTTCTCTTAGGGTGACCCCCTAAGATCTTCGGCTGAACCCCAGTGGCTATGCATGGCTTAGGTCGCCCCTCCCTTGAGGGGTCTTACCCGTCATTGACTAACTAGCCATCTTATGGGGTGTATGCAGCAATCACAGGAACAATATACTTATCATGTGGCCTCCAGACCCCCAATGCCGTGGGGCATGGCTGCTCTTGCTAGTTGCAGCTCAGGTCCTTTGTTATGCCTCTAGGCAACACCTTTGTTTATCACAGGGAGCCTGTCCAGAACAGATTACTTTCAAATGCTCTGAGCAGAACCCGTACATTATTCACTAACTTTAATTCTTAAACTAGGAAAATATATGTCAGTTCCCTACAGAAGGGATAAATGGGAATTCTTTGTAGTAGGTGTTCAATATTTTTATAAACCTAACACTAGTCTAAAAATTGTCTATTAATTTTCTTAAGAAGTTAATTCACTGTAATTTTCTCAAAATTCTTCTCTCACCTATATAGAGTTCTGGTCTTCATTGGGAATGCTGGACAAGTAGGAATACACAGTGTATAGCTTTCTTAGTAGTATAGCTTTTAATACATGAAAAGTGTTTTTCAGTCTTACTATCAAATATAATCTTGATAAATCTAAAATTGAATCTGTGACATATACAAAGAATGAATCTAAACCAGTTGCAAAATCTCAATTTTAAACATGTTTCTAGGCAATGGGAGTTTATGGAAGAAAATAGACAGCAAACATAGGAAAAATATCATGAATATTTTTGTTCACATATATAAATGTGAAGGTATGAAACAAAAATATTTCCCCATGTATAGTTTAAAATTTTTAACAATTACTTAATATTTACTATTCATTTTTAACCATTAAATTGTAATATTAGTATGAATGATATTAGAATGTATCCTTTTTCTAGTAATATATCAATTTTTAAATTGATGAAATTTAACCTTTCACTATCATGGGAATTTGATATTTTTCATAATAAAAATAAGAACTTTATTTTTAGTTAAATCCATATGTATTTGTGTATCTCATATTTATTGAAAATTACATTTGGCCAGTATCACTCAGGTGTCTTTCTTCCTTCCCACTTAGATCTGAATTGGATTTTAATATGTTCTATGAACAAATGTCAGCTATTTATTTCCAATCTTGGTTGATCTATTTATCTTGTGATTATTTACTAGTTCAATCAGCCTTGATATTAAAAATAAGCAATAAATTCTTGCTATTGTGTGTATTCGGAGGTAGACTGACCAGGTCTATCTCATGATTAATTTTTAAATTTTTGTTTGGGTTGTTTGTGTATGATAATTCAGAGATATGAACTATAGACATCCCAAAATAGAGAGGAAAAAAAAAGTCTTAGTACTTTTCTCAAATACTTAGTTCTAATTTTGGGACTATTATGAAAGTTTTATTTCATAACTCTTAACTCCTTAAAAAATTATGCAAAATTCTGGCCTTTTTGCTTTGATTTCTTTTGACCGTAATTCCCAATAAATCTGACAAAGCTAAAATCCTCTAAAAAGAAACCATATTTCTGGAATGATATCTTTTGCTTACTCTTTGAGAGAATTGAAAAGCTTCTGATTAACACTTAGTGCTTTAGTGGTGACCAACAAGTGTCATCATTGCTCTCATATGTCCATGGAAGGCTGAGGCTCAGAGTGGTTAACTGTCTGATCAATATCATATAGATAAGAAGTAGTGGACAGTTAGCTTGAACATTAGGCAAGGTAACTGACAGTTAATTGTAGCAAAGTGTAGTTGTTTTTTTTTTTTAAATCAACTAATGAAAAATAAATTTCCAAGAAGCTCTTTTGATCTGAAATCACCATTCATCAAAAGCAAAGGGCTGCTTTGAAGGCAGAGGGGTATCTGACATGACTTCTCCTTTGCTACCTTTACTCTCAGCCTACCTGGAAATTGCGGAGCACCGCAAGGCAGGAAGTGTTTTAGTTGGCACGTGGGCTCGGCATGCTGGGAGCTGTTCTACTTTACTACCTGAACTTCCCTGCCAATGTCAGCATCCAGCCTTGTCAACAGTTCTTTTCCATTTGTGAATACTATAGTTAAAGCTTTCACCTCTCCTTTTCTAGAAGTATTTTCTGTGCAGAACTTGGAGGTTTAGAAATTTTCTAAGTTTGAAGAAATATATTTCAACTAGGATTCATTATTCCTTATTTAAAATGTTTAATGTAGAAAATATATGTAAACATATATGTTCTTTTTTTCTAAGACCTTTGATCTTATTGCAAAACTGTAGTGCTGCAGACAGTGAGGTGTAAGGTAACAGATAAAGTGATTTCACCAGCAAGGCAAGGCTGTGCCAAAATAATGCTTAACAAAATAAATAAATAAGCAAAAATCGCAATGGGAATGGCTCAAATACATAAGGTTTATAAATATATTTTAAAGCGTGTAGAATAAAATATGCCCTTTTGTGTTTGTTCCATGTTCTGGAGTAGCAAATAAAAAATGTTGTTTTGTTTTGCTTTGTTTTATCATTTTGGTGTCCATGTGGCAATTCTCAGGCTGAGTGTGTGGGGCTCATTAGTCGAGAATGTGGGCAAGTCATGTTGAAGATCATTAGAGTCATAAGGTTACAGCACAGTCTATCAGGGAAAAATACTTGAGTTAATTATTTTGGAAATATATTTTAGTAAAATTGAATATAAATTTGAATATAAAATTGAATATAAAAATATATTTTAGTAAAATGATTTCAAGAAATAGAAAACATCGTTCGTAAAGATTTTATTCATTAGAATAATGATGTCATTCCAAGTAATTTAGTTCTAGCTAAAGTTTATGTCTACAGTTCAGGATGGGCCTTTCTTGCTAATGCCAGTCTACTGACATTCTTATTTCATGTATGTAGGTACATGCAACCTTAGTGACAAAGGTTTATTATGTGGAATCCTGCTGTCCACCTTAAGAACACACACTCTCACTGATGTTTTCTTAATGGTCTCATGACAAATAGATTTACATTGCGATAACTATTGTCAGGTAAAATGTACCATTACCATAGTTCTAACTATCAGGATTGAGTTATCAGTTCATGTGAACTACTAATAGATATTGAGGTGGCGTGGGGGAGCTTAGTGGGAAAAAAACATTGTAGAAAGTTACAGTGAATCTCAGTATTGGTCATCGGCTAATATATTTTTAAAATATATGGCTAACATCTATATAAAAGACGTTATAGGAGAGAGTGGAGAGAATGAGAGAAACTGAAAGTTCATCTGAACAAAAAAGAATTTCAATATAGATTTTGTTACCAAAAAGTAACCTTAAGCTACAAGTTATAGTTGAATTAAAGAAGCAACCATGTTGTTCTAAATCTGGTTGTTGCTGCATAGAATTCATTGTGGAGCTACCTGTGTTGTGAGCTGTTTAGTAAGTGTGTATTCCACACTTTGTTTCCTGGTCCAGACGAAAACAGAGTCCATGAATGTGGATTAAGAATTAGTCTGTTTTATTCTGTGTTTTTCCATGAATATATTGAATGTTTCATCTTGATTCAGAAGCAAAACCCAAAAACTTGCAAAAAACATGTGTTTGTGATTTGTCTTGGAATAATTCAGAAAGGAAAGTAGTACCATAATTTTGTTGGGGAAAATTTTGTGCAATTTATTTCATTCCAAATACGTGGATTTTCATTCTAAAATTTAGTTAATGTGCTTATACTGCCTCATTCTGCAAACAGAGATACTCTCCCCTCTCCCCAATACGTGT
Organism: Microcebus murinus; assembly: GCF_040939455.1. NCBI lineage: Eukaryota > Metazoa > Chordata > Mammalia > Primates > Cheirogaleidae > Microcebus > Microcebus murinus. The sequence goes on from NC_134116.1 coordinate 16,054,212, forward strand.
AATACAATCATCCTATTAAATTGTAGTAATTTTAAAAGATCAGCTTTTTCATCTAAGGTATAGTTCATGAAACAACAGAATGATAAATATTAATGGAATAATACTGTTGATCTATCAACTGTGTGGCAAGTACTTTATGTAAACAAACGATGTCTTGGGATCTAGACAATAAGTCTTCAAACGTCTAAAAATGAATGAAATGTCAAATGGAAAGGTAGGTAATTATAAATGTATATTTTATATTTATAGTTTAAAAAATAAATTTTTAGTTCTCTCCTTTGACCTAAAATTGTTTAATCTACAAATAGTTTATAAACCAATAGAGATTTTTTGATAAATCTCATCCCTGTTCCATTTTTTCCTATTTCAAATGAGAAGTTCAATTCATTCAGAAATATTTAACATAAATTATGTGCTGACTTTGAGTGAAAGCTACAAAATAAGAAAGACTATCAAGTTAGAAAAGTCACCAATTGAATGATTTGCTGAACAGGGGTCGCTAGGTAATGTCTACAAACATTTCGGGTTGTCACAGCTTGGAGGTTGGAGGTGCTATTGGAATTCAGTGGGCAGAGGTCAGGGATGCTGCTACACATCTGCAATGCACAGCACAGACTCGTACAATAAAGCATTATCCATCCTCAAATGTCACTATCGCAAAGTGGAGGGACCTTGGGTTAGAGTGTCAACTGAGTAAGCCAGTGGTGCCCATTTAATGGGTAGTTTTATTTCCCATTGATATGTTGGGATTTAAGTGACTGAATTTAACCTACATTCAAATTGACAGTACAGCTTAGCTTTTGGGTGGCTTAGCAAATTCTCTCTTAAACTATTCAAAACTCTTTTTTTCCTGTTAGTTCCGCAGTTTAATAAGAATATTGCCCTCTAGAGAGGTTCTAGAGTTTAAAGGCAAAATTTAATCAGAGAATAGGGCAAGTTGTATATATGCAAACATAACAAAGCAAGTAAAATCCAAACGAAGCCCAGCCCAGCCAATCTGGACCAAGTTGTGTTTGTAATGATGGAAATATGCAAATATCAAGCTCCTTATGTGTGTTCTCTTATTTGACCACCTTTCAGGATTGAATATTTATTCGTTACAGCTGTAATTGAGAAAATAAGCATCTGTTTGGAGTTTAGGGTTGGGATTACATGCTTTCATACTTAAATCTACTGATGAAAAGAAGTTCATTGAGACATTGATGTGTAGTAGTAGAGGAACACATTTCTTTTTCCTTCCTACTGAGTGGGATCCTGAAACTGAAATTTAGCAAGGACAAAAATCAATCAGCTCATCTCTGGAAAGGGTAAGATGTGATCTGAGTTAGCTGCAGATACAGAAAGAGTGATTTAGAAAAGTTTGAGGGAAACTGATGTTCTTGAGTAACAAGAATGTTGTCATTTTGTTCACCACAAATGAAATTCTATTCCCAGATGGGAAATAAAGGGAGATAATCAAGTCAATTTAATAAAAAAAAGATGTCAGGTTGGAAGAGTTGACAGAGCAGATAAGAAAACAAGTATCTGTAGCAGGATGATCTGGGTAAAAGAAGGGATGATTCACTCAGAGGTGATGCCTAATTCCTTAGATTCTTATCATTTGATGTGCTTTGCAAGGTCAAAAGCAGATTCCTAAAGGGACTAAGGCTTGGCCAACATCCAATGGAATGAACCTTTGCCTGTCCTGGGATTGGGCTGCCTCAGAAGGTGATGTGCTTCTACCTTGGATACTCATTCATTCTTTTTCAACTATCTCAAGCCTACATTACCAACTGTTACTTCCCAAATTCCTTCAGGGTGGATAAGATCTTGCCATCATCAGAACAGCACCACAGACATTTTGTATTTGGAGAAATGGGTTAGTGGTTGGACCCCAGGTTTGTAGTTTGTTATTATTTAGCACCACAGTTTTGTGACCCTGTCATTTAAGAGTAGAATGACAATGTGGTTATGTAACCTATGACTGAAAGAAACAAATGGGAGTATTCCCAAGACATAATTTCTCATTTATTTTCATGGAAAAAGAAGATGATGAACCAGTAAATATAATCCTAGAGATAATCAAAATGGATGGTAATATAATTTTGTTTGGAGCTTTATAAAAATAATCCTCTACTCAGTTTCAATACAGGCAGCATGTGGAAAATTTCAGGGTTAGTATTTATCTTCTAAATGTAAACCTATGGATCTTCTTATCTAATGAGTTCAAATTACCAGTGGAAAAGGTCAGAAAGAATGAATGAAATTAGGAGAATTGATGAGCTGAGTATCATTGTTGTGATTTTGTTTCTTACACAATTTAACTTGTGCCTTGATAATTTGGGGTCCAAGAAAGTGATGCTATTCCAGAAGCTCCCAGAGATATTTTTGGAACAGGCCCTCTTGTGCTGTAATAAGAGAATGCATTACATTCCCATGTGCTATTGCAGAATCATTATTCATTTAACAAAAATGTGGTCTTTGTGGCTAGAAATTTTTTTTCTATAATTAAAATGGACTAACAATATTCTGTAGTGTGTCTGCTAAAAATATTTTGTATGTATCAATATGTTTCTTAGAAATTTTCCCTGTTGAATCAAACAATAGAGGAAGATTTTTCTATATACATACAACATGGGGTTTTAAGTTTATATCTGAGGGTTTATGTGTTTTAAGTGAATTTTGAAAATCAGCAAAGCATAAAGTCAATTAACTATAAAATAGTTCCCTTTGTTTCGAAATTATCTGTGCAGTATTCATATTGGGGAAGAATTGATCAAAAAGCAAATGTCTGAGGAATGCTTTCATATGTCTTAAGACTGTATGGTCATTGTTTAATTTATCAACAATTCTTGAGCACATCTTAGTGCCTGGTACACAAGTGAAAGATACGGAAGATACAGTTTTAACTTCAGAGCGTTCACACCTAGTAAGGGAGACAAGGTAAAAAAAAAAAAAATTGGACATGATAAGTCCTGTGACACAGAGCTCTGACATAGCACTCTCTGGGAGTCCTGAGGACCCTCACCTTGTGTAGCCTGGGAGTGCGGTGAGCTGAGCGGGACAGCCAAGGAGGAGTCTGCTAAGATGACCAGAGAGAAGCACTGCTGGACAAGCAGAGAGGGCAGGATGTGCAAACTAATTCTGAGTAGCTACATTTTCTTTCTCAGGGTTGTTCACCTCCCTGGAAAATAAGAAAATAGGAGGATCATAAATTTTATTTTGCCAATTTAAGCATTGGTTAACCCACTGGAAAATCTTTCTTTAGAAGTGATTTCCTTCTTCCATATTTGACCAATCCAGGAGTAGAGAAGTAATGAGGGGTCCCAGAAAGGCACCGCCCCAGCTGCCCAGGACTCCAGGTGTCACTGCGGCTTGCTCACGCTCTGGAAGCTGCCCCTTTTCCAGGGTCACGATGGGCAGCAAGATGGCATGTGCCAGCAGGGGCGTTCAGGAAGTCAAGCCACACACTCCTGACAGAGGGGACAATCCTAAACCCAGTCTGTCAGAAGCTTTGCGGTCAGCAGGGCTGCCATCGCACTCTCCTGCAATCTCACAGCATTCTAAAGGAAGCAAATCTGGTGATCAGGGTGTATCAGGGTCCACCAGACACCGCAGAAGTGATGAAAACATTACCTCAGAAATACAGAAGGAGACTTTTGCCTCAGGAAGAAATCAAATTTATCCAATGGAAAGGTCTAGAATAACCACTGTGGCTGCCAGCTGTCATCAGCCAGAAGAATTATCTTTATAATAAAGGACTACCAAAATGACAAACAAGAAATTGTAGATTAAACAATTGTAATAAATATTCTGTAAAAATCGGAATATAAAAAAGAGATGTGAGGCTGGGCGCGGTGGCTCACGCCTGTAATCCTAGCACTCTGGGAGGCCGAGGCGGGCGGATTGCTCGAGGTCAGGAGTACAAAACCAGCCTGAGAAAGAGCGAGACCCCGTCTCTACTATAAATAGAAAGAAATTAATTGGCCAACTAATACATACATATATATATATATATATATATATATATATATATATATATATATAAATTAGCCGGGCATGGTGGCGCATGCCTGTAGTCCCAGCTACTCTGGAGGCTGAGGCAGGAGGATTGTTTGTTTGAGGCCAGGAGTTTGAGGTTGCTGTGAGCTAGGCTGATGCCATGACACTCACTCTAGCCTGGGCAACAAAGTGAGACTCTGTCTCAAAAAAAAAAAAAAAAAAAAAAAGAGAGATGTGATGAGAAAGGACTGTCTTAGTCAATTGGCCATGTAACTATTAGTAACATCTTCAAAGCCTTTTAATCTAGTGCAGGTCACATATATGAGAGATTCCTGGGGAGTGTTTTGGTTACATTTTCACAAATGTCTCATCTCTTTGTACCAACATATCCTTCTCTTTGAACTGAACTGTGGGTTCCTATTTCTTTCCCTTTTTTCCCCCTTGAAAATTAGAAAGAATGGAGTAGAAACCTTAAGATTACTTGGTGAATGTACTCTTTGTTTCATGATACGAAATAACATCTGGCCTGTAGACATAATTAAGAAAGATCCAGGCAGAAGGAGAGAGGATAATCTTCAGGATTCCTCTCAAATTTTAATCTTATAATGGCAATCCCCATATTTTGCCTGAAAATGCTTAGTTGGCAAAACTATTAGACTTTAATGATAACTCAGGATGGATTTCTGTAGCCACTTTTCTGTTTTCATTCAAATAATCAGAAGAAAATAAAGAACATAAATTATTTGTTTTATGTTAAAATTATTCTTTGTATTCAGTCCACAACAGCAAAATTTTTGCCCATGTTTGGTACATACGAATCATTAACAAAAACAGTCACTTCTGTTTTCTGTTGGAATTTTATTTTTTAATATGTGCTGTTCCTCCCTAAACCTTTTTCTAAAAAGTCATCTTGCATGAGTTCTTTGCTATACTATAAACTTAGCCATCATAGTCCCTTAGAAAAAAATTAACTTCATTTAAGTTAAGGAAAATAAAATAGCCTCTTTTTAAAATTTTTATTCATAAAAATATTTGTACATATTTATGGAATATGTGTGATATTTTGTTACAAATATAGAATGTGTAATGATGAAATCAAGGTATTTAGGGTATCCATCACCTCAAACATATGTCATTTCTATGTGTCAGGGACATTTAAAGACCTCTCTTCTAGCTCTTTTGAAATGTACAATACATTGTTGTTAGACATAGTCACTCTACTCAGCTATAGAACATTAGGACTTACTCTTTCTATCTAACTGTATGTTTGTACCCATTAATAATCTCTTTTTAAAGCCCAATTCTCAAGCAAGAGAAACTATAAGTAGCCTGACAAAGAATAAAAGAATTTAAGACTTGAAATCTAATGATGTGGGTTCAGTTTCTGGTTCTATCACTTTCCACCTCAGCATCTTCCTTAACCAGTGACCTTCACTTTCATTTTCTCTAAGATTGTATTGATAAATGTCTGCCCTTGTCCCCACCTCCCCACCTGTCTACCTAATAAGGTAGAGATTTCCTTAGCAGGTAAAGTGCCTTGAAACTACACATGCTTTACAAATCCCAGTTCTTAAGACAATGACTTACTGTATTGATGTACAAAATATGATTTTTAAAATGAGAGACAGTATGTATATGAAGTTATATTCTATGTAAAGTATGTGCGCACACATTAATGCATAATAGTATTCACCAGATAGGGATATGCTTTCTTCCTTTCTCTTGGCTTTTCTTTCAAGCCTCTTTATTTCTCACTTGTCCCCATTTGCCGCTAGACTTTCCCCCTGGTCTGCACGCCTTGGTGTCCATCGTGCTCAGATTCTTCCTGCTGGGTGCACAGGCTCAGGGAGACCATAAGGTCCACCCACTTTTAACAACCCCCTTCTTAGTTTGGAGTTTTGGTCACTTGCATGTTCGAGTTTGAAATTTCTGTGTAATGAGAATGTATTTGTGTGGATGTTGGTTTTATAGTCTAGAACAGGCGTCCTCAAACTACGGCCCACGGGCCACATGCGGCCTGCCCAGGACATTTATCTGGCCCGCTGGGTGTTTTTGCCGCAGCTGCCTGTCCTGCTTCGCAGCCAACTGGTCTCGGGTCCACAGTGCGCATGTGTGGAATGTGCCCCCGCACTCTTCAGTGGCCCTCCAACGGTCTGAGGGACAGTGAACTGGCCCCCTGTTTAAAAAGTTTGAGGACCCCTGGTCTAGAATAATAAAATTCACTTACAGCAGTAGAATTGATTGAGGTCCAAAATGTTGGCCAGTTTTATGAATAACAACATATATCATATTTGTTTTATAAACAACTTTAAGTCAACACTATATTTGTATGTTTTCTCACAAAATAATATACAGCAATTATTTTTCATTTTTTCATGATAATGATACTTGAAATATCTTAAGAACTCACCATTCACCAATGCCTTCTAGAAATTAAGTCATTTAATGCTCGCAAGAATAGAAGGTCTGTGTTATTTCCCATTTTATAATTGGGGAAACTAATGACAGAATATCAAGAGGCAGGATTTCATCACTGTGAGATGTGTAGGACCTTCTTCCAGAATGACTGGTTTAATTCTAGTCCCCTAACTAGTCTCTGTGCAACCTCAGACAAGCTACTTAATCTTTGTGTGCTTTAGTTTTCCCATCTGTAAAATATCTCATAATGTTGTTAGGATTAAACACATCTATTCCTTGTATGGCATTTTAGGATCTCTTAACCAGGTGTTATAAAATCTGTGCACATATTTTTAACTTTCCTTTATTTCCATTACCAGAAGTATTTTCAATGAAACAATTCCCCCAGAAAATACAAAATACTATTTGATGATTTACTACCTTATATTTTGATGTTCAATAAACACTATGAAATTTAAAGGCAAGCTCCATCATATTGATTTTTAGAGCCTAAGATACTGTAGCATTTCTGTGAGAAAGTGGTTTTAAATGAAACCCAACTCTCAGATTTATTTCATTTTGGTCAAAATTATAGCAGGTGCTTTTCAGTGTACTGAATGTGTTAAGCCCAAAATGGCAAGCTTAAATAAATGGTACACATTCTTTTTAATTATATTTGATTTGAATGTTCATTTCTTTTTCCATGTTATTAGATGTATTTAATAGCTAAAGATATAATAAAATTATTTTATTGCTAGACAGAAACATCTTTATCAAAAATTTCTTAAAATTTTATAGAAAAGGCCAGGTGCAGTGGCCTATGCCTATAATCCCAGCACTTTGGGAGGCTGAGCCAGCAGGATTATTTGAAATCAGGAGTTCAAGATCAGCCAGGGCAACATAGCAAGACTCCATTTCTACAAAAAATAAAAATAAGATATAAAGAAAAAGAAAAAACTATGGTGTAAAGTCAGTGTTACAAAAGAAATTTATAGAAATAAAATCTTATAAGGACAATAAAATGTTGCAGGTGATTTTAATCCCTTTTTGAAGAGTTTTTGTCATTGAGAAAATGAGCATGGATAAATATTGATTGTTTTTCTTGGAAATGTTTTCTTATTTCAAAAGTCAACCATAACTCAATCTGCTCTCCTCTCTCTTGACAGGCACCAGCATATTCACAGTCTACGAGGCTGCCTCGCAGGAAGGCTGGGTGTTTCTCATGTATAGAGCAATTGACAGCTTTCCCCGTTGGCGTTCCTACTTCTATTTCATCACTCTCATTTTCTTCCTTGCCTGGCTCGTGAAGGTACTGCAAAAAAAAAAAAAAAAAAAAAAAAATTGTACCAATAGAGTCTATATTTTGCGGTAGTTTTACTGATTTCTGTTTGTTTTGGTTATACTCTGCTTCCTCCTTCCCAGTGGTTGATAAATGCGGTTTATAATTTTCTTTCAGAATGTGTTTATTGCCGTCATCATTGAAACATTTGCAGAAATCAGAGTACAGTTTCAACAAATGTGGGGCTCGAGAAGCAGCACTACTTCAACAGCCACCACGCAGGTACAGTGTCAGCAAGACGACGCCACAACCCATTTGAACATTTGCATATTGCCATCTCACCACCAGTGGTACTTAAAGAAGCTCTGATATGATGGTTGTCTGCAATCTATCTGACTCAGTTAAAGAGCTGTTTAAACATGCAGGTGCAAAAGCCTAAACCCAGAACAAACAAATCAGACTTTCTAGATAGTGGGGTGAGGGCACCCATATTTTTAACAGCTCCATGGCTGGTTTAAATGCAAAATCAAGATTGTCAATCACATTTATTATGTACCTTTGATTTGATGCTGATATCACAAGTCCTCAAAGGGCTTGCAGATAAAATATAACAACTGTGGAATTTCCTACTTTTTTAAGTATTTATTCAAGTAACTGCAAGCCTATATAATGCCCCTTGTGTACAGGATTGGAATTTTTAAATTGGAAAATATATTTCATTCAGAACAAACCAATCACAGTATAATAATCTATGAAGAAGACCCTTCAACCCCAAATGCATGCCTGTGATTTCTGAGAAATCACTATATATTCAGAAGAATTCTCATAATAAACTCCCATAAAAGAATATTGTTCCCATAAAACAATAAGGCTCCTGAGAAATAGGAGAAGGCCTACAATTTTACTAAAAGTAGCAGAGCAGTTATATGTAAGAGGACAATTCAGATCCAATGTAATTGATTTTATTTTTGGTTTTGTTTTGTGTGTTTGTTTTTGTGGTAGTTAAAAAGAGGAATGCTGGTTTATATATCTTCTAGTACAAATCATTATAAAAGAGAGAGAAAATAAAAACTTCATAATCAAGAATAAAATGGTTTAATGCCTTATAATTATTATTTAATATTAAATAACACTAATATTAAATTAATTAATATAAAATTCTAAAAGAAATTTTTATAAATACTTATACAGGCCTATTTGGACAATGTTATATAGTAAAGAGCCAAGGTATAAATTTTACTTTGAAAACCTTCAGATTGAGCTTTTAAGAATTGTATGTTTAATTGCTATTAAGCACACCAATATTTGGGAAGAACCTCATGGTGTTGCAGCATCTGTATGATGCTGTACAAGTGAATTGTCTAAGTTAATATATTATAGATTAAACAGTGTTGATGTTATTCAATTTTGACAAACAGCTAATTCAAACTTCCATAAAAGAGGTTTTGAAAATGCAATATAGGTTATAGGAAAGCCTTGAAGGAATCAACCATATCACATTTTTATTTCTTCTCTCTTCTCTTTTATAAAACCACAAGGAACAGTAAAGTTCCAAGTCCATCCTGAGGGGACAACCTCTTGAAGGGCATGATTTCTCTTATAGGCATTGAGACCTAATTGAATATGGAACTGTGAACTCCGCACTTACATCCCAAGCAATGTTCCTGGGAGATGACCTAAAATATTTTTAAAACCATATTATTTTTATTGAGTAACTCTTAAATATAAAATCACAGCTGGAAAAGTAGTGTTTCCAAGTGCCATCAAATCAGCCGGAAGTTACAATAGAAAAGGAAATGTGAAGAGACTTTGAACAAAGTTGTATAAAATTATTTTGATGGAAAATTGTATTTCATCAGGAGGAATAAGTTGGTAATTCAGAGGTAATGCATCTAGATATTCAGCAGAGGTAATCACACAGAGAATTGTGAAAAACCATTAAGAAAAATGCTATGGCTGAGGACCTGGTTGCTAAGCAACCAAAGCTCCCACTGCCAGCCTCTTGGTGAAACACCACTTAGGTAGCCTAGCAACAGGCCTTTAGGCCCCGCCCACCCCTTACTAGCCACTTGCAAGTGGGGCCAGATGTTTTTATGTGTAAAGATGGGAGAGACATCATTTGCCATGATTCTGTTACATTTTAGAATCTGACCAAACTCTGTGAACAAGGACTTCTCATGAAGTGGTTTAAAACACTAAATCACAAGTTTCAAATTCTAATGAAACAGGCTTTAAGGGAATAACATAAAATGGTTATTGTATTGTAAAGCACACAGCTTTTCAGACAGGAAGTCCATTCTTGCCTTTCTCTAGTATGTGGAAAATTTGCAGTTATTTGATATAAGTTATTCTCACCAAAGGGTTAAGTTAAAGGGATTCTAGGCATGTTGGACTTGTAAGTCTGTAGACTTCCTATGACAGCCATGTGTGTAGAAATATATATTACATATATAACATATATACATTATATATAGTATATAACATATTATGTAATATATATTATACATACACACACACACCATAACCTGGACAATGAAGGGGCTTTCTGACATTTTAGGCAGTTCACTAGGAACTGGGTCTGATTTAGAGGCAAAATAAAATCAGTGATGAGAACTGTTTCTTTAAAATAACAAAGCACCATTTTTAGTTGAATGGTCACCACCAAATGCCTTCAAGTCACAGCATAGAAACAAATTACAGAGAGATTAATGCCATAGGTCTTGTGGAGACCATAAATAAAACATGTAACAGGAAAGCAGAAAGAAAATGATGTAGAAAATTCAGGTTTTAGTAATCATGAGTCTGCCTCAACTCCCTCCCAGTGGGGCATGTGACTTTCAGACCTGCATGGTTATTAGACATGGGTAACGGGTGCCCCATGCTCAGTTCTGTACAGGTTAAGGGCAAGAGACTCGTACATCCATTATATAAGAGCCCCACGATGGGACTACCCATGCCACAAATTTTTAATGGTGTTGCTTGCAGCACCAAATGTTGGGATGTTCAGATGTGCTGCAAAGTCCTGCGTACAGAATTTAATCCTGACCTTTACTTCCATTACTTCAAAGCTTCCCTTCAGCTAATGTTACCAGTCCTCTGGTCCTCTGACCTAGACTGGCCATGATGGAGATGAACATATCCCAACTTTGCCTGGAGTAGAATTCAAAGAACTGCTACACCTTAGGGCCACACGAGGCTACTTTTTGTTATGCATAGCAGTAAGAGACACAAAACAGACTTCTGACAGTCAATGCATAGCTAACTTTTATAAATGCATCCTGAACCAATAGGGTTTTATGAAAGGTTTAATAAATAAATATACTGATTGTGTAAAGAAAGCAATAATTTCTGGGTCTGTTGTTATCTCTGATGGAGCACTATTGTTGACACATGTTTTCTGAATTAATGTCTCCTAATTAAAATAGAAGACTGAGAAGGGTAGAGTTGAGGCAGGAAAAATGGAAATGTTTTGAGTTTTTCCTACTTTGTGGTTCCATCAATATGTTGAGAGTGTGCATTTCTACAATGCCTAAAGCAATGTTTGTGTAATGTGCAGTGCTGGGTTAAAAAGCAGAAAGGCATGGATGAAAAGAAACATGATCAAAAATGGAATTTCTTCACCAAAAAAAAAAGACTATATACAATTTAATTCTCAAAGACAGTACTCTAGTAAAGATTTGTTTACTGTGTTCCAAGGTTATTGATTTCCATATGAAAATACATCATTAAAATATGTGAGAAAACAATTTAATAATGCAGTTCAGAGAAGGGCAATTCTAACATGGTGCAATAGTGAGCTCCTTCTAATAAGAAACCATACTAATAGAATAATACATTCATCATAGGAAGCCATAAATGAGAATTACATTTTGTGAGGCTGCATTATTGAATATATTATTTAATAATTAAATCAAGCCAGGTGTCCGCTCTCACTATCTTGTGTCATAATGACATTATCTATTTTTTTTTTAAAAAAAGATTGGTTTTGAAAGAACTCAAAGAACTTAAAGACTTTGAAATAAATGTTAGATTTTCTCTGCTTTACTCTGTGTGGGTTTGTGTGTCTGAGTTTAAAATTTTAATTCAGCTGCTAGTGATTCTCCTTGTTACCAAGGTTCTTCCCCTTACTATTTCCCATTAGATAACCTATTAGTGTTGATGATGATACTGATGATATTTTGCCTATAGCAGAACAATCTCCAAAACATTTTTAACTACTTTGTAAATCAGATGACCCATTATAAAAACCTAGCAGTTCCAAATGAGAAAGCCTGAGATAATTCTCAAGGCCAATGATTGTAAAATAAAAAGAGCACTTATGGAAATCTATTCATGTAATTGACAATATTCCACTAATTCAGAACATCTTATTACAGTCAGTACCATATATTGCCAGCTGCACTAAGCACTGTGTAATGGCTTTATAACCTGTCTTATTTAATCTTCACCATAATGTCAAGAAGGAGGTAATATTATTGTCTCTGCTTTGCAGATGAAAAAATGACAAAGACTGGAAATTTAATCATCTTATCCAATAGTATATATAACCTGCAAGCTGTAAAACTGGAGCTCAAAACCAGGTTGCTCAGCTGCCAGAGGCTTCAGTATTTTTATTTATTATGAGTTCCTGCCTCATTTTAATTTATCCATTACAAGTCCTACCATTGACATGGCTATATTTGTTCTAGCTCCATGTTAACTTCTCTTTTCTTAAAAAAGATAGTGTTTATTGTTGGCTGAAAGTGAGAGTCTCATATTTTATTACTGAGAATGTAAATTAGACCATCTTTTCTGTAAAACAGTTTGGCAATATGTATCAAAAGGCTTAGACATTTATATTCTATTAGACTAAGTGATCTCTCTTCAAGGAAATTTATCCTAAGAAAAATTTTGGATGATAGTTAAGAATGTATATTTCAGAACATTTATGGGGCACTTTTGGTAAATTTAAAAAATGGAAATAATTTTAATCTCTTGCAATAAGTTGATTGTAAATTATGAAATTGGAATAAATACCAACCATTAAAATAACAATTGAACTTTATTGACATGAAAATGTACTAACAACATGTTAGTACCCCCCAAAATGATCCTATGTTTATGTGTGTGTGTGTGTGTGTGTGTGTGTGTATAAAATACCTGGAAGGTTAACTCTAAAACGTTAGTAATGGTTGTCTCTGGGGGATGAGTTTAAGATGTTTTTACAGCTTATCACATTTTCTAAATGTTTAACAGTAAACATGTTTAATTATATAATGAGAAGGGAATAGTTACATCATTCAGATGAAAGAAATCATTGGACATTCTAACTGAAACCACCTGTGTTAGTTAATTTAGGTTCAGCTGCAAGGGACAAAAAACCCAAATGAAATTGCTTAGATAAAGTAGAATTCCATTCTTTCTCTTATAGAGTTGGACAAGGTCATTTACCATTGTGTGGTCATCTGTGTTGCCACAGATCCAGACTCCTTCCATCTTTCTGCTCCACCTTGCCCAGCCTCCACAATCAAAGTTGCCTTTTGGACTGAGATGGCTACTGTAGCTCAAACCCTCACATCCATATTCCAGAGAGCAGGAAGGAGAAATAGAAGAAGAAAGAGAGGGTTTCTGCTTAAATCCTATAGCCAGTATATAGTTATATGGCTGAGTTTCATATGGCTGAATTATATGGCTGAAGATGAGCTTCACAAAAAGGATAAGAATTAGTCTTTTTTCTTGGTGGTCCAGTGGCCCCATAAAAATTCTCTTACTTTGGAAGACAGGGAAAACAGACATAGAGGGATGACTGACAGCCCCTGCCACTCTTCAACCAAGGATCTGAGTGTCTGAGGGGTCCTAGCTTCTGATAGCTAGCCCAACTTCTATCTCAAAGATTTGCTGTTGTATTAACCAGTCTAAATATTGTTTTAAAATTTAGAGAACTAAAGAGACAATGAGCATTTTCCATTTCCTTTGCTTTATTTCATACAAAGGAGTGACATTCAGAGAACACTTTTACTGACAATTGAATTGATTCGTTTGATTTTGGCCTACTGGAAAAAAAAAATAATTTATCAGAGAAAATTAGTCTGCTACCAATCAAAGTAAATATATTCTCCAGGATCCTTTGTGCCATGATAAGAGGGTATAGGCTGTGATCAACAGAGGGTTTTTAACTAGTAACTAGCAGGATTGATTTTGTCTTTTGTCCTTAAAAGGAAATTTGCAGAATTTTGACAGGGTCTTTAAAAAAGCCCTTTAATAGGTTTGCATTTCCACTGAAGGCTGTATTCTCAGAATGAGCCTATTCAGGAAGGATGTACTTGATTCTACCACCAAGAATAGCTTTTAAAATTCATTCTAAGGAGACTCAGAATCCTGTAAATGGACAGCTGAGATAAACAACTTATAGTTGGCATCTTTGTCAAAGAATCTTTCTGTAAATGTGCACCTCAATTTTGTCATTTAAAAAATAGATATATGGCCTGTGAATTTCAGCACTCGTCTCCGACCACCTCACTTATTTTATAGAGGTCAAGTTTACTGTTTGCAAATAATCTACTAGGGATTTGAAACTATGATTATAAATCCTAGGTAATGTGATCTTTGAGTCATCTTACTCATACTTCCATCAACAATTACGCTTTTGAACAGGGTCAGACTGACTAACATGAGAACATAAAGAAGAATGGAAAAGGGAATGTTTATGTGTGCAGAGCAGTGATCTCAGGCAGGAATGAAACAGTGAGTGCTTGTGGTTAGTATCTTTACCTAGAAAAATAGCAATCCTTAATTTTGCCCTATTTCATTACTTCTGCCCCACAACACACATACTCCTTAGGAACTGGAAAGAAAATATATTAATATTAGTGGGAAAATACATATAAGTGGAAAATGTCTTCCAGCTGGATGTAATATTGACAGATAAGTAATTTTTGAATCAATAAAATATGCAGTGAGATAATAACCTGGGAATCTAATGCAATGAATTTCAGATTTTAGTAGGCCTATGGTATCTTGAATTTCATCACTTACAAGCCAAAAGAACCTAAATTCCCTTCATAAATATGTACATAAAATTTCTGTTGAGCATATTAATTTTGGCCTAGTTAAAATAATTACACCAAGTCTATTAAGCACGGTGTATGTCTCCTAGCACTAAAATAACACCAGTCTCTTTCTCTGTGCCACATGCCCACTTGTTGTATTGTTGATCCTGAGAATATTATCTCAGTAAGAAATATCAACTGAATAAAAATAAAACTTTGCCACCTATAGTAAAAACACACCAGACACAATTCTTTAGAATATCAATGTTCATTTTTCCTAGATCTAATAATAGATAATAATCAATGTAATGGGGATAAAACACTGAATGAAGTGTTTCTCTTGCAGAGAAAAATAGTTGAGCAATTATATGCAGAGCATAGGTGAGGTAGGAAGTGCCTGACACGTAGCAAGTACTCAATAAACTCAAGTCATTATCATTGTTCTTGTTACTGTTATTATTCACTTATGTTTTTAGTGTACCAATGAACATAATTAAAATGATGTATGTTCCAAATACAAGTCCATAACGAGAGAAATTCTTGATAACATAAAAGTACAGAAAGCTGGAGACATAAAGTGAGAGTTCTCAGTGTTCCATGTTAAATGTCTCTGACTCATCTCCCTCTTTGTCTTAAAGATGTTTCACGAAGATGCTGCTGGCGGTTGGCAGCTGGTAGCTGTGGATGTCAACAAGCCCCAGGGACGCGCCCCAGCCTGCCTCCAGGTGCAGTAAAACGCCATTTTCAAAAATCACCCAGGAAAGGTCTTTGAATCTTATTTTATACAAGGAAATACACAGCTCTTTAAAGTCTAGATTTGCCCAAATTTGCAGTCCTGAAGTCAGGGATGGTAATTGACTTCTTCCTGTATTCCCGGGACCTAGCAGTTTTTAGCTACACAGTAGGGATGTGATAAATTTCTGATGAATGAATACACACATTTAAGAGCATTTCAGCAGTATCCAATCGATAAAGAATTCTGTGGTCACGTTAAATCTTATAAAAATATTCTTTTACAAAGGCTTGACTTATTTAGGAGTAGACAGGCATGGTCACGATTCACTTAATGCCTCACTGAGTTCCCGGGAAGAAAATGTTCTACTGCATAGCCTGTTTTCCTGCATTTGCAAGCTCTCAGAGCAACGGGATATAAAGGTGCTTCCTTAGCAGAGTGACAGACAGAAAACACAAGGTGATGGGCTTGCAGGTGAAGCCTGAGATCCCAGAGAGATTCTCACAGTGATGGGCCTGTAGGTGCCTGCCCGTGAACTTTCTGGACTCATCATCTGCTCCAAGCTTCTCAAAAGTCCCGATAAACTCCCTCACCTCCTCTTCAGTGGCCCACACTGGCATCTTCTCTTGCTTTGTTACTCCTCCCTGCCCCCAGATATCAGGAACTCATTCAAAACAGCTTTGTTACTCCTCTCTGCCCCCAGATATCAGGAACTCATTCAAAACAGCGTCACCTTAACAAGGGCAGCGCCCCTAACATTTTATAGTGTTTTCCCTCCTTTTCAAGGGTGAAAAAATCAAGCAGCCCACTCCTGGGAACAGAGGAGTAATTTTTCCTGCTGAAGAACTTTATTTTCTTTATTCTCTTTTTTTTTCAAGTGACAAATTCACTTCTCATAAGAGGTGGATTTTATAGTTCTTCATATTCCACCCCCATAACTTGGGGAAGTGTTTATATCTGCTTCAAAATGAGAACTTATCTGTTTTCTTTCCTTTGGATCTTCCTCCAGGTAGGGGCTTATTATGCATCTAAAGGATTGGTACATGAGAAACAAAACTGTACTCTGAGCCACTACTGTGGGCTGGATTTATATGGCCATTTTATCATATAGTCATTTGCTTCTTTTTGTTTACAATTTTATTGAGGTATGATTAATAAATAAAAATAGCATATATTTAAGGTTTACAATGTGATGACTTGATATATATACACATTGTAAATGATTACTACAACCAAGCTAATTAACACATCCATCACCTCACATACTTATGTGCAGGTGTGGTGAGAACAGTTAAGTTCTACTCTCTTAGCAAATTTCAAGTACACGATACAGTATTATTAACTCTAGTTACCATGTTGTCCATTAGATCCCCAGAACTTAGCTATTAATATCTTGTAACTCTGTGGTCCTCAACCCCTGGGCCTCGGACCAGTACCAGTCTGTAGCCTGTTAGTGACGAGGCCACACAGCAGGAGGTGAACAGTGGGTGAGCTAGCAAAGCTTCTGTATTTACAGCCTTTCTCCATTGCTCACATCCCTGTGTAAGCTCCACCTCCTGTCAGATTAGTGATAGGATAGATTCTCATAGGAGCGCAGACCCTACTATAATAAACTGGGCCTGCGAGGGATCTAGGTTGCACGCTCCTTATGAGAATCTAATTCCTGACCATCTGAGGTGGAGCTGAGGCAGTGATGCTTGTGCCGGGGAGCAGCTGCAAATACAGATTACCATTGGTGGAGAGGTTTGACTGCACAATAAATGTAATGCTCTTGAATCATCCCAAAACCATCCCCTACCTGTGGACTATGGAAAAATTGTCTTTCATGAAACCAGTCCCTGGTGCCAAAAATTTGGGAGACCTCTGTTATAACCGAAAGTGTGTATTCTTTGGCTAACATCTCCTCATTTCTACCCTCTGCCCCACAAGCCCCTAGAAACCCCCATTCTGCTCTCTGCTTCTATGAGTTCTACTTCTTTAAATCCTACACATAAGCAAGATCATACAGTATTTGTCTTTCTGTATCTGGCTTATTTCACTTGGCATAATATCCTCCAGGTTCATCTATACTGTTGCAAATGGCAGGATTTCCTTTTTTCTCACTGAATAACATTTTATTTTATGTATATACCACATTTTCTTTATCCATTTACCCATGAATAGATGCCTAGTTTATTTTCTTGTCTTGGCTATTGTGAATAATGCTGCAATGAACATGAGAGTGCAGACATCTCTTTGAGATACTGATATCATTTCCTTTGAATATATATCCAGAAGTAAGATTCCTAGATCATAAGGTAGTTCTATTTTTAATTTTTTGAGAAACCACCATATTGTTTGCCATAGTTGCTAAACTAATTTGAATTCCCACCAACAGTGTACAGGGTTCTCTCCTTCACATCTCTGCCAACACTTAATCATTTTTGTCTTTTTGATCATAGCCATTCTAACAGATGTGAGGTGATAACTCATTGTGGTTTTAATTTGCATTTCCATGATGATTAGTGATGGTGACCACCTTTTCATAAACCTGTTGACCTTCTTTAGAGCAATGTCTACTCGGATGCTTTGCCCATTTTTTAATCAGACAATTTGATTTTTTTGCTGTTGAGTTCTATGAGTTCCTTTATTAATTTAGGATTATTATCCCCTTTTTAGAAATATGATTTTTCAAATATTTTCTCACATTCCATAGGTTTCCTTTTTCATCTTGTTGATTGTTAGTTATTTGTTCCTATCGGTTAAAAGGATAGAGGGGGAAAAAGAGGAAGAGTTTACAATGAATACTGAGAGTGTTAAATATTATTGCATGGTGCTCCTTCTGTTTTATATTTGATGGTGACAATACTGCTATTATACAATTATACAGTAACAACAATTATAGTACTAGCATCTTGTCTAAAGAGCACGTTCACTTATGTTATTTGTTAATCCATCAACTGATATTTACTGAGCGCCAACTGTGTGCTAGACACAAAGATAGTGTTGAGAAAACAAGCACAGTCCCCACCCTCATTGAGTTTACTGTGTATTTGAGAGTGGAAGGAAAAAGACAGCATTGAACTAGCAATTGCAAGAGTGAATGGGATTTTGAAAGAAATGTAAGACATGATGGGATGTATAATTTGGAGTCCTCTCCCTTTGTATGAGAACTCAGAAGGTTTTCATGACGTGGTGAGTGATATCTAAGCCAAAACCAAGAGAATGAGGAAGGGAATGACTAAGGATGAATTTCACTACACCCCTGTGATGTAGAAAGATTAGCATGTATTATCAGCCATTTGTAGAAGAGAAAGTGGATATTCAGAGGATGCAAAAGAGTCTCCTGAAGTTATACTTCAACCACATGGAGAAGCCATCAAGTGCTGGGTCATCTGGTTCCTAGTCCTGTGCTTTATCCAACTGAAGAAAATGTGCAAGGATTCAGAAGCTTGTGAAAGAAATAAGCCATCAGGGATACTTTGAGTACCAGATCAGAGTTGCATGGGACCTGGAACACAATGCCTTACAATCTATTAAGTGCTTATTAATAGATGCTTCATGGTTGCGATCTGGAATCAGGAGGCAAGTCAGCCTCCTCATCACAGAGATTTGAGAACAGCAAGGGATAAATGGCAAGCAGAGTGTGATGACAAAACTGAGCGAGGAAATAGTAAAATAAAGTTTGGCATGGAGGTGGGCATAGATTCTGGGCTTGAAGTGTGTACATGTAGCATCTGAGAGACCTATATATTAGACATGTGTTATAAATAGAGCAGTGTGCTGGATAAGTTTTATGAATGGTGACTCATATGGTTAGAGACTAGGGAAGAAGAAGGTCAGTTCAATATGAAGGAAGTTCCATTCAACTCAAATTCACAAGTTTGGTTCTAAATCCAGCATTCCAGAAGGAGCCAATATTTGTGAAAGAGTATGGATGAAAACTGGTATGGCCAAGAAGTTGTCCATTTGTAGTGGGAAGAAACTGTGAATAGAGAGGGGATATGTTTCCATGTCCAAGCAAAAAAAAAAAAGTATTAATTAAAAGAAAAGAATTCTATAAAAAATATATTTAAGAGAAAATGCTCAAGAAATACTTGATGGCTTGATAAATGCCATTTAAATCTAGGTAACAGGAAAATTTCCATCTGAACCATCCATTCACTGTCTTGGACTACAATGATGTCTCATCCCCAAGGAAAAAAAGTACATAACACATTTTTAAATTATTAAACCCAGCAAAATGTGAATATGTTCTCATAAAAAATTAATTATAGAAATAAAGAGGAAGAGTTTAACTCCTCTTTCAATATAGCCTCTCTCATTCCCCTTCCAAGAGGAACCCTGGAGGTGAATGTTAAGAGTTGATTCTTCTCAGACCCCTGCAATTGCTCCTGCATTTACCTATGTTCTCTGAGATGAAAAAGCATTTCTCCAAGAGGTACTGCCATTTCACAGGGTTTCCTCTTCCTGCACTTCCTCCTTCAGAATTTAGCTCAAATGGCATTTGCATAAGGAAGTCTTCCTTATTCTCAAAAAAATAAACCAGATACTTCTGTTTCATGTTTCCATATCATCTAATATTTTTCTTTTGTGTCTATCATAATTTATTAAGGTACATTTAAGATATAATTATTTACTTAATATCTGTTTCTCTAACCAAACGAAACTCCTTAACTGTAGAGATTTTACTGGCCATGGTCGCTGCTGGAACCATGCAGTTGCTTAATTCATGTGTATTAAATGAGAGAACAATCCAGTGAAAGTATGACACAGAACCCTCTTGACTTACAAAAGTACCTATTTAATGTCTCACTTAGAAGACGCTTTATTTGTCCTCTTAATCTTGTCCACAGAAACTAGAAATCAAATGGATTGTGGCAATAACACCCATTTCTATAAAAAGCATTTATTTTTATGTGCATATCTAAAACAAGCTGTCCATTTGGAGTTTGTTTCTAGAAAATACCTCACAAAGGTTGCATGGCTTTGGATCACTCTAGATATTATTGTCAGAACATCTCTTCTAAATACTGGTGGCAGAGCCTCAACAGGATGTAACTCTAACTTATGTTACATCTTGCTTCATTCAGAATTCCTTTTATCCTGAGACCTTGCTGAATTTATTTATCAATTTCAGGAGTCCCTTCGTGGAGTCTTGGGGGTTTTCTAGATATAAGAACAAATTGCCAGGAAAAAGTGATAGTTTGACCTCCTCTTTCCTGATTTGGATACCCTTTATTTCTTTCTCTTGCCTGATTGCTCTGGCTAGGACTTCCAGCACTATGTTGAATAGAAGTGGTGACAATGAGCATCCTTGTGTTGTTCCACTTCTTAGTGGGAATGCTTTCAACTTTTCCCCATTCAGTATGATGTTGGCTGTGGGTTTTTTTTTTTTTTATGGCATTTATAATTTCGACATATATTCCTTCTATGCCTAGTTTTTGAGGATTTTTATCATGAAAGGGTACCAAATTGTGTTGAATGCTTTTTCTGCATTTATTGAGATGATCATATAGTCTTTGTTTTTTCTTCTGTTAATGTGATGAATCACATTTATTGATTTACATATTTTGAACCATTCTTGCATCCCTGAGATGAAGCCCACTTGGTCATGGTGGATTATTTTTTTTTATGTGCTGTTGAATTTGGTTTGCTAGTATTTTATTGAAGATTCTTGCATCTATATTCATAAGGGATATTGGTCTTTAGTTTTCTTTTTTTGTTGTGTGCTTTCCTGACTTTGGTATCAACATGATATTGGCTTCATAGAATGAGTTGGGGAGGATTCCCTTCTTCTTGATACTGGGAAATAATTTCTGCAGTATGGGTACCAATTCTTCTTTGTAGGTCTGGTAAAATTCACCTGTGAATCCATCTGGTCTGGAGCTTTTATTTATTTGTTGGAAGATTTTTTTATTACTGCTTCACTCTCATTGCTCATTATTTGTCTGTTCAAGAGTTCTATTTCTTCCTGATTGAGTCTTGAGAGGTTGTGGTTTCCAGGAATTTGTCCATTTCCTCTATGTTTTCACGTTTATGTGCATGGAGATTTTCATAATATTCATAGATGATATTTTATATTTCTGTGGTATCATTTTTTATTTCTGATTGAGCTTATTTGGATCCTTTCTCTTCTATTCCTGGTTAGTCTAGCAAGAGGTCTATTTATTTTGTTTATCTTTTCAAAGAACCAACTTTTTTTCATTGATACTTTGTATTAATTTTTTGTTTTCTATCTCATTTAATTCTGCTCTGACCTTAGTTACTTCTTCTCTTCTGCTGGCTTTGGGTGTGGTTTGCTCTTCTTTTTCTAGTTCCTTGAGATATGTCATTAGATTGTTAATTGATCTCTCTGTTTTTTAATGTAGGCATTTAAGGCTTAGGTTACAGAAGTCTCAGTTTATAAAATCAATGTACATAAATCAATAACATTCCTATCCACCAGTAACGGTCAAGCTGAGAGTCAAATCAAAGACTTGATATCATTCACAGTAACTACAAAGAAAATAAAATACCTAGGAATATACTTAACTAAGGAGATGGCAGATCTTTACAAAGAGAACTATGAAACACTAAGGAAAGGAATCGCAGATGACACAAACAAATGGAAAAGATTATAACTCAGTATGAATGGAGACTGGCTCAAATCCCCTTGTAAATGAAGTACATTAAAAAATCGTCTCTGTCCTTGTTTTAGGCTAAATTGCTTTGAATTCTCCAACTTTCTTCATGTGTACTATATATTGTATTTTTCACTTTTTTTTCTGTTTTCAGTATCTTTGTCTAGTTACTATCAGTAATTAGGTAATTTAATAAAATAAGATTGATTGATGTGGCTTAATCTTCCTCACCATCATTAAATTAAATACATAATGTAACTCTATTACACCGTGTATTTTACTTGATGTAACTTCTGTAATATTGCATGTTTTATGCATAGTATTTTATTATCTCTCTCTCTGACTAAATATATATACACACAAAATATAAATATTTCAGGCATATATCTATTAGGATTTTATATATTCCATTTAGCAGTGAGTTGGATCAAACTATTTTTTGTTGTTTCTCTACATTCCTAATGCACACACACATATTTTATCTCATGTCAAATGTTTTAATTATTATAGTATTTCTGTTTCCTCTTTATATATATATTGGTTATAGAGATATTAAGATGTATTAGAACACATAGAGATTTTCTTACTCTTCTACAGAATAATAGGCTCTATAGAGCCATTTTGGAGGGAAATATAGGTACCTTTGGTCTGCAATTTGAAACAAATTCATTCTGTGTTCTGAGGCACATATTATAATTATAATCATAGCTATAATTATAGCTACAATAGGAGTTATATGCAGGCATGCAAGGAAAGGATTCAATTTGGTGCCCTTAGACCCTTAGAGTGGTCTATTCTGTTTTTATAATAAAGGAAAATACATGTACTCATAAATTTAAAAAAATTGCAAAACCATAAGTTCAGAGCAGGAAGACTAGCAGAAAGGTATTGTTGGCCTGGTAGGTTATGTGCAGTGAGCTCTCTAATGCTACTTGTTGAAATGTTTACTTCATCAACTTAATGTTAATTATATTAATTTCACTAGGACATTACTCATATTTATCCAATTGTTAATGAACTTCCTACCATGTTTAATAGGACCAAGTTTAACAAAATACTTAGCATGGTAAATATATGCAGTTTCTAATAAATTCATTCCTAAAACAAGAACAAATAAGCACCCTCTGTCCTGCCTGGAATGTCTTTCTGGTTCGATCTCCACTGCTAACACACTTGTCTCCTAGAGTTCCCCATCCCTGTCTTTGGTTCTTATTGTGGGAACAAGGTGAGTGATGGTGAAAATGAAAAGTCTGAGAACGTGAATAAGCAAAGCTATGTACCTGGTTTCTTTTCCTTTTTGTGCTATAGCTGCCTCTAATGCATGTCACCTAACTTGACCTGCTTCCCTCCCACTCCTGCCTCCCCAGCTGCAGACATCCTTATCTTCACTTTACGAATAAATCCTCAATACATTATCTTTTTTGAGGGGGAATAAATCATGCTGTTGTAGGCTCTTAGAGAAAAGGCTCTGGAAACAGGCATATTTTAGCTGTGCTACTTCGTGGCACGAGCTTGGATATGTTTATGTAAAATCGGGATACTAATATCTCTTTCCTGGGTTTATGAGAATTAGTATTTTAGTCAGGAATTATTTGGTTCCAAGGAATAGACCATATGCTCAAAGAGAGCATTTATTACAAGTGTAATCAATCTTCCCAGGTAAATGTAGTTTCTGTGCCTCTCTTTTGCTCTCTGTTTGGGCCATATTTCTCATCGTTGTTTCTGTCTGTTGATCAACCTCTATTTTCTTATTTTGAACATGAGTTTTATTCTGGTTTTTGTTGACGTTGTTGTTTTGGTGGGGGTTTTTGTTTGGTTTTGTTGTTGTTCTTGTTTTTGTTTGTTTGTTTTGCCTATTACCCAAGTATGGCTGATTGCAAACTGAATTTGGTGACCTCCCAACCAAGGGCCCTAAAGAGACTCACCAGAAAACACCCAGAGGTGAAGGTGAACTGGGACAAAATAGTTTCATAATAGGCCACAAAAATGGGAGAGATTGGCCAGCAGCCAATTGGAAATTGCAATAGAAGCAGCAGGTACGCTGAAGCAAGTATTACATTTTCCTACAGCACAAACCCTAGGTAATTTCAGACCTCCCTTTAATTTAATCCCCTCTGAAAACCATGCCCCATATCTGCAGGAACCACACTACTGAGGCACCCTCATCAGCTTCATGGAGCAGGTAGAGTGAGGATATAACTCTTTGATCATATTAAGTAGTGAGACTTGACCTCAATAGTTATAACTCAGGTATAATTTTCCTATTAAACTTTTAAGTCTTACGGGAATAGAACTGTAACTTAAGAGATAAATTAATAGGCTATTTACAGTCTGACCTGAAGTTCAAATCACCATGTATAGGTAGTTTCTTTTTTATTATTATTTCAGAATATTACAGGAGTACAAATGATTTGGTTTTGTATTGCTTTTGTACTGCTTGAGACAAAGTTATAAGTGTGTCCCTCACCCAGATGGTGTACATTGTACCTGTTAGGTATGATTTTACTCATCCCCTCTCCTTGCCTCCCACCTGCTTGATTTCCATTGAGTTTTACTTCCATTTGTGCACATGAGTGCCATTTGGTGAGTTCCAATTTAATAGTGAGTACAGGTGGTGTTTGTTTTTAAGATAGTTTCTTTAAGGAAACACCACATCGTTTCTATGTAGTTACAAATGAACAAGTTGTAAATTGGTGCTATTTCACAATATTATATTAAGTCTTTTTCTTTGCATTTTAAAAATATATTTATTCTGAAATAATTTAGAACACAGATATGAAGAATACCTGTGTATCTATCCTTAGAAATAATAATAGCTAACATTTATATACTACTCACTATGTGTCAGGCATTAAGTGTTTGAAAGGTATTAAATTATTTAACGCCCCACAGCAGTGTCATAAATGTAGGTACTAGCATGATCTCTGTTTTACAGATGAGGAGTTGAGGTACATAGAGCATAAATAACTTGATGAAGGTCACATAGCTAGGTACTGAATGGGTTTTCATCTCAGGCAGACCACCTTATATTTTTGACTACTTTATTTTCATAACTGTATATTATCCCACTATAAAAATATATTGGTTCATTCATTTATTCATTCTCGTATTGATAGATATTGAGATTGTTTTCTATTGTTTTGTTATTGCAGATATTCCAAGACTTTTCTTGCCCATGCCTTTTTTGCACACGTGTGAGAATTATTCTAACATATATAAGGAGGAGCGTGGTTTCTGGGTTAAAGCATATGAACAACTTTGACTCTATGAGATATTGCCAAATGGCTCCCTAGATGATAGGGCCACTTTTGCTGCCTACTAGCAACTTGTAAGCCTGCTCCTTGTTTCACATCCTTGTCTATGCTTGATGTTATGAGGCTTTTACACCTGAAGGCATGAAATGCTGTCTCATAATGTTAAGTTTGTATCTCCCTTGTAAAGCTCATGGATGTTGAGCATTTTTTCATATATTCATGGACTTCTTACATTTTCTATAGATTTCTTATTTATCTCATATGTTCATTTATTGATTTTTCTAAATGATGTTTGGAAATTCTGTGCCTTTCTAAAGGGTATATTGCTTCCATCTAAATAAGATGACATTAAAATATTAGATAGAAAGACAAATCCTAAATATGAGTGCTTGACATAAGGTACGTTTTGCATCTCTACCATGTTTAGGCAATAAGGCAAATCTTTCACGTTGTATTAAAGAAGCCATTTATAAAGTTTTTCCAACGTGTATTCTTAACTATGAATATCGGAAAAGTGAAAAGTCATAAATTAGCTCTTTTCACATCAAGCCGACCAGTTATGTAGGTTGTTTAAACTCTAAGTTAGCGTAAGCAACAGCTGCTCAAAAGGGTCACTCCAAGGCATGATAAACAGAACTCTATTAAATTGGAACCTCATCCCTCGATGGCTGCTGTGACGAGCCATTTTTCCCCTGCCTCTCAGGAGGGAGTATTCATCTCTTGACAATTTGACAGATGTGGCTGCACACTTTTGAGCCACCTTCCAACACATCCCCATGATCTATGATGGTGAAGAAAGTCTCTGACAAGAAAATGAAAATACGTATGCATGAGACCTGGCATGGTCGAGCTCGGTGTCTCTCTGGAAACATCTCATTGTGTGCCCCTTTCTGTAAAGAACGAAGGTAACAGGTTCTTACCATAAGTAGGTCAAATTGTGGCAAAATTATTACTGTCACGTTTTAATGCTTTTTGAAAATATTTCCAGTGAAGGCTAAAATTGGGGGAGGTGGGCTGTGTGATGTGTGTATTTCAAGGGATGAAGTGACATCCCGGGCACTTCTTAAAGCATCTATCTTCGTAATGAACCTTCCCACAGTCTGGCAGATAATTTCAAGAATTGATGGAGCCCACCGGGATGTAGGTTCCTTGCAGAAGCTAGCCTCTTCCATACTCAGGGACCAGTGTGAGAGGACAATATGGTCTAGCTAAGACAGCGCTGCTAAGAAGAATGCGGGGCAGTTTGCTTAATCTCTCCGAGCCTCAGTTTCCTTGCCTGAGAAATGGGGATAATAGCATCTCTCAGGATTGTGTAAGAATTGGAAATGATGCACTGTACATAAAATACCTGCTACGGTGCCTGGGATGTTGCGGGCTTCTCCTTCTGTGGCGATGACTGGCATTGCCATCGGCACACGCTCCCAACCCTGTTAGCTACTCGGGGAGGCCCATCCTTTTCCAGGGGGTCAGCTCTCTCACATGCCCTTGGCCCGGTGACTTGCAGCCTTTAGATCCAGCCCTGCTTTCTTTCCCGGGTCTTGGAAGTGTGTTTCCAGGTGTCCAATGGCGTGTTTCCCGGGCATTCACACAGACACATCTCAGATCAAAAACTAAATGCACCTCTCCCCCAGCCATGCCCACAGAGAAATCAGGCTTTTCCTGCATTTCCAGGAAACTGCATACCAACCCATAATGCCTCACTTTGTCCTCTCCAAGTCTAATCTGTCTTCAATTCTGTCATTAATTCAGTCTTTCAATTTTTTTTTTAAATTGTTTAATCCATTCTGTCCTAATATCCCTACCCTAAAAATCAGGTCAAAAAAAAAAAAAGCCTCCTCAAGAAAGTGATTTCTGAGTACTTGGTTATATTTGGTCACCTTCTTTTCTGTTTCTCTGTTTCTTCTCTGTTGCCCGTTCCACGTGGTAGGCACAATTGGCAAAGATTACATACACCGGATTGTATGTGATCGTACACACTCGTGCACATGCAGAACGACGCAGCCCTCGCACACAGCAGACAGGAATTCTTACTCCCCTCCTCATATGTGATGCCAAGTGATCCCTCCCCACGCACACGCATGTGCACACACGTGCACACACACTCATTTGCAGTTTCTAACAGCAAAACATTAAACAACTGGCTTAAAGAAAAAGGTTTGGGGATAAATGGAATATAATTCTACAATTACCTGGAATGAGAGTTAAAAACAGGAAAAGAAAATAACTAAAGGCAAAAGAGGGTGCCTAAAAGGTTCATTGAAAAAGGCCAATGTAGTGTTGAAGCTAGTTATGGCCAAATCAATTAAAGAGAGAGGTCAGTGGTATAAATCTTCAGTTCTGAATATTCCATATGTATCTATTCAAATGTATATATTTAATATATATCTAATATAGCCTGATTTTATGTTTGTATGTTGCCTGATTGTATGTTGCAAATAATAATTATATTCAGAGTAGACACCAGAAGATCAGGCATACTACAATAAAAAAATAAGATTAAATTCGTGCTATTTTTATTTATTTACTTATCTATCTTACTGGCAATTATATGGTTTTGCTTCTTTAATTTGTTAAGCCTTATTGGAAGAGAGAAATATTCAGAACATTTAAATTTATTTGTATGTTAAATTATCTCAGACTAAATTCCTAAATCATTTGATGTTTTAATCTTCCACTTTGAATGATCCTGTGACTCTTCAGTATTTATAGTTGTGTTAATTAGGAGATATGTGCTAACTTATGTCAAGCATTTATAAAATGTTCATTGGGGATAAATTTCCACTGTCAAAGATTTATTCTATCGTCACCTTTAGAAAAAAATGAAGGATGAGTTGTTTTGTTTTTGTTTTTCGTAAGTCTTGATTTGGGGGTTAAATATTTAACCCTGTGAGCCTTAAGCCAGGGTTTGAGACTGCTGTGTATTTTCTCAGTGTTCAACACAATCTGTGGTAAAAGGGTTTGGAGGAGCGGTATGACTCCTTCTGTACTCTAAGGCTGATGACAGGTTTGGGCATAATAAAAAAATCTAAGCCACTTTCTGTATTTCTAGCAGTTCAATTTTTAAAGTTTGTTTCTCTATCTTTCCTAAATACTTCAAATGTCTCAAAATGAGTCTCTCATCAAAGACACTATGTAGTTAAAAATTAGTTTTCTTTATGTATGCATTCATCGACTATCACAAGTGAGGTCTTGCATTGCTTTAGATATACAGGGTATAAAAAAGGACAATTAGTTAATTGTTCAATTTGTAATTTCTCTCTTCAGTTTAAAACAAAAGTTTTGTGTTTACCTGCCCACCATTTAATACTAAAAATAAATACAAATATATAAAAGTAAGTTTCGAGTGAGTTTAGATGGAGGAATTTAATTAGCTATGGAACGTCAATTAAAGTGTCTCCAAAGATTTAAGATCTTAAATCATCCAAAGATCTTAAATCATCACGGTTTTAAGTGTCCTCTGTCTAGCATTCCTTTGATAGCCCTTCCTAATTCCTACCTGAAATTACTCATGAAGACAAAGATGAAGAAAAACTCACAACAAACAATACTGATACTAAGATTAAGAAAGCACCTTTTGTCAAAATCCAGTGAGATTATTCAGTAACTATGTGGTTGCTGGAGCTCTAGTGGGAAAATTATAAAATGTTAGTGCCTGTACTCCAGCCTTTCCCTTGCCCTTGACTGTAAGTCAGAGTCTGAGGGTCATGAGGAAGGGACAGCCCTGGTCACTGTCACTGGCAGAGGCTTATCACCAGACATGGGTACTGAGGCCTCCCCGGCCAACCATCACTCTGGGTCTTCTTGTGCCCAAGGCAGAACAGCGTAGCTTCTTGGAGCATACAAGTAGGAGATTATATTACTTGAAACAACAATATCATATTACTTGAACTTGAACGTCCTAATTTGTTTTGCTCACCTTGTGCTAATTCACTAGGAGTGAGAAGGTCTCGGCACCATCACCTAGTTTAGTGCTTCCCTCTTATTGGAGTCCTCGCCAGGACACTTAGGGGGAAGCTGCCTTTCTGGAGCTTGGCTCATGTCCAATCAGCCACGTTGAGAGTACCAATGTTGCTTTCATTGAATACAGAAGGTAGAGAATTGTATAGTCCCTTGTGGCTACATTCCTTAGAAGGGAGCGGAAAATCCTTTATGACCAATTCAGTACATGGGTGAAATCAAGTCATGTCAAAAACTATTACATTACTGAATCTACTATGCATCCCGCATTGTAGGAACTCAGTACTGAAGTCTATAGGAACAGGAGCCTAAGAATAATACTGGTGTGATTTTTCTACCCTTTTTCTAGAAACCAGGGACCATTAGAGAAAAAGTATTATAGAAGTAATATTTTGATTCTTACTATTACTCATATCCTGCCAGATACTCAAGATCAACACTTCATTGTTGAAAAGCCAAGATTTTGGCAATTTCCATCTTAAATTTTTTTCAAAGTCAATAATGAAGTCACTTAGGGGCATGGAGTTCTTAATCGATAAATTATAGTTTAGCTAATTGAAAGGTTTTTGTACATGTCTTCATTTGCTTCTCCTTTCTCCCACTAATCTATAAATGTGTGGCCACAAAGTATGAGGAAACAAAGAGATTTTAAGTAGTATTCTTTCTATAAGATAGTTTAAATTGCGAATATCTCTTATGGCATTATACTCTAGAAAATACATGCTGTCCTAAATTGAAACTTTCATAAAGAAAATACATCATGGTTTAAAGCAATTCAACACAGACAATTTTACTGGACAGGTTATTGGAGAAGTTCCATTTTAAATATTTCTTACTTCAACTGATATTTCCAGATCCCTGTAGTCTTAATGACAATCTCCTAATGCCCAGAAGTAGCTTTTGTGTGTTTCTAGTGCTTAATGAGGTATCACACCCACCTGACTGCTGTGGTATTGTGAGTCATGATGTGTCCCTAAATAGCAGGAGGGGCACACACACACACACACACACCACACACGGCCCTGCCTAGAATATCAAGGCTAAGCACCCTGAAAAAGGCCATGAAATAGTCCTTTCTTCCCACAAAAGTCATTCTTTATGATTAAAGTATGAGTTTTTAAATACTCTCCAACAGACTACTGCTGCCTGGAGATGCCATAAGAGCTGAGGCAGCTGAGTTAATGATCAGGTTGAAGCAGGGAAGTCCTGACTGTTAGCGTTTGCTAATTTCCGTGGTGTAAATGCTCCCATCATGGCCAGTGTCAAGTCGCCAACATGACATTGCTAAGCAGGAAGCTGGGACGAGAGAAACACAGTCGCAGCTCCAGCACTGGTGCGGCAAAGGCACTCCCCTTCACCCCCAGTTAGAGATGGCTTATACAGACGTGCATGTATACGTAAACACTTGCAAAATTTTGTTTGCAGAAACTGTTACCTTTTAATGCCTCTGTCTGAAGCACATAGCTTCCAAAATCACTGCAGAGGAGAAGAGTGGGTTTCTAGAAGGCATGCTTTTTCTCAAAGTGACACATCCACAGTGACATCATTTCCATCTTGGTGCTAGTGGAGAGAACCAATCACATTGCCCCACTTCAGTGCTAATAAGCTGAGTGATGTAGGTTAGCTCTATGCCCAGGATGAAGAGACCAGCTTGATGGATATATTAGCTTTTGCTTAACAATAAAGCACACTAAATCTTAGTGGCTTATCAAAAAGACACTACGTTTTACTCATGAATTTGTGGATCAGCTGAACAGCCCTGCTAGTCTGAGCCGGTCTCACCTGAGCACAGCCAAGCTCACCTGTGCATCTGCAGTCAGCCGCTCAGCAGCTGGCATCTCTGCTTCTGGGATTGGATGGCTGCCAGTTGGGGTGAAGACGACAATGGTGCCCAGGGCCACCATGCAACAGGCTAGGCTGAAATGTTAGTGTGGTGGCTCGGAGCTCCAAGAGGAGCAAGAATAGGTGCTAATGCACAAGTATTTTCCAAGACTCTGCATGCTTCATTTTTGTTACCATCTCAGCGACCAAAACAGCTCACAAAGCTGAGTCCAGAGTCAGCAAGGAAGATGCTGCCAAGGGTGTGGCTACAGGGAGGGGGGTTCAATTGGAGGCCACTAGGCTCTTCCACATAGGCTGAGAGAAATTTGAAAATCACTGGCTTAATATAATAATCAATCCCGCTTAGTGGCGTTTCTTTTCTTTTAGTAGCATGCATTTCTTTTTGTTAAAATCTGGTTTGGATTGTAGAGTTAGGAATTAGTGATTGAAAAATATTAATAATAATAATAAATATCTGTCAATTTATAACTTGACATCTAGACGTACTCTTACAGAGGTAAAAGGCCAAGAGATAAAAGGATCCTCTGAAACCCACTTTCTTCTTCCAACACTTTGACTTCCGGGTGTCCAGATTCCCTTACTCAGCTTCCTCTTCCAGGAAAGAGAGCAAACCACTGTTAAGGCATGACAGGTGGCAGGGCAGACATAGATATCATTGATTCTCATTGGCTTTGTGGGGAGTTACTTGTGGATTTTCTTCTGTCCTAGCTCACTGAGGACATGCCAGGGATAGACAGATTGAAAAGGCAGAGTCTCTAAGAAGGACATTCATTCATTTTATCTTCAGTATTGATAGAAGTATGTTACATTTTAATACAAATTATTTATATTGGACAGAATTATTTTGTTTGTCAATTGTAGAAGTAATGAATATCCTGATGTCTTCTAAATAAGGGAAGCCAAAGATGTACCACTTGCAAATGGGATATTTATTTTAGGTTTTATGCATTTAGTGTTGACATTGTGTTCTTGTTCTTATACTCATGGCTCATATGAAAGATGCTTTCTGAGAATTTCATCTTGTAATTGCATTGTTCTCTCAATATGCCTACTTTTGAAATCCAATTAAAACACAACTTTCAGTATGTGGCTGATGCAATCAATGTTCAGTGTGTGAAACATTTTTTAACTAAGATAGGTTATTTTATTTGCCCAGGCACTAATATAAAGAAAGATTTGATTTCTGAGCTTTACATTATCCTAATTTATATTTATCTGATCTCCAAGGCCAAAAGTTTGGTTGTTTAGATGTTTCTCTACGAACTTCAGAATTTTTAAGTCACTATTTTGTAGGAAATATTACTGGAGAAATAATAGAATAAGTAACAAAAAATAGAAAGATCCCCTGTGAAGCACCTAAATATTTATACCATAAAAAAGAGATAGCTTTAGACCTTTTTGGAAGTCTATCAATTTTCATGGTCCATCACAAGGTTAGTTATCTCTTCCACTTGAGTTATGTTATAGCTTCTTACTTTTCCTATAAACAACTGTTTCCCAGTACAGAAATAATAGTAAAAGTTGTGGAATACAAGATGCCTGCTATAGGCTAGACTTTCTACTAAATAGTCTCATTTACATCATGTTACAACCTAGAGATGTATATGTTATCATACCCATTTCCTATATGAGTAGGAAATGACTCTACAACACAAACCAGATTTTAACAAAAAGAAATACATGAGTCACAGAGGGGTTAAATTAGGCCCACACAACCAAGATTTAACCTCAGTTTGACCCGTCCTCAAAATTGGCATTTCATTACACCATGAGAATCTTATACTTTTCTGTAAAGAACTGATTATCATCAGTTTTCAAATACAGGGTTCATGTACTTATACCTTCTCTTCAACCACAAACTCTTGGTTAGGAAGCTTCTTCTCATTTTTTTTTTAATATACAGAGCAGTATCAGATGAATTTTGACTGCCTAATAGAAGGCAAGAGAGCACCTGCTTTGGAATCAGAACATCTAAGACTGCTTCCTAACTCTGTGAGCTTAGAAATCTGCTTATATTGTCTAAGCCTTTTTCTCCATATGTAAAAGAGGATGCAAAAGCACCTCAGTCCCACAGGTTGTTGAGAATTAAATGGTGCTATTACATCAGCATGCAATATGCTTGGAATGAAGCATGGCACACACCAAGTACTCAAAGAAACATCAGCTTGTATTTTGATAATATGTCATGTTGCTGTCCATTTTAATTGCATGAGGAGCCCTACCCATGTTTGGTGTAGACTTCACAGTCTCTTGAGAGCTTTCCTTTCACAGTAGCATTGAGAATTAATGTATTCATAAGTAAAAGTGACCTTTCTTGCTTGCTTTTTTGCCTTGAGGTTGGACTCAGGACCATTGTTCCAGTCCAGTTGTTTTATCTCACTTTCTGACACAAAGCAAGATGAAAGCTTTGTTTGCTGTCTTGAATTTTGTATTTGTAGTAACACACTTTACAGAGACCTCTAATGGCAAGTCACCTGTGTGTAACCCTCTGGTTAGGTAGAATTTTTTTGCACTAGGAACTCGTTTACAATCATGTTTTAAGGAGAAGATTTGAGCTGGTGTCTGTCAAAAATCACTGACGGTGCTGTATTAGTTTCCTATTGCTGCTGTAACAAGTTACCATAAACTTAGTGACTTCAAACAACACAAATTTATTATCTCGCAGTTCTGCTGTCACAGGTCCTAAATGGGTTTTTACTAGACTAAAAGCAAGGCATCAGCAAGACTGCATTATTTTTGGAGACTCTAGGAAAGAAACAGTTTCTTTGCCTTTTCCAGTCCACTTGAATTCCTTCACTTTATGAAAGAGTCTGTAATACTGTGTTCATAATGCCCCCAAATGGTTGAAAAGCTAACACATGCTTTTGTCCTTTTGTCTTTATGAAGCCAAACTGTTTTCATTGATTTTTTTTTGAAAGAAAGAAAACACTTTTATTGTCGAATAAGCATTAAATCAGACTGTGATACACTTCACAGGCAATCCATCGATAGTACACAGACAGAAAGAAATCTCGTCATTTATAAAGCCAGGCAGTTATAATCCATTACATACATGTTCTCAGAACAAACGATAGGACTTAGTTGATTTTTGGTCTTGGAGTTGGGTGATGGTGGTGGGAAGGTTGGCAGCCATTTTTGTGTTGGTGTAATCTAATATATTATTACCATATATACAGCCAGTATTTGTTATATTCTATTTTAGTCATTACAGACTTTCAAAATCACGAAATTGTGAAGTTGCAAATAATTTTATAGGTCACCCAATTTAGCCTACTACTAAGGAGTATTTTCTATAACGGTGCTTCTCAAACTTTAATATGTACTTGAATCACCTGGGACCATATTAAAGATACAGATTCTGACTTGATAGATCTTGGATGGAACCTGAGCTCCTGAGTTTCCAATAAGCTTCCAAGATGCTTCTGGTCCAGAGACCACACTTTGATTAGCAAGGCTGTAAAGCATTCTTGACAGATACTGCTGCCTTGGGGATGATTCTATTATAGTCTCTTTGTATTTTGGTAATACCAACTGTCACATATACGAATAAGTAGCTTTTGAATCAATGCCAAGCTAATGACAAATCCAAAACTTGTCTTATTTTTTAGAGATGCAAACCAAAATGACATTGCAATGGAGGGAACTTTAAAAAATTAAATGAAGAACCTTATATAAAATATATATAAATAAAATACACACATACATGTGTATATGTACATATATATGTACACAAATATATATGTATGTGTGCATATACATTACACACACAAATATATATGTATGTGTGCATCTGTCTTTATAAATAGGTAGATAGATTTTACATCCATATTAAATAATGCAATCATAGAAAACCTCATTATATAATATTTTACAGTACTGATTCAAATTTAACATTTTCCTTTATATTAATTTTTATTAGAAAATAAAAATTGAAGGGTGAAAATTTGGACTGTCCTATAGATATAAGCATGAGCATAAACGTAATGTCAACAGGTCTTTTACGTTAAGGAAGCCAATACCAGTTCCAAACATCGGCTGAATTGAACCTAGTTGAAGTGGTCCATGCCGCTAGGTCTCATTTAAAGCTGGAGTTACTGATTTTAATATTTAAATTTAGCTACTGCACATACTTATCACCTTAATTTTTATTTAATATTTGAAAGTTATTACTTTGGAGAAAGTCAGCCAAGCAATGATGATTATAGTATATCAAAATCCATTGTAAGTGATTATTTTAATGACTCTGCACCAACAGGGACACGTAGACATTCAGACAAAAAACAACCTAATTATAATGACAGCACCAAAGTGAAGCTGTGACAGTTACAAAACCAATTTAAAAGTTTTTTGACAGCCATGGCTAAAAGCTTTGTTTGGCCCTTCCAGTAATAACAGTTTACTTAAGACATAAATCCACAGCTAAGGAAAATAGAAAGAGAAAGTTGTGGCTTTTCTGTCATGCAGATGAAATGGAAATCAGTTGAAATGTTTTTAGCAGAACATTATGTTGAAAAGAATATGGAAAAGGAATAATAGTTATGGAATTTAACTCTCACAATGCAAAAAGGACTAAATAACAGTAAAAATTCTAATGAGAATAGGAACTTGCCAACAGATTTGCTTATCTAAGTTATGAAGGTCAGTAGTTCCTGCGAGTGAATATATGTGCATGTCAACATGTTGATTGGCAGTTCTGGAATTTGATTTTGTATTGCCTATAAAATAAAGTCAAAGGCAATGGCTATAAGAATGCATCAATAGTCATGGTGACAGGAAGCCTTACTAAAAATCTGTTTTCCAAATGGCTCTGACAAATTCTCAAATTATTTGACCCTTATCGCTTACGTTTATCTCATTTGGTTCTGGACCTAGTGTGATATGCAACATAATTAATTCTTTGCCCTTGGGCAATTATTTTCTAATTCTTGAACGGAAAAATGCTTGATTCACAGAACTGCAATTTATTTTTACTACAAACCTTTATAGAATGGTTGTAAGGTGCAGTCACTGTTCCAAGCACTTTACAAATACTGACTTCTTTCAAATTGATGACCTTTTGGAGTAGGTATCTTTATCTCCACTTTACTGATGAGAAAACTGAGGCACAGAGAGACTTAAGTAACTTGCCCAGGGCCACGAAGCTGGTAAGTGGTGGGGTTTCAGCTCCAGGCAGTTGGGCCCAGAGCCCTTGCTGTTATTGAGGACTCCAGGGTAAGGAAGACCCCGTGAGACACATAATGTAGATGCATCGAGACAGGCAGTGCTGTCCTTGTTCTCTCATCCCATTTTCAGGCTGTGCTTTAGTTAGTTGGGCTCATGTAGTTGCAAAGACTGAAGAATTCTCAGGTCGGATCAACCAGTGAGGAAGTATGTCCATGAGTAGAGAGAAAGGGGACGTAGGAAAGGAGATATGTATTGGTGCCAGTCCCTGAGCAGTTGGCACCAAGGGATTTTGTGGCTCAGTGGCTTGTTGTCAGTGGCTCAGTTCGTTTCAATATGTCAGATTCTCTCTGCTCCTGTTGCCCAGAACCTGCAGCCTTACTCTCTCCATTTAGATATTCCCTACCCCACAGTGGGCATTGGGCTCCAGAATAGACTTTAAATAGACTTGGGTACAGAGCCGGGTTCTACTGTGTCCTTGCTGCGTGACCTTGGAAAATGACAGTCTCTGAACTCTCTGTGAAATGAGAGTAATATATCCCACCATGTAGGGCTGTGGTGAAGATTAAAAGAGTTCAAATAACATGGATATAATATGGCCTGGAACACAGTATGCACTCAATATATGGTAGCTATTATAATAATATTCATTATTTTAATGCTTAATTATTTCCATCTCAGTGTAGGCAGTAGACTTGGACCAGACTTGGGTTCAAATACTGGGTCCATCTTCAATACCTGTGTGACAGTAGGAAAGTTATTTAACTTCTGTGAGGCTTAATTTCCTTATCTATAAAATTAGAATAACTTCCTAGGGTTTTTATGAGTTAATTTATGTAAAGCACCTAGAACAATGCATCTAGTACAATATAGATGACAGTTGTTACTAGCTGTAGTATAATGTTCAACAAATATTTATGGAAGTGATGAGTAAAAAAATAATAAATCCTAGGTTTTCCCCCACTTTGGCAGTTGTATGATCATCTCTAAAATGTTTTCATCCACAGTAGTTTTCTCTCAACACAGAATAAAACGATACTTGTTTCGTCTGATGAGTTTTTTAAAAAATCATTGCTCCACACAGCCAGCCAATAAAAATTAAGGTGCAAGCTATACACAAATAAAAATGAAATATAATTCCATTTTTAACCAAAAGTCTCAGACATTTTTAGCTGCCTACAAGAAAGATTTCTTTGCTCACGCGCTTCAGCAACAAGGGACATTGAGTAAGTTACTTTGAAGCCCGGTTTTTGCAAAGCAGCATATCACAAAGGCACTGTTGACCAGGGTCTAATTAAATTTACTCATGAGGTTTATTTCTTTGTTAAGCGTTTATCTGTTTTGCCTCCTCAGAAAATGATGCGGTCGTCCGTTTTCCACATGTTCATCCTGAGCATGGTGACCGTGGATGTGATAGTAGCTGCCAGCAACTACTACAAAGGAGAGAACTTCCGAAGGCAGTACGACGAGTTCTACCTTGCAGAGGTGAGCAGCTCAGTGGAGTGCTGATCACTTTTCACTGTAAAGGTGAACCTGGGATGGTGTCTTTTATAGATGTGAAAATTAATTGGTTTATTAATGACTTGACTTCCACGAAAACTGAATCGTCTGCTGCTTAAGTGTTTCCTCTGGTCACTGGGTTGCCTGATTCATTTCCTGTCACCATGGGCCTAAGTAATCTTCCTCACAGTATGTCACGTTGCCAAGGTAACCCTTTTTCCCTGGGTCTTAGTCTTGTGATCTTGCTTTTTCCTATCTACCTCTTATTTTCTCTCTCTTTCTCATGTTGCATTAGCTTGTTTCCTACTAAGTGTAATCAAGCACTGATTCAGAAGATTGTAAATAAGCAAGTCAGCTCAACAATACCTAGAAGGGGGCTGGAGGGAAATTTAGAGAGCTAATCTAATAATTACTGCAGTTAGGAACAGGTGTTAAAAGCCTGCAATAAAGATTACAAATCAGAAGTAGGTAGGATTAACAATTAGGTAAGCTTCTCTCTAGCATCCTACATACCCTATGAGAGTTTTGCAATAGTATTTCTGATTGATTGTATAATGTTATTAATATTTGATTCTTAATATTTTTAATGATTTCCCGAAACTACTGTTTATTTCAATATGAAAAAATTATATATAAAATTTATCTTAGAATTCAGTAGTTATATATTTATGAAAAAATTGATTGACATATAGAAACTCATTCATTATGTAAGTGAAGTATATTCATATACAGCTGTGCTATACTTCAATAAACTTGGTACGTAAAAAATTAAACTTAAAAGACAATAAAATCACAATTTGATTATATTTATTACAAAAGCATTTTCCCCATAAAATATCAATTTGCCACATAATTGAGTTCTCTTAGATACCCAGAATTCTTTCAGTGCATTTATAAGTGGATTTGATTAATTAATTAAGATTCAGTCTACCCACACACAAACTTGTCTGAAAAAGAATTGATTACATATACCTATTGGGTATAAACATCTCTGTGGAAAACTTTTAGGTAGTCACTTACGAATTCCTCTCTTCATGGAGGTTTATTGCCTGGAACAAAACGTGATTAATACTAACTTTTTAGTGAAGTACAGTCTCTGTGACACTACACTTGCCTAATAGCGACCTGGTATGTGGAGCTTGCAGTCCAGCAAGAAGAATACACAGCAAACAAGAAGATTGTTATGCTGTAGAGAACTAATGACAAGGACTCACGAAGAAATTACATCCAGCCCAACACCTAAAAAATAGGTATAATTTTGCTGAAAATCCAGCACACAAAGAATGGGTTGTTATTAAAAGCAAACAGAAACCTGGACCGATAGTAATATTTGCAGATGGATTTCTGACACAGGGATAAGACATTGAAGGAGTCCCCATTGAGTGATTCCTGTGTTCCTGTGAAGTGGGAAACACGGACTGCATCCAGTCTGATGCTGAGACAGAGCATGGAAAGCTTGAGTAGAAAGAGAAGAGGGAAAAGGTACTGTGGAGTAAGCAAAAAAGCTAATTAAAGATCCAGCACATGCAACACTAAATGTCCAGCTGGATTTACAAATGTATGATGATACCAATTTAGACAGATATGTGACTTTTTAGGCCATGTAGAAGAAAGGGAAAAGGCAGTGTTTAAAACAATCCAGCTTTAGAGTTGTTTTTAGGCTGGTGGATCTGAGAAAAAAAAAAAAGGAATAAAGGAATATGGGCAACTGGGAGAGTAGTTGGAATAATAACCTTGTGGTCTAGGCTGCATATAAAAAGAATAGAAACTGAGAGGAGAATGAAAGAGCAAAAGGGAAGGGTTAAAGCTATCCATATGGTCAAAGAACAGATATGGTTGAAATGATGGAATGAGAGAGCTAGAAGGTAAGGTTGTGATTAGAGTGGGATCCAGGATTTTACAATTTCAGAGTAGTTCTGAGTAATGAAGTACAAAATCTAGGATGTCATATGGATGTGGGTGGCTTAAACATATTGTTGGAGTCAAGGCAAAAATGGAAAGGACTGTCGAAGCTAAGGTGCTGGCTGACTCTTCACATGGATGAGGCCAGTTCTTAGAGAGAAGGGTGGAGCAGGGGAGCAAAGTCAAGGGGCACGTGAAGAGTGACTGATGGACAGACTGGCAGGAGGTGACCCCAGGGGAGTGGGTAAGGGAGTGTTTTAACCTCACTGAATACATCTCAAAGGAATGTCAGATAGTAATGAATGGGGCATCTCTTCCTTGTCCTCTCATTGTGCTATATGGTACATCAGAGCTTGAATAGACCCTTCTGGAAAGGGCTGTGGGGGGAACTCATGCTTTTGGAAAAGAATCAGTTGAAGCACATGGATAGAAAGCAGATTCTGTGAAGGGAGATGGAGAATGTAGAGGAATTAGTTAAAGGTTCTGGGTAGAGAGAAGTGGGAAGATAGGTGAGGTGGAAGAATTATACAAGAGTATTAGAGTCAGAGGTTAAAGGCTGGTGACAAATATGCTGGGAATACAAACAGAAATGAACTCAGGT
Organism: Microcebus murinus; assembly: GCF_040939455.1. Classification (NCBI taxonomy): domain Eukaryota; kingdom Metazoa; phylum Chordata; class Mammalia; order Primates; family Cheirogaleidae; genus Microcebus; species Microcebus murinus. The sequence continues at coordinate 16,094,448 of NC_134116.1, forward strand.
GATTGGGATTATGCTAATCTCTCTGGGAGGGGTGGGTAAGGTGTATCTCACATTAGAAATCACATTCATACTGCTTTTGCAGCCCAGCCCAAAGGGGGCGCTTGGACATACTAAACCAATGCTGTAGAACAAATGAATAGGCCATCTATACTGGGAACAAAAAGGAAGGGAATTCTTCAGTAAATTTTATCTAATTTTTTCACATACAAAATTGGCCTCTTTCCTAATGTGTTCATGTATGTTAGATGATTTATCATCATACTGTAAGAAATTCCAACAAAATGTCAAGTAAGCTAACACTATAGAATTCACTGATTGCTCTTTCAGTGCACTGGTAGAGTCCAGGGGTAGCTGATAAATCCTTGCCATTTTTTTTTTTTTTTTTTTTTTTGCGTATAGTATTAAAAATAAAAGCAACCTCAACAACAGAGAGACAGGATTGTATGGTAGAATCCAGTATATATTATGTGTTCAATAATTGTCCCTTTCCCAAACTGCTAAAAGTAAATTTGGTTTTAATAAACCATGTAGTGAGATAAGTTTTGGAGATCTAATACACAGCATAGTGCCTATAGCTGACCATGTATTATATACTTAAAACTTTCCAAGAGGGTAGATCTTATGTTAAGTGTTTTTACATCACCAAATAATACTAGAGGAGGCAGGAGGAGACTTTGGAAGGTGATGGATATGTCTGTGACATTGATGGCAATGGTTTCACAGGTGTATTCTTATTCCCAAACTCATTAAGTTGACATGTTACATAAATACAGCTTTTAACATGTCAATCATTCCTCAATAAAGTGATAAATAAATTAACTAACTAAATAACTGACTCTTTGAAATCCTGGAAAGAAAATAAATAAATAAACTAGGTAGTGATGATTTTTAGTTCACTTAACCTTCTAGACCACATCAGTTTATTCTTGAACTACTTAAGCATTCAGAATTTGTTCCACTTCATTGATTAATTTCGGGTGTTTGAGTTTCCCAAAATAGTGTGGTTTTTATTCGACTTACATTGTTATTTCTCTTTGTGTCAGAAACTTATACATTCGCCAAAGTGATCAGTTTCAAAGGAGCATGGATAAATCATTTCATTTTAACTTACCTTTTAATATACTCTCTTTTTATAAAGTTTATAAAGATGGCATTGATTGTAGGCCAGGATCAACAAACTTTTTCTTCAAGAGCCAGAGAGTAAACATTTTAGGCTTGTGGACCATCTTTCTCTGCCTCAGTTCTGTCATTGCTGTGCAAAAATGAGGGTGATCTCAGTATGGTTGTTTTTCAACAAATCTTTATTTACAAAAATAAGCTGTGGGCTGGATTTTGGTTTAAGCAATAGAAATAGAGAGCATGGTCAACTAACATTCTCATGTGTTAAATACAAACATATTAATATGTAATAATTACAATAGTTCCAATAATAGTTACCATTTTTTTGAGGGCCTATTGTATACCAAGTACTTTAAAGAAATTCATTGTCTCACTTTAACCCTCAAAACAGCTATAATAAAAGCAGTTTAAATTTGTGGATTATAATGATCCAGTAATTAAGGCAATAGCATTATGTAATATTCTGGAAAGTTTATTTTTAAAATAGATCACAACAGGTCATGAGCTTTTAAAGAAGTAATTTTCTACATATTCTAGAATAAATTATTTAGGAAATCTAAAATAAACCACTATACTCATTAGGAGTCAACTCAAAGTCTAAAAACCATTCTTTAAGAATAAATTAAGCTGCTTAGCTTCTGTTGTGAAGCTGGGGGCTTGTTTTGTTACTTTGGATTAATTAACCTAAATTTAGAATTACTTAAAAAACAGGAAAATTTGTCTTTACTTTCTAGCCTATGCAAAAACATAAAAATGTAAAGATTGATCTTCATCTGTAAGATTTTTAATTTTTTGTTTTGATCTAAGAGAATATATTATTATGGCACATAAAATTATATTTTACAATGAACAATTACATTTTAAAATGTACATGCTTGTGCTCTTAATAATAAATGGTAAAATTTGAACAATAATTTTCTTCTTATTTTTATGAATATATACAAGTATATATATACTTATTAGGCCGTACATTTAAGAAAATTTGTCAACACTGTGCATTGTTATGCACACATTAACAATATTAATAAAATTTATCTTTTAAGAAACTCACAAACTGATACTAGAGATAAAACAAGGAAGCAAGCCATCCTAACAGAGGAGCCAACTGTTTCATTGCCCAAAGTTAGTTCTGTTTGTCCTGCTAACTTTATCCCCAGGTTCTCTGGTTTCCTCTGGACCTACCTGAAGAGGGAGCTGAGCCCTATTCTAGCTCCTGGTGTGAAGTTTTAATGTGCATCTCTGTGCTACATACCCCACAGTAAATTAACTAAAGCTCCCCTTTCTTCCAAGTCTGTCTTTACCTCCTTCCCAGTCCACTCCAACTTGTCATCCAGACAGGCAAGCTGTCCCCTTTCCACCTGCACATAGCAATTCCACTCCACCCACACCCGGACTTGCATTTCCCACTTGCTCTTTGCTCACCAAAACAAAAGGCCCTGCTTAATTAAGAGGATCTAAGTTCCTCAGAAAGTACATTAGTCATCAGTCACTGTTACTTGAGCCTTCTTGGTGTCCCACACTAAGTATTTCTTTCAAATACATTCACAATCTCCCTGCAGAGATTTGCCATGAACATAAGATTCTTCATCTTATTCTATTTACAAAGACAGAGCAGAAAGGAAGGAGTACCTACTACCCTTCTGTACATGTCAGTTGTGTTTGGTGATGGGAAATCAGAGCAAATAAAGTAAAAAAAACCACATGGCCATAGATTTGTGACTCCAGAGACTTCTTTTTACCTTTATGAGTTGTAATTCTATGAGAATCTTAAGAAATTATCTGGTATAATCCTGGATGAGGTTTAGGTCTAAAGTTTATAGGAATTAAGTGATTTATCAAGGAAATTTTAGTGCATCTAGAGTAAGAAACTAAGAACAATTCCCAAGTCAGTATTTGTCTCAATGCATCACACCTATATGAACAATTTTAGTTATCAAATCTATGTTTCTAATAGATATAAAAATCATTCTCTGTTGCAGTAGAGAAATAAAATATTCATTAAGTTGTCTTGTCAAAGGGGATGAGTCACAGTCTGCTGAAGGCGCTAGATCTTTATGAGGACTTATGGTTTGAGGGAATTAGTATTGTTTCTAAAAGGGATTATTGGCCAAGTAAAAAGGTACAAAGACTAAATTAATCTTGCATTAATAAGATTTGGGCAGGATTAGATTTATGTCAGGTGCCTAGGATGTCAAAAGCAACCATTAGCCTTACTGTGTTAATATGTTTATTTTGCCAGATTTTTTCATACAGTTCTTTCTTTAGTTTTCCTTTTATTTGAAGTTCCTATACTTTGAAAATCTGTGACTTTTCTTTTTTTACTTCCTTCTTAATTATCAAGTATTTCATAAATTCAGCATGTAGAGAAAATGGTATGATCAATATTTGCATGTCCACTGCCCAGCTTGTAAAAAATGAATAATTTTTCATGTTTAGTTCAGCTTGTTCATTCAGAAATAAAACATCATGAGTAGAAGTTCTCTGTGTACCACTCCTGGATCTCATTCTTCTCTCTAATGTACATCATCTCAATGCATGTTTTATAACAGTATAAAGTATCAATATGCGATTTTCTCTTTCACACATCATTATATTTGGGAAATAAATTCACATTGGTATATGTTTATTTATCCTGTATATTAATATAATGGCAGTGGAAAGTTCAATTGTCTTCAACATATGCCTGGACTTTTAATTGCTAGATTGTAAGATATGATCAAATTCAAATTCACTAGATATTGCTAAATTGCACTTCAAAGTGGTTATATCAATTTATATTTCTACCAGGACATATGAGCAGCTCTACTTAATGCTAAAATTTTTTGTGTGTTCAAGAGTTTAAATACATATTTTTTTTGATAGAGGTTTGACTTTTTTTCATATTCTTTTGGTTCTGGGTTTCCTCCTCTATGAATTTACGTGTTTGCTCTGGACCCTAATTGTTTTTCAGTTATATGGTAACAGGCAGTGCAGACATCTCCCAGCCTGCAGCTTGTCTTTGAACTGTTATTTGCTGTAGTTTTACAAGTAATTAGTTTTAATCTTGTAAGATTTAGTGCTCTTTAATTTCTGGCTTGGTGCTTTTTGAGTTTTATCTACATCAGAGTCATCAAAGACATTCTCCTCTATTAAAATCTAAGCATTTTAAACTTGTGATCTTTTTCCATTTCATACGTTTGGAATGAGATAAGGAGTCCGATTTTTTCCCATATGTAAACATTGTCCTTCTAAGATTCGTTGAAAAGTTCACCCTTTCCTCACATCTATAGGGCCACCTCTGCCATGTGTCAGGCTTACACATGTGCATAATTCTGTTTCTAGACACCTTGGTCTGTGTGTCTAGATGTCTAAGCTTTAGCTGATAAAATATTGTCATCCATGCTATCCTTTATAATAAACCTTTATATCTCTTAGGGCAAGCTCCCTGATATTGGTATTCTTCAGATTTGTTTTACCTGTTCTTGGCCTTGCCATGTCTGCTCTACATGGTGAAAATTTAACCAGTTTTATTAATGAGATTTAATTAATGTTAAAGACTTCTCTATTCAGGTTACTCAGCTTTTCTTAAATTAGTTTTCCAATAATGCTTTGTAATTTTTATGGTTTATTGACTTTATGGTTTATTTATTGCTATTTATTGAGTTATTAATTTTAGCTAATGTTTCACTTTTACATAATCTGCTCTCAGGATTTTTACAATCCCTACTGCATCTGGAGGTTTTTTTGCTACCAATATCGTTCATTTATAACTTTCTTTTTTTATATAAGTCAATGACTTCTCATGCTAATTACCTAGAGTTGGGCCCGACTTCACAGGTTGGGGACCCGGTCCCCTACAAGACTGCCCTGGCTTGAGACACTGGAGCAAGCCTGGTGGTTTCCAAGGGCTCCCTTACATATGCCAACAGGCTAGAAATTCAAGGGTTCCCACTAGCCTTTCCAAGTTTGATAATTTGCTAGAATGACTCATGAGAAACCAAGGAAGTACTATATTTATGATTGCATTTTTATTTCAGCAAAAAGGATATACATTGGAGATAGCCAAAAGAAGAGAAAGGCAGGGCAAGGTATTGGGCAGGGGGTCCCAAATGCGGAAGCTCCACAGAGTCAGCACACTTCGCCCTCTCAGCACAGGGATGTGTAACAACGTGCAAACTGACAACCAGGAAACCTAGAACAAAAGCCAGCCAAATTCTTTGTTTTTGTTTCAGTGAACCAGCTTTAGTTTGGTTGATATTAACAATCTCTACTCTAAAATGATTTGTTTGTTCCCAATATTTTGTGTTACTGATTCCCTTTATTTCTTTGTTATGTTTTAATTTCTGCTCTTTATTGTTTTCTCCTATTCATTTATCATTTTGGTCATCTTAAACTTCTATGAAAGTTCTTTAAAAAAATCAGTCTTATCTAGAGTGAATTCATATTCTGGATATCAAAATTCTGTTGTCTTTTTTATGAGATTTCTTCATGTTTTTAAAATTTTGGCATGCCGCCTCATTTTGTTTGGGGGATTTCAATGTTTCTTTCTCAGCCTCCCTCTGTTACCACGTCTACTCTTCTTCATGCCATTATAGTTGCCTTTACCTTGATCCTGGGCCCCCCCGTGCAGAGCCATGTTTTTTAATGTCATTTGGGGATTCCTGGATCCTTGATATTGGACATGCCACATGTCTTGTCACAGCTCTATCAAGGAGCTTTGTCTGACACTTCATGTGGGCTGATCATATGTCCTCACACCTCCTGAGGCCTGCAGCTTCCCATAAAGTCTTCACCCCAGGTAGCAGGTCTCATCGTTCTTCCCTTCGCAGGGAAAATCCGTCCCAGCCCGTATCTTTAAGCCATGAAGATTCTTGTCTTAAATCCTTTAGGAAACATTTCGGTCCAACATTGCCTGCTTCTTAATGCAGCGTGTGTCTCTGTTGAATTTCTGCTCAACAAAGAGGTTTACCTTGTTTAAAACTCCATAATGTCTCTTTCCTGTTTTTTCCATAATTAAAATGTGTTCAAAGCAGAAGGGTTTTAGAAAAGCATGGACTCATTTTGCCATCTTGTAGGAAGTCATTTTTTTTCTAGAAAAGTAATTTCTCTGTGCCTCTGAAGTCATTTGGCTTTATGATATTTGTTAAAATGAAATTAAGTAAAAGAGCCATTTATTTTAGTTCCAACAAAATCTGACACCCATATCTGAGTTCATTAATCACAAGAAATGACCAGATTAAGAAAGTAACCAATCTTGCCATAGCAGCAGTCTTTGACATTATTAAATTTAATTTCATTTTCTGGAAAACTTAAATTAGGCAAGTTTCTTCTGACAGTCACTTTTTTGTATGTTTCTAAAGAATTTCAACAGTATCTTGTTAGGAAAAAAAATACAATAATGACAGTCTGGACTATTCATCTATCTCAAAAGTTTGCTCTCTAGCTATTTAGAAAACTGATGGTACATTATAGAGTAAGAGTAGGGGATTTATAGACACCTCTCAAATGATGCAAGTAATAGTTTTTTCACATTATTGAATCTGAATTTCATTTAAGAGAATGGCATTATCTGAACTGAGTTTCATGTGAGCTTTGTCTTATAATATTTTAATCTTGTAATCTCATTTATTTTATTGTAACTCTTAAAAAGATAAGTTTTAACTTGTAAGTATTCCCGAATTATGGAATGCACAGTAGATACGAAATAGAGGAGAGGTCCCAGTGAGACCTTCTCGGTGTGGCGGGGCTGCAGGTTGAGGGGCAAAGGCGAAGGAGGGCTTCCAGCTCAGCGGGATGAGTGGGGGTCCACCCTTCCGCAGACTGCCTGCTGACTGCCTGGGATTTGCAGAAGCCCGAGACTGGACCCTTGCTCAGTTGATTTTTGAAAGTCCTCCAGGTAATTAGGGTCTGCAGACAACCCAGTTGCCTCCTCCCTTTTATACGGCTAACAACATGTCCCTGGCAAGTTCCTCCCTGTCCACTGAAATAATCTAGAGCTGCCCATGGAGCACTGGTTACTAAAGCTTGCCTTCTTACTGCTTCTACCTGAACTGGTTCTTCTGAACTATTATGTTCCTCTGAATTGAAATCTTACATGAAGCCCCCATAGCCTACATTGAAATCAATGGTGATCATCTAAACTAACTTAATTTTCCTAATCTCCTCCTTTAAATACTGACACAGTGCTCCCCTATTTCAGGATAACTAATAGTTTCAAGCAAGTTAGACATATTTTTATGTATATTGTCTTCCATAAAATGTTATCACTTCAGAGTTAATACTGGTTTTCAGAGAGCTAGAGTGCTGCCTTGTACAAATTAACAAATCACGTTAAAAGCAAGGTATTTGATCCCAGGAGAATCTAGAATCAAGAATTCTAGTAGGAAAATCAATGAGAATGTAGGTATTTTAATATGATCACATCATAGTTAGCTAAATCCTTTTCATGCCTTTTATACAGTTCCCCGATGATCAAATAATAATGCAAATGGATCCAGCTGCATATTTTACTATGAATTATGACCATTTAAACAGATCATTCCATCTGTCTTTTTTATGATAACTACAGTTAGTAAAGTGATTAATTGTATGTATATATCATTAGATAAAGTCTGTTGGGATATATTTCAGGCATTTATTAGTAGTGTTCTACTTTTTTTAAAAAAAACAGGCAACTTTGAAATGGATCACCCCTCTTTTTTGGAGTGAAAGACTAGCCCGAAAATACAGGTGAAGAGAGAGATGATGTGGGTACCTATTACTGCCTCGTTTCCTGGTATAGCAGCCAGATCAGGCATGTGGGTGGGACCTTCATGACCCATCTGAGTTTCCCCTGTATATCTAAGGGATGAAGCAGGCACAGGTCTTATTGCAGGGCCAAGACTAAGAAGCCAGTGCTGGAAAGCAATGGCCTCTTGCTAGCACTTGCAGCAATGACTTGAGTCCTCTGGTCTGCAGGGGCTGCTGCTCTGGGGCAGAAAGCTCATCCCCTGCAGAGGGATAGGACTTGCTCCTGCCTGTGGTCCAGGGGAAGCCCACACACTCCCTCTGGTCTCAATGGACCAAGAAGGAAACCTCACTGGAAGTTGGCTTATTCCAGGTAGGGGATCACTAGCCCCTGGGAATTCCTGTCACCAAAAGCCACCTCCTCGTGCTCAGCAAAGAGGCTGTGGTTATTTAAGTCTTTTAGCACCAAAAGCCATGGTGCTCTCTACTACCCCTCTTTTGCCACTGCTCATGCATAAAAGACTAACAGCAACAATGACATCTAAAACATATAGCTGTGATGAAGCATAGAAAAACTTTTCTCACACAAAGGGACTCAGAAACTGAGGCGGAAACTCAGAAATCCAAGGCAAACCTATAGTGTGGGGGTTTCCCCAAGCAAGTGGAACTAATAGAAGAGTTAGTAGTTTGTTGTTGACATAGGTGGTGTTGCTATTGTTGTTTTAACGTCTCAGGGAGAAGTAATTAGGGCACAACATAAACCTTCTGAAACTTTGACTAAACATTTCAAAAATGAATTGAAAAAGGGCAGTGTCATTGCTGAGAGCTAATTATTAGTATGGGAGATGAAGTGGGAATAAATAACTCAAAGAAATGGCAGAAATCATGGGGGAAGGTGACACAAACTAGCCACTCAGGTTTGAATAATAAGAGTTCCTGAAGGGGAAAAGGAACAGTTAGAAGAAAAGTTATAATAAACAAGAGAAGAACATTTTCCTAAACTTTATACAGATTGAAAGGGCTCACTAAATCTCAGAGAGATTAAGTGAAAAAAACAAACATTCCTAGGCTTATCCCAGTGCTCTTCCTTGGTTGCAGACATAAAGAAAAACCCTCCTTCAGCCCCTAAACAGGCTAAGTCACCTGCAAAAATATAATATTGTCCATTGGATGATTCACTCACAATATTGGAAAGTGGAAGGCAGTGAACCAATATGTGAAGACCACTGGAAGAAAAGAACTGCAACTCAAGAATCTGTGCACCACCAAGACACTCATCTGTCAGTGTTTAAAATGCATTTTATATATGAAAGGACTACAAGATCATACAACCCTTGATATAAGGAAACTACTTCAAAGTGTAGTCATCATAAGATAAGTAAATCATAATCCAGGTGACCAGATAAAGGAAGATTAAAAAAGAGAAAAGTGATGGGCATTAGATGTAAATGGGAGATGATAATTAATATGTCAAATAGAGATCCTAAAGAAAAAGACAGATAATTACATTGCAAGAAACTATTATCCAATGTGTAAACTATTTCATCAAAACCAGAATTTAGGAAGGAGTGTGATATCGATGGACAGTGGGATGGTAGAAGTACAGATTGGCAGGAGTATGAGAGATAAGTAAGCCAGAAAACCAATATTGAAACAATAATTTTTAAAAAGTATAGGTTAATTTATAACCCTTGAGAATTAAACTAGGGGATTAGAAAAGCAAGTAGAATGTCCATCTTAACAATGGGGGGAAAATTAACAAGTATTTGACCAAGTGATGAAAGATATAGAAGGTTAAAATATGAAATAGCAATGACATACAATAAACAGGAAATATAAGACCAAGTATAACTTTGGTACATTAAATGGGAGCAGGTTGAATTTTCCTACCAAAAACCAGAAAATCCAATTATGTTCAAACACAAAATCAAATCCTGAACCCCTTATAGGAAACACATATGATGTATCCCCAAAAGTTGGCTGAAAATCATCTCTATAAAACACCTAAAATATTAAAATATTTTAAATGTTCAGCAGAATGTGCAAAAAAAAGTAAAAAACATTCTCAAGGCCAAAAATTAAGTATGACGTGAGACCAGAATCCCAGATGGGGCCCAGTGCCCTGAGCGCATTGGCATATTCCTGTTACCAGAACCTGCAATTTTGAGGGATATGGCCAGGATAGAAGAGCCCACAGGTCTGCACAAAATGACGAGTCAGAAGAGAGACCCAGATAGCATCAGGACGTACAGGGTCTGTACCTCAATGAAAGAAGGAAAAGCCCATCCCTCAATGATGAGGAAACCATCAAGCCTTGACCTTGATCCCCGGGTGATCAAAATATTATCTCTGCTGAAACTGTGTGAGACAGCCTGCCCTCACATGGAAGTGAACCTCAGAATCACCATCAGCCAAGAAGTTGATCTCAAGGGGGAACAGATTTGAGCATCCAATTCTTTCTGGGAAAAATGTACTCTAGTTGCAGCTCTTAAAAATCCAGAGGAAATTCATGATTTACTGGCAAAATATAAACTGCCAAATTGAAGGATGAAGTAAGAAACCTAATCAGAACAACATTGGAAAGCCTTGCTCAACCATTACAGAAAGGACTGTACCCGTGTTGTTCTCCTGGTGGATTTGACCTACTTTCAAAGATCTGCTAATCCTTATTTTATTTGAAAAATTATAGATCATACAAAAGACAGAGAACCCTATAATATAATTGCTAAAGCATTAACCAAAACAAAATGATGGTATACAAGTAAAATTATTGGCCAAGTTCATGTATAACGATATCTGCAAAACTTATAAATGAATATATTACCTAATAAAATTCAACAGGTTAGCATTATAATCCAGAGTCTTTTCTGGGAATAAACAAATAGTTAACATCAAGGGCTCTTGTGATATATTTTATTGCTTCAAAGAATTGAAGGTTAAATCCCTCAAAGTAGAATAATTAGAGAAGGAAAGTCTCTAAACTTGGTAGAAATTAATTACCAAGACCCACTGCAACCATTATATGTGAATGTTGAAGAAACTTTCATTGAAAATAAGAAGCAAATTACGGATTTCTATTATTACCACTTTGTTATTTAGTAACTACTATACAACTGTACCATTATAGCTAATGTATTAATATGATTGACTCCAAAAATAAATCTTGAAAAGGAAATAACCTTATTTTATTTCTAGAAGAAATGTGCATATTTCTATAAAACCTAGGAGATTTTATTAAAAATACTAGAATTATTAGAATAATCTAGTAAAGCTGGTATAGAAAATCAATATAGAGAAATCAATAGCTTTTCTCTCAACTGGAAATAACTAGGTAGAAATGGTAAAAAAAATGTATTATATATATTATTGATCAATAGATATAGGTATAGATATCTATATCTATATGGAAAATTATCATTAAAGAACATAGAATATAGTCCAAATAATAGAACAACATAGTGTTCCCATATATGTAGGCTAGATATTAATCCTCTGAAAGTCCTATTTTGTATGTAAAATGTAAATACCATAAAATTGAAGGTAGACACGTATAATCATGGAAATTTTATATTTGTAGAGCTAACACCACCAAAGTTAAAAACTTTTTTTTCCCTATGAACTAGGGAAAAAATGTTTGCAGTACATAGAGCAGACAAAGATTAATGTCCTCAATATCAACAACCCCCAAATCTGATAAGAAAGGCAAAATAAGACCATAGAATATTGCCAATGTTATAAGCAGTAAAATTTAATGACTTTAAACAAAAATTAAATCTAAATGATCAATACACATATGAACAGGTGAGCAACAATCAATAAGTTTGACTACACTGGTACTGGGTATAAATTTGAGACAAGGAAAACTTTCCTACATTGCTGGAAGGCAAATGATCTATTATAATATTTTGAAAGTAATCTCTTTAATATTTTCTAAAATGTAAGACACACACACACCTGTCTTTGCACCAGCAATGCCAAGTTTGGAAATCTATTAATAGCTATAGAAACCTCAGTAAATACTGATATTGAGGAAGGACAGTCAGCGTAGACTTGGTTTTGAAGTAGCAAAATGCTTCACCATCTTTCCTGATGATTCCTGCAAGTACCTGCCAATGAATTGCTAGGGAAAATGTTGAGTTAAATCAATGTTGAACACTCTGGGAAATTATGCAGCTGATGAAAAAAAGAGTAAGTAGGAACTAAATCCCTTAATCCACAGGGACATCCGTGATTGTCAGTGAATGAGAAAAGCAAATTGCGGAGTGGCGTGTGAGTGCCGGCCCTTTTGTGTGGGTGCATAGACGTGGATGAGGGTGGAGGAGACTGAGGAGGGAATGTGAACATGAAACACCCGAGAAAGGGGGGCAAGGGAGTTTATTAACTTTCGTGTGTATGTAAGATTATTTCAAAGTTAAAATGTACATTTTCTTACATTTTGACAAGGGAAACGTCAATTAAAATTGAAAAGCACCTAGAATGTACAGAAATGATAGATTTGAGAAATGATGCGAATTTCCTTCTCACATCTAAATTGGCCATTAGCATTGCTTCCAGTGTTTCATTCCTTAAAGTGCCATTATTAAAACTTCATTTTTCCCTTCATTTTCCAAGTGTGAGTGGAAGAAAACCCTTTCTGGTATTCCATATTAGCCTAGAAAAAAAGAAGCACACTCTCCTTTCTTCCTGCCTCCAATGGATCATGTGCGATACACAGGGTTCTATGATGACTAATCCAAACAGTCACCCATGTGGTCTTTAATTAGAAGTTAACCTTGTATTGCACATTTTAAGTCCAGTTGCAACCTTCTTTAAAAAATGAGAATTCTTGTTCGTAGGACAGGTAAAGGAAAACAACATGCTATCGTTATATGTATATTTTATAATATTGGATTTGTAATAGTAAATTTGCAGAATGTATGCGAGAGATTAAAAGTTTGCATGAATGTATTAATATAGTAATACTGATTATTAATTTTATTAATAATATAGTAATATATTAATTTATGTGTGCATATGTAGGCACACACAAATTGCTTGGTCTAGAATTACAATTTCTCTCGTCGTGTGTTGCAAAGCATAGAAGAATAAATGATATTTTAACTTTTTTACTTTAATTTAATTATGATTAGTAATATGTAAGTCATTGTTTTATAACATACCATGTACATTCTAGAAACATTATCTTTAGAAAATGCAACTTATACAAAAAAATGCAGTCCTTCTGTGTATACAGAAATTCTCTAAATAGCAATGGCTTGTATAATAAGTAATATCAAACAGTGGATAATAAAGAAATAATACCACTCATGCAAATTCAGAATTTTAACATGTTTTTCCAATTGTTTAAGATATCTTTGGTCTACTATGCTCTTGTCTCAAAATTATAAAATAAAATGTCATCCTTGACCTTATGGGGTTCCTCAGTTTACGTGATAGTAGCTAAAATTCATTTGCTGACAAATATATGAAGTAATTTGAAATAAATTATAGTCTTAGATGCCAATTTCAATGTCTCTTTGTTTCTCTAGGTGGCTTTTACAGTACTTTTTGATTTGGAAGCACTTCTGAAGATATGGTGTTTGGGGTTTACTGGATATATTAGCTCATCTCTCCACAAATTTGAGCTACTACTCGTAATTGGAACTACTCTTCATGTATATCCAGATCTTTATCATTCACAATTCACATACTTTCAGGTAATACAAATAATGTCTATTTTTCTTTAGAATTTGTTTCTTTCTAGAGTAATATCTGTTACATTATTATAGCAACTATATTTAACTATATATAATATTTATATCCAGTAACTATATATTAATAGTAACTATAAACTTGAGAGGGGCTCAGTGACATCTTAAATATTAGAAATTGTATTTATAAATTGTAACAATTGTTTTTAAATCTTTTGAAAATTCACAGTAATAATGCATATATTTTACATACTGCTCCTACATTAGCAGTATATTGATATACATAATTATATATATGGCTATCATATATTTATACATACATATCAAATTTTAAGCTACATAAGATGTTGGCCCAAACTTTAAAGAGTAGGAAATATGAAGTTAATTTCAAGTGTATGTCTTCTTTGTAAATAACCTTAAATATGTTTGCTCCACACTTATTTGTAAAGGAAATAATGAGGGTTTAGGAAACTTACCTTTACAGATTGCAATTAGTCATACAGTATTATTTATAAATACCTATTACTTTCTTTGTAATGATTAAATGACAGTACTTATAATTCTTATTTAATTTATAATAGTTATCTATTTTTCAAATGTGATATATTAAATCACATTGCTTTATAATTATTCAATAAACAGTAATTATTAGTTACATTCTTTGTAATTGTTGGATAATAGCCATGTGCTCATTGTTCTGTTAAATACTTGGTCAAAATGATAAAATATGTATATGTGACATCCTACTCAAAAATATCTCAAATATAATCATTTTCTGACTCAAACTTGGTCATTTATGCAATGTATCATGGAAACACTAGAATGTACATTGTTTTCTTAATAGATATTTTTAAATAGTTTGTGAATAAAATGGTGGTAGAATTTTAAAGAAATAATTTAGAGAAGCAGGATTCCTACTCCATAGAAAAAAGAAAATGCATTCTAACTTCATTGATTTATTTATTGGTAATACCAAAGCTATTATTTTCCCAACAATATTAGCTTTAGCTGCAAGATCACAACTTGTGTAACTCAGTGTGTTAGGTAGCTGGAGGAAAGAACATGCAAATATAATTCATAAAAGGTGGAAAGCAAATATCCCACAAACCCAGAAAAAAAGCTGGGTCCCAGCAATCACAGCCAAGAATATTGAAACCACAGAGCATTATTGTGGTTCAAGCTTTCACTTCTGTCAACATCTTTGGCCTTAAATCCCCCATCTTTTATTGGGTTATATCCTGAGGCTTGGTTATCAAAAGTGGAATGGCTAGGGCAGCAGATATACACATGTTTAAAACTCTTGATACAAAACATGCTTTCCAAACATTCATGTCATTATATGCTCTGTGCACTGCTGTCTAGAATTATAAAATTATAATGGGCATTTAGTACCTACCTTAGGGCATCATTGCACATAATTATAGAGAATATGCCTGGTAGTCAAAACAACAAGATATCTTTTTTACAAACCTATTAAATTATCCAAATTAAGAAAAATATTGCCTATGTCAGCAAAGGTACAGTATAAAATATTTTCAGGGCCTTAAAATTGTTATAGACCCTGACAGATCATTTTTCAGTGAGAAATGAGAATAGATCAAAATTTTATGTGCAAAGATATTCATTATGGACTTGTTTATGAGAGAAAAAAATGGAGACTGCTTAAATTGATGAAGAGCTTAGTAAGTCATTATGTAAATTTGACCATAAAATGATGAATATAGGCCAAACATGGTGGCTCACACCTGTAGTAGCAGCAGTTTGGGAGGCCATGGCAGGAGGATCATCTAAGCCCAGGAATTTGAGATCAGCCTGGGCAACATAGTGAGACCATGTCTCTAAGGAGAAAAAAAAATAGCCAGTTTTGGTGGAGCATGCCTGTGGTCCTAGCTACTCAGGGGACTGAGTTGGGAGGATCACTTGAGCCACAAAGTTCAAGGCTGCAGTGAGCTTGGATCATGCCACTGCACCCCACCTGGGCAACAGAGCAAGACCTTGTCTCTAAAAAAGAAAAAAAGAAAAAAGATGATTATGATGATTTTATAACAACTTAGACATACGATTGTTTTATTTAAATGCAAAAGAGTATAAAATTATATAGAATATATGTAAATATACATATGTATGCAAAATAGCTATAAAATGGAAAGAAATAAACCAACTTATTAAAATTATTGATCACCTCTAGTTTCCTGATCTAGTATCATCTCTAATTTTTTTCTCACTAGTCTGTTTTCCACAAAATATCTAAAATTAGCCTACATGGCTCTAACCATTTTAGACAGTTAGATAGGTAGACATATATAGGTAGGTAGATAGATAGATATAGTCAAATCATATTTAGTGAAATTTGCTATTTTAATGTTGTATTTGATTCTGGCTTATAATTTATATAGTTTATATTAGTGACTCAGTGATTTTCATTTGTATCTCTGTATACGTAAGCAATGATTATATTTTTTAATGTAATAAATAAAAATAATCTCAGTTGTTTTGTGGCCAAAAAATAAATCTCTCAAGAAACTTAGGTGCCACAAGCACTTTTGCAAATTCGTATGCGGAAAACCCACTGTATTGAACAGATTGTGTCTTGATGGGCCCACTTTGGTCTTCCTTGTTAGCCCTCACACTTTTCATTTCAATCAATCTTTATTCATTTTATTGGCAACACATCTTTCTTTAGTCAATTTCATATTTTTTGTATTTAAATGAACAACTTAATGGAAAATTGCTTTGTTTAAAATATCAGTTGTCTGTGAGACTGATTATTGATACTATTCAATTATGTATTCAAATGATGATCAGTGAGCACCTATTATGGGCCAGGTGCTCTTCTAGATGCTGAAGATAGAGCAGTGGACAAGGTAGAGAAGGTCCCCACCTTATTAAGCTTAAATTCTGGAGAGCAAACAAAAAAGTATGCAAAAGAGTGTGGAATACAAGTACTGGGAATGCTCTCAGGAAGAAGCAAGCAGGGTGAGAAGGATAGAGACTGTGAGGTGGGGTGCTATTTTAGATAAGGTGCTCATGCACGCCCTCTCTGAAGAGGTGACATTTCAGCAGAGACTAAATGCAGTGAGGGAGAAAGCCACGAGGTCTAGGAGAAGCATTCCAGGAAGGGAGAACCACCTTGCACACGTTGATAAGCTTGGGAAATAGCACAAAGGCCATTGTGTCTGTGCTGCAGTAAACTCAGGGCACATGGTCCCATGAGGAATAGTAAAGTCTTACAAAATGCTGTGTTCTTACAGACCTCATGTAAGGACCACCATGATAATGTTGACCTGTGTTTTTTGTGCATTTATTGTATGTCAGGCATTGTGCTGAGTACACTGTCTCATTTGTTTCTGCTAACAGTCTTGTGAGATAAAGACTATATGTGTAAGTTGAGGTCTCCAAAGATGTGAAGACTTGCCCAAGACCACATACCTAGCAAACAGTGGAGCTGAAATTTATTTCCAAGAGGTTTAATTTCTGAGTTCATATTCTTAGCCATGCAGTTTCTACAGCATCTCACTATGGATCAACAGAGTAATCTTTAAGAGACAGACTCAGAAATGTGACCAGGAAAATTGCTTTGGAAATAACCACAAAATGTTCTGAAGTGCTTATCTTGGAGAGTATGGTTTACTTTATTTCATATCTATAAGAACACAAAATCAAAAAGCTTTATTGGGTAGACAAAGTAAAAAGCCTACTTCTCCCCAAATAAATAAAAAGTCATAATTAGAGTCACTGACAAGGATTTTTCCTTCCCAGGAATGTACGTTTAACCCTTTGAAAATGCTGATCAAATACCCAATGTGGGAGTTGTATTATGTTCTGTTTCTTCAAGCTAATGAAATATTAATTTATCAGAATTGCACAGATGTGCATAGACTGCCTTTATTAGAATTTGGGATAGCACCCAAAATTACTTAGACAGTCTTTTAAATTTGATTATAATACAAGTGAAGAAAACACACAGTACTGAAATTTGAACTGTAAGCCAGTTAAATTGTTCCTGTAAACTTGCCCGGATTCAGCTGTTTACAGTTGGATAGTTGAATCATTTATGTCCGAGAATAGACGACCCTAGTAATAATGTGAAATCTTTCCAGATTATTATTCTGAATATTAATATAGATGTTAATATTTTAATAGTCCTTATGATAAAGCTGTTTGCTTATTATTTGGAAAGATGACCTGAGTGTACTACGTTCTGATTTGGGAATGTATATTAAGAATTACAGCAGGGAAAACTGGTAGCATATAACAATATGATTTCTCACATAAATTTTTTTTCTTTACGTATTATGTTAAGGATTTTTAATTAGCACTAAGGAAGTATATACATTTTCACTTCTTTAGTCATTTGTCCAGCTTACTCGACATGCTCCTGCCAGCCATACCATTTGTGTTCTGTAGCTAATGGGAATGATAAGATTCACTATCCGTATTTACTGTTAGATCCAAGTCTGTTAGATAGGAGGGTAAATGTGGTTTCACGTATAGCAAAATTCAGAGGCTAAAATGGTGTTATTGGGATTTAGCCTACTTCTTCCCCTACCTTTCTTCTTATTTCTTCTCATTCTTAAGAGGCACAGATGGCTCCAGAAGCTCAAGGCTTACATGGTTCCTACAGCAGTGGCCATTGGGGGTAAAAATTAAGATACCTCTTATTAGAGGTGTTCAGGAAACATCCCAAGGATGATCCAGGTGACTCTGAATACTCTGGCAAGGCCGGGATCATGGGAGTTGGGGAGTCGCTCCTGGACCCTAGGGATTAACAGTGGAGTAGGCTTGATTTGCCAAAGAAAAATCCAGAAGAGTAGGAAGCCAAGGATGCTGGAAAGACAAAAGCAACTGAGTCATTTTGTACATGTAAAAACTAAAAGTCTAGTTTTTAAAATGCATTTCTTGTTCCTTATTGTATTCCAAATACAATATTCATCTTTCACAGAAGACTTTACCTATTATTGATATCAAACCATCTTGCACTACCATTGTACGTACCATATTTAATTTATGCCCAAAACACAATTTTCCTATTTTCATATCTCCAAATTTGAAATCTGTCTTATAGTTAGTGGTGTGTTCTGCTTTAATTGGCAGTATTTTTTATTTCTTGGTGGTACATAAAAAAATGATGACATCTTGTACTCAATAAAAAGTGGTATTTTTCCATACTGGATATTTCAGCTTTTAATTATATATTGATTTATACCTTTTAATCATATAAATATGCTCTTAAGAGCTGTGTCTTTGTATTATACTCCCTCTGTAATAGTAGTCATTGAATCACATTTGTCTAGCACAATGTTTGACACATAATAAATCAGTATTTGTTAAATGAATGAATGAATGAATTTATTAATTAGTGGTCATCACACTTTTTGTAAATATATATACATGCAAAACATCTATATATATATATGGTATAGATAAAAAGTTAGGCAGGTATAAGGAAGATCCAAAAACAGAAGGCGTATATAAAATAGAAGTTTGTTTTTCTACAGTCGTTTGTGAGCATACTGGTAAAAATAGGTTTCTCTGCTGCACATGGTCATTAGGGAAGCCAGCCTGTTGGGTAGGATACGCCCTGTCACATTCCATCCAAGGCTTCTATTTCTTGTCTAATGGGCTACTCCAGTCGTTTCCATTTCCAGGCCAGAGAAAGATATAAAAAGAGTACCCAGGGCAAGTTTAACTTAATGTACCACACGTTATACAGATCACTTTCTTTCACATCCCATAGGTCTGACCCTAATTCACTGTAGACACTTAGCTGCAAGTGAGGCTGAAAAGTGTAGTTTATTGCCCTAGGTGGCCACCTGGTAGGCTAACATTTAGGAAGTTCTGTTATTTAAAGGAAGAAGTAAGAAAATGGATATTGGGGTAGTAGTTTCAGCCAGAAGTAAAGATTACTTCATAGAAGTTTTGGGTTTCTTTCATTTTTTATGAATGTGTAATCATACCTGGGAAGGTTTATTTTATGAGATAATTAATATAACTAATACACGTTGAGTATCCCTTATCCAAAATGCTTAGGACCAAAAATGGTTTGGATTTTGGATATTTTTTTGAATTTTGGAATATTTACATACATATAATGAGATATCTTGAGGATGAAACCTAAGTGTAAATGTGAAATTTATTTGATATTTTTGGAATTTTGAATATAATGAGCTATCCTGTAGATGAGACCCAAGTCTAAACATGCAATTTATGTACGTTTTACATATACCTTATACTCATTATCTAAAGGTAATTTTACACAATTTTTAAATAATTTTGTGCATGAAATAATCTGTGTACACGGAACCATCAGAAAGCAAAGGTGTACATATACCACATTTTATTAATCCAATCATGTATCGATAGACATGGAACTGGAGACCATTCTAAGTGAAGTATCACAAGAATGGAAAAACAAACACCACATGTACTCATCATAAAATTGAAACTAATTGATTGACATTTATATGCACATAAGGTAATAACACTCATCAGAAATCAAGCAGGTGGAAGGGGGGAGGAGGAGGTGATGGGTAAATCCACACCTAATGGGTACAATGCATGCTGGGGGCACACTTATAACTTTAAAATGGTACAAAAGCAATTTATGTAACCAAAATGTTTGTACCCCCATAATATTCTGAAATAAAATTAAAAAATCAAAAGAAAGCAAAGGTGTCAGGTGTAGAATTTTCTGTTTTTGATACCATGTCAGAGCTCAAAAAGTTCTGGATTTTGGAGCATTTCAGATTTCAGATATTTGAATTAGGGATGCTCAACCTGTATTGAGTTACTGGTTTTCTTAGATATTTGAACATTAGAGAGATATCAACTTTATTTGAACAATATGTACTAGTTAATATTATTTTGAGTAATCACATAATACGTTAAAACACTTAGTTACAACCATTTTCCTGCATCCATTCCTTTGGGATTTATTGAGTTCTTGCTGTACAAGAACTGAGGCAGGCACTGAGCTAAACTGATGGCTCAGTTATTACATTGTTGTTGTTTTAGTCACTAAATGCTCAAGTGGATAAGTGTGATTTTTATAAAGCACTACAAAAGTTATGTTTTTGTATGGACTTACTTAAGATTCAGTATAAATAAATTATCATGTGTGTATGTTTTTCTCTCTCTCATGATAGGTTCTTCGGGTAGTTCGGCTGATTAAGATTTCACCTGCATTAGAGGACTTTGTGTACAAGATATTTGGCCCTGGAAAAAAGCTTGGGAGCTTGGTTGTATTTACTGCCAGCCTCTTGATTGTTATGTCAGCAATTAGTTTGCAGATGTTCTGCTTTGTGGAAGAACTGGACAGATTTACGACATTTCCAAGGGTAAGAATTTTAAAATGCAGTCAGTTTAATCCGTTATTCTTATTTTAGTAATAATGATTAACGTCAAAGTAATTTCGCATGAGTAGTGGTTCAGAAATATTGCCATATTTTTGATAACTTGGGATAATTAAATTTTAATATTTAAAACCATCTCTTCTACAGGGTGCAGGTGTTTGAGCATATTTTCAGCATTGTGAAATTATACATCAGTTCTAAAGTTCCAGAAACAGCCTAATAGAATTAGATTGTTGAAACTTGGAAGCTAGGGTTCTTAGCACCTATAAAGTAAAATATGGCAGAATTTTAAAATTAAGTGTGTGTTTGTGAGAGTTAACATTTTTAATCTGTTCTATAGTTCACGTATTTTTATGTCAGGTACAATCTGGAAGAAATCTTTTGATATTCAATATAACAAAATTTATAGACTCTTCAGATCTGGAATGTCTTCAAGAGATAATCTAGTTCATTCCTCTGCTTTTTTGTTAGAATTTTCTTAGGCTAACTAGGAAGTTAAAAATCAACTGATTCCCCAAACAGAACTCATGTAGAAGATACATCCCCTACCCAAGAAGGATCCTGAAATTTAACTCCATGTGGACTCAGAAACATAAAAAAATATAATGACCAAGACAAATAATATATATACATATATTCACCATAAGTTGAAATAGTGAGGTCTATTATATGGGAAGAATAATCTTGGAGTAAAAACAGTATATATTTTTTAAAGGTAAGCTTTGACAGCAAAAGGGTCTGTACTTTTAATGGATAGACTGATATAACTTCGGTTATATTTTCAAAATCTTGTGCTAAATTTGTTACTTTAGCTACCAGTGTTGGAATTCATCCTTTTATAACCCAGAGTCTTCATTCACACATTGCCAAGCATTTGTTATGTGCCTTCAAAGAGGCAGTTTTGACGATTTTGGGGGACATGAATACAACTAAGTTCCCAGTTGTCAAGAAATTCTCAGTTGAGAGGAGTAACCAGTAAATAACATAAGGCAAAACTGCCTCGGTGCAGGCAGGCGCGAGTGCTCTGGGAATCCAGGGGTCAGGCTCCTAACCAAGAGTGGAAAAGCCCAGAAAGGCCTGTAGGAACAGATGGCTATTGAAGCACAGTTGGATGCAGCCAAATGAGGTGTAAAAGGACAGTGTCTCGGCCACAGGGACAGCATGTGCCCAAGGTCTCAGATGAGCACTTTCTTGTTCCAGAACTTAAAGGTTGCAGAACTTACCATTGATTCTTAAATCAATTGTAAAAGGAGGACATAAGGCCCAGGATCTTTTAAGTAGGAATGAAAGTGTGATCGTGGTTAAACGCTGATGAGCGTGAGCAAGTGGAGGGTGAGGGCAGAGATGTGTGAGAGCAAGAGGACGGGGGCAAGCATCCCTGGGGAGGCGGAAGAGGCGGTATCCAGGGCATGGGGGCAGGTGCCGAGCTGCCAGGGGTCGAGGTGGTCCTTAGAACAGTAAGCCAAGCGGAAAGTCACAGTCAATCCATTATTTGCTTACTGTGACAGTGCACGCAAGAGGCCAATGTGGGCGTCACTCCCAGGACTCCACGTTTCCCACCCACACCCCTGGCTGAAGTGAGGTGGAGTCAGGTGCATGAGCGCAAGTGTGGGGGAGGGGATCTTTCCACTGCTGGGCGGTCCTGGAGAAAATGCTCCTGTCCTTTCATGGACTCAGGAGGGAGGACAGAAGGGGGAAGGGCTAGGAGTGGGAAACACCTGAGGCAGAATGGAGAGCAGCGCCTGGGCTGGGCCTCCAGCCAGGAGGTCTCTGAGTGGAGCCACCTGGGCTGAGACTGCAGCTGTGCCCATGAGCCGCTGGCCTGGTGGGGAGGGGGCCTGAGTCCCTGAGTGCAGCTCCTTCCAGGAAACTGCACCAAGCTGTGCACCAAGTCCAGGGTGTGGAGGGTAGCTTTGCCCCTGGAGGCCTGCCAGGCAAGGCCTGGTCATTGCCTGTGCTGGGGCCTGAAGGATCACACATAGGGTGTTGGCCTGAAGGGTCAGCTCTTCCTCCAGAACAAGAGAGGATGGCAGCGACGTCATTAAGCCCACCTTCTCTGGGCCTGTCCCCTCACTGCCCCCTCACTGGGTAAATAAAAACAGCAGGTAGCCATATCTCACATCCCACACAGGAACACTGAGATTGTTTTTATCACGGTTCCTCTTTCAGTCCAGTTTAATTCAGCACGTGTTACTGAAGGCCTACAAAGAGTCAGCCATTGTTCCAGGCATGGAGGATCCTAAAAGAAAAAAAAACAACAAACACCCAATTCTGTTCTTTACCCAATTTTCTCTTAATGTCATATCTTAACTTCATTGCTTACCATTTCCTCTCATTTCATCTCACTGTTTTTATATGCCTTACCCAAAATCTCTACGACCCAGATGGTTTTTGGAGTTCAGAATTTTCCAAATCGTCCTACAATAGAAGGGTAATGCCACCCCCCGGAGCTGTCTGAATCCTCACCTTGTAATCACCACATTAATATTTCAGTAGCAAAACATCAACCTTCAGACAAAGAAAGATGCATAAAGGGAATACATGAGTCTTAGGTCAGATTAGGTTTTGCCACTAAATAAACTACAAAGGGAAAAAAAAAACAACTTTTGAGTATTTTCAGAAATTTTTGCATTTTGGAGTTGTGAAAAGTGAATAGGGGCTGCAGGCCTGTATAATAAGCATTGCACTTAAGAGTCTGCACTTTTCTTGCTGTCCAGGTCTGATTTTGCATCAGCGCTCCATCACTTTCTAGCTGTATGACACTGGACAAATTATTCTTTTAAGCCTTTATTTTTTTCACATCCAAGGTATAAGTAAAAATGGTATTTTTCTCCCACATGTATCTATGAAATAATACACAAAAATAAAACACCTGGGTTTAGAAAGCATTTTTTAAAAGGTTAGGCTATACTCTATGTAATGCATTTGAAATTGGGTAATATTATTTTCTGTGTAAAAGACAAAGCTGCTCTTGAGATCCATCCCTGACTTTGCCCCTCTAGCTTTGCCATTTTCCAGCCATAACAGCAATCAAGTAGCATTACATTTTCAGATCTCCAATTACTCAATTGTGCCTTTTTGCCTGATTACTCTGACCATCTTAATGAAAGCAGCTCAGCAGCTCTGAGGTCCCCTAATCAGTTATTCAGCAGATGACAATGGCGACAGCCTGAGCGTGTGAAGGGACTCGAAGAAGTAGGTTTTCCTTTGCATATCAATGTAATTAAAAGTTAAATCCCTGAAAAATAATCAAATTTTACAAGAAATGTTTTAAAAATTACAATTGCAAAAAGGAGTCATTATCATTCCTAACCAAATAAAGCACCACTGATGGATAGTACTTGCCTGACAGAGAATCATCAGAAAAGATGATTAAAAACACATAACCGTCGATGCTAGGTTTCCTTCCAGAGACTCCTCTGTGGGTCGCATTCTCCTCCCTTCTCTTGAGGACATCTTCCTAATTATCCAGTGGCTGAGTGCATGAGGTAGGTTGGCTAATTACAGTGCTAGCCAAAGCACAGCACATTAGAACAAATTGTCTGTAGGAAAAACCACATGATAAATCCAAAAGTAAAATAGCAACTTTAAAAATCAACAATCGCATCTATTTTTCATCAGGGATATTGGCCCCTAGTTTTACTTTTCTGTTGTGTCCTTGTATGGTTTTGGTTGTCGGGGTGATATTGACCTTATAGAATGAATTAGGGGGGATTCTCTTCGCCTCTATTTTTTGGAACAGTTTCAGGAGGATTGTTATTCATTCTTCTTTGTTTGTTTGGTAGAATTTGATTGTGAATCTGTTTGGTCTTGGACTTTTTTAAGGGGGAAGAGGAAGATTTTTTGTTACTAAAACAATCTTGCTACTTGTTATTGGTCTGTTCAGGATTTCTATTTTTTCCTGGTTCAATCTTGGGAGGTTATATGTTTCTAGAAATTTATCCATTTTCTCTAGGTTTTCTAGTTTGTGAGCATATAGTGTTTATAATAGTCTCTGATGATCTTTTGTATTTCTGTGGTATCAGTTGCAGTGCCTCATTTTTCATTACTGATTGTGTTTATTTGGATCTTCTCTCTTTTTTTCTTGGTTAGTCTAGCTAGTGGTTTATAAATTTTGTTTCTCTTTTTGAAGAACCAACTTTTTGTTTCATTGATCCTTTGTAATTTTTGTCTTTATTTCATTTAATTCTGCTCTGATATTTATGAGCATAGACAGAAAAATCTTCAAAAAAATTCCACCAAACTGAATCCAACAGCACATCAAAAAGATAATACACCATTATCAAGTGGGTTTTATATGAGGGATGCTATGATGGTTCAACATATGCAGATAAATAAATATGATGCATCATATAAATAGAATTAAGGGCAAAAACCATGTGATCATCTCAACAGACTCAGAATAAGCATTTGATAAAATTCAGCATCCCATCATGATAAAAACCTGAACAAACTAGGCATAGAAGGAACATACCTTGAAATAATAAAGACCATATACAGTAAGCCCACAGCCAACATTATACTGAACAGGGAAAAGTTAAAATCATTCTCTAAGACTGGAACAAGACAAGGATGCCCATTTTTACCACTACTATTCAACATAGTACCAGAAGATCTAGCCAGAGCAATAAGGCAAGAGAAAGAAATAAAAGGCATCCAAATTGGAAAAGAGGAAGTTAAATTATCCTTGTTTTCTAATGGTATGATTGATATGATCTTATACCTAGAAAAAACTAATGACTCCACCAAAAGACTCTTGGATTTGATCAATGAATTCAGTAAAGTTTCAGGATATAAAATCAACCTACCAAAACCAATAACGTTTCTATAAACCAGTAACAATTGATCTGAGGACCAAAAGAAGAAGGCAATTCCATTTAAAAATAGCTACAAAAAAACTTAAGAGCATATTTAATCAAGGAGGTAGAAGATCTCTATAAGGAGAACTACAAAACACTGATGAAAGGAATTGTAGATGACACATCTTATGCTCATGGATTAGAAGAATTAATATCATTGAAATGACCATACTGCCCAAAGCAATCTACAGATTCAATGCAATCAATCCTCACCAAAATACCAGCACCATTATTTTACAGAATTAGAAAAACAGTCCTAAAATTCATATAGTACCAAGGAAAGAGCCCAAATATCCAAAGCAATCCTAAACAAAAAGAAAAAACTGGAGGCATCACATTACCTGACTTCAAATTATATCACAAAGCTACAGTAACCAAAACTAAAAATAGACACACAGGTCAATGAACAGAATAAAGAACCCAGAAATAAAGCCACATATCTACAACCTACTGATCTTTTACCAAATCAACAAGACCATACCCTGGGAAAAGGACATCCTTTTCAATAAATGGTGCTGGGAAAATTGGATTGCTATATGCAGAAAAGTGAAAGTGGATCCCCATATCTCACCATACACAAATATCAACTCAAGATTGATTAAAGATTTAAAATGTAAGCCTGAAACTATAATAATATGAGAAGAAAACCTAGGGAAAACTCTTCGGGACATTAGTCTAGGCAAAGAATTCATAACTAAGGCCTTAAATGCACAAGCAATGAAGACAAAAATATACACATGGGACTTAATTAAACTAAAAAGCTTCTGTGCAGCAAAAGAAATAATCAATAGAGGGAACAGATAACCTTAGGAATGAGAAAAAATATTTGCAAACTATTGCATCTGACAGGGGACTAATATGCAGAATTTGCAAGGAACTCAAACTCCACAACAACAACAAAACAAATAATCCCATTTAAAAGTGGGCAAAGGACATGAATAGACATTTTTCAAAAGAAGACATATAATGGCCAACAAAAAAAAAGAAGAAGAAGAAGAAATGCTCGACATCAGTGATCACTAGAGAAATGCAAATTATAACCACAATGAGATTTCATCTTACATCTGTCAGAATGGCTTTTTTTTAAAAGACAAAAAATAACAGATGTTGGTTAGGATGCAGAGAAAAGGAACACTTATACACCATTGGTAGGAATGTAAATTAGTACAACCTCTGTGGAAAACAATATGGAGATTTCTTAAAGAACTAAAAATAGAAATACTATTCAATCTAGCAATCCCACTACTGGGCATCTACCCAAAGCAAAATAAATCATTATATCAAAAAGATAACTGCACTTGTATGTTTATTGCAGCACTATTCAGAATAGCAAAAATATATTATCAACCTACCTGTCCATCAACAGATGAGTGGATAAAGCAAATGGGTGCTATTCAGCCACAAATAAATGAAACCATCCCTTTTATAGCAACATGGGTGGAACTGGAGGCCATCATCTTAAGTGAAACAAGCCAGACACAGAAAGACAAATATCACACGTTCTCACTGATAAATAGTAGCTAAATAATGTGCACACATGAACATAAAGTATGGACTGATAGAAATTGGAGACTTGGAAGGTTTGGGGGAAGGTGGTGGATAATGAGAAATACTCTAATGGGTACAATGTGTAATATTCAGGGGATGGATACATTAAAAGCCCAAACTTTACCACTATGCAATTTATCCATTTAACAAAATTGCACTGTAACCCTTAAATTTATACAAATTTTTTTAGAAAGAGGAAAAAATCAGCAATTGTATATACTATCTGCACTTTAGTACAGGCAGTCTTGGAGGCTGGCAACCAGCAGCATGTACAGACAGAAATGTGTACAGACTATGGAAGAACTTGTGAGACTTAGGGAGAGAGCTCGCTTTGAAGAAAGGAAGTGCCCGGCAGAGGCAGGAGGACCTGGCTTGGCAAAGTAGAATCAGTGTTGGTGCCAGGGAAATAATTTCTCTGTGGCTGCTTCTCCAACCTGATCTTGACCCAGCCACCCAGGCGGTGTCTACTCTCTAGGAAAATAGGGCTAGATGTGAAACTAGAAACTGGTTTCATTAGACCAGATGGTATTTTGGGCTCCAGCAACCCACTGTGCAATCCATCTAAGAGGATGGACATGTAGAGGCAGTTAGTTTCCCCATCTGGATTCCAAAAAGAAAATCCTGGAGTAGTGGAGGGACAGCAGAGAAAACAGCAGTCTGGGCACCATAAGTGACCGCCCAGTGCAGTGACTGTCTGATGGTGCCCCTACATGTGGAAGAGCTGAGTACCTCCTGAAATAGTAGGAGGATCCTAAAGAAACTGAGGCTGTGCAAATGCACACAGCGTAAGGAAGCCAATCCTCAAAACCTGCGGAAATTTGACCTGAGCGTTCATAAGCTACTGCAGCCCAAGGGACCTTCAAGTTGCCTATTTAGTTCATTTCTTTAATACTCTTCTTCCTGTATTAGGTGGTGGGAAAATACATAGATTTCAGAATCATGCTTAAGCACTGTCGACTTGGTATGTGGTCTTGGGTGACATTTCATTTATCTGAGCTTTACTCATTTTTAAAATGGAAGCTTAGAGAGTTTGGATATCCCATCTGGAGCTACACAGCTTGAAAACTGAATTTGTAGTTGTCTGCTGCTCCTACCGACTCTCATCCATTAGGCTCACAGGTGTCCTGGAAAGTGGCTGATTCTTCAGGAAATATTTATTGAGTTCCAAGAATAAGAATGTTATTGGCAATCCATACCTGGAAGGAAATCATCTGAACTAGTTCATCAAAAACTTCCGGGCGGACTTAAGGAAATCAAGAAGGTGCACGAGGCATTACCATTGTTGGGGCGTAGCCTATGACGATGGGAAGGGTCTTGTCAGGATCCTAGGCCTGCACCCGGCACTCCGTGTCCAACAGCAGAAGCAGCATTTGTCAAAGAAGATCCAACATATGAGACAGGTGAAAGGATGTTCCAGGTGACAGCTAGTAATAGGTTTTTGAATGGAGCAGCAATGACAATGCTGAACCAACCCAACATCTCTTACATACTCTACTAGGGTCAACTTGACAGATTCTTTTTTCTATTGTTGTTCATTCCTCCATGGCCTTCGTTATCGCCTGCCATTGCCCCTTATCCCACCAGAAAGGTCTGCCTAATTCTGTTGCAAATGCTTTGGCTGCAAGTAACAGAAAACTCCAGTCCAAATGACTTAAACAGTAAGGAAATTAATCTCACAAAATTCAATAGATTAGGTAGATTTCAGCAAGTCAGGACTGGATCTTTCACTGAAATTCCCTTTATTGTTGTTTGGATTGTCAGTGTCCCCCAAAAAACAAATGTTGAAGTCTTAACTTCCAGTATCTCAAAATGGGACCTAATTTGGGCTAGAGGTAATGGAGTTAAAATGAGGTTATTAGGGTGCACCTTAATCCAATAGGACTGATGCTTTTATGAAAAGGGGCTATTTGGGCCCAGACAGACATGCATAGGAGGAAGACAATGTGAAGACACACTCTCAGGAGGTGGCCAGAGTGGTGTCTGCAGACCAAGCCACACTAAGGCATGCCGGCACACACCTGGAGCTAGAAGACCAAAGCAGAATTTCCCCCTGGAGCCATCAGAGAGAGCATAACCCTGCCAACACCTTGATTTCAGACTTCTAGCCTCTGCAACAGAGCGACAATAAATTACTGTTGTAGTAAGCCACCAGGTTTGTGACACTTTGTTACAGCAGCCCTAGCAAATTAATGCAGTCACCTTTCCCCTGTGTTGCCTTTGTGTGTTAACAAAACGGAGGTAACATTTCCAGGCTTCCTGATAATATCTAGAGGAATAACTGGGTCCTCTCTTTCCAGGTGTGCTTCTTAGCAGCAAGAAAACCTTTCTCAGTGTCATTCTTTCCCCAGCAAATTTTCTGTCATCTCTCATTGGCAGCATTGAATAATAACATGGTCATTCCTACTCCCTGGCAAGCAAGGTGGCTAGAATTAAAATGACTGGCTTACATTAATTATTAACATATGGCAAGAAATGAAGGTTGCGGAGACAACTATTAAAAATACTGATCAGACCGAAAACCTAGACAAGATTTCTCTCTCTTATCTCTGTCTCCAAAGCTTCTTTATACCCTGTACAAACAGGGTGTGCAAATAGAGTTGCAGTAGAAACAGACCCGGTGTTTAATTCCTCTCACCAGAGCATCTGGGCCAGCTGTTTCCCAAGATGCCCAAATAGGTACCTGCAAAGCAGCCAGCATAGGACCAGGCAGCTGTAGATTCTGGCTCTCCCTGTTATTACGGCACTGGCCACTTTTTGTCATATACCATGAACATGCACACACAGGTCTTCTCACCTTTCCTGGTCTACAGGTGTTTTGAGGCTGGACGTCCTGTGCCTTCCTCATGCCTCCCTGTGCCTTCCTCATGCCTCCCAGAGCGTGGCATGGAGCTGGGCGATTAGTAAGCGTCAGCAAGTAGAGTCAGGGAGGAGCACGCTACGAGCACCTCAGCAGACAATCCCATGAGTTGGAGAAGGGGTGCTTGAATTGTTTTTCAATGGGGAAAAAAGAATGATATGTTGGTAGAATTTAATAAAACAACTTTAAAGATCGTCTCAAGCTTTCTCAAACTTTCTATTCTTCTTTGGACCAGACAGATACACTGCTAAATAGAAATAACAAGTAACATCAAATCCTGCTGTAATATGCAACAGTTCCTGTTTTGTTGGGATGAATATGTTGCGGTATGAGTACAATTTAGATTAACTTTTCATGATGGAACAGCCTGCAAAGGTCATAAGACAGATTGGCACAAGCAAGAGCAACCACTGTCTTTCTGAAATAAAAACAAAAACAAGTTGCCTGGTTTCCTCTCATGGCCTGACAAAAGCTTGTAAGCAGTTTCACTAAGGTTCCACTCAGTTTTTCCTTCCAGTTATTATAGAAAGCAGCTGCCTCTAAGTTACTAAAATAAATGCAGTAAACATTCACTGTACATCTTCAACTAGCTCTATATTTTTATTCCTTCTAATTTCCCGCAAAAATAATAATGAAAAGGCTTCCTTTGCAGTTGTGCAAATGGAGATAGTTTTTATTTATAAGTAGTATACTACCCCCCATAACCAAAGTACTTGAATTTTAATATTTATTTGATATAGGTTTTCTTAATTTGCATTCTCTAAATGCTAATTATTTGCTATATTGAAATTTTCACTAAGATCATGTCCAAAGGATTATTGTACCATGTAAGTAATAAATGCTGCAAAATACTGAATTACCGTTTCCATTTCCTGTCACCAAATGACTAATTATGCTTTTAGTTGTATTGAAAGAATTACTGAGACATTTGAAGAAACTACTTCCTCCTCACTTTTTTTCCTTATCTGTCAGATGTAATTAGAGAGTAGGATTATATTTTTAATAAATTCAAGGTTTAACTTCAAAAGTATTAGTTCAATTAATATTGATGGAATCTTTATTAATTTTTATTTTATTGTTTTACCTTTCATATGTTTTAAAAATTGTCATGAAATATTTGACATGCAAAAAGACATAAAGGATATAAAACATATTCCTCTGTGACCACACACAAAGCTGAAGAACCACAACACAAGCAATAGATCTGAGGACCTTGGGCCTCTCTGATCACTCCCCCCTCACTCTCTCCTGTAAAAAACCACTTTTCTGAATTCGATGTTTTATGATCTTAGTGGATTTCTTTACCCTTTTAGCACATATGCAGACATCAACTGAAAATCATATCTCTTTTGCATAATTTCAACTTGCCTCATATGGTCTTATACTGCATTATTTCTTCTGCTAAGTGTTTTTATTGCTCAACATAATGTTTATAAGATTTGCCTAAATGAGTACATGGACCTGTACTTTATTTTTTGTGATTGCTGTACAAAATGCAATTTTATAAATGTATATAAAAGGTATTATATATAGTGTACTGTTTATATAAACACTACACAACTTATTTTGTCATTCTCCTGTGTGGTAGGCAAGTTCTCAGATGTCCCCCAGGATATCTGCCCCCTAGTGTACATACCCTGCATAGTCCTCTACCCTTGGCAAAGAGAAGCACTTAGGAACATGATGGGCTTTCACACCTGGAAATAGGTTGATAAGTATTTAATATTGAGTCAATTAAAAAGGAGATTATCTTGGGTGGGACAGACTAAGTCAGAGGTACTGGGTCCTTCTTGAAGAGAGAAATTCAAAGCAAGAAAGGCTCTTCTGTTGGCTTTAAAGAAGCTGCCCTGTTGTGAACGGCTAGGTGGCCAGGACCCTCAATCCTACAACCAGAAGGAACTAAATTCAGATAACAACCCAGATGAGGTTGGAAGAAGACCCCAAGCTCTAGATGAGACGGAAGCCCAACCAACACCTTAATTGCAGCCTTTTGAGACTTTGGGCAGAGGCACAATTATAACATGCCCACGATTATGACCTACAGAAACTGAGATAACAAATGAGTGTTGTAAGCTGCTAAATTTGTGACAATTTGTTACACATCAGTAGAAAACCAATGCATCCAGGTGTTTGTGTTTGTTTCTAAATTTTGTAAATCTAAACAGTGCTGCCCTGAACATTGCACATTGATTTATGCACATGTGAAATAATTTCTTAGGTTATGTAGCTAGGAATAGAGTTGCTTGGGCTTAGAATTAACATATCTTCAACTCTAATAGATATTGATAAACTTGCATTTCAAAATAGTTTTACCAGTTGATCTGCTATCAGCAGTAATGGGAGTATTCTCTACTTTACAACTCAGCAACGCTTGGTCTGGTTTGGCTTTGTTTTGCTTGAAACATTTAGCCTGAATTGATTTTTGTGACCACTGTGAAATAAGGAACAGTTTTATTTTATTTCCATTTGAATAAACAATTGCCACACTACCATTTATTGACTAGTCTACCCATTCCCATGGTCCTGCAATGCCAGCTGTGTCATAATATGGTTACATATGTGAGTGCCCAGGTCAAGACTAACAAGCTCCCTTGTCATCTCTTTTTGCCATTGCATGTGTTTTGTGATCAACTTCCTCTCTAAGGGTTAAGCCCAATAACTATACAGCTTTACTCAATATCTCAGTTAGCAATCTCTACCTTTCAAGGGTTCATGACTTTGTTCCTTATGCCTACACAGCATTAAAAACCAAAGTCTAGCAGAGATCATAAATTCTCTAGGGAAGTTGACTTTTCTTGACTGCCTCTTAGTTTTTGGTCCCTTGAGTTTTCATCATTTTCTTGGGATATTAACTCAGCTTTTAAAAGGATGTTTGCTGCATTTTATCCAGAATTTCCTGGGGTCTGTAAAATCATTGTTTCCATACATGATCAGAAATTGAGGTCCACTAATAAATTTTGGAGAAAAGGGGAGGATAAACATAGCATTGGCTATCTTTCAGATGGATACTTTTTTTTTTTATGAGCACAACCTGAGGTAGGCCATCCCCATATTTGCCTTCACATCCGCCGCAGCCTCACATTTGTTTTTTGCCTTTGTTTACTTTAAGGATATTGTCTCCTCTTTGTGTCTCATATCCTCACCTTTATGCTCCCCTGATCTGCTGTCCCATCAAAAATCATTTTCTCAAAATATCTGATACATCCACTTACAGTGAAGACTAAATAAATCATGTCCCTATTTTGTTGTTGTTCCTAATTCCATCAACATTCTTTATGCAATGGAGACATACAGACATGGACAAATGTACTAATTGTCCTCTTTAACTATAGCATAGTCAACGTACACAAGAGCTCAAATGCCTGATCCCACAGTAGAAAACGTAAGAAAGATCTCAAATAAGCCAAAAGGTGACACATGCTACAATAGATGTACTCAGTGCTAAAGTAATGTCAAAGATGTCCTGCAGAGTCTTTAAAAATCCTGGGAACATCCTTTGTGCCTAGCCCTGTGCTTCCAAATATCATCTCATTTTAAAAAGAGGAAAGATTGCTTCCAGGGCAGGGTCTGCAAAGCTTTATGAAGAGTTGTCTTTAAGCGGGAATATGATTTCAATAGGTAAGGGTTTGGGTAATGTCGTTAGCTGTGGACATTCCATGTGAGGAAAAGTAAATGAGTAAATCAGAGACATGGAGTGTCACAGGGCGTGGCAGGACACGTGACAAAGGGAGTGTGCAGTGGGGAGTAGGAGCTAGATCATGGAGGGTCTGCAGTGGTTGGAATCGTAACAGAAGGAGCCATTGAAGATTTATTTTTCTTTTTTTTTTCTTGGAGAATAGCCGAAGAGCTATTTTGAGGAAGGTTACACCAGAAGAAATGTTATTTCTCTCAGGGAGTATTCTCATTGAACAAAATTCCTTTTTATTGACCAAAGACAAAATGTTATGACCAGATGATAAATTTCGGGCATTCTTTGGAGATAATTTTTTATTTTTCCTCTCTGTGAGGCCATTACTGTATCAAATCTTTCACAGTCTCATAAAGTGAGTCCTGTCTGAAGATTTAGGCCAGACTGTTATCCATGCCCGGACATGACTCTGCAATGGAAACTAGCAATTTGTCTTATTTTAAAGTAATGCCATGATATAGTTTATTGTAACTGTCTCCCCAAAAATTCCTGTAAAATTAACTTTATTTCCTTTCCCCTGTAACATTAAGCTGGGTTTGTTTTATTTGCTCCTATTTGAATTTATTTTTGTGGTGACTCATCAGTGGCATGGTGATAAAATAATATCCTCTGCACTTCTTTTTAGAGGATGATTTTAATGCCCCATGAATCACAAAGAGATGGTCATCTTTTCCTGTTGCTGTGTATTGGTATCATTGATCCACTGAACTGCAATTACTAGAATTACTTTCCTTGAATAAAGAAAGCATCCCTATTTTCCAACCCCTAACCCCAGAAATGTATTCTTTTGTGGAGGACATTTCTTTACACCTCATCATATTTTGGTGGTTTTCCGCCAGTTATCTTAT
This sequence comes from Microcebus murinus, assembly GCF_040939455.1. Classification (NCBI taxonomy): domain Eukaryota; kingdom Metazoa; phylum Chordata; class Mammalia; order Primates; family Cheirogaleidae; genus Microcebus; species Microcebus murinus. Next base: position 16,129,114 of record NC_134116.1, read on the forward strand.
TTGCAGTTTCACTACTATTAATTTCCATATTTCATTAACATTATTTTAATAATCAGTCTACTCCATTATACCATCTTCAAAAAAATGAAAGTGATTAATGAGAAATATTAATGTCTAAATCAGTTAGAATGACCTTCTTTAAGTATGTTTCCACTGATGAAAAGGTGACTCTATTATGAAACATTTTGTTGAGTCTTGCCTACAAAAAATACAATCTATACTGTAGTCAGAGTCTCATGGCTACCTACAATTCCTCGTCAATAAAAACATAATCTAAGCAATTGTCAGGAAGGTTAAAGGAAGTCATAGAGGCAAACTAGTTAGCACTATACCTGCCATGTAACAGGCATTTAACAAGTATTAATAGGAGCAGCTAAGTGTCATTCCTAAATGGCATGGAAAGCCAACTTTTTAGCATGGTGTGCCGAATGCTGAGCAATAGAAAGCCCAAAATACAAGAATCTCTCTGTGAATGATTAGAGTATTAACTGAATAGTGGGTACTCAGTTTTCTGTGTTATATTGAAAATTTAAAACGTTAAAAATAGTCCCCAATTCCAGTTGGAATATTCTTTTTAATCATTCTTTTGCAACTTTCCAAAAAAATGCAAAAAGTTAAAAAATACATATTACAGACAAATAAGACAAGCTGCCAAATTATTGCTAGAATCTAAAATAACTTACCATCAACTATTAATGTTTCATATATAGAAGTAAACATAAGACCATTTAATGACTGATACATTCATTCTTTTCCTTGGGTATACACTCCTAGGATATAACACCCAAAGTCTTAGTAAACAAAAAGACTAAGCTGCCTACCCTCTGCAGAGGACTGTCTCTAACATCTCCTCTATAATCAATTTTAAAACCTTAATTTCCAACAAACACAATGAGATAAAGCATATGCGTGTCTGTGTGTGAGTGTGCTCCTAGCTGAACACATGTGTGTACAGACAGGGTGGGAGGAGGGGAGGGGAGCCCCTAGGCAAGTGGAAGCTAATAGGCTGCATCCTATAATCTTATATTGTGCAATACAAAAGTGGGAAAAAGCAGGGCAGGTGGGGACTGGATGTAGAAAGAGCCCTGGTACTACTTCAGACTTGGGTCTGCAGTATTCCTGCTGCTGTTTTTGCTATTGCTTGTTTTTGTTATTTTAGTTTTCCATATGCCATCAATTCATAAGCCCTGAGAAAAAGGCAGTGGGCAAAGGATAAAAATCCCACTTTGATCCAACAGAAATGTACTTGCTAAATTACTGGGGGAAACAATCTAGAAATTTGGCAGTAAGGTATGCATATCAATGTGGACTACCAGAAAGAGAATTCTGTTACTAGTCTAGACAAATGTTGTATTTCCTATCTCTATTAACCAGTCATCTCAGGTTGAGTAAAAAAAGGAAGTAAAACCAGTAAAGGGATTATAAAAAGGTGCAGCAAATTAAAGGAAAGGCAACACTATCTTGGAGAGGGAAGAATGTTTTATGCATTACTCAACTGAACAAAAATTACTATATTCATCTTATAGTTGCTGCCAATTCAACAGTAAATGAAATGTTTATTATAGTTTCCTTTGTTCTAAACAGACTACAAAGAGTCCAACAAGGATTATAGCCAGGTCAAATAAATTTTTAAAAAATTTAAAATAATTAATCTAAAAGGAAAATAAAACCAAAATTAGGATGGAAACCAAAAATGAGAGCCAAAACCCAAAAAGCTCACCATGATGACATCCATGTTCCTGGTGTACGGGCAGAAGTGGGACTCTCATTTTTCTAGCAAATGTATACTTAGATAGATAAATAAACATGTTCATTCAAGTTCTATAGTGATTAGAAGATACAAACTCATTCCTAGAGAAGCATAATTATTCCTGATTAAGTATAGAATGACATTTCTCTGGAAGTCATTATTGCTAATGGTAACAATTGTGAGTGATTTATATGTAGGTCCTACAATAAGAAGCTCGCACAGATTTGGATATATACATGGGAGAGTGTTACACACATACATACCCAAATAGCCACATACAGCTAATGAAATCATCAAAATTACTCTATTAAGGAACATTATAGATGTTATAAAAAAGAAGCAGTGAGGAGCATCACCAAAAATTGGTAAGGACAACAAGAAAACATATAAGGCTACAATAATTAAAAGAGTATGATTTAAGGTTAACAGACAGATGAATGAATTGTTTTACATTCATTAAAACAGTGTGTGACAAAGTATCACAATGAATGATTAATTGACTAATTATTAATAAACAAGTTAGGAGGACTGGAGCCCCCTCAGATTGTGTGTCAAAATATCTTCCTGATAAATTAAAGCAAGAATATTTAAAGTATGAAAATGTGGACACAAAAGGAAAGTATGATCTTTAATCGTGGATGGTTAAGGACCGTCTAGCCCTAAAAAAATCAACTCAATTATAAAGAAGGATAAATTTAAATCTTAAAGAAGTCAAAAATAATCACCATAAATATATTTTAATACAAAGGAAAATATGAACTATAACCTTAACTTTCTGTTCATGTCAGTAAGAAATGTCAGATGGACATGATTGGTTTGTTATTTTTGGTTTTGGTTAATGACAATGCGCACTGCTGAGAAGAAAGCAAAGATACCCTGATATACTGCATGTGGCAGTGAAAATTTGTGTAACTTTTCTGTGAATCAGTTTTTCATTATATATCAAGACACAAAAAAACATTTTTACTCTTTGATCTTATAATTGCATTTCTAGAAATCTACCCTAAGAAAATAACCAGAGATACATACAAAGATTGACCTTCAAAAAATGCTCTTTGTTGCATTATTTGCTGTGGTGAAAATTTTGCGACTTTATTATCCAACCATAATGGAATGACAAAATAAATTTTGATATATAGTGGCATATTATACAGTTATCAAAGATATATTTTGACGGAATAATTAATGACATAAGTCATAAGTGAGTTAAATGGTGATGAAAAAATATTAACCAAAAAAGTGTAACACAAAACTGCATTTGCAGCTGAACTTAATTTTTAGTACATATATATACCTAGAGAAAAAAACTGGTAGAATTCTCAAATTCTAAAGCCAATTATTAAGAAAATACAACCTGTTGTTTGAATTGTAAGTAACTTTTTTTATTCGTTATACATTTTTGTGTTTTCAAATTTTCTACAGTGAATGGCTTTTTAATTTAAAAAATTAAATAGATGAGTTGATATATAGATAGATATAAAACCTTAACTTATAGTTACACATCAGAAAAAGTAATTTTAGAGAAAGGGTAAGCAAACACAGGTAAAATTTTAAAAGAAGAAACAAATATATATATACAAATACATTGTATTTATAATAAGGCTAATTTTAATTTTTGACTTGTAAAATCAGTTTTATTAAAGTCAAATAATTTCAATTAAATATTTGTAAATAGCTATTTTCTTTTCAGGATATTAAAGTACAAAATAAGCACTATTAAAATAAAAGTGTGGCTTTGAAATTCATTTTTGTAATAGAAAAGACCATCTAATTTTCAGTAAAGCTCTTCGTGTATGAACTTAGTGAAGAGAAATAAGAAATCAAAGGTTATTACACAGGATAATTTTTCACATGATAAAAAAAATACAGAGAGGAAGGAAAGCGGGAATTTGGCAAGATTTAACAACCTCTCAGGTGCGATACTTTAAAAAATTAAGTATACTTGTTATTGGGCACAAGGAAATGAGAAGAGAAATGAGTAGAGAAAACAGCATTTCCACATTTATGAATAGAGTAAACAATAGGCGAGAAAACTTCATGTCAAAAGTGTGGTTTATTTTAATAAGCAAAAGTGTAACCATTTCCCTGATCAAAGCTGCTTTCTATTTAATGCTGAATAAAAAAATCTTTTCCTTGAACAATACAAATGGATAATAAGAGAACACTGCGAAATTTCCTATGTAGACTCTGTGGTATTTGAGCTACCGAAGTCTTCTTAATAAATCTTCAGTTATTTAACAACAGGACATACATCTGTGTTTTTAAAAGTGCTGTCTATTTGTATATATTACCAAATTATTATTGCACCCAAAATAAAATATTAACTCTCATCTGCAATTTTATAGCACATATTTGCCAATGAAATGCATCACCTACATTTCAAAAATTTAATATGACTGACATTAGCAAAATCACTAATTAAGAAGTAGGTCATAAATACTCCAAGAAATTTGACAGTCTGTTCTATGAAGAAAATTAATTCAGAAGTCCTCTATTTGCATAAATCTCCAGGTCTCATTTTCACAGCTGTTTGTTCTGTCAGCTAGAGGTTGCATTTCAAAATTATTTTAACATAATCGGTGAGAAGTATACCTTTCAACTAAAAATATCATGCTCTGCATGAAAGATTGTTAGGGGAAAAATATAAGTTTATTCAGTTCATCTTGATATTTTCCCTTAAAATAAATGTTTCAAACATAGGAACTTTAACATTTAAGTCTTAAATTACTAAAATATTTTTATGATTAAAATATATTTTAGAATTTTAGATTCCCATAAAAATGAAAAGGTTCTATCTTTTTCATACATAAAAATGTCAATGAGTAAAGCTTATTTTAGCAAAGAATAAAAAATACTGGAGATACCTATTTTCATTAATCATTTGAGCATTTATATGGAGTTCCAAATGTGTACCCAGTACTGTGCTAGAAAAAAGAAGATAAAAATTTTAAATATTGCCAATAACAGGCATGTTTATTGTTTGTTTTAGAAATTTAGATAGTGGAAAAGAAGCAGCAATTGTTAGATCTTAACGTGTCTTTTACCTGCAGTATCCTGCAGAAGGACAGTAGGAATTTGAAGTCAATAAATCCTAGCCTAGATACCAAGCAACACAATTTGCTACCTGTAAGCTGGAGTTAATCATTTAAGCCCTGTGCACTTCAGTTCCCAGGGTTATTGCTAAGATCATATTAAACAATGGACAATTAACTACTTTGGGAGCTGGAAAGCACCATACACATGGTAGTGGTGGCCCAGTGTCTGTTCTCAGGTCATTTAATCTTAGCTGAAAGGAAATACTAGAAGACTGTACAAATCTGAGATCTCGTCTAATTGTCATTTATGATATTATATATAAAAGTTAACCCAAGCATAGCCAGGGAAAGAGATGATTGGACATAGGTACATATATTTTCATAACTGGAAAAAGAGTCACTGGTTTTACAAATATGCTTCTGCCATTTTCTGCCATTTTTTTCTTTTACTCTTAAAATTATATTTAAGTGCAGAGTCTACTTAAAGTAATTTGCTGCTGGAATAAGCATAACGTTCTGATGTCTGCTTTGCCTCTAATTACATTCAAGCTCATTTTGACATTTAAGGCCAATTACATTAGTCTAGATGCAGGAAGGCTTTTCCTTAGTCATCTAAAATTTGAACAATAAACAGTTTTTTTCCCCTTTTCTCTTTATTCATTTAAGTGGAATGCTTGGCAACAAGCATATTTTGGGAATTGTAAAAGCAAAATAAATAATGTGGGCTCATTTTGGAAAAAAGCATAGAACTGCTTGATCTTTCTTGCCAACATAAAAGGCAGTCACAGAATTAATTGAAACCACCAGTTTTAACTTCTTTCTAAATCACAAGGAGCATGGTGTAATTATTTTACAGAGATATTGATAGTTTAGATGCTTCAATTCTATTAGCACAAAGGTAATTGATTTCAACAGATCTCTAATTTCAAGAGTTCATATATAGAGGGAAATATATGTAGCTCCAAAAAAATTTATCATTTTAAAGTCACTAATAATTAAATGCTCCAGAACAGGGCCCCACAACAATTCATTCAGTATTCCACTGTGTTTTAAGATTTCAGTCAATGTGATGACTTAAGACCCAGCGCAAAGCACCTAATTTACTTAGCCCCTTATTTTCAGTGGACTTGCTGACTCTGCATTGTTTACTGTTTAGTTAATAAAAGACTCTGATGAGTTAGTTTATAGTACCAAAAAGCAATTTATAGTATCTATCAGTAATAAAACATTCACTATAACTATATTCTTTAATTTGTATAAGTAATATCTGGTCTGGAAAAAATAAATTGGAAAGTATGTTATGTAAAAACAAAGGTTTCCAATTGACTATTATTATCAATTAATAGATCATAGAATAGTACACACTTAAAGCTTGAAGATGTCATAGGAATCATTCAGTTCAAAGATGAAATGAACTGATACCTTCAAAAACACTGTCAAATTTTAAAAATCATGTATCTAAAAGAAAATTTTTTAAAATATAGTTTATTCATGATTTTTCAGCTTTATATAAATGAAATCACACCATATATGAAAAAAATTTTGTCATTAAGAATACATAAAAATTCTGAAATTTTAACCAGTGTGATAGAAGTTGTTATTCCTTAGGACAGTACCTTTAAGATGGAAACCTAAATTATTTAAAATATTATTTGTATTTAGTGTTTATAAAGCATTCACATATAATTTACTTTGCTTCTCAAAGCAGTTTTCAGAGGGTGACCATATGATCGCATATCTGAGGAAGGTTGGTCTCAGGGCTACTGGGTGTTTTACCCAAAGCCACTAAACCAGTCAGCAACTGAGTCTCACACCCAGGCTCCAGGACCACAGATGCTGAGCCTTGGTTCTGCCTCTCTGCTCTGCTGGCTCCCAGAGCATGATAGTCTTCATACTCAGCCCATTCAATCTCAGTCTTAAGCCGTGGTCCTTTGGCTGCCCCTTCTGGTCCTTCAGCTCTCTTGAGAGTGAGGGCAGAGATGGGGTGGCCAGAGTTAGATCAGATGAAGAAGTTTTGCAAAGCTCCTGGTTGGTAACTCGTGCACCAACAAGAGGGAAGAGGCTTGTGGGAAAAGTTGAGGTCCCTTTGGAGGCCGTGGTGGGGGCCGAGTCTATTTCCCTGAGGTGTAGCTTTGTCCACGGCGCATGTGGATTGCTGGGTGCAGCAAGGAGAGGTGGAAATTCACCTAAGAGTTGGCATGGTTCCTGAGAGTTTGGCAAAAAATGAGATTTGGAATTTGAAGAATCGGGAAGAGTGTAATGGAATTGACAGACTGTGAAATTCCATATAAACCAGATATATGGGGGGTTGATATAAAGAAATATCTCCTGTCAATGGCTTTAACATTATTTTAATAGTACTGTATTTTTACTCTGAATTTCAAATCCATAGAATTTGTTTTTTAGGTACAATTTAGTTTGGCCACAGTAAATAGTGGCTCATGGAGCTTTTATTTACTATGAGATTTTAAATACATTTAATGCCATTTTTATAGGTTTTTTATAACCCCTAATTTTCTATGAGGTCTGCATCCTGTCTGTTATGATGTTGCCAACCACCAAGTACTTTTTAGAAATGTAACCCCAATATTAGGCAGGTTCAACCTTTACTATATATTGATATTTTTTAAAAATATTATTAAAACTTTGAATAGTTGAATAAGTTTTAAATAAAAGAAAAGGAACTATACAACAAAACATTAAAGAATTACGAGGTCAGTGTGTTTTTCAGAAGAGAATACTCCTCTACAAATTATTGCTATTTGAGTGGGAAGAAAGAAATAAGGAGATCGTGTAGGTGAATAATTAAGGCAATTAAACCCAAAGGAGGTGTCACTTTTGCACTTGGTGAATACCATCAAGACAAGCCTATTTTAGGACTGTCTGGTAGTAAGTAAGACACAGCAGGGCTCAATAAAAAGGTTGAGCTACTACATGAATTGTCAAGTGGATTTCATTGTGAAAGCAAATCTTTTGTAGAGAAAGAGTTCTTGAAACCAGCTAAAGATAAAGAAAATAGATACAAGTTAAATTGTAAAATAAAAGTTGTATGTGGATATTATGAGTTGAATTCTCCATCACATTTAAAAATTTTTTAATTGTGTATATTTTTAAATAAAAGAAATATGTTTGACATATATTTTAGTACAATAAAAATATATTAAGCAAAAAATAATTTACAAAAATACATGTTAACACAAAAACTTGTACACCAATGTTCATAGCAGCAGTATTCATAATACTGAAAAAGTGAAAACAATGCACAGATCCATCAGCTGATAAATAGATAAAATGTGTCATATCCATACAATGAAATATTATTTGGCAATAAAAGAGAATAAAGTTCTGGTACATACTATAAAAAAGATGGCCTCTGACCACATATTGTATCATTCCCCTTGTATAAAATGTCTGGAATAGGCAAATCCACACAGATAGAAAGTTTGTTACTGGTTACCAAAAGCTGGGGGAGGCAGGACTGAGGAGTGACTGCTAATGGGTCATAGCTTCATAGCTTCTTTTCCAGATAATGTTCTTTAGATAGTGCTAACGGTTGCAGAACTCTGTTGATAAACTAAAATCCACTTACTTGCACACTTTAAAAGATGAATTTTGTGATATGTGAATTATGTGAAAAAAATAGTTATTTTTAAAATTAAAAAAAAGAGAAAAGAGTATAACCTCCCCTCCTTAGTCCTTTCCATCCTAGTCTTGAAACTTGCAGGTTTATTGTACATGCTTTCAAGCATGTTTATACACACAAAAACATATGTATATATGTATATTACAAATAGGATTATACTATAGATTCTATTTGCTCTATTTGGACCAAAACCTAAGATGTTCACCCATTCTATTTTTTCTTAATATTTGACTATGGTTTAAGTTAAATTGATATCCACACATATCGCCACATCCCTAAGATGTGGGTCACCTGCTCCCCCCGCCCCCGAATCCCTGGTGTACACTACCATCCTTTGAGCACCATAGTTTTAGTCAACCAGTACCAATTTGATGGCAAGTAGATGTAGAGCCTATTTTCCAGCTCTTGTGACGCCTCACTTTGGATAACCGGCTTAAGCTTAATCCAGGATAGCATAAACGGTGCTAGCTCACTGTTGTTTCTTAGAATTAAGTAATATTCCATTGTGAGCATGTACCAAATTTTAATTATCCACTCATGAGTTAACAGGCACTTGGGTAGTTTCCATGACCGTGCAATAGTGAATTGTGCTGCCATAAACATTCGGGTGCAGATGTCTTTGTAATAGAATGTCTTGTGCTCTTTTGGGTAGATGCCCAACAATGCTGTTGCTGGGACGAATGGTATTTCTATTTCTTGCTGTTTGAGGTATCTCCAAATTCTTTTCCACAAAGGTTGCACTAATTTGCAGTCCCACCAGCAGTGTAAGAGTGTTTCTGTCTCTCCACATCCTCGTCAGCATTTGTTGTTTTGTGATTTCTTGATACAGGCCATTCTCACTTGGGTTAGGTAGTATCTCATTGTGGTTTTGATTTGCATTTCTCTGATGATTAGAGATGTTGAGCATTTTTTTAATATGTTTGCATGCCATTATTCTGTCTTCTTTGGAGAAGTTTCTGTTCATTTCCGTTGCCCATTTCTTGATGGGGTTGTTTGATTTTTTTTCTTGTTAAATCTTTTAAGTTCTAGATAGATTCTTGTTATTAGACCTTTATCAGAAGTATAGAGAGCAAATATTTTCTCCCACTCTGTGGGTTGTTTATTTGCTCTAATGATAGTTTCCTCGGCTGTCCAGAAACTTTTTAATTTGATCAGATCCCATTTGTTTATTTGTGATGCTGCAATGATTGCCTTGGGAGTCTTCGTCAAAAATTCTTTGCCTACACCAATGTCTGATAGGGTTTTCCCGACATCTTCTTCTAGGATTCTTAAGGTTTCATGCCTTAAGTTTATGTCTGTTATCCATCTTGAGTGAATTTTTGTGAGAGGTGAGAGGTAAGGATCCTGATTCGCTCTTTTGCACGTAGCTAACCAGTTTTCCCAGCACCATTTGTTGAAGAGAGATTCTTTTCCCCATTGTATATTTTTGTCTGCTTTATCAAAGATTAGGTTACTGTATATTGAGGGTTTCATCTCTGGTATCTCAGATCTATTCCAGATATCAATGCTTCTGTTCTTGTGCCAATACTAGGCTCATTTAACTATTATTGCTTTATAATACAGCTTGAAGTCAGGAAGACTGATGCCTCCCAGTTTGTTCTTTTTACTTAAGATTGCTTTGGCTATACCAGTTTTTTTCTGGTTCCATACAAAGTGAAGAATTATTTTTTCTAGATCTGTAAAGAAGGCTGATGGTATTTTGATGGGGATTGCATTGATTCTGTAGGTCACTTTAGGTAATATTGACATTTTAATGGTATTGATTCTACCAATCCATGAACAAGGTAGATTTTTCCATCTGTTTAAATCATCTGAAATTTCTTTTTTTAGTGTTTTGTAGTTCTTCTTGTATAAGTCTTTCGAACTGAAATTCTTTAGAGATGATTTGGGATTGATTCATTTCTTTCCTAATGAAGTAGAGTTGCTTGTTCCAGTTCCCCTCATCTGCAAACTGGACCATTCTCAGGTTAGTGGCTCACGCCTGGTTCAGTTAGCATCAGGTAGGTACCTGCAGTGTTAACAGTGATTGACCTGTATAGTGATGTGTAATACATGATCATGTCACTAGCAACAAAAAATATGGCACTTGTAAAAAGTTGTTTATTTCTATTTACACGTATAGGTTTGTACTTGAGGAGTAAATTAGCAAAATAGAATGAAACCGCAGACTCCCTTGCCCCCAAAACCTAAGGAAATAAATAAAACAACTGAAAAAAAATTATACTAGCATGACCACACAATGGCAGGGCTGCAATTTCATGCCATCTTCTTTGAATAGCAGCTCGGAGGAAAGAGAAGAGGAAGAATAAGAGCAGAGGAGAGAGAGAGAATAGGGGAGGCAATGAGAACAGTCTAAGCTCATCCCTTAAGCCTGTCTCATAGAAAAAGAAGTTGAGAAGAGAGAAAGTAAGAGAAGCAAATCTTAAAACTCCTATCCCTCAATCTGAGATGACTCTGGCCAAGGGGGTATGCAGAGTCCCACAAAATCATGCAAACTCCTCACATGCAGAAGTCATTTGTTCCAGAGACAAGACAAACTGCTAGATTGCACCATTTTTATTTTTCCCAGCTTCAATGAAGGTTTAGAGTGAAGGCAAAATATCATACCTTCTGAAAATAAATTATCTCCTACAATAAACAAAAAGGTAGCATAATGAAAGTATAAAGAGAAGAAACTAGAGTTCTCAAGGGGACAGAAGACTCAGGATGAAGAGGGATGAAGGGGTGACCTACACCCCATACAGAGGACCCAATCCAACAGGGTCACATTGTCTTTGTCCTCACCGAGGGTCAGTGGAGTAAGAATGATAGCTGGAGAGAGGTCAGTAAATTAGGGGAAGTAAACACCTAGGACTGATTAGCTCTGGCTTCAATAAAGATTTCCTGAATCTACCTGAATTGGGGAAATACCTGAGGCCTGATAGCTTAAGCATAAGTGCCCATAGCCTCACACTTCTCTCTCTCTCTGCAAACCCCTCAGCTCATACCAGGACAGCAAAACACAGAGGGGAAACCCCAGCCAACAAATTGAAAAAGTCTTCTAATGACTGGGGATGAGATTCTGGAATAATTTTTTGACACTTTACTGGAGAGAATGAAAGATCTAGATAAGAAAGTTCAAATGGAAATTATGGCAGCTGTGAAGCAGTTCTAGAAAGCATTTAGTCCAAATTAAAACAGGTAGTGAGAGGACTCCAAGGAAAATATCTATGAGAGTAATAATCAAATGGTTCCTGGGTAATTGAATGTTCCAAGAGCATCTATAGGATAGGTAAGAATGGGATGTATTTCAAATAATAGATAAAATATATGAGAATCTGGAAACCATTTGAAGTTAAAGAAAGAATATATTTCTTTCCCCAATGGGACAAAAGAAAAACAATCTGAAAATCTCATCAAAATCAAAACAAAACCAAAAATTGTATTAAAAAGTGACCATTCAAATAATGTGAATGAAATTGGGCCAGATTCTGTGTGCTCAGTGGAAAGTAAGGCAGGTACTCCATGTAACCTTGAATACACAGCTTCTAGTACTATGTTTGTCATAATATCAGAGCCTCGGAGGAGGCAGTATAATCTTACAATGTCCTGGCAGAACAGTGAGCAATGTTTTCATAGTAAATACATTGACTACCAATCTATTGATTATCAACTTGCTGAGAAGTATAGAAGGCCCAACCAATTATGATAGAAATGCAAAATGTAAGTATTGCCAAAGTTGAGGATGGAAATGTACACATGACAAAAGATGGAAAATAAAAGGAGGGAGAAGAAGTAGCTGGATGGGTGGCTGTGCTAACACCTTCATCTTACACCATTCTGATTTGATGGGACAAGAAGTAGAGATTTACATGAAAAATTTGGGAGTGGTTAAAAGAAGTGGAGAGTGAGGTTGTGCCTGAACAAAGAAGTCTTCATATGTCGTAGCAGAAATCTATGTCTAAAGTGGATAAATCAAGAAATACTGAATAAGAATAGGGGTGGCACCACCAGAAGTTGAAACACTAATGGTTAAAGATGGCCGCCTCTGATGGACTGAGATAGGCATAAATGGCAGCGTTCATTGGGGGATGGTCACGCTTGAAGCTCTGACTCAAGGGAGGCAGGGGAGGGGGCATGGGCAATATATGTAACCTTAACATTTGTACCCCCATAATATGCTGATATAAAAAATAAATAAATAAATAAATTAGCATTACAAAAAAAAAAAGAAATCCACCATCAAGTTTCTTTACTACCCAATGTTTTAATTGCATGGTATCACCTTGATTAAAATTTTGAAAAATAATATCAAGAATGAGCTTAGCAAAAAATGAGCAGAAACTATGTAAGAAGAAATCTTTATTGCAAATCATGAATAAAGACTTATTATATGGAAATATATTCCTTTCTCCTAGATTAGAAATAATTTCAGAACAATATCAATTTTTCTTAATCTAATGGGATCGCAATGAGTAAAATAAGATTTTGAAAAGAAGTAGCATATAAAAATATATAAGAAAATTCTTAAAATAAAGGGTTATGGGTAGGGGCTAGTAACCCTACCCGTTATTAAAATGTATAATAATTGTACGAGGCAATTTGGAGCTGAAATAGATTGATGGAAAAGAATAGAAAGTTTAGAATTAAAGCCATAAGCATATGATTATTCAATATATGATAAAATGGATATTTCAAATTAGTGAAGAAAAGGTATTTATTCAATTAAATTTGTGTTGAATCAACTGATCACCTATTGTAAAAAATGAGGATTAATTCCTGTTTCATTATTTATACCCAAATAAATTCGAGATTTAAACTGATTTAAACAGCTAATTTCAGGTTCAACATGTTTAAAGTAACAAAATAAGGAAAGTGTAAAACTGCTGCAGAAAACCATGGGTAAATTTATATCTAACCTTGCAGTGGGGGAAGTCTTTTTTAAGCAAAATAAAAACACTTTAAATAAAAGGAATGGCAGATTAGACCACACAGAAATTTAAAATCTATCTTTGCAATGATAAAAATGTGTAGGGAAAAATACATTAGACATCTATGACAGATAAAAGATGGGTTTTCTTAACTTGTTAAGAGCAGGTGGAAACCAATAAGGGAAAAAACAGTCAACTGGAGAGTAAAATGGGGTAACATACAAATAGGTAGTTCAGAGGAAAAAAAAACAACTTTCTCTAGGCCTTTGTTCATTGCTGCATTCTCCACAACTGAAATTCCTCTCATCTTTATTACAAAGGCTCATTCTCATCATTTTCTCAGAATTGTTCTTGACCCACCCAAGAGGAATAAATTGGTTCTTCTGTGTTTCTCCTTGGTAGCTTTACTGTATTTTTCTTAGACACCATAGTTTTAATTCTTCCTTTGCTTAGAGTTAGTTGTATTCATCTTCTTCTTCCCATCTTGATTATAAATCTCCTACGAGAAGAAACCATGTTGTACTCATCTCAGTTGCTAGCACAGCACATCTTTAGTAGCCACTAATAATCCTTGTCTGAATAAATAAGGAACACAGGACGATGTAAATCAGTACATTAATTCACAATCTCAAACAAACTATCATTTGAATTTAAAGTTCTGGGTAAAATCTCAAGAAAACTGATGAGGCAACTTTAATGGGACACAAGTTAATTTTCAGCATGTAATTTAATGGCACGACCTTGCCTGGGTCTATTCATGTAAGCATACAAACCCCATTGTCACAGGAAGCTTTGCTCTCAAATATAATTCACAGCATCTCACAATATGAACTTCCAGGTGGTTTGAGCTGTGTGGAAATGAGATTGTTTTGTCTTCTGAGACTCTGAAAAGAGCAGAGGATAACCCCAGTGCTGTTGCCCGCATTGCTTATCTAACAACAACAGATTACAATCCCACAGCTCCACTTAACTGAGCATTTACTGAACGCGTAATAGCTGAGTATTCCTCAAAGATAATGCAGAAGATGAAAACAAATTAAGTTGGTTTCTGCCCAAGACAGCGGAAAGGTACACCTGAATTTTTTTGGTCTCTAGACATCAAAAAGGAATCTGTTGGGTTTAATCACAAGCTTTTGTGTTACATTTGGGAAAAGAAAAGCAGATGCAGTAAAACTCCTTTTATACCGGCAAGCATTATGACTCTTTACCTATCGCTGTTGAATCTTTAGAACGTACATACGCATGCTTTCATGCTGGTGACGTCTTTGTCAAATAAAATACAGCAATATGATGTTTTTATGTGAATCATCTTTGGAACTTGTATTCCTCACCTTTGGATGTAAATTAAAAAATTATTCAACATAAAAAAATACAGTGAAAAAAATAATTGCTCTCAATGATAAATTCTGGCCTACTTATGAGGTTAAATGGTGTTTTGAAAAAGTCTCAAAAGGATTTTTAGGAGATAAAGCTAGTATTTATGGAGCGTAGCCTTCTCTTAGGTACCTTGATAAGGAAAAATATTATATTGACCTTGATGATGCTGAGGTCAAGCATCAATAACAACATACTTCATCCTTTCATGAACAAAACATTTTGTAAGATAATGAAATTATATAAAAATTAACTCAAGAAAAAGATAAGTGCTATACACATGGGCAAAGGGCAAGTGGAATTCAAGATTCATTTAACAATTAATTGCTTCTTTATCCAAATAGGTCCACTGTGTCTCAGGCATTGAACATCATACTTCTGCAAAAGTTAGTTATCCCAACTAAAGGAAATTATTCTGAAGATGACTGTGTGACTAGGTCTGAGTGGATATAAGTCTTTACTGAATGCAGAATGCAATACTTGGAAAAGTGGTTACTTTGGAGTCAGATACCTGGGTCTACTTGTATTAGTGCCACGGATTAATAGAGTGACTTTGGACTAATCACTTATCATCTTTGAGCTTCATTTTCCTTATCTTCAAAAAGAAAGAATCAGATTAGATTATCTTTAGGGTCCCTTTTGGCTCTGAGATCCTATCAGTGTAACAAGGCTTTTATCTTGGGCTCAGTCCATCATTGTGTTATCCTGGACTTTATTTCTTAAAATCCCAATACCTGAGAATTTAATTCATGTCTTCATTGTACTGAAGCCTATAAAAACATTTTTAAAGAGTCACTAGACTCTGTCAACTTTTTCCAGACATTATCATAGAGTCTCATGAGGAAGCATTTATTGACCACTAATATATATAGGATACACGAGTCAGAGATTGCACATATACTCATATATTTAATTAGAAAAACATGTAAGAATGGAACTAGCCAAAGATCTTGGCGGAAAGCGTATAAGACTTTTAACTTGGCTGGCTTTTGTTGGAATGCTCTATTTTTTTTTTTTTTAATCTTGGCTTCTTCCATGGTCTTGACTCTATGCCTTGAAAATTTTTTAAAAATCATGAAAAATGTGTTTGTCTTCAAGTTGCTCAGCATGGCAATATCATTTAGAAATACTTCTTTTTCAAAAAGTCACATATTTTTAAAATAATGGCTGAAATAATTTTATAGATGTTTACTATAAAAATAAAATTAAGGTTATTATTTGCTGATATGCATTAGACAATCAAATGCAATTCCCTATAAAAATAAGTTTCTCTTAGCAGCAGGAGAAAAAAAATTGTTGGAATTTTTAAATAGCTTGCTGAAAGGGGAAAAAAAGACAAATAAGCAAAGATCTTTAATTTTTTTCTAATTTGTTCAACAGTATTTACCACCAAGACTAATTTTAATTCAGGGTAATTATTTTAGTTTTCCACTCTGAATAGGTAGATACCACCTATTTAATATTTTTGCTCTCAGCAATTTCTCCATCTGTTGAATCAAGACTGTTCTTCCCCTGATCAATCAAATAAAAATCAGTAATATTGAGATCAAAGCCCTCAAACACCAAATACTAATTTTAAGTTGCATGCAGGCCTGAAGCTGGTATTTAATTCCTCCATTCTTTTCCTCTGTAGGCATTTATGTCCATGTTCCAGATCCTAACCCAGGAAGGATGGGTAGACGTAATGGACCAAACTCTAAATGCTGTGGGACATATGTGGGCACCTGTGGTTGCCATCTATTTCATTCTCTATCATCTCTTTGCCACTCTGGTGAGTTTAGCATTTCTTTTCAATTATGTCTTGGAATTCGTAATGAGATGAGCCTTCGCAGATATTTGGCCTATTGTCAAGTTCAAAATGAGAGCCAAAAAGACAAGTGCAGGGTAGGCCAGTTGGATGGGATCCCTTCCATTCTAAATTTCTGCAAATCAATGAACTGCGTGATTTATTGAGCTAGAAGTTGTCTCCATCAGGTACAAGGGTTTGCAAGGGAGAAAACAAGACAACAGAGAATGAAAAAATCTCACATTTACATACTGATTTAACTATCCCTAAGCATTCACAACTAAATGATCTAAGGAGCAAACCAGAACTACAAGTTATTATTATTTTTATCATGTAGAGACACTCTCTTCAATTTCACCACATCCTCTTCACAGCTGTAATTAAACTGAAGGCAAAAGCTGCAGACCTCAGGGTGCAGTCAGTTAATTAGAAATCAACACAGTGTTTGTGTGCTACATGCAACCGAAAAAAAAAAAAAAAAAAAAAAAACCATGGGAGAAAAATAAAACACATAGCTGCAAATATTATAAAAGCACAAGGAAACAGAATACTAAAGTCCAGGTAAAATTGACTTCTGTCACACAAGCAGATTTTTTTTCAATGTATTTCTATTAAAAACAAAGAAAAGTTGCTAAATGCCATACTGTGGTATGTAATTCACAGGTCTTTCTAATTCCAAATGTACATCGCCATATAATGAATTTGTGCGTGTTTAAGAAGCAAATCTAAGCTCTAATATTATGTTAAAAGTTCCAAGTTAAGGTCTCAAACGTTACCCTTTATTGGGAACGCATAAAATAAAAACAACGGCTACTCTTTATTATCTGGCAAAATGTTTCACAATATTATTCATATTCTTTGGAGCACACAAGTTAGGTAATATTCCCAATTAACAGATGATGAAACTGAGGCTCAGAAGAGTTTAATAGATTCCCCGATGTCACACGGAGTATAAATGTTAGGGCCACAGTGTTCCCAGTTCTGTCTGGTCCGGCTTTGGCCTGCAGTCTTGCTACTACTCATTGTTGCTTTCCTAGATAATGAAGTTTAAAATTGTTACCGAAAGTGTCTTCATCAAGTCCAACCTCTTCCAAAGAGTAATAAAATAAAGCAAATTACGTATGGTCTCTGAGGTCACTTCCAATTTTAAATATCTGTGCATTAAATAAATTATTGGGAAAATAGATGTGTTAACTTAGCAGTTGTGTTCGCTATGGATTAAAGGGTTTCAAAACTGAGACTTGTCTATCAAAAAGTTTATGAGGATCCATTGTTATGAAGTGTACGGTTGTGAGTTCAAACAGTAGAACTTCATAGAAACAGTTCTGGCATTTTTTTACATGGAGTTGACTTTTAAAATATTCATGAAAGGAATGAACATTGGGCAGTAGGAATGGAGACCTGGCTTTCAGAGCTGAATCTGGCTGTGCTGATGTTTGCACAACATGTAGCCCTGGGGTCTTTGTATCCTTCCTTCCAGGACTTCTACGTCTGTGTCATTCATTCATTCATTCATCCATCCATTGTTCATTCATTCACTCATGAATTCAACTAATGTTTGTTAAGCACCTACTTTGTATTTAAGTCATTCTAAAACTATGGAATAACATGGAGACTACTGATTGTGGGTTAAATGCAGGATAGATTTGATTGAAATCATTTTTATAAGGGAATATAAATCTCACTGTTTTATAGCAATCAATCTAATTGTTTTCCTAATAAAACAATATAATTGTTTGCTCTCTTCATTGCAGATTTTGTACACTCAGAAATAGGTTTGATTCTTAAATCAGAGGCACAAAGTATGAAAGCTGGAAGAAAAAAACATCTAGCCTAGTAAATTACTTAGTAATGTAATATTTTTTCAAGTGAGATTCTACTGGATCACTAATACCATGAAATGAAATATTAAAACTGGTACATAGCCTTCTTGGGCAGTCTAAATCTTCTTTATGGGCTACAAATCTGGCATTGATTATAGAACACTTAAGCATATCCAAGGACTCCTGGGGTTCATCTGAGGCTTTAGGAATCCATAGAGCACAACTTGAAAACCCATATCCAATTCCACTCCTTTGGTCTACTGATTTAAGTATCTGCCCCAAACACCTATTATAATTTTTTTCATTATGATTTTCAAAAAATAGTTTTAAGTTAAAACTGAAAATTGAAATCATTTGTTCTTTTAGTCACGATTTTTTTAATCTGTAAAGCAATTGAGAATTGAAAAGCCTACGTGTCAATGAGAACAGTTTGGTAAAGGTGGTATAGTACCAGAGTGCAGGATTGGAGTCCTAAAATCTAGATTCAGGTTCTAGTTCTGCTGGTCACTAGATATGTGACTTTGCTTCCAAAGTTATTTTCGTCAGTAACTTCCTTGATCTCTGTGTTGTGTTATATCTGAAAGTGAGGATTATAATGTACACCACACCTACTTTCCAAGGTTGCCATGTATATGTGAGTTAACCTTGTATTTTTGAGGATGTTTTAGCCATGGTATAAGAGGATGATGTAGCAATTACCAAAAATGCCTTCCTGTAAGTTTAAATAAGATGATATGTGCATTTAAAGCTATATTTTAATAAATGTTAAAAATTGTATTAGTTTAGTTCATATGTTTTTAATTTCTGTAAGTAAAGTATTGTTGATCAGTTTAAAGTATCGTGTATGTCACTTCCTGAACCAATCTCCCCTCTCCCTTCTCTCCTCCTTTCCCTTAGGCAGTGACTATGATAAATGTAGTATGAATTCCTCTTCCAGTTTTTAAATCATATTTCACTAAATTTAACATACTATCACTTATATGAAGGCTCATTTTGTGTAACACTAAGAAAAAAACAATAGAACTATATGCATAGATGATAAGGTGCATCCTTATTGCAGTGTTTTTAAAATGCAAAAGTAAATGTGCATCTTCAAATCAATGAAATGCAGAGGTTTCCCCCACATGTATGCATCCATTAAAAACATATAGGTTATCATCTAAATACATTTTATATCATAAATGTTGAACATTAATATTAAGTTGTTTATTAGTTTGGGAAGCACTGCTCCAGTGAACTGGTGGCCATCCTTGGAGGAGATGTCTCTTACACACTTCTCTCCCTGTAATGTCCAGACTCCGTGCTAAGGACAAGTTATGGTCATGTGTGTCCCTCCCTTACTTATCACTATTAGCAGCAATTTTCAGAATAAATGGTATCAAACTCTACATATATTCTGTAGTTCAGTTTTTCACCAAATATTGTTTCTGAGATCTTTTTATCTTAATACACATGAAACTAATGTGGTCTTTATTATAGAGAGTCGTATACTAGCCCACAAATTGAATATGTCATATTTGTTTATTAATTCCCTTCCTGATGGATAGTTAGGCTGTTTTCCAAGGTTTTACTTTTATAATGTTGCAATACATTTATAAATTGTGTCCACTGGTGTGAGGGTTTCTCTAGAATACATGCCAGAAAGTAAAATGCCTAGATCTTGGAGACTGCCCAAATGGCTCCATCAAGGGGTCTGCAAACGCAGACACCAAATCCAGTCTACCACCTAAATTTATACAGCCTGTGAGCTAAACATGGTTTATGCGTTTTTAAATGGTTATGTAAGTAAGTAGTCACGTAATTTCCTAGATGTTACCCTGTGGGCCTGGAAGTCTAAAATATTTACTATCTGGATCTGTAAGAAAAAAATTGCAGACTCCTGCTCTATAGGCAAACTAATTTACCCTCCCAAGTGTAGTGCTTGAGAATTCCTGTGTTCTTACATTCTCACTTATCTTGATATTGTTTGGCCTTTGAGATTTTGATAATGTGAGTGAACGGGGGTATAAAATTGCCTTAACTTGCATTTTTGCATTTCCATAATTATTAATAAGGGAGCACCTCTTCATGTGATTATTGGCTATCTTCTTTGTGACTCACCCAATCATTTGCTTTATCGATTTTTCTAAAAGCTAGTTTGTCATTTTAAAATTTATTTGTTGAAGTGGTATATATATATATTCTGGATATTAATTTCCTGACTACTACATATGTTGCAAATACCCTCTCTTAGCCAGTATTTTGTTATTCTAATTTGTCGGTGATGTCTTTTGACATTATATAGTTCTATTTTATATGTAATTGATGAATAATAATCATATATACAATGGTACTCCCTTATCCCTGGGGAATATGTTTCAGTGGATGCCTGAAACCATGGATAGTACTGAGCCATATACATACTATGTTTTTTGCTATACATATATACCTATGATAAAGTTCAGTTTATAAATTAGGCACAGTAAGAAATTAACAACAATAACTAACAATACAATAGAACAGTTATAACGAGTAAACGTTAGGTGAATGTGCTCACTTGCACGTGCACTCTCTCCCATTCTCAAAAAATTCTAATATTTTTGGACCACAGTTGACCATGGGTAACTGAAACTACAGAAAACAAGACTTTGGATAAGGCAGGACTACCACATTTATGGAGTACAATGTGATATTTCAATACATGTATACGTTGTGGAATGATCAAATTAGGTCAAAATTGTCCGTTTTTCAGTTATGCTATATATTTATTTTGAACTCATGCTTAAGAAATTCTTTTCCACTCTAAAGTAATAAAAATCTTCTCCTATATCTTTTTCTACTTGTTTACAATTTTTGTTTTTCATCTTGGAGTCTTTAACACATGTCAACTTACTATTATATATAGTGTAAACTAGATGAAATACACTGTTTAATAAAACTCATTGATTTTTCTCAGCCAGATTTACATGAAAAATTTAAAGCTTTAGAATATTTACTTTGTTTCTCTGATTCTGAAGTCTAAAACATAAAAGGTAAACCATGAAAACATTTTAATTTATAAATGATTTTTAAATGAGAAATAATTGATTTAATGAAAGAAAATACACTATATAACTAAATTAAAACAAAGATTATCACTTCTATACTACCCCAAAGTCTGGTACTGAAGTTATTTCCTCAGTTCACTGGAAATTTTGCTTAAAATATGATCAGCAACTGTTTTGTTTTGTTTTGTTTTCTGTATGTTCTTCGACTGACAGTTATTATAATGGGGTCTATCAAGTAATCTGGTACAGTTTTACTGAACTTCTACTACTGTGTATAAGTACCAATCTGCATCCTGGCCAAAGTGGCAAAGAGCTTAATCCATGTCCTCCAGAAGCTACAACTATTAACAATAGGGAGTTAGCACTAGTAAAACACAGACCAACTAATCAACAAATATGTAAAACCTGTGATTCAAGCCCTAATGCTACAAGTGATAGAAGAGACATGTGCACATTGCTACTTGCACTGTGATCAATGCCCACATTAAAAAAATCTGTTTCCCCATTATTTCGGATCTACCTGATATAAAATATTTAAAATACTGGCAGTAAAACAACTGAAAATGTTTTGTGGATCAACGTTTAAATATGTGCTTGAAAATTACAGGCCTGTATTAAATATACACTGCATGCCCTTAAAACTGAACTTGTACAAGTTAAAATCTTATTCCATAAGCCTGTCTTTAGGCTTGCACTTATTTAAGTGAGCATTTTGTTTAATCTTATGTTTTTGTTGTTTTTTTGTTTTGTTTTGTTTTTGAAAATACTACAGAGCATTTTAACCCAAATGGGGGAAAAAAACAAAACACAAGTCTACATAAATATACAAGCTCTGATTTGTCTTTTATTCATGCTGACCAGTGGTGCCACACAACCTGGTGAGTTCCTGATTTAGTCTTCTCAGGGACAGGCATGTGCCAAGCAGCAAAAAAACAAAATGTTTGGCTGCAGCTTGCTCTGAAATAAAGAACAGCAGGCTATTCCATCACCCCTGGGGGTACCAATTTGTCAGCCCCCAAGGAAAATCAAGCTTAAGTGCACAGCAAATGCATATTCATAACCATTATCTATTGTCCCTTTAAATATCTCCCTCTTATGCCAGGTATGTATTCAGTATTTCTGTCCTAACTGATTGCAGTTTACAAAATGCTTGTTAAATTCATCCTTTTCCCCACTTTTGCCAATGATTTGGGGATAAGGACTATGGAAGACTTAACCAGTTCAAAAATCCTTTTTTCCCCCTGCAATGTTTTCCCCTTAATTATTGTTTCAAAGGAAAGCCCTGTGATGTGAATACTGAAAAGAAAGAAAATGTAATTAAGCGTTCATTGTGGATAGTCTTTTTGTTACCTTTGAAGTGCTGAAATTAACACAGCAATCTCTTGATTTTGCCTGGGTAACAGCAGCTTGCTGAGAATATCATTTTTTGCTGACAGAAATGGACATTCAAAAGTGTAAATTAAATAACTTGATTTCATAGAATTCATTTAAAAGTGCATCTGTGTTGAACATATCCCATTTTGCACTGCCCTGATTACATTTGACTCTGTTGACACATATAAAAAGTGAAATTATTTCATACTACAGGCTGCAAGACAGCTTAGGGTAGTGTGATTCTAAGTGGTAAAAAGAAAGAAGAAAAAACAAAAACAGGAGATTGTGGGACATTGATTTCTGTTGTGCTTCTATTGTATACTTAAAAATAATTTAAAAGTAGAAATTATTGGCCGGGCGCAGTGGCTCACGCCTGTAATCCTAGCTCTCTGGGAGGCCGAGGCGGGCGGATTGCTCGAGGTCGGGAGTTCGAAACCAGCCTGAGCAAGAGCGAGACCCCGTCTCTACTATAAATAGAAAGAAACTAATTGGCCAACTAATATATATAGAAAAAAAAAAAAAATTAGCCGGGCATGGTGGCTCATGCCTGTAGTCCCAGCTACTTGGGAGGCTGAGACAGAAGGATCGCTTGAGCCTAGGAGTTTGAGGTTGCTGTGAGCTAGGCTGACGCCACGGCACTCACTCTAGCCTGGGCAACAAAGCGAGACTCTGTCTCAAAAAAAAAAAAAAAAAAAAAGTAGAAATTATTAATAAAGTTCACAGTAGAGAAATGAGATTAAAGGTGACATTTCAGCTAAAGAGCTATCTTTAAGCTATATAAAAGAAAAAATAATAAAAATAAGCTTTATGAAAAGAAATGAAAAGGGAAAGATATATACATATATAGGGTGAGGTCATGACTATATGCAGTGAGAAAGAATGTAAAATAGGATATGTTACTGCTACAGCAATAGAAATTCTCAACCAAGAAAATCCATTCTAGATGATAAGGCTTCCTTCTTGCAAAAATAAACCATAACTCAGCAGTCTGAATCATGTGAATTCAACAGTGATTCTTATAGAGAGAGAATGAGAACAATAGTGTATTGGACAGAATGATTTGTGTCACAGTAAAATTGGAGGAAATAATTATACTTATAAACACGACTATTTCAGTAATGTATGGAATTTGACTGAAATTTGTTATGGGTAAACAGAAGAAAAACAACTTTTTTGTCTGCAGTTAAATGTATAAGACTTAAACATAGCAAATACTTAGAAAACCCTTAGCTCAGGGGGCTCTGGGATTTTTCAGAGGAGTGGGAGGAAGAAAAGCAGAAGTTGGAGAAAGAGAAGAGTAGTGAAGAATATTAGAGAAGCCAAACACCTATAAGACTCTGGAGGCAAGCACCATATTAAAACTGGAAAATCATACTTTTGAAATCCACTAAGCTAAGAAGGTCAAAATTCCATTATGTCATTCATAAAAATTCTAAGAAAGTGGCTTCCCAGGCTTTGGGAGACCTGATATGTGGTGTTTTCCATACTGAATGTCTTGTCAAGGCTAAAAATATCTTGGGACCGGGCATTATAACCTGAGGAAAATAAAGAATTAGATACCTGAAATATTTTATTACTCTCTACTTTTTCATTGAAATCAGTGATTTATAATGTATCAATATTGATCACAAAATAAAAGATGGACATACCAGTTGTATATTACACTACTAGTAGAACGAATACTATGTTGCATATTAATATAATCAAATGTTGCAGACCTGTTAAAATGGCAAGTAGCCAATGCACAAAAGATAAAAATATATTTGAATTTCTCTTTTCAAAGCAGTGCACAAAATAAATACTACTGCATTGACAGTTTACATGTACTTTAACAAAGTTCAAAAAGAAATGGGCCAGGTGTGGTGCCTCATGCCTGTAATCCTAGCACTCAGGGAGGCTGAGCCGGAAGGATTGCTTGAGCTCAGAAGCCTGAGACTAGCCTGAGCAAGAGTGATACCCCATCTCTACTAAAAAAAAAAAAGAAAAGAAAAAGAAAAATTAATGAGCCTATAGTCTCAGCTACTTGGGAAACTGAGTCAGGAGGATCCCTTAAGCCCAGGAGTCTAAGGTTGCAGTAAGCTATGATGATGCTATTGCACTCTACCCAGAGCAACAGAGCAAGACTCTGTCTCAAAAAAACAAAAGGAAAGGGTATATCATTAGCCTTTTTTCCCCTAAAATTGTGTCATTAAAAAAAAAAGTGACATAGTGTGCCATGCTCTATTATTTAATCAAATATTATATAAATGTAAATATTAAAAAATAAATAATGCAAAGCAAATTGATTGTGTAATTCAGAACTGGCCAAGTATAAAAGTAAAAGCGTTTCATACAAATGATGAAGCTCTTGTGATTCAATTTGGCAAGTCCCCGTAAAAATCTTTTAGTACATCAATAACATTTTAATGTCAACCAGTAAATCACATTTAATGGCTATGGAAAACCTTTTGGCACAGCACATGTGGCACTTGTAGTAGGTAAAAATGGCCTGAACATGAGATGCAGACATCGATGTAGTGGGTTCAGATTATTAATGAGTATTACCTCAGCTTTCGACAAAAACAGAACAAATGTAAACACCCAGAGAACTGGTTCTTGCTTTCAGAATTAGGATTTGTCACCCGCTCCCAGGACTGCCAGTACCGTGTGTTACTGAGTGGCTGACACCCGGGTCAGCCTCAGTCCAGTTCCACACAGCACTGGGTTTGTAGGGAAATCCTGTACCATCGACAATGTAAATTAAATATGAGGGAAACCAAGCTGCCACCTCCTCTGACTTCTATTTCTTTATCGCAGTAGTATTGCCACCTTATTAGAGTCTGAGAAAAGAATGACACAGTAATTCTCGCCTCCTGGCAATCAGCTGCAGACTCACCCAGCATCTCCCGAATCTTCTATTTCCAAAGACACATCCAAGGCCAGACTTCTGTCATTTCTCTCACCCTGAGAGCCAAGTTGTCACCTTATCCCAGTGCCCTCTGCGCCAGGGACGGGGAGACAACAAGCTCAAAGTCCGTGTCCAAACCGAGCTTCAGGAAGAAACTCAAGCTCCACACACACCTGTCTGACTGGTTCCTCCTTTCTTTAAATGGTTTCTGCCTTTGCCATCACGTTGTCACAGTAATTGAACAATAATGCCTAAACATTCAAAGATATGTGTTGAATAAAATTAGGTTTTATGCTGGTTTAAAGCAAACTTTAAACTTCCTCTTATATTATTCTTAGATTGGTTGACAACCCTTCCCCAACAGTTTGTTCCCAATTCTGTAAGCCTGGGGCTTCCTATGGCGGAGTCCCGTCAGCGTTTTTCCCTGCAGACCCAGACCTTTCCCTCTCCCATCCGCCACAAACCTCAGACTCCTCTGCCATGACAAGGAGAAGGTGCAGCTAGCATCCCGCGGCTGTCTCTGACCTCTGCTCTGAGGGCGGCTTTTTTTCCTCTTTCCTCCAAGAAAAATGTATGAAATATACTTAAAAACAAAAACAAAGCAAGGAGAGACTATACATCTAATAACCTCTGGTTGAACTGCACTTAACACCATCTAGTTAGTGTTTCAAGGAGCCAGTTTAAAATGGATACATTACATGCAATTAAAAACAAAAAAAAGCCAGAACTTTTTAAAGGGAAAATTTAACAGAGAAGAAACTAATGCCATGGCTTTGTGACCGTTTCAGCCTACCTCTCCTGTCCCCTGACCTCCCGCTGTGGCACTCGGACCGACTGCCCACCCCACCTGCCTCTCCGGTCCATGAGCCCCCTCCCTGGAAGCCAGGCGCTGGCTGGACTCACCCCCTCACTGGGCCCCAACAAGCCACATGCCCTCAACCCCCCTGAAATGCCTTTCTCACAGTTCTCTTTCTGCCAAAATTGTCCTTCTCCTCGGTACCTTGGTACCTTGGGATCTTTATCAGTGTCTCACAATCTTAACTAAGCAGAGCTTAGAAGATGCTTCCGACCCATGTGCCCAGGTGGGCTCTCAGAAATCTAAGTGCTCATATGGTATAGAACTAAACTTGCCATACTCTGATAGGCTTTAGTGTCTGGTTGTCCCTCTTCACACATATGTCCCTGCCTTCCCCACCCCACCCCCTCCAATTTTCTTGCACATTTCTGCTTGCTAAGAGGAAATAATGTTTTCTGGGATGGGGCATGAGAGAGACAGAAGGGCTTGAAGGGGGAGTGGTAGGAGAGAGAGACATGGAGAAAGAGAGAGATAGTGTTTCTATGGGAGGTGGCAGTGCACCACACTTGGGGACAGCAGTGGTGTTGGTACCCATCTGGCTGTGTTTTGACTTCCAAGACTTGACCCCACCTTGTCTGAACCTGAGGGGGAAAGAGCCTTGCTGGGACCCCTCATGGACAGGGAGCAGCCTGGGCAGAGCTGAGAAGCTACCTGAGAGGTCTGGGGAGAGAGGCCTGAAAGATACCCCGAGAACAAGTCTCTCTTACTTATTCCAAGTGGAATGGCAGAAATTCTAAGCTTCTCTAAGAGCTGAGAGCTGGTGAGTCTGTTGTAGGAACAAAAGCCTAAGTCAAAGACCAGACAGAGAGTATAGTGGGTTGAATGAGAGTCCCCAAAAGATATGCTCTGTCTTCTTTTTTTTTTTTTTTTTTTTTTTGAGACAGAGTCTCACTCTGTCACCTAGGCTAGAGTGCAGTGGCATCATGATAGCTCACTACAACCTCAAACTCCTGGGCTCAAGGGATCCTCCTGCCTCAGCCTCCCAAGTAGCTGGGACTACAGGTGTGCACCACCATGCCGGGCTAATTTTTCTATTTTTTTGTAGAGACAGGGTCTCACTCTTGCTCAGGCTGGTCGCAAACTCCTGGCCACAAGCAGTCCTCCCCATTCATCCCCCCAAAGTGCTGGGAATACAGGCGTGAGCCACCGCACTCAGCCTAAGTCTCTGTCTTAACCCTCAGAGCCAGAGAACGCGAGTTTATTGGAAAGAGGCTCTTTGCATATGTAATTTAAGTAAGGATCTTGTGATGAGATCATCCTGGATTATCTGGATGGGCCCTAAATCTAATGACAAGTGTCCTTATAAAAAACAGAAGAGAAGATGTGAGGACGGAGGCTGAGACTGCTGTGAGGCAGCCACAAGCCAAAGGATGCCTGGGGGCCCAGGAGCTGCAAAAGACAAGGAAGAATTCTCCCCTAGAGCTACTGGGGAGTGTGTGGTCCTGCTGACAACTCAATTTGGGACTTCTGGCCTTCAGAATTGTGATAGAATAAGTGTCTGTTGTTTTAAGCCATCAAATATGAGTGATTTATTATGTCAGCTCCAGGAAACTCATACAGAGGGTATCACTGGGACTCAGAGATCTTAGCTGGAATTTCAGGAGCCAATATGGTGACAAAGTGAGCAAAGAGAGGCCCCAAAACCAGCAGCATCAGTACCCCTAATGGGGGATGGAGGACACATTACCAGCTCAGAGTGGTAACCTTGCCCTGAGACTAGTCCTGAAAAGAAAAGGAACATTTGTTCTTAAAGGACTTAATTGAATTGATATGGCAAGCCATCAGTAGAAATAAGAGATCAGTAGAAATAAGGGATTGTGAACTAAATTAAATTCATTTATAGACAAACCAAGAAAATTACTTTAGTTTCACATACGTAAATTTACATCTGTGTATTTTTGGACATAGCATAGGCTATTATGCTATACGTCAGTGTTGTTGAGGAAGAATTAAATGAAAAAATGATAACTGCAATTTGTTGAGCTGTTGTTCTTATATCCATAATATTTTGTAAACGAGGGCCCTGAAACTCATTTGTTGGCTTGTGGTTGCCACGTTGCTCGTAACTGGCAGAACCTATTTGCTACTCAAGGTCTCTGACTCCCAGCAAAGTGCTCTTTTCCACCCGTCTGCCAACCTATGTCTGCTTAATTCGACTGTAAACTCCGCTGTGGTGAGTGTGATATTGTATTTAGGTTTCCAACCAGGCAATGCCTGACACATCGATGGAGTCCAATCAACTGTTTGTCGAATTTAATCGAATACCACAACCTCACTGTCCTTAAGTAGCCTGCCATCTGTCTGGTTTGGGGAAAATAATTAAAATTAAAATCTCCTGCCAACCCAGAAAACCTCTCCATGAAGGTAGAAGAGAAAGAAAACACTTTTTATCATGGGACAAGCACGAAAGCAAACTGCATGCACCCCATGGGGAATGCACGGAATCTCACCCTTTTATATCGCCACATTCCATATATGTTCTCAAGATAAAAATAACGAGTACGCAAGTAAGAAAACTTGACAGTACCATGTGTTAAATATAGTTCATCCTAAATCCACCTGGTAATTGAGGTGGCCATCTGTGGTAGCTGACTGCCTTTATCCAAAGGAAAATTAAAACTTCTCCTATCTCCAGGACAAGTAGGTAGCTTTACAACCTGAAGCCAGACATCCAAGTTAAACTCCCACTATCCACCCAGGAGGGGAGGTAGAGGCTTTATCTTCTTTGATCTCTACATTATTTCAAAAAGACAGTCCTCAGGCCCTTAAGGAAAATATTCCTAGGTTGTAAAACTGGTGAGAAGCTCATTTAGCTTTTACAAATATTTATATACATCTCAAAGGGAAAGAGAATTTACAGTGATACCTTTTCTGAAGGAGATGCTCTAAGAAAAGGGAGGGGAAGAGCCCCCATTTTTTTCTTTTTTTTTTTTTTCCCTCTTTCTTCCTTTTTTTAGATTTCTGCTTTCACATTCACTGGAGAGAGAAGAAAGCTGGTTCAATTAGGACACAGAGCAATGCCGGCTCAAGTGCCCAGGAGTGATAGAAGTGATGTAATATTTTATATCACTTCTCCTATAATATCTTACATCACTTCCTCCTGGCAGATGACATCTCAGAATTTGGGGTGAGGATTCAGGGGAAGGTAGATTCTTCCCCGTATATTATTTTTTATCATCAAGGTCAGAGGAAGAGAGCTGAACTTGAAGTGAACTATAAATTTTCCAGTTTAGAAAAATGTCTGGTTTAGAATATGCGGGATGCCCAGATGCGGTGTAGCAGATGTGGTGACGTTAGTAACAACCTCTGGTCTAGACCATCCTGTGTCTTCTTTAAGTTCTTGTGAGATCCCAAAGGACATGGCTTTTAAAAAGAAGGGTGCTGGCACTTGGCCCAAGCCAAGCATAACCTGTCACAATTTAATAATGTTTATATACTTGGAAAAGAGCTAGACGTTCAATTATGCATCATAATCTCTCTGGTTCTTAAAATTTATGGCTAAATTTCCTCAGCTTTCTAACCTTTATGCTTATCCACTTAATATTAACAAATGTAAATAATTTTGTTGAAAGGGAAATTGAAAGGAAAAATATAAATTAAGAATGAAAAAGATGGTCAAATGAACGTGGAACTTTAGATAATTCAAAATTGAAGAGGGACTAGAAATTTAAATATTTTTAATTTTTAC
This sequence comes from Microcebus murinus, assembly GCF_040939455.1. Classification (NCBI taxonomy): domain Eukaryota; kingdom Metazoa; phylum Chordata; class Mammalia; order Primates; family Cheirogaleidae; genus Microcebus; species Microcebus murinus. The sequence goes on from NC_134116.1 coordinate 16,159,266, forward strand.
TATTTTGTTGCTTTCTTTCACTTACCTGATTTACCTGTTCTAAAAGAAGCACATGTCTTTTTTTTTTTTCTAATTTGGGAAATATCATGAAATACAGAGGGGGGGATTCATTATTTCCCTTCAGGGAGGTAGGCACCATTAACTTCTAAAGTAACTTCTTCTAGCACTTTCTTTATTATTCTTTTTTAAACATAGTTGAATTTCTACCATATATACTCCTGTTTACTATCGTAATATAAGCATTTTTCAACGCTATAAAAATTCATGAGCACACTAGTTATCTATTACTATGTAACAAATTACCCACACATTAGACACTTACTATCAGACATTTATTATCCCAGTTTCTGTGAGTTAGGATTCTGGAACAGGCTTATCCAGGTGTTTCCAGTTCAGTGTGTCATGAGGTTGCAGTTGAGATGTTGGCTGGGGTGGCAGTCACCATGCAGGCTTTGCTGGGGCTGGAGTACCCACTTACAAAATGGGTCACTCGCACGGCTGTTGGCAGGAGGCCTCAGTTCCTCACCATGTGGGCCTCTCCATAGGGCTGCTTGAGTGCCCTCACAACATGGCGTCCACCAGACCAAGTGATCCAAAAGAGAGCAAGGTAAAAGCAACAGAATATTTTAGTGCCAAGATTCAGAGGTCACATGTGATAATTTCCATAACCTACTGATTACACAGGCCAAACATATCCAATGTGGGCGAGAACTACACAAGGGCGTGAACACCAGGAGCTCAGAACAATGGAGGCCATCTTGAAGACTAGCTACAACAATAAGAAATTTTAATGGCTGCATGAATTTAATCACATAAATCTCTATAACTCTCTTAACTACTTATGCAAAGTTGGATATTATTTCCAGTATTTCATTATTACAAAAAAACCCTCTAATAAACACCTTTGTATATTAAATTTTTCATTAATACTTCAGATTAGTTTCTTAGGATATAATCTCTGAGTTAGGATTGTTAAATGAGAAAAAAACATTTTCTTAATTTCCCTTTAAAATTGGCTTCCTAAAACAAATTAATATTTTATATTGTTTACTTTAATTAACACATGAATTTCCTTTAATGTATTTGTGATAAATACCTTAAAATGCCTATGCAATGAGTCACAACTGCCTGTTTATTTTCATTTAATGAATTCTGTATACAATATATTTTAGGTAGCTATACTTTATTATATATAATATTTTGATAATTATAGCATGTGGGTTTTTTCATTGTTATTTAACCATTTTATAGATCCTCCTGAGTTTGTTTGTTGCTGTTATTTTGGACAACTTAGAACTTGATGAAGATCTAAAGAAGCTTAAACAAGTAAGTAATGTATGGAGCATTTTTAAAAACTGCATTAAAAAAATAAGGGCAGAACGTGTTTACAGGTAATATGAAAAGAGTTTGACCTTCAAAATGAAAATAAAGTGAAATTTAATAAGTTAAGGCAGTTTGGACAAAATGGTGTTCTTTTAGTTTAATTTTATCTAATATCAACAAAGAGAATGTTCAATTATTCTATAACCATCCTGGGAATCATTTTATATGATTATTTTTTAGTAAAAGGAAGATGGGCATAAGTATAGTAAAGAGACCCTTGGAGACCCTTTTCCTTCTGCCATTAAATAATGGTTGGAAATGAAATGCCTCAGGGCGAGATTGCCATTTTGCATAATTACGTGAAATACTCTTGATCATCATTGTAAAAATATTACATATCAACTTGCCTGATGTTTAGACACTAAAAGAGAATTTAGTCTAGGTGCCCATAGTGATTATAAGAAATGGAATAGAATAAATGATCCCATGTACACCCAATTATATATAAAAACAGACAAGGCATCATGGTGGTGACAATTGTACCCAAAAAAAATGGACCTGGACATATGTGAAGACATGTTATCATAGGATTATAGATATGATCAACAGTTCATGGCTTCTGTTGCATGGAAGATACTTGGCTCGAATATTCAGCTCTGTCAAAAACCAGAGACCCTTTGAGAAGCAGAGCTGGTGAGAGAGGGGAACACTGAGCAAGACATTCTTGGACCATCCTCCCTAGCACTGTGAGAAGAGTTGGGTTGGTAACAAATAGAACCAAGGCTCTCAAACATTCTATTAGTAATTATACGAAGGCCACACACATTCAGGATTTTCAAAATTTGTCTATTTTTCACAAAGCAAAAAACATAACTTGTTTACATTACATTTTTTTATATATATCTAAGGGTCACTTGAAGCATTTTTATTACTCCAAAGTCTATCCTTTTAACCAAGGGTATCAATAAGCATAAAACATATTTGTTATAAAGATTCCTAGTATGAGCCTATCAAGGAAGGTTATAAGTTCTTTACTATCCTTCAGCTACACAGGCAAATGGGCATCTCTCTGATATGCTGAGGATGGTTTCTTCCAGATCTTTTCACTTTATGGTAGCAGAGATAGGTTCTTTAAATGAGAGTTGGGCAGTTCTTTCATGCCATTGATGAAAACACTTTATGTGGCTTCTAGTTGTAGAAAAAAAATATGTAATAGGTGAGTTCAGAATTGAAACTGATCAATTATATCATTACACATGACCAATAACTGTATGACTGTATGATATATATTAAATATAATAGCTGTATACCACTTTAGATTATGCTTTACAAATCTGGGATTTAGATATAGATTTTCCTTTATACCATGTTTATTATGCATAGATTTTGAATATCCCCTGAGTACATTAAAATGTATATTCTATAGATAAAATGAAAAATATTCTATTTTTTCTAACTGTAATACTGTTCAATATGCTTTTAAATAACCATTGGCCAAGTAAAATGTCATATAATTATAGCCCATATTTGTAAAATAGTTTTTCTGCTAGAAAGCAGTAAAATAAATTGATAAGTAGCAATTTTTTCAAGTTTATTAATCCAAACCTAAGAATATTTTGCAGTGTTGATTTTTTCAATATTTTAATTTATTTATATGTATTCGTATATTATGTATAGACTATTTAAACTTTTTTGTCATTTATATATCTAATGGTAACTTTAGGCACTTTGTTTTATTTTATCTGCCCCTAAGTGAAAAATCAGTGATAAAAAATCAGGACTTTAATTGTGGCATTGACTTTCTTCCTGGACTATAAAGTTTTAATATACAATATGGCTCTTTGCTTTGAGTACCTATCATTAGTTATAAAATGGATTTTATTTAATCACTTGATAGATATTAGAGATGCCTTATGTTTCTGGAAATTCTGTACATCAGAACTGATTATCCAATTTGCTAGCCTACAATTTGGACTATGTTCTTTGGATATTTAAAGATATTAATATTTGCATTGAAAATTCCAATCATAAACAAAGCACCAATTCCATTTTCATTAGTACTTTTTGCATTGTTCATTATTCATGATTGGACACAAACTACATATCTATTAAATTCCCATCTGTTCATTTCACACTAGAAATTTATTTGAGCAAATATTATTCTACTAAGTTAAAGTGTTCCTAATTAACTTTCATTCTTGTATGAGAATGTTTTTTTCCACTATTTTAAAAAAATTGTCATTTTTCATATTCCTGGTTTTCCTTATTTTCAATGATCTTGGCCTTTAAGTTAGGGCTCATTTTCATACTTTCAAGAATACACACACACACACTCATGAATGTGCATACACATCCATGCACTTTTATACATACCAACACATAATAATGGAGACACCTGAAACTTTAGACTGTCTTTCACAGCTTCTTTTAAACCTCCAACAAAAAATAGTTAACATTACCTTAAATGTTTGTTTATTTAGTTGTCCTTGTACAGATCCAGTCCTTAAGATTTAAAGGCATACATTTTATTTTTACGATTCTCAGATACAGAATAGAATGGAGGAAATGTGAAAAAAAGTATTTGATTTTCATAATGTTTCAAGTTCCAGAAAGCACTATTGCAAATTCCATCTTTGTTCAGTTCGAACTTTTTTCACCACTCCTACCAATCAGTCTGTAGGTTTTCATAGCTACAGTAATATTTGCTGAATGTTTGCTCAGTGCCAGGTGCTTTATATTTTCATGTACTTTTCAAAACAATCCTTCACTGCAGGTATTATTACTGTATCCATCTTACATGTGAGGAAACTAAGGCACAGGTAGGTTAGGTAACTTGCCCAAAGTCACACAGCCAACAAATGTCAGAACTAAAATTTGAGCCCTGGAAATCTGAATCTAAAGCCTATGCTCTTAAACTCTAAACTACATCGACTCAAGCTAAAGCTACATAAATGCCAACTATGAGTCACGTATGCTGTGCAGACTCACTCACAGGACTATTAATTATTTGTCTATAAATAATGATGTTATAGATGACAAAGGCATCACCATGTTCACCAAATAATCGTTGAGGTGAGGGAAAGTTTTCTGAGGAATGCAGGTGAATGAAGCAACCCAGCCATTAAAACTATCCAAAATAGTTCTTCGTGTCCCCTCAAAACTCAGATGATCTAATCAGAGCCACTGTAGTGACGGCTTTGCCACATGATGGCGAACACCACTCAAGGTGTCTCTTCTCTTGGTGACCTTCTTGGGGTAATGGTCCTCTTCAGACACAGACATAATGTGCTTGCAGCGTATTAACATTTTAGTGAGGCCTCCAGAGACTTTCAAAGTACTTTATTATGGGCGTGCTAAGAACAACTGTGGTAAAATGAAACAGTTGGCTCATAGATATTTTTCAAGAGTAATAGAAATCAGTGCCAGCTACTTCTAAAATGGGGGAGTTGAATGTAAAGCACTCGGTAGACTCAGTAGAGAAAGAGAAAGTAATTCTTGTGCTTGGGAGAAGAGAGGCCACCCTTACGCTGGATGTGACGTGGTGGCAGAAAGTGAAAAGCACTGGTGAAGAAATTAGAATGGAGGAGAAGGAAGAAGTAAAGAAAACACCAAAGATATGAAAGGAAAGGAAAGGATATGAATATAACCCAGTGATAAAGGCGCAGGAAAGGGACCAAATCCAGGGTTAAGAGCATCATAAAGTCAGTGGCCAAATGTCAAAGGACGGTAACTTTCTCTTAGAAGCCCCCTGAGGGCACATGGCTGTGGGGTCCTATCCTCCTTAAGGACGAACACGAAGCTCTGTATATTTTCCTGTGTGATCTCTGTGTGCTTTAGGGGTTGGTTTCCCACCAGGAACTGCTCACTTCCAGGGGACCTAATGAGAAGCTACGGAGCCACTTTTAATACTTGAGGAAACCTAAAGGAAATTGTGCATTTACCCATTATAAGACCACGTGTGCTAACTAAAATGTCAAGTTTAATATCTTAAGCTGGATATCTATAAATTCTAGGTGGCAGCACTGCTTCCTTAAGGCTAAAGTTCTGAATTCTCTTCATATATGCAAATACCGTGTTTCTCCGAAAATAAGCCCTACCCATAAAATAAGCCTTAGCAGGATTTCTAAGCATTTGCGTAATACAAGCCCTACCCCGAAAATAAGACCTAGTGATGGGCGTGGCTACGCAGCGTGTCTGCACAACCCATGCATTTCGTCGCGGAGTGGTCAAGAAGATGAGCAGCCCTTCTCACCTGCCCCATCGTGACAGCTACTATCCCAGAGGTGACCCAAAAGGTGCGGGCAGCCCCACCAACAAGGTCCGCTCCCCCCGTCAGGTCCCGGCCATCCTGTGCATGCTGCAAGCTGAGGCTTTGAGGGGAAAATAACACATCCCCTGAAAATAAGCCCTAGAGTGTCTTCTTGAGGAAAAATAAATATAAGACCCTATCTTATTTTCAGGGAAACACAGTACATAATTACACAAAAATAAAAAGGCAGCAATGTGTTTCTTGTTGCTTAATCAAGGAATTGGGGTAGGAAAAAGGGGTTTTTTTTTAAAGATACAATCCAGAGGGGAAAATAAAAGGGCTTTTTGCGGATGCACTTTGAGAGGTTCCGATGTAAGTGTTTATTCCCACCACCCCTCTCCAAGATATCACCAGTGTGTGCCATGATGGTCACTAATGTGGCTTTTCTTTTGCCGCTCGTTAAAATAATGTTCCAAAAAAGTCACCCCAATTATACATCCATATAAAATCACCCTATTACTTTCCATTTGTGTTATGTATAAGATGCAACCAATTCCTAGCAGCCATAGAACAGCAGGAGTCTTTCCATAGCTGCCATAGTTTACACGACCCCATAGCTAATTAAATAGAGACCACGCTTCTCTTTACAGCTTCCCCAAAACACAATACAGGGATCTGGAGAAAATATTTAAAATTGTTTCTAAAACTGAGATCCCAAAATTGACTAGAAATGAGATTGTGAATGTGTGATTGTGGTGAGCTGCTGAGAATCCAAATCAGTTGGTAAAGAAGCTAAAAAAAAAACCTTGACCTAAAACTATCCTCTGAACAGTAGTGAGAGATGATGACCTTGAAGTTCAAGTGATGTGGAAATAACCCTGGGGAATGTGGATGGAGTTTTGCAAATTTTGAAAATGAAGAGAATCCTTGCAGCTTTAATGATTTTTGCAAATTCAGTTCAAGAAATATGTAAAGGCTATTCTTTTAAGCAGTATAAAATTCATTAAGCTATAAGGGAAAAAAAAAAGAAAACAGAAAAGCCTTAGGGAAAGAATCACTGAAAAGTGAAGTTAGATAGTCTGTTTAGATTAAATTCAAAGCTGTGAAATTAAAAACTGTTTCCCCACCTCTGTATCCAGTCTCATTTGAATCCTGGTTCAAAGTCAATGATATTTGGTCTTTGATACAGAGTCCACTGCATAGTGGTAGGTGGATATATAAGGAAGCTTCTCTCTCTCCTATTGACTGTGATTTTTTAAAAAATAAAAATAACAAAAATCTTGTATTTTTTTTTGTTAAAATATGAGCTCCAGGTTCATGTTTTGTTTAGCCTTACCCTGTGTGATGGTTGATGTTATGTGTCGACTTGACCATTCTAAGGGATACCCAGGTAGCTGGCAAAGTACTATTTCTGGGTACATCTGTAAGGGTGTTTCTGGAAAACACTAACATTTAAATTGGTAGAGTGAAGTAGATCCCTTCTCCAATGTAGGTGAGCATCACCCAATCCTCTGAGGGCCCAAGAAGAGCAAAAAGGTGGAGGAAGATTGAATTTGGTCTCTGCCTGATTGTTGAGCTTGGTAAATGACATTCTCCTGTTCTCAGGGCTCCTGGCCCCCAGGTCTTCAGACCTAGACTGAAACCTACACCATTGGCTCTTTGGTTCTTGGGCCTTCAAATTACACCACTGGCATCCGTGGGTCTCCAGCTGACAGATGGCAGACCGTGGGACTTAGCAGCCTCCATAGGCACACGAGCCAATATTTTAAAATAAATAATTAAATATATTCTTCCGGTTCTTTTTCTCTGGAGAATCCTTCCTAATGCACTCTGAAACTCTCATTTGCACCTCTGCCTCCCCTGCTGTGTTGAGCTTATTCCAGATTCAGGGTGGTAGCAAGGAGAGAGGGACGCCGCTGGGCGATGCCATTCAGCCAAGCGCTGGTTGCCATCTCATGATCTGGTTGCCTTCGCTCTTCTCAATGTTTTGTCGATTTCCCATAAGGAAACTCAAACTAATGTCATTTAAAAGAGAGGGATGGAACTGCTCCAATAACAAATGCTACCTATTGAAAACTACCTTGTATAGGGCACTTCATATTAAATTACCAGAGTTAATCCCTAAATATTAAAGATCTGTGGAAGGTGGACTCTGGCCCTGGTTGCTGTCGGCTTACCTTAGAAGGGGAAGCATTTAGCTCTGAGACCCACAAATACAGGACGAGATGAAATGATCCAATTAAAAATATGTCAGGGCCATATGAGGATCCAGGTAGTCATATAACTCCCTTTCCTAGACTTTTAGAGTGAAAAATCATAGGAAAGTACTAAATTTTGAGAGTAAATTAAGTAAACAACAAGGAAGGGATGCTACCAATTTCTGGACTTTTATTCTTTTATTTCATCCATGTACAAGTAAGAAGCAATGCTGTCTGGCAGTATTTATTAATACAACCAAGATTTTCATTAAGGGAGCATTATGTGTACTGACAAAAATCTTACTATCGTGAGAGGAGAATGCTTACCTAGGGCTTAGTGCCAGAGCCTAAAACCCAAGTCAAGTACATCATTGGTCCAGCTTTTCTTCATGCCTTGGCTGTCACCCCCTACTGGTGGTTACTATCATGCTATCCATGGTGGGGATTGAGATTTGTGGGGCTGGTGAGGTTCAGAGCAGAAATTCACAATAACGAACAGGGGCTATGTAAGAAATGTATATATTTAAAAACCCATACAGCATGAACCCCATCACAACAGACACTAGACATAAATAACAGATCTGGTCTAACAGTGTGCACAGCAACATACAGCTCCTATCACACCAGCTCATGACTCTTTCCCAGATAAGAATTTTAGATCTGGAAAGGGCCTTGTTAGAGTCCAATGCAGGGGCCAGACTTGAATGCCTATGGGACCAGGAAGGTGATGTAGATGCATCAGGATGGTATAAAACAATTGTATAAGGCAGTATATATCAGGTAGGACATATGTCATCAAATTAAAGAGTGCACACTACACTCTGGGAGGCCAAGGTGGGTGGATCGTTTGAGCGCAGGATTTCGAGACCAGCCTGAGCAAGAGTGAGATCTTCCTGCCTCTCGGCCTCCCAGAGAGCTAGGATTACAGGCATGAGCCACTGCGCCCAGTCTGGACTAATTTTTAATAACCAAATTTGTCCAAAAAATTACGAAACTTACATAGGAATAAAAACCAATCTCTTTTTTTCTTTATTCCTTTTTTTCTTTATTTTTAATTTAGCTATCCTGTAATTAATCTTGTAATTGAGGATTAATGATTGCAAGGTTGTCCTTCCCTTACATTCTATTAATACTTGGTACACTTGTAGTACTAGGTGCAGAACGTGGCATTCTCACTCACAGCCACATGACCATTGAAAATTTTCTAGTCTGATAATAACAAAAGAGTGACTTAAATTGTTTCTAGAATATGAGAACTGTTTATGCACATTATTTTGTTAATGTTATCCCTCTTTCCATTTGTTTTACATATTAATAAAATACATTGATTAATGTGAATTTTCATAGTCCATCTATGAAAGTGCATCTAATAAGCCCTTTTATCAAAGTATGTAAATTTAAAAACTCTGATTCAACCACAAGCATACTCAGGAATGATACTTGGATATGCATAATTATTGCCAGAAAAGAAATTACTGAAGAAATTACTAAGGGCTTGCCTGTTACTAAGAATTTGGGTAGTAATCCATAGAATTGGATTCCCTCCCACTTTTATACTTTATATGGTTGTCTCAGAGCTGTTATGGCAACATCAAGGGCAGAGAAATTTTAAAAGCACAATGCGAATGATACTGTAATTAGCCAAAATTCATATAAAGTGACCTAGATAGCTGACAAGCCAGTTGAAACCAGTTCTTGTCTGTGTTTATCAACCCACCTTAGTTAAACTTTAACACCTACACCCACTCTGCAAGCCCCTGCATCCAGCTCCCAGCCTAGTAGCCTAGTTTGCTTCTGAGAGTTGTTTATTTCTACACCTGGACCCACTCTGCAAGAACCTGCATCCAGCCTCAGCCATGTCTCCTAGTCTCCTACTCCAACAGTTATGTAAGGCACCTACATACGTAGATAGGTAAATATATACAAAACTATATATCTGTGTGGGTACACGAATTGGTATAGATACAGATATTTCCTAGCTCTTTCAGCTGAGCAATCCTAGGAGCAGTGGTATGCTAGTGACAATGAGCAAACCTAGTGCTAAGATTTTAGTCTCTAAATGCCATGCTCCAGTAAAACAAATTAGCACTCTGGAGAGATGGCTGGTTTTAGAGGTGAGTTTTAAAAAACACAAGATGGTACTGAGAATTTTGTGCTGCCAGAAAGTGAGGAAGAGCTAAAAAGAAAAAAAGAAAGAAAATGATGAAGGTTTGTCCAAAGGGCAGAGGAGCTAACTCAAAAGGGGTCCCAGTGGCCAAAGCAGGAACACTTTGAGCAATAAAGTAAATGTGGATAGTACTGAATTATAACCTGAGGAATGAAATAAACAGCCAAAAATACATCCTTACATAAATACATGACTGAATAAATAAATGGAAAGGAAGGAATAATTCTAAACAATATATAAATGTAGAGAAATAGAAACGATGGAATAATAAATGATGAAAACAGAAAATTGCCATTAGAACACCACAGGTATAGTTGCTACAGGCAAGCTCTACTGATAAATGCTAAAATTAGTATGCAAAATTTTAAGGAGAAGTAGCATTTTGCATGGCCTCAAAGTATCCTCTCCAAAAAACTGTTTTTATCATTATTTTTTGTAATTATTTGATACTCCTCCTTCCAAGGAGATAAAGCTTAATTCTTCCCTCCTTAAGTGTCACCTGTAGTTAATAACTTGCCTCTAACCAATAGAATAGGGAAAGAGAAATATTGTAACTGCATCATGAAGAGACCTGGCAGATATCACTTTATCCACATGACTACAGTTAACATCACCAATAATAAGGCATATTGATATCATAAACACCCTGATAAGATGAGAAAGGCATATCATCTCCATTGTATTTGTCTTCCAAAAATTTCATAATCTCAATCTAATCATGAGAAACCATCAGACACTCCACATTTGAGGGACATTCTACAAAGTACCTGACTGGTACTCCTCAAAACCATCAAGGTCATTAACAACAAGGAAAATTAGAAAGACTGTCACAGCCAAGAAGAACAAAAGAAGATGTGACAATGAATGCAATGTGGTATCCTGGATGGGACCTTAGAACTGAAGAAGATCATTCATGCAAAAATTTGGGAATTCCGAATAAGTCCTGCACTTCAGTTAAATGCATTTGACCAAGGTCAATTTCTTAGTTTCAGTAAATGTTCTATGGTCTGAACATGCTAACATAAGAAAAAGCTGTGTCAAGATAAATAAAGATAAATAACATAAGCATGAGGAAAGTTAGTACAGAAAGTTTCATATACAGAACTCTCTGTACTATCTTTGTGACTCATATGTAAGTTTAAAATTATTTCAAAATAAGGTGTTTTTATAAATAGGATAAGAATTCTCTGTGGTTAACTTCAATAGCAGAACATATAAATTGGCTGCTGTGTTGCTTTATTAAAAATGTATAGAGCTATGAAGCTTTATATCATAAATATGTTGTATAGAATTTATAGTGTATTATGCTTTTTTATCTTAAAAAGTTGGGACACACAATTCATCAAAAACCAAATGCTTTTTATGATGTTGTTTCTAATAGAAAATCTGATATAAGTCGTCATTACTCCTCTTTCATCTTCACCAGAAATATAATTCATTCGAAATTGCATGTGCTGATTTATATAGCTGATTCCGCATTGTAAATAACCTGAGAAAAGAATAATAGAATGATGAGAAGTAATGCAAATGATCCACTTCAGCCTGTTTACAGGACACCATTAATGTTGCCTTCTTGTTCTTCATGCCATCACCATCATGTTATTATTGTCTTGTGGATGCAAATGTACAATGGGAGGCCAGGGAGCTACAAAGAGTCCTGCCCTTAATTAAAAGTGTGTCATCTTAGTAGGGGAAAGCCACATGTAGTTAGAAAGTTACAGTGCAAAGTGCCAGAGTTGAGGAAATGCAAGGTGCACAGAGGAAGATGTGCCTAATTCACATTAGAGGCGTAGGTCCTGGAAGATGTGTCTAAAAATGACGGATAGAATTTTGTTAGGAAAGTGGGAGAAAACATCCCATATAAGAGGAAGAGAAGGTACAAAATTACAGAGGTAAAAGTGCGTCAATTGCTTGAAAACGTTGTTTGGGGCAGGCAGAATACAACAGTTTTTAGAAGCTGAAGCTCTGGAATCAGAAAGATTATGGTCAAATCCCAGTTCTGTCACTTCTAGCTGTGTGACTTCAGCCAGCTGATTTCAGCTCCTTGGACCTCAGTTTCTTCAACATGGTTTAATACAGAGCTGGTTATGGTAGCTACGTTAGGGAACTGTTTTGAGGATTAAATACTACTAGCAATGCAAAGGGTTCAGCATGGCATCCAGTACACTGTTTACTGCTTCGACTACCGATTATTGTTACTCTGTGAAATATTCCTATAGAAGATGATTTTGGAAGGGTTGATAAGAGTTAGACAAGTTAGAAGGAGAGTGTATTGCAGTCAGGGGACAGTATATTCATGTGAAATAACTATAGAGGAGGATAAAAACCTATTTGCTAGAGCATAAAATGCGAGACGTGGGAATATGCTTTATGCCAGGCTAAGGAGACTAGAACTTCTCCTATACGCAATTGACAGTCCTTGAATTACTTTCAGGATCAGAGGGACGTAATGGCATTTCTTTGTTAGGTGTTTTGAAGGATTGGTTTAAAGGGACAAGGCTAAGATGGGAAGCCAGTTAGGAGAGTTTTGGGAGTTGCAGTGAAATGAAATCTGGATGACCAAGAGACCATGGGGTTCAGCAACATGGGGAATGTGGTGACTCTGGCAAGGGCAGACCCACTGAGGCAGTGGGGACACCTGAGACAGGAGAGGGGGGCTGAGGAATGGGGAGCAATGTATATGGCCACCATGGGCATCTCTCCCGGGAAGCAAGCTTAGAAAGGGAAGGACACAAGATCAGAAGTGTTTGCCTCTACTTTCATTTTCTTTCTTACAATCAAAAGTCTTGAGAAAATAAAGCAACCAACATCATGAAGGGGAAGAAATTGGAGAGAGGGGGAAAGGGTGAGTGGTCCCAGACCAGACGGACTATGGGCCCCATACACGTGCCGTCCTGTTCGCCCAGACGAAATCCTCCTCTGCAGAGCTACTGTGGCATGGTGGAAGTTTTGCTTTTCATATCCCATTTCCCTTGAGTAATTCAAATTATTGGCAATGTGCTATCTCACTTAGATATCTTGTATTTACATAAAAGAATGAAGATCCTCATTTTTCATTTGAGAACGCTGAAATCCAAAGTGATAAAGAAATTATAAAACTGAACAAAAATTTAAATCCATGTCTTCTTACTCTTTTTTATTGTTTTTACTTAGACTATTCTATCTCCTATGTTTTCTAAATCAAAAAAGAGAGGAGAGGCCAGGCATGGTGGCTCACACCTGTAATCCTAGCACTCTGGGAGGCCGAGGCGGGCGGATTGCTCAAGGTCAGGATTTCCAAACCAGCCTGAGCAAGAGCGAGACCCCGCCTCTACTAGAAAATAGAAAGAAATTAATTGGTCAACTAAAAACATATAGAAAGAATTAGCCAGGCATGATGGCGGATACCTGTAGTCCCAGCTACTCGGGAGGCTGAGGCAGAAGAATCGTTTGAGCTCAGGAGTTGAGGTTGCTGTGAGCTAGGCTGACGCCACAACACTCTAGTCTGGGCAACAAAGTGAGACTCTGTCTAAAAAAAAAAGAGAGAGGACAATTATGTGATTGCATACATACACATTCAGGATATATGAATTATATATATATAATATATTATATATGTATTATATAATATATATTTATATCTAGATATATATCTATGTATAGATATATATAGACATTTATCCTGAATTTCTTTTGATACGGGCTTTTTTCCTATTACTTACTGAATATTCATCCCATAACAAGAACCAAGTGTCTTGTTTATATGGAACTCTAATATAATTTCACCTAAAGTGAAGCAAAAAAAAAAATGCATTTTTTATCATAACAAGCATCTCTCTATGACTCAGTAAATTCCCTAATGGAAACAACTGTGTCTCAGAACAAAACAAAGATATAAAGTAAAATAGAGGCATTTGGGACCTGGAAGAAAAAAATATACTCATTAATTCCATTAATGGGATTTTAAGGGGAAAAATGTAAGGAAAACCTATCCATTCAACATAATTAGCTATTCTAGTTTTCACATAGGGTTTTTTTCTTTTACTAATTTATTAGCGTTGTCTGTTTATTAGCTAAGTTCTTGTTGCAAATATTATTTACATTATAGCAAAAAGTAACCTTCTGAAGGACATTTAAAAGCCTCTAAGATCTTAAGTGTGGTGATAAGAGCATGAAAGTCAACATTTCATGTGCATTTCAGGGAGGTCCTAAGGTGGTGTAAATGCAACAGCCTTTGTAAGTGCTCTGCTGGGCTCCCAAACCAGCAGGCACAGAGCAGCCACTGAATTACCCAGTGCACCAGTTCTCCAAAAACACCTTTTCTCACCACTTACTTAAAGGGCATGCTGTATGGATGAATGAGTAACAGATAAGGATCTGTTGAAAGATGGAGAAAAAGAAACACTACGTACATTTAATTGACTAATGTTGTGAAATTGCTTTAAACATTTTGGGGTGCCAGCTGTCATATAAAAATATAGCTTTTGTGGCCCATGGGCTAACTAAGACATGATCTCTGGAATTGACATTAATGGCTTGAGTTGCTGTGCCCAAGTAATTAAAGCCCCAGTTGGACCTTGGAATTCCTGGCGTTATTAAAAGTTTTTGTCAAAGATGGAAAAATTAGTGACTGAAACACCTTTTTTAAAATTAATTTAATTATATTTTATCATATTATGGGGGTACAAATATTGTTAGGGTTACATATATTGCCCCTGCCATTCCTCCCCCCACCCCCTGCCTTACCAAAACACCAAGCGTCAAACATCAAACGTCAACACCACCCCCAGGTGGTGCACATCGCACCTATTTTGTAAGTATATATCCTTCCCCTCCTCCCCCCTCTCATCTGCCCACCACCCGATAAAAGTTTGTTTTTTCTTTTTTTGACCTTTGGGTTACATTGTATATCTTTGCCTTTCCCTAGGAAGGGTTAGAAGTATTCCCTCCCCCACACACACAATGCTCGCCACGACCCTAAGATGTGTATCTCCCCCTCCCCCAAACCTTGGTGGGCACTATCACCATTTGAGCACCATAGTTTTAATCAGTCAGTACCAATTTGATGGCAAGTAGATGTGGAGCCCATTTTCTTGATCTTGTGTCGCCTCACTTTGGATAACGGGCTTAAGCTTAACGCAGGATAGCATAAATGGTGCTAGCTCACTGTCATTTCTTAGAATTGAGTAGTATTCCATTGTGAGCATATACCAAATTTTAATTATCCACTCATGAATTGATGGACATTTGGGTTGTTTCCATGATCTTGCAATAGTGAATTGTGCTGCCATAAACATTCAGGTGCAGATGTCTTTATAGTAGAATGTCTTATTCTCTTTTAACAGCTAGATATAGAAATACCATTCAACCCAGCAATAGCATTGTTGGACTTAAACATCTTTTAAAGGAAACCTTTTAAAAGTGTATAGTATTGCTGTCTTATATGCAATCACGTGCATATAAGACAGCAGAAAAGAAAATATCCTCCCCTCTGAGAAACTTTATTGGATTCAACAGGCAGTGAGGGATATTCTTTATATTTGTATATCAAGGTTTTATAATTGCACAAAGATATTAAAAAACAAGCATGGTTAGCCATGACTCCCCAGATAACCTGTTTTGACCCAGAAGCCATGAAATCTGGGTTGTATAAAATCATGTATACAAATTAGCAAGAAAAATTCCCTTGAAAAATAATAGTTTATGCTTTAGGAAGACTCTATATTCTGAATTGCTGTGTCATGTATAGATCCAGAAAAAAAAAAACAGCAAAAGCCATGTGTGAAGAAGCAAAGCTAATTCGGCCTCAGTTGACTCACATAACAGAGAGGAGGAACCGCTTTCTCCTGATTGAACAGAATGTGGTCATTTTTCCTATATTGAGCAATCAGAAAATATACTTCAGTTTTGTTAACCTGCAAATCTATGTGCATTTTTCAAACTAGCATGGACTTGATTTTCAAGTGAGAATCTCCCAAGCCTGAATGCTTTTTCCACTGTTTTCGTTTAGGAAATCACACCAAAAAAAAAATCACAAAAATTTGTATGTAATGTAATCCTTCAATTCAGTTATTCCTCACAGCATTCAGAAAGGAACTGAAACTGAATAATGTTTGAATATTTTAACAGAAGAAAGCACAGGCTGAGATATGGAAGATTTAAGCTATGAGGCAGAACAGGGATGTGTTATGCAGAGCAATTACACCCGAACTCTCTAGAGAAGCAGAGGAAAGCAGAAGGCTTTCAGCTGCCCGATGTGTAATGATATCTCCACCAGGCAGATGCTGAGCTGGAGAATAGCACTGAGCTTAGATGACTTATATGTTTTGAAGCTCAAGGTTTGAAATGTGTTCCTTTGATTCTAATTCCATTCTTGCAAATGTGCTTTATTATTATTTTTTTGACCATGTGAATCAGTTACAAAGCTATCATCTGATCTATCCGGTGCAGTCAGACTTCACGCTCAGTTGAAGCCGTTATAGACACCTTCCTTTGTTCTGTTCTTTACAGTAAGTTTTCCAAGATAAAGAATAAAACCTCAGGATTCTCTGCCCTGTGTTCTTTCCCTTCAAGAATCATGATCTTTAAAACATTTTCTAAATGGACATTTACAATTATAATTACTTTATGTTAAAAGAGCTTCTTTTTTGAGCATATACAGTGTAATGATGATAAATTCATATCCAGTTCTTACAATCCATATTATTCACTCATTTACATCAAAGTAAATTTAATCTTGGGAATTTTGTACTTAAATAGAAAAGGGGGAAAAATTTGGATAAAAAGGAGAATAGCATTTTATTACATTTTAAAGAAACTTTGCAGTGGCTTCAGAATACCAAGAAATACTTTTATTTATTGTGGTTACCTCATCTTCCCCCCAACTCACAACCCTATTCCCATCTTGCCCTTTCTTCATTTTCCTCTGGTCAAGATTATGGGTTGGGGAAGAAGAAATAATCAAGATAGTGGTGATTGAGATGATGGAGTAAGAATTAAATGATTTTGCTCACTTACATCGTCTGCCCCCTGTTTTTGGAAAAATGTTTTTGCTGTACTATAATATACATATAGGAAGGGGCATTTGCTGAATTTTTGAAAACTGAACACACTCAGAGGCCAGACCAAGAAATATCACTTGTGCCTTGGAAGCCCCTCTCCACACACCTGGCTAGTCACTCCCCGGAACCCCACCCCAGCCAGGGCCACCACTCTGCTGGCTCCCAGTGGCGGGGATCAGTGCTGCCTGTTGGATTCAATGGAAACAGAATCATTGAGTATCTACTCTTTTGTTTTGTCTGGCTTCCCTCACTCAACATTATGTTGTAAAATTCACTGCATTGTTGTGCTGGAGTGTATTTCACTCATTCAAATGTTTAAATAAGCCACAATTTATTTTTCCATCCAGCTGCTGATATGGACACTTGGAGGGTTCACAGTTTGGCACTCTCACAACTAGCATGGCGATGGGTGTGCCAGGGCTGGGCTCGGCTGTGGGTGTGCACACACTCCTGGCAGGTGCACACCTGGGAGAGGTCGTGCAGGACCGCTGGATGTGCGCATGTTCATTTTTAGTTCGTGCTGTGTCTCTGTTCACAACAGAAAAGAGCACTTGGGAAGTGCTGTTCAGGAAGAAGACCCTTCCTGCTTAGAGGAGATTCAATTCTGCACCTCAGCAGCAAGAGCTGAAATAGGCACATTCAAGCAGCCACTCGTTTTCTGTATTTTTGCTGGCCCTCCTGCACATCTGTAGAGCAACAATGCCCGATATTCAAGAAGAGGCGCAACCCCAATGGAGCTTCTGAGTCAGCAAAAAGAGCTTCTCTTTTGCTCTCTGTAGTTTTATGGTACAGTGACCAATGCGTGTTGAGTTTTAATTCATATATCCACAAACACTTGTGATATTTCTACTCTCTAGAAGAGTCTATAAAAGTATGTTTTAAAAGAAGATCATGTCCCTTAGGAGCTTACAAGCTTTGGGTAGTATACGTGTCTCTAACACAAATTAGAATGGGACAAACTCCATCTTAAAAACTTACAAGCAAGGTGATTATTTTTTAACACTGGTAGCCTACATATGTTAAACATTATATTCTAGGATATTTGATTAAACATAACTTTCCATTTCCCCAACATGTACCTTTACAAAATTTTGTAAGTGTAAACATTCTTTAGCTTGTCAATGACAGACATCAGTTCAGGCTAAATGCCACAAGAGTCTGACTTTTCTATTCCTTAAATGTAGGGACACCTATACTCCACACCAACAAATATATGCAGTCAATAAGTAAGTATTTTATGCTTATCTCCATCCTTCAGAATACACCTAAAATCTTTTATTTCCCCATTGTCTCCTGGAGAATTTAGTTCTGCTGCCTAATCAGTACGATTTTTTATTCATAATATTTGCTTAGCTTACTTTGCGTGCACTGTTGTGCCAGGCACTGGGTCTGGATATGAACAAACCCCACGTGGTCCCTACCTTCACAGAGTTACAGTCTTGGGGGAAAGACATATGTTTTTCGGGGTGGGAGGGATCACACAATATAATTTCAAATGATTATATGTGTGGTGGGTTTAAGAGTGTTCCTTCAAAATTCATGCCCAACTGGACCTTGGAATGAGACCTCATTTGGAAATTGGGTCTTTGCAGAGATAACCAGTTAACTTAATCAGCCTCAGGAAAATAATACAATATGTATTATACTGAACCATGAGAAATTGCCAATTTTTTACTGCTTTGACCCACTCAAACAGCAACGTTATAGGGTTCAACCTAACATGTTATGAGCTTGTAAGAGCAAAACTTTGTTGGTCAGAGAAAGTCTCTCTGAGGAGTTTCTAGTGGAACTAAAATCTGGAGAACAAGCAAAAGTTGATGAAGATCAAAAGAGGAAGAGCAGGGACCCCCAAAAGAGGGAAGGTTCTGAGACAGAGGGCCCGGATGCTTTTGAGGCACTAAAGGAAGAAGGTGTGAATGGAACATGGTGTAGGCACAGGGCAAGCTGAGGCTGGGCAGGCAGGGGAGGGCCAAAATGGACCTCAGAGCCTACACTTTAGACTACACTAAAGATTTTTAGGCCAGCTGTGGTGGTATGTACCTGTAGTCCCAGCTACTCAGGAGCCTGAGGCAGAAGGACTCCTTGAGACCAGGAATTCCAGGCCAGCCTGGACAACATAGCAAGATCCCATCTCTAAAAAAAAAAAGAGAGAGAGACAAAAAATTTAGATTTTGGTTTTAAGAGCAGTGGAATGCCATTGAAGTGTTTTAAGCCAGGAATTGAGAAGATTAACCACAGAATAAAGAACAAATTATTAGCAGCCAAGCAAAGCAGATGGTGAGACCATAACAGTGAGTGCAGCAGCCAAGTGGTAACATTGGCCAAGGAGGTGCTGGAAGGATGGAGGGAGTGGGCAGGCCAAGAGGATTTTAGAAAAGAGCTCCATGTTTCCATTTCAGTGACATGTCCTGATTAACACACCATTCACCCTTGTGTCTTCAAAGACCTTGAATTCCCGTGAAACGTGCATACCAGTCCTGGTACATGCAAGGCCCCAGAGTTAATCATTATAGTCATATGTAGCCATTCTGCTGCCCAAGAAGTCTCTTGAAGAATAAGTGGTGCCTTCCTTTATTTTCTTGTTTCTCCCTTTGTTCCTCACACTGTGTTTCGAAGCACTCTCTTCATATCTCGGCCAGAGTAGCCATTCTATGTTACTGTCGTTGTCTATCCTTAGAACTATCTACCCCGTATAACATGGGCTCAGTGAGGGCAAGTGCAGTGACTTGTTTGCTTTTACATTCCCAGAACTTAGCATGGAACCTGGCCTGTGAGATTTGATTTGTAAATGACAGCGTCAGTCTATAAATAAATTAGTCAGCAAATGCATGAATTAACAAACACCTTATAACTGCTCTATCTTATCAGCCTGGTTTTGGCCTGATATAATGGCCCTACTCTTACTCGCTAGTCTGACAGTAAATTAACTGCTCTTTCTATTTCTGTGTGCTCTACTTACCCACTGACAAATATTTTTCTACTAGTTGTATCAACTTTTAGGTAACAAATCTTTTCTTAGTAAATCTCTTTGTTTATGTATGGAGTCATTTTTCTAACTGCCCATATCTCATGGAGATACTAGTAGCTTTTGAGTTGTGACTTTGAAAGCTAATCCTTTCTCATCCTCATCATCATAACCATCAAATTATCCAGAACGTACCATTCTGTACTCATTGTGTTGAGCACTCCCCTTGGGAAGGAAAGAAGGCAACAAATGGCAGTGGCTCCTTATCTAGATGAGATTACTATCCAAGGAAGAAAATTGAAGGCTACCTACGAAATTAAATAAGACATACAAATGGCTAAGGCAAAATGTTTATACAAAACAAAATGTAAGGGCAATTTCTGTAACATAATGAGAAAACCAGAAATCAGGATGTATACTCTCACTGTGAGCTCCCAACCAGTTGGACCATGGAGCCATCTTTTGTATTGAAATTGAGATGTTCCCCCCAAAAGAAGCCCTTACATTCTCTCTGGCCAGTTTTTATTTCCACATATGGGTAAGAGGAAAGAGTTGCCACCTCTCTTTCTGTTATAAAAGCTCTCTGGTCTCTTATACTGATCTTCTACGACCCCAACACAAACTGTAGTCATGAAATAAAAGGGTACCCAACGAGGAGGTGATGAGCTGATGGGTTTTGAAACTTGCCTCCCTAACACTTCCAAAAAGGCTGCCTGAATAAATGTACTCTTTGAACGGGATCAGTGTTACAAGACACTGTTTGGAAGGCCAGTACGGGAACCAGGGCACACACGGAGAAGTTAGTTCCAGTACATAGGGAGGTCTGCGGGCAGGGGAGAGGTAAAAAGAAGTAAGGAGGGGCTCTCAAGAGAAGTCAGCCTCCCTCCAGAGAGAAAAAAAAAGGTGAGACAGAGCAGAATGAATTCTGCCAGCCAAAATACATACTCATAATCTCTCCCTAATTCAGCAGTGATTCCAGTTTGTAATGTTAAACCTCAGCTTCTCTGAAACTCAATTGGTAGAAATATAAATATATAATCTTAAATAAATAAATAAATGTATTTGCTTGCCATCTTCTCACAAAGATATTTTATGATATTTAAGTTAATGATTCTCAAGCATCTTTGCAACCAAACAGAAAATTCTTGCTCTCTGGACCAAAGGTGGTGTTTCTATTTTGAGCTTCTCTTTTTAATCTGCTAGGTGACATGACCAATTTTCTTGACATTTTCTCTCCTTCCAAATATTACCACTTAGCATGATTCTGTAGTTCATATTTTCATTTTTTCTTTGTGCTTTTGGTTTCTGATTCTAGCACATATATGTGTAAAAGAGATTTCATTGTTTAAATATGTGAATGATAAGTAAACAAAAAATAATGTCTGGGATGAAAAGAAGCTTATCTTTGGGAATAAAATAACAAAGTTTTCTTCCAATTTTTTTTCTGGTTTCTTTTTTTATTTTAGTTAAGTTTTGTTTTTGTTTTTTGTTTTTCTCTAACAAAGTTTTAGTGTACACAGAGAGTAGACTTGGTGGGCCTTTGCTGCCATCTACTGGTACTTCATGTAATTACTCATTACTGCTTCAATTCTAATCTAACTTTCTGTAATTTATATAGTAAGTACTATAGTTTCCCCTTTTTTCTCCTATTTTTTCTTCTTTAGTTAAAGCAAAGTGAAGCAAATGCAGACACCAAAGAAAAGCTACCCTTGCGCCTGCGAATCTTTGAAAAATTTCCGAACAGACCGCAAATGGTGAAAATCTCAAAGCTTCCTTCAGATTTTACCGTTCCTAAAATCAGGTATCAAAGTATTTCTTTAATTGCATGTCTCAGATACATTGTAAAAGATTCATCTTAAATCCAATTCAGCCTTTCTTTCAAACTCATATGTGGGTGGGTTTTTTTTTTCTGTTTTTAAAGTTATCATCTATATTTCTAGTCTCTCTACATCTATTTTAAAAACCATTGCCTTCTTTAAGCATTGTATTCAGAGAAGAGTCATTTCACAACTGCAGTGGCCCAGGCAAGAAAGCCACTTCCCACTGCTTCTCTCAGTGTGTCAACTCAGGGATTGGACTTCCCAGGTAACTGGGAATGGGGCTGGATTTTGCAGGGATAGCAGGTAGGCCAACCTCTGACCTCAGCCATGTAAGGATAAAATTGCATCAGTGGCCATTTTATTTTCAAGCAAACAGAGCAACCGCCACTGGCCAGGTTCCTGTGCTACTTCCTGCAGGGTTTGCTTAGGCTGCAATGTCTGGTTATTTATATACAGATATATATATAATTTACAATATAATATATAAATTACAATATAATTTATCTTCCACTTTTTAAAAGAAAAACCTTGACATTTTCCATCCAGACTAATTTTATTTTCAACCACTTTCACCCTCTAGTTAAGCAAATGCATAGAAGATGCTTTAAAACACCTATTTTTAATAATTAAAGGAAATTATTCTCCTTATAGCTCAAAAAATTACAAATAGAACATGAACTTTTTTTCTCAACTAGTTTTAAAAATAATTCTGGAGGGGTTGTGAAAGTATGAGACTGTATATGGTACCATAATATTTAAAGTCCAAGTAGAAATATATTTGCATTTCTGATTAAAACAAAATTAATTGAATTTGGTTATTTAAAGAGATGTTACTTGAATTGTCAGCATGCTTTGGAGATCCGATGAAGTCAGTTTCTTTTGAATCTTTAAATGCAGAATTATCTCTCAGTGACTCTTGTGATAAATGGAAGTTTGAAGTGAGGAACTAATTCTTCCAAGTCTTAGAGAAAAAAAAGTATCTTATCACTCCAAGAAGACTCGAAAAATACCATCAATTACTGAATATTATTGCTTAAAACTTATTCAAAGGACATTACATTTTTAAACAGGAGTCAGTGAGGATTCAGAAAACGTTCTCTAAATTAAATATTTTGGTAATTAACTCTAAACACCACTCTCAGTATGACGTGTCTTGTTTTATGTGATCTTTTGTCATTGCTTTTACCTTAGCTCAAGCAAACTCATCTTTGCAAAACGCCATAACTTGCCCCGTGTCATTAATTCCGCTGATGTGTGTGTACTTCATTTGCACAGGGAGAGTTTTATGAAGCAGTTTATTGACCGCCAGCAACAGGACACGTGCTGTCTCTTCCGGAGCCTCCCTTCCGCCTCTTCATCGTCCTGCGATCACACCAAACGGTCGGCGGTTGAGGACAACAAATACATTGATCAAAAAGTAAGAACCACTGTGTCCAATATCCAAACTTTTTAAAACCATATATGTTAGAGAAAGGGACCATGGAGCTATTTAGGGTCCTGGAATCCAGTGTCTTTAGAGAACAATGAAAATAAATTGTTTTATTTGTTGAAGAAATCATTGAACCTACCGTTTTTAATTTTATGAATTTAAATTTTGCACGTTTCTGAGCTGTGCCCTGAGCCTCCCAGACCTGCATGCTCCCCCGTGCAGCATGAAGGGCTCGGATCACCAGGTTCCGCCCAGGTGTGACAGCGGCCTGCGTCTCGCCTTCTGCACGCGACTGTGCCTGCATGCGGTTGTCACAGCACAGAGACAGCCAGGGCAGTGTTCTCTAAAATCAATCACAATCACTGCTGTTTATTGAACGCTTATTATGTGGCAGGCATTTTCTAGGTACATTACTTTATTACTTTATTCATGTTCTGGTTTACTTATTTCTTTTTTTTTTTTTTTGAGACAGAGTCTCGCTTTGTTGCCCAGGCTAGAGTGAGTGCCGTGGTGTCAGCCTAGCTCACAGCAACCTCAGACTCCTGGGTTTAAGCAATCCTCCTGCCTCAGCCTCCCGAGTAGCTGGGACTATA
Source organism: Microcebus murinus (assembly GCF_040939455.1). Classification (NCBI taxonomy): domain Eukaryota; kingdom Metazoa; phylum Chordata; class Mammalia; order Primates; family Cheirogaleidae; genus Microcebus; species Microcebus murinus. The sequence continues at coordinate 16,183,050 of NC_134116.1, forward strand.
CGCATGCGCCACCATGCCAGGCTAATTTTTCTATATATATTAGTTGGCCAATTAATTTCTTTCTGTTTATAGTAGAGATGGGGTCTCGCTCTTGCTCAGGCTGGTTTCAAACTCGTGACCTCAAGCAATCTGCCCACCTTGGCCTCCCAGAATGCTAGGATTACAGGCGTGAGCCACCGCACCCAGTCTTGGTTTACCTATTTCTTTATCATGTGAAAAGTATTCATACATAGAGATTTTTTTCCCTTAGATTCCACGGTAGGGTACCAATAGGGAACAGTATGCCTATAAAGCAAATTTAGGTAATAATGTTAAAGAAATATAATTTTCCATTTCTTCACTTTTAAAATGACATGACATTATATGTATTGTCTAGGTGCAAGTAAGCATATTTATATTTACACACACATATATAAACTTATATATGTATATGTATATATGTATTATATGTGTTACACTATCAAACTATATATCAATTTGATTAGATAATTAGTATCAGTTCAATTAGAAAATAACAGATCAATAATGGAGTTATTAAATGTTAAAAAGATGAATCATTAAAGTTTACAAATACATCTAGTTCACTTGCAGTTATTTTGCTTTAGAATTCTTAGTTTATTTCTTATTTCTTTAAATTGTTGCCATTCTTTTTCTGTTGCTGATAAAGAAATCCATGTTTATCTGTTATCATGTGAAAATAAAATACCAACTCATTCATGCTTCAGGATCCTCTGTTTCTCTCCATTCTCCACCACCCAACAGGGGTGAGTCGCTTGGAGTTCCTTCGCCCTTCTCCTCTCCGGCTCCTTCCCCAGCCCCTGCCCTAATGGAACCACTTACTGCAGCCCTGAACCTCCCCCTCAATGCCCAGGCTCTCTGCTGCCGTTCAGTCATTTTGCTCTAGGTGATTTTCTTTGCAGTGTATCTCCTCTTTGTCAAGGATTTTCATGTGTTGATTTTCTTTCTGTCACCTACAGATGTTATTTCTCTGTCCTGCAGAGTCCAGGATTGTAGATGACGAATCTGATGCCAGTGTCTTTTTTTTTTTTTATTTGAAAGTGATTCGATTTTTGTTTGGTAAACTTGGTTTGCTAGTTTCTTTTGAGAATCTTATACAATTTTTTATGTAGCCTTGGAGCTCAGAAACTTTATCCAGATTTACCTTATATGTCTTTTCTCATCAGAACTGCCCAGCTTGGAGAGCCTTTTCAGTTTGCAGACTAAGATATTTGCTCATGGAAATTTGCATTTATTATTTGTTCAATTATTACTTGTCCATCTGCTGCTTTCCTCTTCAGGACTGCCAATAGGGATATTTTTGTTCTGTGCTTCTACTTCCAGGCCACTAATTTGATCTCTACTGAGATTATCCTTTGCTTTTAAATTTTTAGTAAAAAACCATGAAATGTGTGTGTTAGTCTTAACTCTCCTTAAAAGCTTCACTTTTACTTATTTGTTTATTTATGTATTTATTTAGAGATGGGGTCTTGCTATGTTGCCCAGGCTGGTCTCAAAATCCTGGGCTAAAGCAATCCTTCTGTCTCAGCCTCCCAGTGTGCCACCGTGCCCAGCTATTATTTTTAATTCAACTTGTCACCTCTCTTCTTCACAGTTTTAAAGCACCCAATTCACAAAAGTTAATTCAAAATGAATAAAAGACTTAAATGTAAAGCATAAAACCATAATAATTGTAGAAGAAAATATAGAAAAAAACTCTCCTAGATATCAGCCTAAGCAAGGAATTTATTACTAAGACCCCAATGGCAATTACAGCAACAACAAAAATAAATGGGGCTTGATACAATTAAAAAGCTTCTGCACAGCTAAGGAAATAATCAATAGAACAAATATACAACCTACAGAATGGGAGAAAATATTCACAAACTATAAATCTGAAAACAGACTAATAAGCAGACTCCACAAAAAAACTCAAGAAAATCAGCAAGGAAAAAAGAAAACATTAAAAAGTGGGCAAAAGACTTGAACAGAAGCTTTTCAAAAGAAGATAGTTAAATAGCAATAAACACATGAAAAATTGCTCAATGTCACTAATCATTAGGGAAATTTAAATGAAAACCACTATGAGATATCACCGTACCCCAATCAGAATGGCTTTTATTAAAAAGTCCAAAAACAATAGATGTTGGCATGGATGCAGAGAGAAAGGAATACTAATACACTGTTGGTAGGGCTGCAAATTAGTATAACCTGTATGGCAGCAGTCCCCAACCTCTTTGGCACCAGGGACCAGTTTCATGGAAGACAATTTTTTTACAGACGAGGGTTGTGAGGGTGGGTGTTGGGGGGTGGTGCAGAGTTCAGGTGGTGATGCGGGGACCACAGCTCTGTGGAAAATGGCATGAAGATTCCTCAAAGAACTAAAAGTAGACCTACCATTTGATCCAACAATCCCCCTACTGGGTATTTACCCAAAGGAAAAGAAGTCATTTTATCAAAAAGATACCTACACTCGAATGTTTATAGGAGCACAATTTGCAATTGCAAAGATGTGGAATCAACCCAAGTGCCCATCATTTCATGAGTAGATTAACAAAATGTGGTATATGTATACCATGAAATACAACTTACCCATAAAAAGGAAGAATGAATGCCTTTTGCAACAATTTGGATGGAACTGGAGACCATTATCCTAAGCAAAGTATCTAAAGAATGGAAAAACAAACACCACACATGTACTCACTATTAAACTGGAACTAACTGCTGAGCACACATGTGCATAGAGGAAGTAAAAATCAATGGAAGGGTGGGAGGGGATCAAGCAGGGTGGGAGGGGATGGGCAAAAACCTACCTAACAGGTACAGTGAACAGTATCTGAGTGATGGGCACACTCATAGCTGTAACTCAAGCATCACAAAAGCAATCCATGTAACCAAAAACATTTGTACCCCCCGAATATTTTGAAATTTAAAGATGTAAAAATGCCACTAACAAGGAAGAGCAAAATATTGTCTATTAATGTTTAAAATTGGAGAAAACAATTCTATTTCTAGGATATTCAAATATTGTTTTTGAAAATATAGAATGTGAGGATTTCTAGTGGGACCAGGTTAGCCTCATGATTCTCTAATTCTAGCATATAGTAATAAAACGATCTCTAAGTGCATAAAACTTAACAGATAATGAGATTTGTTACTAGAAGATTATACTTTAATATTGAAAATATATTGAGGTATAGTAAATTATTTTAAGTCCCCTTTCACCCTAAAATTATCTATCGACAAAATAATCTTATTTCATTGTACTCTAAGAAGATTAAAAACAACTTTACATTGTAGCTTTTTTCATCATAGTCAACTCCTCCAGTTACAAACAATTATTCATATATGCCATCATTAATCTTTATAAATAATGTGTATTTTTAAGATTGAAAAAAATAACACCATACACAGGGCATGGAGGCAGAAGTTCACATGTCAGTGGATAAACAAGGAGGGGGAGGATGGTGTGGTTTCAGCCAGTCAGTCTGAAATTCCAGTTTACATACTGGAAAGCAGATTGGTTTGGTTTTGTTCGTTTCATTTCCAAAGCAGATTGCAAGCCAGGAGTGTGGAATATACCTCGGATCCGGGCTATGGTTGTGACCACCTACCTCCGGGAAGAGCACTAGCAGCTGGGGTCCTCCATGCCCAAAGCAGCAAAACAGTTTTAAAAATGCTTTTATAAATCAATAGTAACAATATCCAACTAGAAACACAAAGTTGAAATATTAGTCCATGAAAGTTTATTTTCTCTCTGAAAGGAAACATAATGTTTCTCACATTTCTTGAAGAGAGTATTTTGATTTGGTGAGGAGTAAATAAGATTCTTGATATGTGCAAGGGGGTGAGGAGCAGTCTGAGGAGAACTTGGGGCACCCCTTCCTGCACCCACCCCGCCCTCCCCTCCCCAGTGATCTCTTCATTGGGTCAGGTTCAAAGGACTTAAAATGCCATTTCCGATTTCTTTAATGTCCTTATATTTTTGTGGCTTATTTTTATCTTCTGATTTAGCAGTTATTTTTAACTGACTGAAAGTAAGATACGAATTATAGTTTTAATGTGTAATCTTATACTCGTGCCTCTCTCATAATCTTCTAAAACATAATGAATTAGCAAAGATGCTGCTTCTCAGTGGTGTCCAAGTCAACAGCATCTAACAGAGACTAGAATGTTTTGAAGACTGCAGGCAGTCGTCCCCAGTCAGTAATGCCGGTTAATTCAAACACACAGTATCTTACACAAAGAAAATTATAAACAATGGTTAGGTTGCCCTTCCTCCCATATATGACTAATTGGCCTCTATGTAGATAAACTACAGTTGTAATAATACTGTTTATCTCTGTAAAGCATTAAGTTTGGGGGAAAATGCTCCAATTTGGGAAGTGGAGTGTAGAGAATGTATTTTTCCGTCATCAGAGTACCCTACCATGGGAGTAGCAAGACCACTCATGTTGCATCCACTCATTCTTAGAACTTTGACTTTATTTAGGTCGTCAGAAAAGTAGGCTCCATTCTTTTCAAGTGCCACTATTTTCAGCTTTAGCTCCCTCCAGTTCTTGGCATTCTTCGTAAGAACTTAGGATTTGTCACCCTTGTGGAGTGCCACTGGGCCAGGGACATCTAAAACAGAAAATCCCTCTTCCATGAAGTTCGGTGATAAGGATGTAATGGAAACAGCAATTGAAGAGAAGGCAGTCTGGCATTCATATTTTAAATATGGCAAGCTTTGATTTTATTAAGAAACTCTAAAAGCCACTCAAAAACAAAAGTACATAAACACAGAACAAATATTCTGAGCATAGACCGTACCACTGTTAGCTCCCCTTATAAAGTATTTTCCAGCAAGCACTTGGTCCATTTCCATTAAAATCCCGACTGCCTTTGGAAATGGCAAATTTCCATTTGCGCAATGTCCTTGGCTCTCCATGGACAAAGCTGTCCCAGCACTGTGCACATGGCAGCTGTTTTTCCTCTACGAGTGGGAAGAAAGGAAATGAGAGGCTGCCATATTGGTGATTCTCACCGCGTGAACAAAGGAACAATACAATAATACTTTTCCCTTACTGGTTACCTGTAAGGAGAAACTTCTGACTTCCACTACACTAGAGGGAACCACCTTTCTCTTTCCAGGGGAAACAGTGAGTCCCCAAGACTGCAAGTTGAGGGGAAAACAACTGCCAACAACAGCAAAAGGGAGCTCCATTTGATTAAGCATTGCAGAAAATGCTAAGCATAAGTGAGGCAAGATTTTCTCCAGCAATTACCCTGGCTTTGAACAGCGATAAGTAATTTCCATGGCAACCTCACTCTGCAGAGACCATGTTTTTAAAAATAGCCCTGTTTGATCACCTTGATCACGTACTTTAGAATACCTGCCCTTCTCCCAGTAAACAACGCACAAACAAAAAAGGAAAATCTTAAGCTGTGATCGGGTCCTAGCGCAGATCCCAAAGGAAAAAGACGGGAGAGAGTGTTTTCCGGCCTCGCCTGTGGGATGAATGATCGCCCTTCCAGACTCCACTGGAAGGACATTCCCGAATGGCAACTCCCACACCCCCATCCTCCCACTCCTGCTCCCGTGGGCAGCTGAGAGGGGCTCCTTTTCCTCCTGATTCAAGAAGGAGAGGAGATTTTCTAGCTTCCAAGCAGAAAGAAATCAAGCAGCAGTTTCCCCTCTTGTCTTTTCTCCATACTATTGAAATGAAACCCTAAGTTCCTTAAGCGGAGTGGTTGTGAATAAACTGGGATGTGAATGTGGCTTTTCGGTAACCCGTAATAAAAGCAGCCCGCTCAGTCCTCAGACGTGAGTCATCTCATCAAAGTCAAGGTCTCCACTGTGGCCGAGTCTGGGGCTCCTCACTGCTCTGAGCTCCCTGGCGGTTCTGCTGTGCCAGCCCAGGTGCCCAGGTGCCCTTCCCGGCAGCAGAACCTCGAAGAGCCACAGGAGCCTGCGACAAGGGAGGGGTGAGGGCCGTCCCAGCCCCTCGACCTCATGCCCCTGCACTTCCTAGCAGAGCGTAAGAACCCATATGACAATGCACAGTGAAGAGCTCTCTGACAATAACGCAGTGTCTGCTCTCCCGCTTGTCTGCCTCCTTTCTTCCAAGCATATAAGCAAGTTCCCTATTGAGCCTTCACAGCTAACAGCAAACTCACGTACTAAATAAAGAGGAGAATGAAACATGTAATTACTACACTTTGTTTTCCCTTTTTTATTTCCACAAGTCTTCATACAGTCATTCAGTCATTCAACAAGCATCTGTAGAGCACCTGTTATTCATTTGCCACTCTTCTGGGTTGTGTGAATTCAGTAGTGAGCAGGATGTGAACTGTGCCCTGTACAAGCTCGTAGTCAAATGGGCAGAAACACACATAAGTGAGTCTAAGTAAAAAGTGTTGCAGGAACCATGAGACAGGACCCTCTGATCCCCCCGTATAGGAGAAGGATGATTGAGAAATAGAGGAGGAAGGTCCTCCAGGCAGAGAGGGCCGCATATGGAGGGTAACTTGAGGTAACTGAGAGAAGCAGGGTAGAAGAGTGGTGAAGTGATACACGTTTCAATCTTCATCTGTAAAGTAGAGATAATTCCTATTTCAAGGGTCGTTACGAGAATCAAATATGTTAAATGCTCAGCATCGCACCTGGCTTAGCGTATGTTATGTGCCTCTCAAACCAGATTAGAAAGGTTGCTGTTATTTTTTTTTTTTTTTTTGAGACAGTCTCACTTTGTTGCTAAGGCTAGAGTGAGTGCCGTGGCGTCAGCCTAGCTCACAGCAACCTCAATCTCCTGGGCCCAAGTGATCCTTCTGCCTCAGCCTCCCAGGTAGCTGGGACTACAGGCATGTGCCACCATGCCCGGCTAATTTTTTGTATATATATATTTTTAGTTGGTCAATTAGTTTCTTTATATTTTTAGTAGAGGTGGGGTCTCGCTCAGGTTGGTTTCGAACTCCTGACCTTGAGCAATCCACCCACCTCGGCCTCCCAGAGTGCTAGGATTACAGGTGTGAGCCACTGCGCCCAGCCAAGGTTGCTGTCATTAAAACATACCATGAAGTCAGACTCAGCAAATAGGCTCCTACTCATCAGTCAAGACTGATGACTTTTACTTAAACAAATTTAACTTTCACAGCTAACAGTCTGTGGAGCACAATATATTAATTACTGATTAATTTTTTTTATTGTACATGAGTCTGAACTTTTTTGGAGCCTGATATTTGTTGATATTTCCGTTGCTATCCCCATTGTCTACCCAGTGTGTTAAACTCTTAAGAAGCAAATTGAATTGTTCTGGAAAGATTTACTCTTCACAAAGGCTTGTTGATTGCAATACAGCATTTTGTAATTTTCTGTGTAATTATAGAGTGTTGTTGATTTGTTCTAGTAACTCCTCACATAGTAAGTTACTCAGCCTGGTCTATAATTTCCAAGATGAAAGTTTACTCACTTAATGAGAGAGAGAGAGAGAGACAGGCAGAGAGAGAGAGAGAGAGAGATAGAGAGAAAACAGCCTGTTTTCATCTTTAAAGCTTTCAGTCTTCTGAAAGAATTTTCTAAAATAATAGCTTAGTCTCTCTGCAGTATCATTCAAGATATATCTATTAATATCTGTAGGGGAAGAGTGGAAAATTACATGATACTACCACATAACCAAGTGGTAGTATCTCAAAGATACAAAGTAGCATGGTCCAAGGAGGGAAGAATTGCTGTTCATCATATCAAATATGAAAACCCCTCTGCTCATCTCTCTTTAGCTTAAAAATGCTTTACTAGATAATGAATTGTTCATTTAGTCATAATAATGGAGATGAAATTAAAAAATACCATGGAGCACTACTCAACTACAAAAAACCAATGGTGAACTAGCACCTCATATTATCCTGGATAGAGTTTGAGCCCATCCTTTAAAGTAGGGTATCACAAGAATAGAAAAACAAGCATCACATGCACTCACCATCAAATTGGTACTAACTGAGCAACACTAAAGTGCTCACATAGAAATACTATTCATTGGGTGCTGGTCAGGTAGGGGTGGTGGGGGTGGGGTAAACTCACAACTGATGGAGGTGGAGTGCACGGTATGGGGGAAGGGCACGCTTGGAGCCCTGGCTTGGGTGAAGCAAAGGCATTATCTGTAACCAAAATGTTTGTACCCCCCTAATATTCTGAGAAAAAAAAGATGCATACTATAAAATCAAGACATATTGTTTTTTCTTTTTCCTTAGACTTTGCAGTAAATTATTGAGCTCAAGATAAAACGTGGCTGTATTTAAGTGCACACCCTTTCTTTCAATAATCATTTTTGAGGAGCTATATATTCAAACAGTTTGCTGAGTCATGAGTGAAAAATACATTTTTCTACCTTCAGCTAACATGAGAGTAGGGATTCCCTATAAATGATTATTTTTGCAGAATATTCACTTGTGTAATCATTTTTAGGTCGAGATTATATGTAATCTGTTTGTATTCATTGGGTGTAGGTTCACTGAAGGTCAAAAGTAAATATATATATCCTAGACTATTATCGGTAATATAGAAGCTTTTAAATCAAATTTTCCATACCATCTCCAAATTAGGTATCAAGCAGCTAAGGTTGCTGCTACATCTATCTTTGAAATTACATTTTGCTCTTCCTTTTAAACTTTTTTCTCTTTTGAGTATAGCTTTACTTATCAATTGTGTTATCCATTAAGTGTTATGCTGGTCTCAGTGTGTTGCAGCTGTTGGCGATGATGGTGTTTTTGTTATTAATATCTGTACTTGAAGTTCAAATGCAACTGAAAATAAATATCGTCCAAGGACTGCTTCCTTGTACTGTCAGAATGCCATGGATTTAAAATTCATAAACAGCTGCATGGTTAAAAGCCTCTGACATTTTCTCTGGAATCATAAATCCACTCATCTTTTTGTCGTTGCAGATTTCCAATCTTTGTCTTTCTGTTTATATGAGATATAACCATAAAGTCATTTTATCTTTTACTTCTATAATTTAAATCTATATAGCATATATTTATAGTATCTTACCAATAAGCACTGTATATTAAACATATCTAAACTTTTTTCGGTAATTGAAGATACTGTTTTCCCCTCATATGTTTCATTATACTACTCTACATGATGTGTAAAATGTTGGAGATTTGACCAAATCTACAGTGACCCCGGACTATTGCTTTCGTAACTAATGCATTGTTAGAAAATTCAAGTGCCAGGAAAAAAAAAAAAAAGAAAGAAAGAAATCAATGCAATTAAGTTTCCAATTGCTTAGTTTCTAGCTTTACAAGATTTCCCTACATATCAAGGGAGTCGATTTATTTCAAAATAAGCATTCCTCCTTTGTAATGTTTACCTCATTCACATTCGTTATTTCAAGGATTAACTACATAAGAAAAAAATGTAGAACAAAAAAGGGAGTAAAGATTCAAAGGTAATCTTTTAATAATATGAAATTAATTCACTCTCAAATATATTTCAAGCACCAACAATGCACAATGCTAGACAATGGAGGCAAATGTATTAGTAGTACACAAGGATTATACCGTCCTTATACAGAGCTTAGAATCTAGTGGAATTCACAGAAAGATAAAACGATGCTTCACACAGGACAGGGATCAACTTGTGCTGGGTGTCATAGAGCCCAAAGGAAGAGTGAAGATTTTGCGGGCAGTGAAGATTTTGCGGTACAGGTGTGTGTGCATATGCAATGCATATTCATGTGCATATTTTAACTTTTGTGTGTGATATTTTACAGTTGCAGAATTAATAATAATGAAATAAGATCAAATATCTTGACCCATCATCTAAAACTCCCTTTTCATAAAATTCGTATCCTAAGACACATTTCAAAGCTTCCTAACATGATGTTATAATGATATTCACCCTTGTATACATCTGTAATATAACTATATTTTTCTGCTGCCTAATTAGTCACCTGTTTAAATGGTTTCTTTCTAAGCATAATGTCAATTCCATAAAAAAGTTTATTTTATGGAAACATCTTGCCATACACATGATCTGTCATATGCCACTTTGGGATTAATTTCAAGTTCATGGGTGCATGAAAAATTCAAATGTAGTCAAATGAGGAACCACCTTCAACCTATGCAATTTTAAGTAATTGCTTATTTCCAATTACTATATTTTATGTGGGAGAGTTATTCAATAAAGTGGCTCATTACAATAATTACACTACACCTTTCTAGCAGAAATGACATTCATCAAGCCATATTCATTGGACCATGGTTTTGTGCTTCATGGTCCTATGTTTTTATAACCACTTTCCCATTTATTGTTAATCTGTTCATATTTTCTAAGTAAGAAAAGAAAACAGGGCCTCTCAAACTTTTTCCCCGTTAGAAACTGAAATGTACTGTTTACACTCTAAATAAAAAAAGTTAGTTGAGGCCACACACGGTGGCTCACCCCTGTGATCCTAGCACTCTGGGAGGCCAAGGCGGGCAGATTGTTTGAACTCAGGAGTTCGAGACCAGCCTGAGAAAGAGTGAGACCCTGTCTCTACCATAAATAGAAAAAATTAGCTGGGCATGGTGGCACATGCTTGTAGTCCCAGCTACTCGGGAGGCTGAGGCAGAAAGATTCCTTGAGCCCAGGAGTTTGAGGTTGCTGTGAGCTAGGCTGACACCATAGCACTCCAGCTGGGGCAACAGAGTGAGATTCTGTCTCAAAAAAAAGTTAGTTGAATATTTATAATATTTGTAGTGTCCTTTCTCAAATAAATATCAATGGCTTCATTCTGAAGGAGGCTACTAGGAGCAAGTTATGGTTCTTTAGGTCTAAGCATTTCAGCATCCCAAAGGAATCTATATATATGTCCTAATAGGTCTGTGGTTATGCCCAGGTGACTGAATTAATATTGTAATCAACCGAAAGTTGTCACAGAGCTCAGATTTTCAGGAATCAGTAAATGTAAAATATAAGTACTGTGACCATAGTGGATTTAACAGGTTAGAAAATCCATTGAACTTTCTCAGTGCTTCAAGATCGTTATTCTGAAAAATCAATTATGCATATGTAGGACAAACAAAAAGTTGGTTAGTTTAGATTTTGCATTGGCATTTGAGATAAGTAAGAGTTTGTGATATGTATAAACCAAATCTTTCCAGGCAAGTAGACAACATTTTGTTACAGTATACTTTAGAAATGTTTTTTTTATTCTTTTAAGCCTAGTGACATTTTACACAGATATGAAAAGATTTGAACATGAAAGCTGTGCAGAGTTATAATAATTTTGTTATTTATTATCTGCGTGACCTTGGACAACCTAATTTTTATGAACCTCAGATTTTTCATCTGTACAAAAGAGATAATAATATCTACCTCTGAGGATTAGTTTGAAGATTATGCTAAAAAATATGTACATAACACCTCAGCACAGATCAAGGAACCAAGAAGTTTAATAAAGATGCTGAGGTTTTGAAATATATATGTAATGGGCATTTATACAATTTTCATTCAATGACTAGAGAATAACATTCTAACTCAAGAACACACGTATGATTTACAAAACATGACTGCTTACTGTACTACAAAGTCATTCTAAACATATACCAAATCAATGTCCTAGAGAAGACATTATTTGACCAAAATATAAAAAAAAAAATTAGAAACCCAATAACAATAAAATGACAACCACATGAAAAAAAATATTACACATTGGAAATTTTAAAACTACTTCTAAATAAGCAAACAAGAAATAACAATGAAAATAAGAAAATATATACAACTAAAAAATAATGAACAAGGGATATATCAAGCTTGTGGGAAGTAGCTAAAGGCATTTTTAGAGGACAAAATATAGCCTTGAATGCACATCTAGTAAAGGAATAAAGGCTTAAATTATTCTTCCAAGCATTTAACTCAAGAATTTAGAAAATACCAACCAAGAAAATTCTAAGACAGCAGAAGGAAAGAAATAATAAAGAGAAAAGCAGAGATCCATCAAATAAAGGAAAAGGAAGCAATAAATAATATCAACAAAACTGAAGTTCTGTTCTTTGAAAAGACTAATAAAAGTGATAACTCTACATCAAAATTCAACAAGAAAAAATTAAGGAGTCTTCTGGAAAGATGACAGAGACTTAGGCATAGTTTTTTAATCTTGAATTCCCACATGAAAACAGACAGAATACCTAGATAACAAAACCCAAAACCATAGACAACATTTACAACAAAGCAAGGTAATCCACATCCCCCACAAAAAAAACAAGTGTACGCAAACCAGTAGCCACATGGTTTGCAAGACATTGGTGTCTGTGTGGAAGAAACCAAGGTTAGTTACATAGGACCAATATTTATGAGAACAGATCACCTCTTAGCTACACTCTGAAGAAAAACATCCAGGAGCAGAATCAAAATTGAACAGGGTAGGGATAAGAGTGGTAAGGATAAAAGCAGATCCAAACAAAATTGGGGGGAGGGAGGGGGGAGGGACTGGGGAATTGGGCCAGGAAATTCCAGGAAGAAAGCTGCCCTATTTGATTACTATATCAAAACAATGGAAGAGGAAGCTCTGAAGTTAGAAAAGAAATATTAAACTATGTGGGAAAACTAATTTTGTATAAAAACAAGTAAGAGAAAATTACCAAAGACAAATTCCCTATCACAAAAGTTATCACAAGGAAACATACAATGAGCAGAGTACTGTCTCTGTAGACAAGGAAAGCAAGCCCTAAACATATGCCCACCAGCAGCTTAAATTGTAGCATATACTTGCAAAATGAATGAAAAGGCATTAAAAATTACATAAGGTTGAAATAGCAGTGTAAATCAAAATTAGAAAAAAACTTAGAAATGAGGTGCTAAAGCTCAGAAAAGATTGTAAATGAAACATAAAGACTAAACTAAAAGGAACATAAAAGTACCTCAGATGATCAAAAGTGAAAAATAGAAAGTAAAGAATAGGAACTTTTAAAAAATCAAAACAATGAAAAAAGTGATGAAAAGGATTTGCTGGAAAAATGACAACTTGAAGAATGGGTCAAAAGTCCAACATCTACATTATAGAAGTCCCTAAAGTAGAAAATCACAGCAAAAGAACAGAGCAAGTACTAAACTTTTCTGACATAAAATGATTTGAAACTATGTATTGAAAGCACATACCATGTACCTAAAAATATCCAGTACGAACAACTAAAAGTAAGACATACACCAGAAAAATTACAGGACATTAAATTTTAAAAAATTATTTGATATCTACCCAAAAAATGAAGTGATTTATAAAGGAAAGAACATTAGATTAGCATCAGACTTTTCAGCAGCAATGCTTTCTATAAGAAGAAAACAGAATAACATATATAGGATACCTAGGGAAAGAATATGTGAGCCAGATTTTTTACATCCAGAAGACTGACTTTCAAATTTAAAAGGACAGAAAAACTGTTATTAAGATGTAAGAATATATCTCAGACAAGCAAAGGCTCAGAGAATTCACCAAGACAAGACCAGCCCTACAAGAAGTACTTAAAACAGCGTTACCCACGGAACATCATAATAATAATCCACGGATATAAAAACAACCAAAACCCAAAGATATTAAAGGCCAGATATTACAATGGCTCAAGACAGAAATCATAGCAACAACATCCAACCCAACAGAATGATCAGTAATCTACCTTACCTATCAGTTCTCTCAATAAATGTGAATGGCTTAAACTCTCCACTCAAGAGACATAGGCTGGCTGAATGGATAAGAAAATACAGGCCAAGTATATGCTGTCTTCAGGAAACACATTTAACCTGCAAGGATGCACATAGACTAAAAATAAAAGGGTGGAGATCAATATTCCAAGCAAATAGAAACCAAAAGAAGGCCGGTGTGGCAGTTCTAATTTCAGACGATTTAGTTTTTAAACCAACAAAAGTAGTAAAAGACAAAGAGGGTCAGTATATAATGGTGAAGGGCACAGTCCAACAAGAGGAGATAACAATTTTAAATATATATGCACCCAACTTAGGTGCACCCAGATTCATAAAGCAAACCTTACTGGAGCTAAGCAAATGGATTAATAGCAACTCCATAATCGCCGGAGATTTCAACACCCCACTGACGGCACGAGACAGATCCTCCAAACAGAAAATTAATAAAGAAATAATGGACTTAAACAAAACTCTAGAACAATTGGGTCTGACAGACATCTACAGAACATTCTACCCAAAATCCACTGAATATACGTTCTTCTCATCAGCTCACGGGACATTCTCTAAGATTGACCATATCCTAGGACACAAAGAAAATCTCAAGAAATTTAAAAAAATAGAAATCATACCATGTACTTTCTCAGATCACAGTGGAATAAAACTAGAAATCAACCCTAACAGAAACTCACATTTCTACACAAAAACGTGGAAATTAAACAACCTCCTACTAAATGATTACTTCGTAAATGAAGAAATCAAGACGGAAATAAAAAACTTCTATGAAGAAAACGACAATGGAGAGACAAGTTATCAACTCCTCTGGGACACAGCTAAAGCAGTTCTGAGAGGAAAGTTTATCTCCATAAATGCCTATAACCAAAAGGCAAGAAGATCACAAATAGACAATCTAATGAAACGACTCAAAGAGCTGGAAAAAGAAGAACAGACCAACCCCAAACCCAGCAGAAGAAGTGAAATCAACAAGATCAAATCAGAACTAAACGAAATTGAAAACAGGAAAGCTATTCAGGAGATTAATAAAACAAAAAGTTGGTTCTTTGAAAAAATAAACAAAATTGACACGCCATTGGCTAAGCTAACGAAAAGCAGAAAAGAGAAATCTCTAATAAGCTCCATCAGGAATGAAAAAGGAGATATCACAACTGATCCCAAAGAGATACAAGATACAATTTATGAATACTACAAAAATCTTTATGCACACAAACTGGAAAATGTGGAGGAAATGGACAAATTTCTAGAAACACACAGCCTCCCTAGGCTCAACCAGGAAGAAATAGATTCCCTGAACAGACCAATCTCAACAGCTGAAATAGAAACAGCAATTAAAAATCTCCCTAAAAAGAAAAGTCCCGGTCCAGATGGCTTCACACCTGAATTTTACCATACTTACAAAGAAGAACTAGTACCTATCTTGCAGAAACTATTCCACAACATCGAGAAGAACGGAAACCTCCCCGACACCTTTTATGAAGCGAATATTACTCTGATACCAAAACCAGGAAAGGATGCAACAAAAAAAGAAAACTACAGACCAATATCCCTAATGAATATAGATGCAAAAATTTTCAACAAAATCTTAGCTAACCGAATCCAGACACTTATCAAAAAAATAATCCACCACGACCAAGTGGGCTTCATCCCAGGGATGCAGGGATGGTTCAACATACGTAAATCTATAAATGCAATTCACCACATAAACAGAAGCAAAAACAAAGACCACATGATTCTTTCAATAGATGCAGAAAAAGCTTTTGACAAAATTCAACACCCTTTCATGATACGAACACTTAAGAAAATAGGCATAGAAGGGACATACCTAAAAATGATACAAGCCATATATGACAGACCCGTAGCCAACATCATACTGAATGGGGAAAGACTGAAATCATTCCCACTTAGAACTGGAACCAGACAAGGCTGCCCACTATCTCCACTTCTATTCAACATAGTGCTGGAAGTCTTGGCTACAGCAATCAGACAGGAAAATGGAATCAAAGGTATCCAAATAGGGGCAGAAGAGATCAAACTTTCACTGTTTGCTGATGATATGATATTGTATCTAGAAAACCCCAAGGATTCAACCAAGAAACTCCTGGAACTGATCAATGAATTTAGTAAAGTCTCAGGATACAAAATTAATACACAGAAATCAGAGGCATTCATATACGCCAACAACAATCTAATTGAGAACCAAATCAAAGACTCAATTCCCTTCACAATAGCAACAAAGAAATTAAAGTACCTAGAAATATATTTAACCAAAGAGGTAAAAGACCTCTAC
Organism: Microcebus murinus; assembly: GCF_040939455.1. NCBI lineage: Eukaryota > Metazoa > Chordata > Mammalia > Primates > Cheirogaleidae > Microcebus > Microcebus murinus. Next base: position 16,199,006 of record NC_134116.1, read on the forward strand.
AGGGAGAACTATGAAACACTGAGGAAGGAAATAGCAGAGGATGTAAACAGATGGAAATCCATACCATGCTCGTGGATCGGCAGACTCAATATCATCAAAATGTCTATACTACCCAAACTGATCTACAGATTCAATGCAATACCTATTAAAATCCCATCAGCATTCTTCACAGATATAGAAAAAATAATTTTACGCTTCGTATGGAACCAAAGAAGACCCCGAATATCAAGAGCAATTCTAGGCAACAAAAACAAAATGGGAGGCATTAATATGCCAGATATTAAACTATACTACAAAGCTGTAGTAATTAAAACAATATGGTATTGGCACAAAAACAGGAATATTGACCAGTGGAACAGATGTGAGAATCCTGATATAAAACCATCCTCATATAGCCGTCTCATCTTTGACAAAGCAGACAAAAACATACGCTGGGGAAAAGAATCCCTCTTCAATAAATGGTGCTGGGAAAACTGGATAGCCACCTGTAGAAGGCTAAAACAGGACCCACACCTTTCACCTCTCACAAAAACCAACTCACGCTGGATAACAGACTTAAACCTAAGATATGAAACTATTAGAACTCTAGAGCAAAAAGTTGGAAACACTCTCCTAGACATCGGCCTGGGCAAAGAGTTTATGAAGAAGTCCCCAAAGGCAATCACAGCAGCAACAAAAATAAATAAATGGGACATGATCAAACTACAAAGCTTCTGCACAGCCAAAGAAATAGTCATGAAAGTAAACAGACAACCTACAGAATGGGAGAAAATTTTTGCATCCTATGCATCCGATAAGGGACTGATAACTAGAATATACTTAGAACTCACGAAAATTAGGAAGAAAAAATCAAATAACCCCATTAAAAAGTGGGCAAAGGACTTGAACAGAAATTTTTCTAAAGAAGACAGAAGAATGGCCAACAAACATATGAAGAAATGCTCAACATCTCTAATCATCAGGGAAATGCAAATCAAAACCACAATGAGATATCACTTAACCCCAGTGAGAATGGCCTTTATCAAAAAATCTCCAAACAATAAATGCTGGCGTGGTTGCGGAGAGAGAGGAACACTCCTACACTGCTGGTGGGACTGCAAACTAGTTCAACCTCTGTGGAAAGCAATATGGAGATACCTTAAAGCGATCCAAGTGAATCTACCATTTGATCCAGCAATCCCATTGCTGGGCATCTACCCAAATGATCCAGTGACACTCTACAAAAAAGACACCTGCACTCGAATGTTTATAGCAGCACAATTCATAATTGCAAGGCTGTGGAAACAGCCCAAGTGCCCATCAATCAAAGAATGGATTAATAAAATGTGGTATATGTACACCATGGAGTACTATTCAGCTCTAAGAAACAATGGTGATATAGCACACCTTATATTTTCCTGGTTAGAGCTGGAACCCATACTACTAAGTGAAGTATCCCAAGAATGGAAAAACAAGCACCAGATATATTCTCCAGCAAACTGGTATTAACTGAGTAGCACCTAAGTGGACACATAGGTGCTACAGTAATAGGGTATTGGGCAGGTGGGAGGGGGGAGGGGGGCGGGTATATACATACATAGTGGGTGAGATGTGCACCATCTGGGGGATGGTCATGATGGAGACTCAGACTTTTGGGGGGAGGGGGGGAAATGGGCATTTATTGAAACCTTAAAATCTGTACCCCCATAATATGCCAAAATAAAAAAAAATAATTAAAAAAAAAAAGATGTAAGAATATAAATATTGCAAGATATAAGTCATATCATTCCAATGAGCCTCTAAACTACTAAAAACATGCTTCAAACAACCAAAATGAATTCCAAAAGTGACTCTAAAACTGTAGTCCCCAACCCCTGGGCCATGCACCGGTACCAGTCCATAGCCTGCTAGAAACTGGTCTGCACAGCAGGAGGTGAGCTGCAGGCAAGCAGCCTCAATTGTATTCACAGCTGTTCCCCGTCTCTTGCGTCACTGCCTGAGCTCTACCTCCTATCAGATGAACGATAGCATTAGATTCTCACAGGAGCGACCCCTACTGGAAACTGCTCATGCGAGCAGGATGTAGGTTGTGCAAACTAAGGATGTAGGTTGCACACTCCTTAGGAGAAGCTAACGCCTGATGATCTGAGGTGGAGCTGAGACGGTGATGCTAGCGCTGGGGAGCAGCTGCAAATACAGATTATTATTAGCTGAGAGGTTCGATTGCACATAAATGTAATGCACTTGAATCATCCCGAAACTGTCCCCTCCACCCCCAGTCTGTGGAAAAATTGTCATCCATGAAACCGGTTCCTGGTGCCAAAAAGATGGGAGACTGCTACTCTAAGACATTGGCATAAGAACCTACGTTGCTATGTAAGAACTAAGACTACGTAAGGATTAAAATGTAGAGTAAAATATGTAATAACTACTCTGGAAATGTGGGTATAGTAGAGATGTATAAATGAGGAGGCAAATGGGAGAATACGTGCAGACACTTTTAAAATATTCTCTGGTGGTCTCGGTTGTGTTAGGTATTTGTTATTCTGAATGATTTTGCAACATCATGTTGTACCTTGGAACAAGGAAACTTTGCCAAGGACTCCTAGAACCCATGAGCCAACTGGAAAAAACGTCCAAGTAGCGCAGTTGGGATCATTTGACTTATAATAAGAATAAAAATTGAAATGGACTGAAATCCATCAATTATGCTTAAATCTTGAGAATGACATTTTAAAAATAGTGATTATTCACCTTAAGAGGATGATAGAAAATCAATCAACTAATTGTTAAATTAACAATTAATTTAATTAATTATTAAATTAACAATTAATTTAATTAATTAACAATTATTAAACTAATAAGTAAAGGTCAATCATCAAGCATTTATCTTGCCTTTCCATATGAATTATACCACTGGGTAATCAAATAACACAGGAGATAAAGTACCTCATTATAATACTATTCCAGATAATAAATAAAAAAGAAATGACAATTTTGCAAACTGAATGAATCAGTGGATCCAAACAATGAACATCCATCAATACCGCTAACGTCACGAAAAAAGAAACACACAGACATTATGTGCCTCCCGATGGAAGAACCTACTGCCACCCATGGCCTTGCCAAAGAGATCAAAGCTAAGTCTGTCTGGTGAAGCCTCTGGATCCAGCTGCCACTCTTTGGGAACTAGGGTACAGATTGTGTTGAACTATACCATTAGTGCGCAGTTAGCAAAATCCAGACACCTGTCAACTACAGGTCAAATGGCCCAGGTTCCTCCCTTGTAAGAGGAAAAAAGGATAACCAATAGATTAAAAGAAACAAAAGTCATTGCAGAAAAATCAGCAAGATCCATCCTTCAGTGATGCCTTCAGGTCCAAATTACTCAACTACTAATAACTCTATGCAAATTGAGTTGAACTTCTAGGCTCTTAAATTTTACATTAAAGTGCATAATTCTGGAAATACCTTTTAACTTAAAAGTTTAAGACTTTAAAAATATCATCTCTATATTGTTTGAACATTGCAATTGATTTGTTTTTGATCATTAATTCAAAGAATTGTTATCTGGTGCACTTGAATGTTTTAGGTTTACAAACAAAGTGAAACCACAAAAAGGTCTTTTTCAACTAATCTTTGATTTTTTTTCAAAACAAACTCTATGTAAATGCGTCGCTCATCCCCTTCCCTTTTCATTCCTACATCTCTGATATGTTTATATGCAGAATAATCAGTTACTGACTCCTTTCATAGCTGTAATTTACAATTTCAGATCTAAAATTACTTATTGTAAAATAGGTCCCTGTATTCTGTATGTTTTGATCATTATTTCAAGTGATTGTCAGTATCTTTTAAATCCAGAAGAGGGCACTGCAGAGCAGCGTAGCTCTGAATTCTTTGTGGCCAGCAGTCTGAGGATGTTCTTTGCTAAAAGAAATATGCAAAGCTTTACTATAGAAATAAGAAAAACTGAGAAGATAACTAGATAATCACTGTAGGCCTTCTTTATTATAAAAAGGAATAGTTAAAATATATAACTATCTAAATACATATTCAGGATATCAAATATAATATCAAATATAGAGAGGAAAGGAAAAAGATTATATGGAGAGGTAAATAGATATCCTTTCCTTCTTTCAAGAACATCCCAAAGATGAATCTGATAGTTCTCTTTTGCAAGATTTATTCTTCTGCTACTTATGCTGTTAGTTAGGCAAACAGTTCTCATGTACTCCCTTGTACAGATTGATATTGTATTTTGTTTTAATCAGTTCAAGTTGAAGTCAAAGGAGATTCAGTAGGCTTTTTAGCAATCTATGCAGTAGAATTTTAGCAATGTGCAGAAATCATGTAGGCAGTCATATACTAGATATTATCCCACAGGTGTTTCCTAACACGAAACTGCAGGGCCAGTCGACAGGTGATTGGATTCACACTGCCATATTACACCAGGGGGCAGATGACTAAGGCGTGTCATTGTCCTTTGAAGACGAAATGAGTTGTGGGATCTGCAGTCCTCTCCTAAAACTCGCTGTCACAAGGCCTCTGCAACCTGGGCCTGTCTCCTGACTGTGTGTTTTTAGGTGTCAAAAGAGCAGATGCTCCACCACGAGGCCCTTCAGCTGAGTCTTCTGTCTCCAAAAGCAGCTTGAAACAACGTTCCTTAGGAGATGTGCGATCAACTCAGGGGGGTTAAATCAATGCCAAAGTCACCTCTTTAGGGGAGGGGGGGAGATGTAAGAACGTTTCCTGACACATCATTGGAAATAGCATAGATACGCTACCATGAAAATGTAATTTCCAAATAAATGACATTCACTCTTTTCTCCTTGTTCACACATTAATTTATTCTCCTAAGAGTTCTGGTGAGTAATGAAACCAATTCAGTTTTTCATTATTGAAAAGGAAAATGAACAAGCCACCTTTTCCTCAAGAGGAGGAAGTTGCCAACGTGTTCGATGATCTCACCCTCTATTATGGATCTGCTGGAAATAGGAAGACCAGATTGCTAATGACAGTGTTATCTAGGTTGTCCGTTGTGGTTGAAAAGACCAGTGTGTGACTCTGGTTCTTTTTCACCTATGTCCAAGTGGACATATTGTTTGACGTTATGGCATTTGTTTATAGGTTTGTTTGCAGACAGAGTTTGGGGAGTGTATCTTCTGGTTCATTGTCAGCTCCCAGGATTGTTTTATTCTTAGTCCTCTTCTCTGGAGTAATGTTCTCATTGCCAACTAGGAAGAAACCCTGAATGCCCATCTCATTTGTCCCCATGCCTGTAGACAAAACAGCCCCTAAACTCTTGAGTCATAGACCAGGAACCTGCAGCAGACACTACGTGGATTAGAGAACATTTATTAAACAATGACAAATAAGGGGTCCAATATTCAGTTCAACGTTAAATTCTTTGGAAACTGAAAAGCCTATTAAGATGAAGGACGACATTGTCACCGAGATACGCCGCCAGCGAACCATCCCATAGCTGTGACATGGAGCCCCACGAGTTTGTCCACAGTTCTGTCCAAATAAAAATAAAAATGGAAAAGAATGTTAAATAATAGAATCAATCATATGATGACACTTTAGTGAAAAACCCTCATGTTTAATGTTTTAGCAATGTCATCTGTTTAATGATATGTCAGTGTATTGTCCTTTACATTCCCAAACTAAAGTCATACTTTTGTCATTTTCAGCTTCGCAAGTCTGTTTTCAGCATCAGGGCAAGAAACCTTCTAGAAAAGGAGACGGCAGTCACTAAAATCTTAAGGTAACACCAATAAATGTTGATACCTATTTAAACACAAATGGGATTAGAGTAAGCAAAAAAGAGCCTTCTTTTAAAATGAACTAAATTTTCTGAGCACCCACATATACTTTCTGCTAGAAAGTAGCTTTGAGAATCCAGTTGCTGACAAATAATATCAAAAATATTATCGATGTCTTTCCTAAAAAAATGGCTCAGTAGGCCATTTCTTTTCTTTTCGTGTATTTTAACATAAACTGTAAGTATAAACATTTACAAGAAGGTGAAAAAAAATAACCCGCTGTTAATCTTAACAGTTTTGTATCTTTTGTGATATCTAAAGGAGAGACCACAATCTAAAGGAAAAATAAAAGTAAACTACTGAAAAGTAATTATGATTTATTAATCTATGAAGAATGAAGTTATTGACAATATAGTAAAAATAAAAAGCATACCCATTGCAGAATGCTTATAAAAACATACGATTTTAATGCTGCTTTCTAAAATATGCCTTGAAATGAAGTATCAATAAGGAAAATTAAACAACCCACTTAAGAATATTTTATAAGACTGTATGTTATAATATAGAGTAACATGATGGGTATAAAAATGCATAAGCATTTGGAATATCGTGTACTGGTGAATATCTTACATAGATGTATGTAAAGGATGCAACTCAATATTGGGAGCCGGAGGTAGGACAGCTCAAGAGGTAAATGGACAAATTCACACTAGGAACCCTTCTCCAAACTGTGGTAAATGGAAGGAGTTCTAGTTCTCTTCTACTCGATTCATTTCTAGGAATAGTCATTAAAGCATCCTCCCCTGAATGTCTATTGCTATAACTTGGAAACTGTAATGAAGAAATAAAGCTAAGTATATATGATTTGAGGAACTATTTTTACTTTATAATACTACCTTAAATTTGTGTGCAAAAAAAAAAAAAAACAAAACTTTAACTAATCAAGACAATATTGGCTGACATTCATGTATAGAGTTGAGTACATGTTGGAGTAGCCTTTATGAGGTAGAAATAAATATTTCTGGGGTTTGTGTATTATTACCACAAAATATGATGAGCTAAACATACAAGGTCTCATTGGAATAGACAACCTGCATCCCAACTTAGGTTGGATGGTCACTCCATCCTGGTATTACCATCAGATCATGCCATGAGGCTGGCCCTGAGCCACACATGGGTCATTCGAGACCATTACCCAAGCTGTAACTGCTCTGGACCAGTTCATAGTAGGGTCCTACAGCAATGCCGATCCACTCAGTAGGAAGAGAAACTCTCCCTCAAACAAGAAACTACCCACAAGGGCATTATAATACTCTGAGTCTACATTGAAAATCTACCTGCCAAATCAGGAACCAAAATGACCCCGTTCACCTGTCCAGAACAACTGCTTCCAGTAAGTGTGAATGTTCCCTGGGGCATCGAGAGAATTTCCAGGGCAGAAGCAGACGGGGATGTTTGTAAGGAAGAGATTTCCAGCCTCACTTCCCTCTGAAGTCTTCTTAAAATTGATCCACCACTTTCCCCTTTCCACCTCCTTTCCCTATCTACCCCTCTCTCAGTTCTCAAGAGGAAAGTGAAACTCTCACCTATACACAAACTATGGTGCGTATGGATCTGGGATGTAGAATCTTCTGGGTTGCCAAACAAAAGGACTATTCCCATGTGGCTTTCTCCAAAAAAGGGTCTCTTTGGACCACATGTTGTTATTAATCCAGGTGACAATGTTTTGGCAACTGTCCTTCCCAGAATTCATCTGCCTTAGAGTCAGGCCATAGCAATAACCTGGTTGTCCCAGGGGCTTACGATTACATGTTATTTGAATTGAAAAATAAAGCCAGACTTTTTCTGACAGATTGAGCTGATTGGTTTGACAATGAAAACTGACTTAATAGGTGCACAATGTCATAAAATTGAGTGCGTTGGACCGATGAGAGCCTCCAATGTTTCCTCAAAATTCTATTCCTGCACAAACACAATAGTGCTAAAAATTACATTCTTTACTGGTATTTAACATGGCAAGGAAAAAATTTAGTTGTTGGTTTTTAAACATACAGAAATGTTCATTTTAATTTTATGGTGTACATAAGCAAACATTTTAAGATCACCAGGGAGTATGGAGTTCTTCAAACGTGCCTAGCAGTGGTGTCGTTTGAGGGCAACTCAGAGCCAATTGTATGTTACAATAGCCCAGCATACTACAGCTCCTGCGTGCTACCTGAGCTATGTTACCCTGTGAATCTCACAAAATAAAATGCTACAATTTGGACTCAAACAGGATTTTTTAAAATACAGATTTGAGCTCAGAAAGCCATTTAGCTTTTTCTTCTGTAAAAATGGGTTTCTCGTTGCTGCTACACTAGTCTCTGCATGAATTAAGGACAAGTGCAAGATAATAAACTGATACTTTCTTTGGGAATACTTACCTTTTTACCACTAGTAGTAATGCTGTCATAACTGCGTTATAATGTAATCCATTAGTTAGTGTAGGGGTGAGGGGAAACTTGCCATTTCCCTCAAAAGTTTGCTGAAAGATCAGCTCACAATTATGGCAGATTAATAAGAGAAATGTTTATTTACCACGCACATAGAGAGTGATTACCCAGTAACCCAATGAGATCCAGATATTTTTATACCTGCAATTTCAAAGGGAGAGGGGGATGAGCAGTATAGGTAATTCTGTTTAGGGGCAATACATGGTTGCTAGGGAGGCCGAATGGATGGGGGAAACTGATTGACCTTTAAATGAGTCTCTTAGCCAATTAAATTAACCTGAGGGATACATATTATATTTAAATGATTTGGGCCAGTACTAGTTACATTCTTGATCCTCTTTCTTGCAATATATTGAGATAACAGAGAGAGGAAGGGTGGTCAATCCCCCCTTTGATCTTTTTGATCCGTCAGTCCGGTTTATGCAGATAGAGGGAAAGCTCCCCCTCCCCCAGTGCTTTTTGATCTTGAAAGGCCTTTAATTCAAAATATTCTGTATACCAAGGAGTCATATTTCGGGGTGAAGTTTCCTGAGCTCTTTCATTAGAAAGTCAAGAATAGATTGGGTCCTCGTCTACCGGTGTTTGTGGGCATTGTTCTATGCTGTTTTCCAAGGGGCAACACAGCTATAAAGATAAAGGGGAAAAAAGAAATCTGCAAGAAAGAAAAGTAGTCTCAGGGCAATGGATTCAGTAACCTTCCACAGAATGGGAAAGTCTCAATGTCTTCTTACGGCCTCTAGAGACTCCCCTCCCCTAGGCTTCAACCTTTCCCTCTGTTAATTCTCTCTGTAACTCCGCCTGGGCTCCTGGTAGCATAGAAGTGGACTCTCCCAGGACCATTTGCATTTTGAAAGCAGGCATTTAAAAGAGGAAATAGACTTTAAGACAAGGAGGATGCAGATTCAGTCTTCTAGTAGATGGATCTGCCTGGATGCACATAAAACTATTCTGGCAGAGACTGTCGTTTTAGTGCTCCATCACTCTCGACTTTCTCCAGTTTTTGACTGTCATGGAATTATTGTCTTTAGTCTCATCTGAGATATTCTTTGCTAGGGAGGTAAGAGAAGCATAGGGACCCCTGCTGAACCATTTTGGCAAGTCCATCACAGGTGGGTGTTTGTCCTGATTTGGGTGCAGATAGGGGTAAATTGCCTAATCTTTAAATTCGGTGTGATATAATAGGAAGATATTTTATGAAATATTATTGTCTCAGAAATAACTTTCAAAAAAATAACAAATATTTAGGAAAAATCAAGGAAAGCAAATCTCTGATATAATGTATCTGGAGGTCTGGCTGTGAAAACAGGTAGTTTATTTAAATTCTCAGTTCTCTCATCCATTCAGCAGGAGCCTGGAAGAGGTGATCTTCAGGGTCCCTGCAGTTCTAAGAGGATGCAAGGCCCAGTGTTAGAAGGCCTGGCTGACACTGGGCTCTTCTCTGTATCTTGGAGTAGCTCACTTACCTGACCCTCAGTTTTCTCACCTGCCTTTGCCGTGGAGACTACCCAAAAGGGTTCTCTGAATAACTATTGATCAAGCAAAGTGAAATTTAATACTTATTCCAGTGAGGGAAACCACCACTTCAATAGTCCTAATAATATGTCAGAAGGGATAGATCACAATTGGATATTTATAAGGTTTGGGTTTGGGTTTAAGTGCTTGTAGGATGGAGATCTGATTGAAATTGGGCAGAATTCTTGACATGAATTTAGGAATGTTACAGGTCATCAACAGGGTAACAATTACCGTTCTCGGGAGAGAGCAGTGTGATTGGGGACCAGGAAGGGAAGGTGACCTGCCCGGTACCACTTCCCTGCTTTCCATGTTCTTTCCTCCCACATCGGTTCAACATTTCAGTTGCTCAGTGAGAGTTTGCCCTTCGTTTTCCTTTTTCCCTTTTGATTTCAAGGATCTAAGAAGAGCGAAAAATAATGGTGATGCTATGCTGCCATCTTCACGTGTGAAATTTTTCCTTGTGTGCCCTTAAAATTTTTAAACATACACATGTAAATACCTTTAAAAAATAAATAAAACTGATTTTTATAAATAGTCTTTTAAAAAGTGTGGGATTGATCGATCTCGTTGGGCAGGATCTTGGCAAAAATCTTGATGAAGACCAATTATTTTTAAGTGTCTGGTTTGACCAGTTGAACAACCAGTTGTCTGGAGCTGGGGTCTGGCCCAGCAGTCTACATACAGTTCAGATAAATGAATTTTGGAAAAGTGCCTGCAGCCAGCTAGGAAGTGGCTGACTGGTTAACAGCTTTGCCTTCCTGCACGAGTCAATTCACGCTGATGCAGAGGCCTGAGTCCTCAGCCCTGCTAAGTAGGCCGTGGGGTTGCCAGTGGTCTCGGTTTCCAGGGTACCCCCATTTCCAAATATCCATCTTCCATTTGAAACAGGATCCACATTATTCCAGCAAAAAGTATGTTATAGACATTACCATGAACAGGAAATTCCAGCCCACAGAGGAACAAGTCTTTCAGAGAGGAAGGGCCCTAGAGCCTGAGGCCTGTGACTCATGGGTAGAGCCACCCATTTCTACACATAAATCATCTTTAATTTGTGTCCTTATACTTATTATTTTTAAACAATCAGTTGATGTTTTGAGAAATAGAAATGACATTTTGGATATATTTGAGAACTCTTCGATGAGGAAAAAAAAAGAAGGTGGGCCGTTTATACAGAACTTAAGAATACTGGCACATGCATTTGCAGGTGATTCACTTGCACAAACAGGCATCTGTGTGTTGTTTTGTTCCAGACTTATCTAATGAGTTTTGTGAAAGAGAGGATGTTCCACCACCAAAATTTTAAAATCCGAGGTTGCTATTAAATTTGCTGCTGTTCTGCCTTAGACTCTATCGTTCAGCTCCACTAAAGAAAGCCTCTTTTCAAAAGGCAGTGACCTTTCCTCTGCATCAGATGAAATCAAAAACAAATAGCAATGTGCTTTCAAAAGCATCACTGCCTCTACTGAGATTTCCTCTAATTCAAAGCCCTGAAATTGAGCAAAAATGCATTATCATCCCTGCTAGGCCGAGTGAATAGAGAAATGTCAAAATAAAATAATTAAACATTTTACATTAGTTTAGAAAGCTCCAGTCTTTTGTGGTTTGCCAAGAGTACCTCATTAGCTAGGACAGAATCTTTATAACCTTTTTGAATGCTCTGTCTGGTATGATATTTGCATTCTGATATTTGGTTTTATAATATAATTGTCTTTGCCATGCACTTATATTAATAATTTGTAAATGTCTAAGGAATAGTCTTTAGTTGAGCGCCACTTACTACAAAAAAATTAAGCACATTTAATGAAATGTATAGGGTTAGGCTTTCTCTTATTATTTGAAAAGAATCATTATTATTGACTACAAATTCAATGTATGTACAACTTAAAATATATAAATCACTACATATTTATTAACCTTCAGTTTTTTTAAGTGACACTAGCTGAATTTTCTTCCTGAAAGAAAAGTGCTCCTAAGACATTCATTCCTTCATTCAAGATATATTTCTATAGCATCTTCTACGTGCCAAGCATTTTATCCCATTTGCTTTTTCCCATTTGGCAAGTTCTCTTTTTACTATTACTGTTTCTTCAGTGAGCCCAGCCATTCAGCAACTTTGGAGTAGGTCAGGTTATGTCTCTGCAGCTCCACATTCAAGGCATGACTAGCAAGACACCCTCAACAGCGCTGGAGGCCCTGAGTGCCTTGCAGCATCTCACACACCTCTGAGCCGGACTCGCTAACCCTCCGTGGACTCCAGATGTGGGGAGGGCAGGTGCTGGACTGACCCTGCAGATGAGAAGGAGGAGGACAGATATCCTTGACACTCGAGGTTTGGGTTGACCTCCTGAGACAACAGCAATTTTTGATTACCAACATTTGGCAAAAATAACCCCAAATTTTAAGAAAACAGAGTATTGAGAATCATGTCATAAATATGTATCTTTATGATTCTATTAATGCTGCCTAGGTGTTGTTTTTTCCTTAAGATTTTCCTGACACTTAAATACTCTTGTAGATTAGTTGAAAGATTATTTGGAGATAAGGAAACTAAGTATAGATGAAAATTAAGTGTATTCAGAGAACTACAAACAAAGGAGATAGGATCTGTAGGTATATGCATTTGTACAAAACATAAACTAGTAAAAATTTTAAAGTGGCAAAATATAACTAAATTGAACTAAAATAATGTATTCTATCTTCCCAGATAATACATTATTTGTGGTAATCAAAATATCTTATATTTCATTAAGATAGTATATGATTTGTTGATTAATTCTGGATAAACCCAAAGTGATTGTAATAGTGCTATGGATTAGGAGGGCTACTATTGAATTTTTCCAAAAAGGGGTGGAAAGATTCTTTTTCTAGCATATTATGGGGGTACAAATGTTAAGGTTACGTACATTGCCCTTGCCCTCCTCCCCCCTCGACTCAGAGCTTCAAGCCTGTCCATCCCCTAGTTGGTGCCCAACGCAGTCATTATGTATGTATATACCCATCCCCTCCCCCCCACCTGCCTGACACCAGATAAATGTTATTCCTATATGTCCACTTAGGTGTTGATCAGTTAATACCAATTTGCTAGTGAGTACATGTGGTGCTTATTTTTCCATTCTTGGGATACTTCGCTTAATAGAATGGGATTAATAAAATGTGGTATACGTATACCATGGAGTACTATTCAGCTATAAGAAACAATGGTGATATAGCACCTCTTGTATTTTCCTGGCTAGAGCTGGAAGATTTTTTTCTAGTAGACTTTTCTTTTGAGCAGTTTTAGGTTCACAGCAAAACGAAACAAAGGTGCAGAGAGTTGCCATATACCCATATACTGCCCCCACACAAGCTCAGCCTCCCCAGCTATCAACATTCCCCACCAGAGTGGTGCATTTGTTACAAATGATGAGCTTACATCGACATTTCACCATCACCCAAAGTCCCTAGTTTAAATTAGGGTTCACTCTTGGTGTTGTACATTCTATGGGTTTGGGCAAATGTGTAATGACAATGTATCCTCCTTTATGGCACCACACAGCGTAGCTTCACGGCCCTAAAACTCCTCTGTGCTCTGCCTATTTGTGCCCCTCTTTCCCCAACCCCTGGCAACCACCAATCTTTTTACTGTCTCCACAGACATCTGCATACATAGAAATACATAGATATGTGACTCCACAGACACGCATAGATGTCCATAGCAGCTTTATTCATAATTGCCAGACCTTGGAAGCAACCAAGATGTCCTTCAGTAGGAGAATGGATAAATAAACTGTGGTACAGCCAGACAATGGATGAAAAATAAATGAGCCATCAGACATGAAAAGACATGGAGGAAACATGAACACACTTTACTAAGTGAAGGAAGTCCATCTGAAAAGGCTACATACTGTATGACATCTGGGAAAGGCAAAACTATGAAGAGGGAAAGACATTTTAACAAGCTCTTTCCTTTGTTATTGCACCATTATAGCGTAAAGTAATAATATAGGACAAAATAACACTTAACTGTAGAAAAATTGGGCACTACGGTTTCTGCAACATTTGCAAAATTTCACCTTTATTATAATAACAAGTTTGATCTTTGCATTATAATTTACACATTTCCAAATCAGTTGGAAATCAGTTCCAAATTAGTTGGGTTACTAAATTTAAGCCCCAGTGAATGATGTGGGGTAGTAGACATTTTATTTGGTGAATTTTAATAGATACACTCAGTGCATGGATTTCTCATGAGTTAATTTTCTATTTTGTTTCTAGTATGCACACAAGATAAAGACATTCAAGGTTTCTTTTATTTTCTACCTACAATGAGGTTCTGGTCACCCATATATTTGCATAGCTGTCTATGACAGCATTTTTGTGAATAACACAAGATTAGGAAGAACTAAGCTGCCATTGCTATTAAAGAGCGGGCTCCATTTACTCAGGACAGAGCTGACTCACAAAGGAGTAGTAAATGCAGCTTTTTTCCCCTTCTCAGCAAGAGGCCATTACCAAGGAGCTCACCCATTAGCATCCGCTGTTGTGTCTACTTGGGCTGATCACATTGTCACTCTCTTGGAGTCAGGTAGGAGCCATTTCCAGGAAATACTCATTATCTGTTCTCGTACACAGTTATACAGTCGTAGTTTTACATAATTACCATTGAAGGACTATTTTCCTGTTGTCTGCTAATGTGATTACATTACATTAACCAACCTCTGATAATACTTTAAAATGTATTACCTTGTGGCACTCAAGATTTGAGTAAAATCCCACAAACGCAATGCTCTGCAAAGTTACATTGCAGTACCTTTAGATGGTAATTACATTTAATACCAGATGGTAGCGTGTAATCTAACTTTTCTATAATGAGTGAAAATAATTTGAAGACTCCTAGGCCTCTTTCTTTCATTATAGAATGTGCAGGCTTTTCCCACACCCTTGTTCTGGGACATTAAGAAAGAAGACATGGAGACAAAGAAGAAAGGAACCGGGGACCCCCTGCTACTGTGTCTATAAACAACTGGTGGTGTTTAAAGGCTAATAAAGCTCCAAAGATCTCTCTTATAACCATAATCTTTGGGCCAATTTTAAAATATTTTAGATGGAGAAGTGTCAAGAAAAATAGAGACAATTTCAACACATGATTCTCTTCCCCCAGCCTCCATAAGAGATCATATATATATATATATATATATATATATATATATATATATATATATGGCTATCATATAAGGGGCAATTGAAATTCCACAGCACAAAGGCAATGCAGGGAGAAAAAAAAAAAAGAATCAATCTTTCATATGTTTTTTTTCAAAGGCTTGGCAAGAAACCAGAGGTAATATTTTTGCAACTGGGAATGCGTGTTTGCTGAAGAATATTCCCACATTTGAATCATCCTCAGGGGTCCTCATCTTGTTTTACTTTCAAAGGTAGAGAGGGCATAGCATTAACCCCAACTGGGAAAAGGAAAATGCCTCACTGTAATTCTCCTCCAGGGAACAGGAATAAAGGGATTACATGTGCCTGCATAATGGAGAATTTCCTCACTCCGACAAGACAAAAGACTTCATTATTTTTCACCAGACACTTGAAGCCTTGTGCCTCCCAGTCCTAGAAGCCAAGTGGGCAGACCAATTTTTCTTTTTTAACATTAAGCCACTAGATGGAGTTTCTAAGAAACTGGCCTTCTCGTACTTGCC
Source organism: Microcebus murinus (assembly GCF_040939455.1). Classification (NCBI taxonomy): domain Eukaryota; kingdom Metazoa; phylum Chordata; class Mammalia; order Primates; family Cheirogaleidae; genus Microcebus; species Microcebus murinus. Next base: position 16,214,441 of record NC_134116.1, read on the forward strand.
ATTAGGAAGAGATATAGGGAAGATGTAAAAGACCTTGATACCATGACACGACACAATCACAATCTTTCCCCTAAGAAAAGTGAGACCATTCTTGAAGATCACAGTGTGTTTTTTTCAAAATCATTAAAGCAAAGCGGTTTTTTCTCTGGGCAGCAAATAAGTGAAACATTTTCTTCCTGAAAACATCTTCTTTTATCTTTATGTGAGACCAAAAGGCATCTCAGTCCTAATGAAAAATTTAAAGTGGCAAAATATAACTTAGTTGAACATTCAAGTACTTCTCCTTCTGGGTAAATCTATTACTAACTGAGTAACTTTAGTGATGTGTGCATCTCATTTTTCATATGTAAAATATTAAAAGTCTCAAACTCCTTAGTCATCCACTATTTCAGCTTGCGAATAGATTCCTATAAGACAAGATATATGGAGACCATGTTCCCAGTGACAGATCGGATCTCCAGGTTAAGAAACTGAAATAAACGCAGCTGTTAAGAGTCTGCTCTGCTCCACACTAGCTTTCAGGTTTCCTTAATAGCTTTCACATACAACACAGATAAAGAGGGATAAATTTTCTAGTTGCAAGAAGAAATGTCTAATTTTTTTTTCAGAGTCTCATCCAACACAGGTATACAGCGCATCATTCTTGAGTAGCACAGTGTTCTGACTTGAGATAAAAATTAAAATTATTTAACTCCCCCATGAAAAAGCATATTTTAAACACCTGCTGTTTTGTTTGTGATTATCTTCATGCTTCTTAAGCATGAATGATCAGGAAAGAAATTAAAATATTTGATCTTTACAGAATGTCAAGATTCATTCATTCAACAAATGTCTGTTGAGTGCCTACTGTGTACAAGAACTGGGAAAATGATCATGAACAACTTTAAAGACAACCCCTGCTCTCGTAGAGCTCTTTGGAACTTGGTGTATGTGAGGAACTGAAAGACCAAAGAGAGTGGCGTGGAGAGAGTGAGGTCCAGTCTGGTAAAAGATGACACTGGACAGGGGGATTAGAGGGAGACCAAACAGGGCTTTGCAAGCCACCCTGGGATTTAGACTTCATCTTTTTCTCAAGGGCTATCGGAAGGTGAAAGTTTTAAGGCAGAGGTAATAACTGCATTACTTATCTATTGCTGCATAACAAAGTACTCCAAAGCTTAAATGACTTAAACAACACATTTTTTATCTCACAGTTCTAGCCAGGAATCTGAGCATAGCTGAGCTGCGTCTCTGGCTTTGGGTCTTTCTCGGAGTTGCATGCATTTGGACTTGAATGGGAAGAAGCCCCTTCCTAGATCACGCGGTTATTAGTAAGCTTCAGCTCCTCGTGGGCTGTTAGACGAAGGCCTCGGTTGCCCCCACGTGGTTAGCGGGAGGCTGCTCTCAATTAACAGGTGGATCTCTCCGTGGAGCACCATGGAACAGGGCAGCTTGCTTCCGAAGAGCAAGCGAGAGGGCAAGAGGGTGTCAGCAAGAGAGAGTGCTAGGAAGACAGAAGTCACAGTATTTTGTAAACCTGTCCCGTCACTTGTGCCTTCTGTTCCTTAGAAGGAAGTCACTAAGTCCTGCCCACACTCAAGGTGAGGGGATCACCCAAGGGCACGAGAACCAGGAAGCATAGTTGGGGCCAGGGTCAGAAACCTGTCTACCAGGACAACATTGAGGCTGCTCATCTCAGAAAACACTTGCCTTGCAATAACAAGACATGACACTTAACTGAGTGTGGGTGCGTGGAGACCAGGCCGGAGGCTGTAGCACCAGTTCGTAACAGACGTCACTGTTGGTCAGAGTCAGAACCGAGAAGACTTACCTTCCAACTTGGTCCTCTGCCACAGTCCCCAGCACGCTGTAGAATATTTTAACATCAACCATGACATGGGACAAGATAGCATAGGAAGTAATCGCAACTAAAATTTAAATAAAGTGTCAGTGCTTCCAAAGTACTTTCACATTCATAATCATCTTTGCTTCTTCCAGTTCCCTATGAAGTCAGCAGGAAAGGCATTATTGTTCTCTACACTTTACACATGGAAAACGCAGGCTCAGAGAATATGTGTCACCTGCCTAAGGTCCCCACAGCTTGTGGGGACCTTAGGCTGAAGTCAGAAGTGTGTGGTTCTAAGCGTTGTGTTTTTTCAACTGATCTGCGTGAGGCTTCCAGACAAAGGCAGAACTTTCTATCCACAGCTGCACTACTGGGCATGAAACTGCAAACCTACTGTGCTACTCTGAACTGTGAGACTAGCAAGTTGAGGATGTAGGGTGTCCACACAGTACTGTCACCTGCCCCTACTCTCCTTCCATGCCCCACCCCCACCTTGTTTCTTATTCATTCCGTCCAGCTGGCAGGAGGGACAGGAACTGAACCTCTAGGAATGTGAGGATGAGTGACACAGTGATCCCTAAAGAACTCACAGTCTAGTAAGGAGGATACATAAAAAAATGCCATACACATTAAAAAGCTTGGTTAATAACATGCTACAGACAAATGGAATATAAAATGAGTCATTTTTTCTGTGCTTCCATATAGATGAAGTATTCATTTCTCACTTGGTGTTACTTATCAGAACCCATTTATATCAGAGTCTGTAATTAGACTGTGCATGTTACAACACTGGTAGTTTGTGATTTGCATTACACTAATATGCTTTTATATGAAAACATTGTGTTTCCTTTAAAAAATAATAAAGCAAACTTGTACCATGCTTTTGTATGAACCTGGGCACACTGGGTTAGAGTTTATGTAACCTCTTAGTAAAACTAATTGTGTCCAATTGAGTTAATAACTTTCTACCAACACTATTATTTTCTAAAATAGCAAAATATTTTACCTGACCAAAGAATGTGACAATGCCTATTTTATTTATGCAGAAACATCCTAATATGACATGCCTTCTATTCCTATTTCGATGTCCAAGTGTCCTCAGGGCCAAAGTATTACAAAACTTCCCTCCTGTCCCTTTGCTCAGGCACCTAGCTCAGATTGATGTTCACCCATCTGAGGTCTTCCCTCATTTACTGGGAACCTGTGTGTGGCCAATAATCCCTTTGTATAATGTAGTTAGGTTTTTCGATGTTTTCTGTAGATGACTTTATGTGTCTGTAGAAAAGTTGTTTTGTGCTGCTTATTAAACTAAGGATAGTGATTATTAGGACTTTATTTCCAATAATGCATCATTTACAGTCATTGAATTTGTATGATTTTTCATAAATATTCACCATAATTATCTTCATCCACATCAAAAGCATTTTTAAGTGCTTAAACATATTCGTAGTATTATAAGAGGTGCTATTTTAAGTATGCTAAGCAGATACAGATCCTTCCTGAAGTTCTTAACTCTGAGACAGATAGTAATAATGTAATTCAAAGCTATTCTGGAAATGCATTTTAAGAAACATAAATAAGAAAGTGTTATGTGAAGCAGTGACAAATGTATCTATATTCAGAAGTTGAACAAATACAGTATCATAAGATTTGCATATTGTAAAATCATCACATTTTAAGTCTGTAAGTTATCCTCAAAAGCAATTCTTTCTCCTCATTTTACCAATAAGGAAACTGAGCCCAAAAGTCACCCAACCAGTTAGTGACAGTGTAACTTTTGGCACACAGTTCTTTTAACCCTCTGTATTGTTTTCCTTCTACTTGAAAATAATTCTCAAGGGAATTTCTGTCATTCTCAACTGGAGAAAGCTTTCTGAAAAAGAAATTTTGTTTTCTCACCAAAATCATTCACACCACAGGTGTTGGGTCACCCAATTGTCTTCACTCATTAGCAAATCTGAAATTAACACAAGCCCGGTTCTGGTCTAAAGAGAACATGTTTTAAAGAGTCTTCATGATGTAGAGAATACAAAGAAAGTGATAACTGGTTTCTCTAGGTAATAATTCCAAAAGCTGTATTATGCCTTTTTTTAATTGTGGGAAAAAATACATGTACACACATAACATAGCATTTACCATCTAAACCATTCATAAATGTACAGTTCAGTAGTGTTAAGTACATTCACATTGTTGTGCATGATTTCAGCCTTAGTCACTTCTATTTACAACTCATTTTTGCCTCTAAACTTTATGCTTTCCTATTTTCCTAAAGTTTTGCAAAATCTCCTTGGAACATATATTTCATGATTCCAGAGGCCTAGGTGGACAAGTCTACCCTTATGAGATTTAATATGAAACCTGTCTAATTCAAAACCAACACCATGATTGCCCGAGAAGGCTGGCCTTAGCTGCTTACAGAATCTTCATAGAAGTGCTACCATTTTTTAAGTAGGAAGGGAAGCTTTCTAATTATTTTGCAGCACCTCTTCATAGCAGTGACTCTTCTGCTCTGTAAATGTTCTTGACATGGAGCCTGAAGTTCATTTTCCTTTGTAGTTATGTGTCGGTTGCTGTATTTTGCCTTATCATCGGTGTTTCCTTAAAATAATAAGAATAATGAGCATCTATGTATTATTCATCCCAAATGGCTAAGCCATGCGTTTATCCAGGGCTTTTTCTTTCCCTAGAGCTTGCACTCGGCAGCGCATGCTGAGCGGATCGTTTGAGGGGCAACCAGCAAAGGAAAGGTCCATCCTCAGCGTGCAGCATCACATCCGCCAGGAGCGCAGGTAAGTACTTTGGGAAGACAGAGCTTCAGAGGCGCTAAGGAGAGGAGGTGTACAGGAAATGCTCACTGTACCGTAGGCAGCCAACGCCCTTAGGCCAGGTTGGCAGACAAGCGCAGGGGAGGGACTGACTTCTATCTGCTGTTGGTATGGATAATGAAACTCACAATCAGATTCAAAGATCCTCACTTCAAAAACCTTTTCCTTAGTGATAGTCAAACCCTCACTTTTAAGATCAGAAGGAAAAAATTCTGAATTGTGTTAGAAAGGGATCAAAGACATTTGGATAGACTCTACGCTTTTGCTACAAAAAAGAAATAATGGGCATTTGTGATGTATCAGACAAATTGTTTTATTTTGTTTTTATCATGGTGCTTAAAAATCAAATTTGGTCTTGAGATGTATTAACAAGTGATTATGGTTGTTTTAGGTCACTAAGACACGGATCTAACAGCCAGAGGATCAGCAGAGGGAAATCTCTTGAAACTTTGACTCAAGATGTAAGTTCTAAGCAGTGCTTTGGATTTTGGGAATATGATTATGAAAATGTATTTAAATGACTGCTTAGACAATTCCAGTGCCTGGGTCTTTCTGTCAAATTCCCGTGTCTCCTTAAGACTTCATGCCAGAGAGAATCAGGAAACAAATTACACGGCCAGATACCAAAAAGTAACCGTTAACTGCAGAAAAGTCAAGTTATCCCACACAAAGCATATGTCTTAGCTGAAATAGTAACACAAAAGTGACATATCAATTGCATCGACTTGAAATCAAAAACATTTAAAGCATTTTATATTAATAATAAGCATCATTAACTTTGAATATTTACTAAGTACCAAATATTCTAGAATCTAGATCCAATGTCTATAATTTCAGGCTTTACATACTAGGAAATAAAATTTTGTTTCTAGAAGAATTTTTCTGTCAAAGACTACATAGTATTTTCCAAGAATTTCTTTGCTTTTAGATTCTGAGTCATTCATATATTTGTTCACTGGCTATACAAATATTTATCAAGTATGTAACATGTGCTGGGGCATGTTCTGAGAGACAAGGGGTAGTGGAGAAACAGGAAAGACTTGCTGACCTCCAGGAGCTTAGATTCTAGTGAAGGAGACAGACTTGGATGAGCAAGTAAACACACAGTGGAATTTCTGAGAGTGGGTTCTTCTTATTTTCCATGCTCCCTTCATTGCTGTGACAGGTTTGCTTTGTAATGGAAAGTGAAATAGTGTGAAGAGACCAAAGATGGAGATTTGGGAGCAGGGAATTTTAGATATGATGGTTAGTGTAATCCCAGAGACCCAAATGAAATGAAGGATTGAGACACTCAAAAATCCAGAGAAGCCAAGGGGACTAACAGCGGCCACACCATGCTACAATCACAATGAAGAAGGAGTTGGACAATATGTATTAGTGAACCCCCGATTAAAATGTGGGTCTTAGGTTGAATCTGATAAGTTGGCTGAGAAAGGAGGGCCAGCAAGAGAAAGTTAGCAAAGCTTTAGGATTATTTTGGCTTTGTCTTTTTCACCACTTATCTCTTAATTACTTAAGAGTTCTTGGAGGGCTGGACATGCTACACCTGCTTTCAATTGGGAGCAACTGCTATTTTAGTCCAAGTAGACTCTGTCAAGTGTCCCAGGTGGAATCAATAACTAGAAGAGGTTGGTGATGAGAACACCTGATATCACCATTCCCTGAATGACGTGGTTCTATTGGGTGCACAGCTGTTACCACCACAATTCTTAATATCCATAGCTCTGTCTGATTGGCTACCATATTATTGACATGGAATTGTGATCAGATCCAACACATGGCCTGTGCGCTTATAATGCCAGAGACAGTGTTATTGCATGGAGAAAATTTTCAGGCAGAAATTCAGAGAGGCATCACTCGTTCAAAGTGCTTCCCTTCAGTGTGATTCAATAGAAACGTACAGTCTACTTAAGAATCAAATTAGAACGTGGCTTTGATAATATGTGCTTAAATATACACAACAAAGGCCCTGCTTGAATAGTCTCAATTCCAGAAGCTTACTTCCTCTTCAAAGACTTATTACATTTTTCTTACAGAAGTATGACAAAATCCATCCCCAATCTTGTTCAGCGCAAAATGGCATGGGGTTCTGATCGTTTCACAAGATAGCCTTATAATGTCTTTTCTCCCATAAAGGAGACGTTTAAATTAAAGAATTTCAACTTTTTCACTTCTTCCAAACAATAGAAGATACAGATAATTAAATCTAAGGAATTCTTTCTGCAAAATCTATTGAGTTGTTTGAACAATGGCTCCCCGGCTCCCACAGAGTCCACCCACGTGGGGACTGCCATGACCCTGCACGGTCTGCCGCCCCACCTCCCTCAGGCTCTGTCCTTGCTGTCGTCTCCTGGCTCCACCACACTGGCATCCTGGCTATTCCCTGTAGACACGCCAGGCCTGCTCCCCGCTCTGTAAGGACACGTTTCTGCAGCTCACTGGCGGCCTGCACCCTCCTCTCCTTCTAGTCTTTGCCCAAATAGCCTCTTCATAGCTTTGTCTACCCTGCCCTGATTTTATTTAAAATCCTAGTCTTCTAGCACTCTCTATGCCTCTCCCCTGCTTTGTTCTTTTATCAGAGCCCTAAGCCTCCTCTGACATACTCACTTATTTTGATTTATTTTTTTATCTGTCTCCTCCTGCCTAGAACATCAGCCCCATGAGAACAGGGATTTTGTTTTTGCTTGTTTCTCTCTTACCGTATCCTCGGCACCAGAACAGTGCTTGGCACGTGATAGCATCTCAATCAACATGTGCAGAATGAATGACTTTTTAGAGGAAAAAATACCCTTGCTAAGAAGACTGTGGCCATTAAAAACATATATAGAGAATAAAGATATTCATGTCAACTTCTTAAGTGGTAATATATGTTGGCCTTCAAAAAAAAAAAAATCTCCCATTTTAATATGCCGCCTCTCCATTTGCTTCCAGCATTCCAATACAGTGAGGTATAGAAATGCACAGAGAGAAGACAGTGAGATCAAGATGATTCAGGAGAAAAAGGAGCAAGCGGAAATGAAAAGGTACTGGGTGCCGCGTGCGGTGTTCCCGGGCCCCCGTTTTGGGGTGGCAACGTTTCCCTTGGCCTCACTCTCCCATCAATTTCCCCTCCAAGGAAAGTGCAAGAAGAGGAACTGAGGGAGAACCACCCGTACTTTGATAAGCCGCTGTTCATCGTGGGCCGGGAGCACAGGTTCAGAAACTTCTGCCGCGTGGTGGTCCGCGCGCGCTTCAACGCGTGAGTGCACTTCGTTTCGGCCGGGTGTTTGGCCTGAGCCGTGGGAACAGCAGGGGCGGTTGTCACATGCAGGAGAAGGAGCGTGTAATCCTAACGGGGTCACAAAATAAACTGTGGGCTAATGAATCACGTTGCTCCTCTTGGCTGAGCGCCCGACCAGGTGGAAAACAGAGGTCGAAAGTAGTTAACATTCATAGAAAACTCCCATTGGTAAAGTGCTTAGCCATTTTTGTTTGTGCATTTTACCAGTTACCTAATATGTTTGTATCAGTTTTATTAATTCCATATTTTATTTTGGAAATACTGAAACAAAGGGAGTTTAAATGAAGTGGTGAAGGCCATTAGCCATGTCTTCTGTCAGACTTATATTTTCGTTAGGGTCGAAATACCCCAGTTGGTTTCTTTGAAAATAAAGTAAAGAAGAAAGAAAGTTGACAAGGGCTTCCATTACCACCTCTCATAAAAAGAAAACCTAGTGTCCCTTGTCTGCTCCCTACCAACATGGAAGAAATGTTTAAGAAGCTATCAGCAGGGTAAGCCTTAAGGACACTATATTTATGGAGACCTAAGCCAAGTTTCACAGGCAACCAATGGATGAGATGACTTTTTGTCAAGGTTCACTTTAATATCCTGAAGACAGTGAGCCTAGAGGAAACGTGAAAACTCTCCATCTTTCCATTATGAAGTTGGGCCTTCCTGATGCCACCATTTAAGTAAATTGATTCTTTTGTTGATGATCACTATCAGTTATGGGCTGAATTGTCTCCCAAAAAATCCATATGGTGAAGTCCTAACCCCCAGAATGTGGCTGTATTTGGAGATAGGAACTTTAAAGAGGCAATTAAATTAAAATGAGATCATTAAGGTGGGCCCTAATCCAATAAGATTGGTGTCCTTATAAGAATTATGGGCACAGACACATACAGAGAGAAGTCCATGTGAAGACATGTAGGGGGAAGATGGGCATCTATAAGTCAGCAAGAGAAGCCTGGAGCAGATTCTTCCCTCACAGCTCTCGGAAGGAACCAACTCTACTGACATCTTGATCCTGGACCTCCATCCTCCAGAATGATAAGGAAATACATTTCTGTTGCTTAAGCCACCCAGTCTGTGATGCCTTGTTACAGCAGCTCTAACAAACTCATACACACTATTAGGACATGTCAGGGATGGGAGAGACCTCAGGGACCTGTTGGTGTCATTCATGTGCCCTCTCCTCAACAGAGCAGGGTATTTAGGTCTTCAGAGGTTAGGGCTTTGCTCAGGGACCCAGCTAGTACCTGGCTCTCTCCTGATTGCCAGCATGTTGTTCTCTCTGCTGTTCTAGAAAGACTTTCACAACGTAAAGCACCTGAGTAATAATCATTAAAATCCTCCCTGAGTTTTCACAAATTGAAAAAAAAAAAAAGAAGATGGAAGTTTAGAAGTTGATTTGATCTGTTCCCAAAGTGGGATTTTCATCTTGAATTATCCTGTTGGCTGCCTACAAGTTAACATCTAATTGCTAATTCTCCACTTCATTTAGTGTGGTGTAATTCTCCTTTTGTCAGCAACACAGCTGATGTTGAATGCGACTGATGAAGACTTGGCTGTAATTGGGACCCAAACACAAAGAGTGTCAGGGACCTCACTGACAGTTGTTCCCAGGCTTCCTGAAAGCAAAAATTATAAATCCCCCTCCCAAGAAATTCTATATAAATTATTTCATGAGATCACAGCTAAATGCAGGGTGAATAACTCTCCTATTTAATTTATGGAGTATTTTATTAAATTATTTTGAAGAACATACTTGAACTAGTAAGGCAAACATTTTAAATAAGTGCTTCTAAGTGAAAGTCAAAATTTAATTTTGTGATACCCGTGTCAGGAGATTTTGAATGGAGTCGCAAATTCTAAGATGAAATATCTTAAAAAATTATAAAATGTTACTTTCATAAGCATCAACTGAAAAGTCTTTGGGTTTTTCTTTCATCTAATGTTCTCTGCCTTCCAAAGTCACATTTAGTTAGCATATTTTTATAATGGACATGTTATAAAGGATATAAAAGAGATGATAAGTAGACTAGATGTTTGTAAATACTATGCTGCTAAGTTATAACATACTTGCTATGTTATGTTGCAGAATTTCCTATGTGTGCTCTCTCTTACAGATCTAAAACAGACCCTGTCACAGGAGCTGTGAAAAATACAAAGTACCATCAACTATAGTAAGCATTACCAACTCCATTTTCCAGGCACATTTGAAGTTTTCATGTACTATTTTATGCTCCATACAAATATAAAAATTCTCTTTTATTTTCTTGCTATATCATGTTATGAAATAGAAGATTGAGGACTATTTTAAAAATAGTCATCATGTTAATAGAGTCACAGAGGCCAGAATCTGACTCTTAGAAGCCTTTCTTGGAATGTTTGTGTTTCTCAATTTTGTTTGCTCTTTGGCAGTGATTTGCTGGGATTGGTCACTTACCTGGACTGGGTCATGATCATCGTAACCATCTGCTCCTGCATTTCCATGATGTTCGAATCCCCCTTTCGAAGAGTCATGCACGCACCCACTTTGCAGGTACTGCTGCTTAAACCTCAGCTCACAGCTCAGGGATAAAATACTGACCTGCAATTTTTCTTTTCATTTCAAAACTACGTCTTGCCCATTTCAGATTGCAGAGTACGTGTTTGTGATATTCATGAGCATTGAGCTTAATCTGAAGATTATGGCAGATGGCTTATTTTTCACTCCAACTGCTGTCATCAGGGACTTTGGTGGAGTAATGGACATATTTATATATCTTGTAAGTCTTTAGTTATTTCCTAACTGGAAAATGAAATGATTTTGTAAAACCTCCTACATTTCTTCGTACAAGAGTGAGATATGTGAGTTGCAGAGGTTTAAATGCCCTGAGTTCCTAAATGGACTAAAGAGTAGTCCATGATATGCGAATAAGGGACATGCATGTAAAATCTAAATTAAAAGCATTATAAATATCTAGGGGCAGTTATATTGTTCAAATACACCAATCACAATTATATGTATGAATGAGATGTACATTAATTAAAGCCTAAAATAGGAAATCTAGTTTGCATCCCATAATTCTTGTGGCTCTTATACCAAAAAAAAATTTGCCTCATATAAATCATGTTATTAATCAATGAGTCCCTTCCTGTTAATGGCAAACTGCAATGATTGTGGTTGGACCTCTCTCTGATTACAGTGCACAGAATACCTGGCTATAGCAAGTGCCCATCCAACTATTCAGTTAAAGTAAATTGGAGAAGCATAGGAATGGACTCAAAAGAAATTTTATTTCGTCTATGTATCCAAGGAGGCATGAAATTAATGTCTTTGCAAATGCAACATGTAGAATTGTGATCATTAACAGGTAGCAGGTTGCAGATCATTATTAAATAGTAGTAACCTCTATAAAAGGAATTCCAGTCATACTGACATCAGCGAAGCCTCCTGTGTAGTAACTTAAAAGAAGGAGCAGAATGCACGGATATACGCACAGACACAATGTGAGCACCTCCGTTTCATTCCTGCACGCACGTGGTGACTTTCCTTTGAGGATTCTAACAGGTCTAGATTAAGTTCATTGCTTAAAGTTAACAGATTGCAAACACAACTGGTGAGTGCTTGTCTCTCATAACACGTGTAATCTCTGCTAAATGAAAAGTTGTGGCCAGTTGGCTCACGCAAAATGTACATAGTAGAAGATAAAATATGTAAATCCCAGAGATTATTTTTTTCCGTTCCAGGTGAGCTTGATATTTCTTTGCTGGATGCCTCAAAATGTGCCCGCTGAATCGGGAGCTCAACTCCTCATGGTTCTTCGGTGCCTGAGACCGCTGCGGATATTCAAACTGGTGCCCCAGATGAGAAAAGTTGTTCGAGAACTTTTCAGCGGCTTCAAGGAAATCTTTTTGGTTTGTTAGAGTTACACTTTGCTTCCAGTTCACTGTAGTCCAACTCCATAATGTAGCCAATGCCGGGACAAAGCGAGTCTTGCTTGTCAAGGTCAAGTCTATGCCTTCGTTTATTACCAGGGGGTTATAAAGCACTAACAAAACACAATGCACTTTCAAAAACTTTATCCATGGGTGTGTCTGGCTATCAGTTTATTTAATTCAGTGAACAACGAAAGAAGCATTCTGGAAAGTACAATGAATGGGGACTCCAAAGAAATAGTATCTGCTGACTCTTTCATTCCTAATTCTTGACTCTTATTTCTGCTTTGGGTTTTAGTCTCCCCATCAGGAAATTAAGGATAAGAAGATTCAACCCTATCTACTTCATAAACTCAATTTAGGAATTAATGCATTTGGGCTCATAATCTCATCCTGTATGTTCCCTAAAGCATATAGCATGGAATTTGTCTCTAGATCTTAGGAGTGTTAACATAAAACAACTTAAAAAAAAAATCTAACATACAGGTATACACTACTTTAAGTAATCTCAGTATGAATGTTTACAAATGTGGTTGGGAATAACATTCTTTTTAGTTGTGCAAACATTAATTTAGGGTCTTCTAAGAACGGGGCTGGAGATAAAACAAGAGGCTCATTGTTCACAATCTGTTACAGAAGGATCTTTGCCTTACAAAAGAATGATCAAAAGATTCTTTTTATTATTGATGAGTTCTGCTTGTGCATAAGATAAACATGAATTAATTTACATAAGTTTGTTTTGTATCTTGCCTTCTAGAAACATACATATGGTAAGAGAACAGTTGTAGGTGTAGTTGATACAAAGGTAGATAGATTGTGATATTACTAGAGGCATAGAGTTCCTGACTTTTTAAAATGTATTTAAAAGTCCTCATTTTCTTTGTGCAAAACCCTGAAACGGTGGCTTTTCACACAGCCGGAATGAAAAGAAACAGAGTATCATCTGATAGCTGATGTATTTGAATCTTTTGATCATTGATAGATTTTAGAAGAGAATCTGTTTGTGCCTTTCTCCTGATGATGTTTCTGTGTAATGTTAGTATACTTAAGGTATATGTTTAGATTATTCAACCAGTATAGTTCGTATGGTTTGTTCCATATTTTACCTTTTGCCACTTTTCTCCCGAGTCAGCCAGCAGAGGGAGCATGAGTTAATTAACAGATTCGCTTTTTAGGACCGAGCTATCTCCTGGCCTGTGTGCACAGCACATTCTCCTAATGCACACCCTCATACTCACGAGAAAGCAAACCCACTGTGGCTCTCATTTGTACTCTGCTTTGTTTTGAGATACTGGGCAAAATATAATTATTTAAGCATTTTCGTTTGTCCCATTAAACAAAATAGAGCAAGGTTTGATTTTAAAATCAGAAAAGTCCAAGTCATATAAAAAAATTACCATATTCCATTTTCTTACATGAAAGCCATATGTTTTTATTTCAAGAATTCAAAGCCTGTTCATTTCCTTCTTTTGATATTCCAGTAAGGCTAATTGAATGACCTATGGTGGAAACTGGAGATGTTAAAAGATAGTATCAAAATCCCATGAATTTTATACAATGTTATCTTTGAAAATCCAGTTTATATCACTGTTTAAACCAAACCTAATGTTTAGCTTTTACCAAAAGATTTAATATTTCATCAATTTCTTTCAGGTCTCCATTCTTTTGCTGACATTAATGCTTGTTTTTGCAAGCTTTGGAGTTCAGCTTTTTGCTGGAAAACTGGCAAAGTGCAATGATCCCAACATTATTCGAAGGGTAAGATGCACCTTTCTGGCTTTTGAAATAAAGATTAAGCGAGTTTACCCTCCCTTGGAAAGCATGTGGTTCAGTGGCTGCTGAGGCTACTTTGAGAACCCCGTGACAAAACTCTAAAACTTCTCTTCCCACAGACTCCTTTTTGCTTAAGTATGAAGTATGTCTGTTCTGTCTGGGAAAGGTTTATAAGATTTAAAGCATATGTCAGAGAATCCTACTCTTCCTTCCTATTGCAATGTCAATCCACTGTTGACATCATAGGTGTCCAAGATTCCAGATGTTTACAGCTGTGAGCCTCAGAAACTTTCCCTTTAGGTCTTTCCTAACTTGATCCTGCCTCTGTTGTCACAAGCAGAATAATTGGAAAGAAATTCACATAGTGAGAGGTGCTCTGTGTCTTTTCAAAAATCCTTTCTCATATTAGCAAGCAGCCCCGTGCAAAAATGTACGAGAGGCAAAGTTTCACTCTTACCCCTTTTTTTTTTATTACTTCCCCGCTCTCAGCACTGCCCCCTTGGGGAAGCTGGTGCCTTCACATTAGCTCTTAGCTGCCCAGAATCTTCCCCTTTATGATGACCAGCAAGGACCCTAACAAAGACCCAAACTTGAATGCTTTCACTACAGCATTTCTGCTTCTCTTTCTTCAGTCAGTGTTAATAAGAGGCAGCTGCTGTAACAACCCTAATGTTTCAGCAGCTTAACATTTGAAATGTACATGGCACATTTTGAAGAAGTTGGCCAGGTCTCCTCCAAATGACCATTCAGGGACTCACGTTCCTTCTGTCCTGTGTCTCCGCCCTTCACTATGTCTTCAGAGCCTTCTTCGATTAGCAGCTAGCTGGCAGATGAGAACAGAGGGCCGTCTCTGTTGGGGTGGGCTGTGGTCTCACCCAAGAAGTGTACATACCCCCTCACCACTACATTCCACTGTTGAGGGCATGGGCTCACCATACTGGAAGGAAGGCTGGAAAAAAAGGGTCACAGTTTGGTTAATAATTAGGCAGTCTCTTCAACACCATGCAGTGTTCCATTCTCTTAGGACTCCTCTCAATATTATAGATAGATTAATAAAGTAAACCAAGTATTGCTGATGTATAAACTAAAAAACGTATTTTCTCTTTCACCTAAATAAAATAATGCCTGAATTCCATTAAAATGTGTGTTTCCAAAAGGCCTAATGGAGCTGAACTGTGGTCTGAAAGTCATGATGGATCAAATTAGCTGGTGAAGGAAATAGTGAATGAAGAGGTGATGCATAGTCCACAAGCTTGTGCACAGAAAGAAGAGTTACTTTAGATCCACACTGAATAAAGGCCAGGAAAATAATAATAGCATGTAAAGATGAAGCCTACTAAGACTCTCGGAAGACTCAGTATGTCAATAATGGCCAAAGCACATGGTGACTTTATGGTATCTGCTCATACCCAGCCCAAGCTGAAGATTGATGACTCTTATGGGGATGGAGAACAGACAGCAGATGGGCATGGACGTAGCTTGCACGATGCATTTATCCTCTTTCCTACAGCAGGAGGGTCTGTGGGAGGGCACATAAGGAAAGCCTAAGGAGACTTAGCTGTCTTAGGGAGCATCTGCACCAAGCAGAATAACTGAAAAGAAATTCACACAGTGAGAAGCAGGCTGTGTCTTTTCATCTTTTCTAATCCCAACATAAGAGGCCAAAGCCAAGAATGCCATGTGGATGAAGGGATGTCAGTTCTATCTCAGAGCTCCCAAGGAAAAAGGGAAACTGGATACGCCAACATTTAGATCACACAGCTTGTGCTTAAAGGCAATGGAGCTCGAGCTTTCTGGGCCATGTTTTCTAGCTGGGAGAACATGTTGTTTTCTTGTATTTGAGCACTTCCCTTCACTACTTTGCTCCTTTTCTTAAAACATGGCAGCAGATGTCTTGAGACTGATATAGCTAGAGATACGGAGCCTAGAAATTAGTCACCAAAATCCTGCAAACCAACTGCGAGAATACCTTTTCACAAGTACTCATTAAATATTAGTTATTTAATGGTAGCTAACATCAAGGCACCATGAAAGGTGAAATGAAATGAGGACTAGAAAAATGGGTAGGCCACTACCCCTGTTTTGAAGCATTTTCTGTCCAATCAGAACATGTGTTTCATGTTCAAGCAAACTTAATATAAAGTCAGCAGTTAAAAGAGCACATAGGAGGCAAAAATAACGTGCAGTCTGGTTTCAGCATGGGAAATCATGCTTCCGACTGGGAGAGCTGTGCAGGGACAGCTTCAGGGAAGACATAGGATGAGAGATGAGCAGGAAAGGACCTCCTAGGATCACAGCTCCTGAGATAAGAATCCAACTTTTGTAGATGCGGTGGCTTAGTCCAGGCAGTTTATCCCTCTGCACTTTTTCCCTCCTCTATAACTCTTCTCACAAAGTGATATTGTGCATATTACATTAACTTGCTTACATAAAGTGCCTAACCCAATCGTCAGACTTCATTACCCTCCCATGTAGGAAAAAACTGAAAAACAAGGTCAGAAATGTAAGTTAGGGAAACATCAACAAGCTCCTGGAACTCCAGGCTAAGGGGTTTGGAATTTCTTTGATGAGAAGTGGCACGCCACTAAAAGTTTGTAAGAAGAGGAATCTGACACTTCTTAGCGCTCACAAAGCACGAGGCACTGTCCCTAGTACTGCTTTTGTCACCCAGATTATACAAATGAGGAAAATAGGTGTAGAAAGTTTAAATAACTTGTTCGAGGTCACCCAGCTAAAGTGGAGAAGCTGAGGCACATGTCCAAGCAGCCTGGCTTTTAACCACACAATCAAAGTGGGCTCGGGTGGCTCAGAAAGACAGATTGGAAGAGGCAGTAAAGCTGCATACATCATGGAACCTCCAGGTGACACATTGCAACACAGCTTTTTAAAATAATGTTGTGGATAAATAGATATGGTCATGAAAAGATAATCCCAATATATTTCTAACTGAAAAAAGTAGGCTATGAGCTCATGTATGCATAGAAAAAAAGACTGGAAAGATGTACTCCAAAGTATTAATCATGGGTTAAGTTTCCTTCCTTTTATTTATCCATGTTTCATAAGTTAACGATGTATCATTTGTGTAAAAAGGCTTTTATTTTAAAGAATTTTATTGGTAGGTGATCCAGAAAGCGGTAATGTTGGCATGACTAACCTAGTTGTGATAGGAATGGAGACACGGGCCATGAAGGATGGGAAAAGGTCTTGCTACTGCATTGCTGCTGGGATGCCAGTCCGGGCACAGGAAGGGAGAAGCCAGGAGGTGACATGATATAGGGTCAAAGGGGACTTTCAACAGGAAAAATTGAATTTCTGTTAAAATATTCAAATGGTGGTGAAGAATTTTACCATATACACCTTCAACCCAGAAAAGGAGTTTAGGCTTAAAATATGATAATTGTAGCCTAAAAGGCAGAGATAACCAAAGGGAGAGCAAGCAGAAGTGAGTCCAAAACTTCTTACTGGTATTTAACTTTTAAATCTTTATAACAGCTTTATTGAGAGATAATTCATACATCCTACAATTCACCCACTTCAATTGTATGATTCAGTGGTTTCAAAACTTTATCATATTCGCAGGCTGCATGACCTTCACAACAGCCACTTTTAGAACATTCGCATCGTGTCGAAAAGAAGCCCTTTGTCTTTTAACTGTTACCGCCTTCCTTTTGTCTACCCACCACCTCCCTCCCAAGCCACATATGTACTTTTGGTCTCTAAAGAACTCCCTGCTCTGGACTTTCATATGAATGGAATCATATCATTTGTTGTCTTTTGTGACTGGCCTTTTTCACTTAGCACAGTATTTTCAAGGGCTGTCGTGTTGTAGTATGTATCAGTGTTTCATTCCTTTTTATGGCTGAATAGTATTCCATTGTGTGTATATACCACATTTTGTTTATCTATTTGTCCCATGATGGACATTTCAGTCATTCTACCTTTTGGCTATCAGGAACAATGCTTATGTAAATATTTGTGTACAGGTTTCTGTGTAGACACCACATTTTCATTTCTCTTGGGTGGATACCTAGGAGTGGAATCACAGGCTCATATGGTAACTGTGTTTAGTCATTTGAGGAACTGCCAGACTGTTTTCCAAAGTGGCTGCACCATTCTACATACCCATCAATAGGATATGAGGGTTCCGATATGAAGACTCTGATTTTTCCACATCCTCGCCAACACTTGTTGTTATCTGTTGTTTGATTATAGCCTTTCTAGTGGGTATAAGGTGGTATCTCATTACAGTTTCTATTTGCATTTTCCTAATGGCTAATGATGCTGAGCATCTTTTCATGTGCTCATTGGTCATTTGCATCTCTTTGGAGAAATGTCTATTTGGATCCTTTGCCCACTTGCTAATGTTTTCAGTATTGACTGTCACCTGCCTATCTCCTAAGTCTTTGCTATTATCTGCTGGGTAGCTGTCTGCATCACTATCATTAGAAAAAGGACATTTGGCATTCCTTGTAAGAAGCATTATTTCTTATCTTTTGCATTTTCTGAGTTCATTTTCTGATTAGATTTCCCCTTTTCCCCCTTTTTACTACTTTAGGAAGATTGTAATGGCATATTCAGAATCAATGTAAGTGTGTCCAAGAACTTAAACTTAAAATTGAGACCTGGAGAGAAAAAACCTGGATTTTGGGTGCCTCGTGTTTGGTAAGCACATCAGAAAAATATTCTGAAGAATGATATTTTTATTAATATTTGGCTTTAAATCAGTATAATATGACATGAAACTAAAGGTAATTCTGCTGGAGATATTAAAATGATTTTAAGTAATATAGGGCAAAGCACCAGATTACAACAGGATACAAAAATCAGGTAAATAATAGAACAAGTGGTACATTTAGTTCCACATTACTTCATGAAACTAATGAAATATCACCTCAGTATTTTTCTAATACTTTAAAAGTATATATCTGGATTCAAATGGTTTTAAAAATTAGTGAGCCTTAAAAAAAGATTTCCTATCAAATTAAAACTAAACCCATCCTGAGTTTATATCTTTAAAAGAGGATCTGATGTCCTCATAACAGTTGTAGAGAACCCTAAATCATAAAGCTATTTCAATTTTAAAACCCATTTACGTTGAAGGATTTCCATTATTGCAATCAGTAACACAGTTGATTAAATCTAACTTTCCCTTCAAAATTCATTTCTCTTGAAAATGAATTTTCAAAGCATTAGCATTTATATCAAAGCTAGGAGCACCTAGTACCTTCTGTCTCATCTAGCTTATTAATGACCATCAATGGAATCTCTCAGCCTGTTTCGTTAATGAGCTGAGTGTTCTATCAGCTTCATTTCTCCTTTTTAATTGTTACCTAGTTTTTTAAAATTTCTTTTTTACGTCTTGGAATAATGAGTGAACAACAGCAACTCTGCCTTTATCACCATTGATGTTCTCTCTTCTAAATGTCAAGATTCTTTAAAAGGAATAGCAGCCATACCCTAGCACTCTTTGTTACCTTTCTTTGGAACCTCTCTAATATGAAATTCACTTATATAAACAATCCAACATAGCTTATTTTAGGTTTTTATTTTTAAACACCCAAAAACTAAGAAGAAAGATTAATTTTGGATGTGTGGCTGGAGTATAGATAGAGAGGAAGGCGACAGATGAGGATGGCCTCATCCAACTGCTAACTAGACAGCAGTCGAATTTACATTACAATAGAAGTGCATGAAGCATAAAAAATTTACTTTTCTGAGACAAAAATTTATTATACCATAAATAACTTATTTATATCAGGACATCAAATGGGATTTTTTTCCCTGCTGTTTTGAGATTTGAGCCTCACATCTGAGGTCAATAGGGCATAAAATGTCTTTACATTCTACAGAGACCAGCTAGACCCATCCCAGCGGAACTTAGGAAAAGATTATCCACCATCATCACCCAGCTCTAGCTTCTGTAAAAGAAAACTCTACATTCCAAGATAATGTCATGGAAGTAAATGAAGTCAGGAGTTGAGAATCTGTGGCATCTCCCTCCCATCACTGTGGAAGAAGGGAGAGGGCGCCTCCCACGCCAGCAAGTGAGGGAGCCCAGGGGGACCACTTAGTGTCAGAGGGTGTCCCAGGCAGGAACAGCAGGTCTTGTGGGCAGGCTGCTCTTCCCCCCTGGCAGAGCAGGGTTATCTGGTGTTCCTGGAGGGCCAAGTCGTCATTGCCCAGGGCCCCCTGATCTGAGCCGACTTGAACTTTGCTGCAAAGGCTCTGTGCTGGGGA
This sequence comes from Microcebus murinus, assembly GCF_040939455.1. Classification (NCBI taxonomy): domain Eukaryota; kingdom Metazoa; phylum Chordata; class Mammalia; order Primates; family Cheirogaleidae; genus Microcebus; species Microcebus murinus. The sequence goes on from NC_134116.1 coordinate 16,234,284, forward strand.
GAGGGCACCCCCTTTGCAAGAAGCTGTGCATGTCTTTCCAGGAGCCAGACCTGAGCATCGCCCACAGCAGCAAAGGGGCGATAGGGCACTCTTGTGCTGGGGACTCAGGACATATAGTATATTCATATATACTATATATGTACTAATAATTAATAAATGCAATGTATTAATTAAAAATTTGAGGTATAGCACGTTCAACAGATCAGGTGACAATTGCCATTGAAAGGGTAGTTTGTTACAGTTCCTAAAAGGGGGGCATGTCCCACCAAGCAGGACCACATGAGGAAGCCTCAGTTTGCTCATGAGGCAGAGGGACGGGAGAACTCTAGGGAAACCTATATTGCGGTTTCCTTGGGAAGGAACAAGAGCGGGGATTGGCTAGGTTGAATCATTTCAGTGGGCTAAGGGGCACAGGGGCTGTCCCCAGGTGTCTGGTGCCCGGCCCTGGGTGATCAGGACAGGTGAACAGTGACCTGCAGTATGAGGGCTGCTAAAGGAAGTGGCTGGGGTGCGGACCCTGGGTCGGTGGGTTTGTGTTTGGAAAGCACACCCCCAGGAGGAGGATTCCTCCCAAGGAGGGGAGGGGGCTGATGAGGGGGGCAGGCGGCCAAGGTGAGGTGGCTCAGGCACTTTCCTGGGTTGTCCAGAGCAAGATGAGCCCAGCACACCATGTAGGAGAGATGTTAAGGCCTGGGTCAGCACAGGGAGCATTTCTGAGGAACACGCAAATGAATGAGCTCCATGAGAAAGCAATGGCTGCCACTCCAGGGCACCGATGGCCAGAGTCCAGTAGCATCAGCTAACAACACTTCAACTCCATTTGTCTCACTGCAACTGCATCCCATCCTGGTCTTGTAAGAATCAGTGGCCTGAAGAGGAGGAGTGGAAATGAAGGGAGCAGCCAACTCTTCTTTCCTGAAACGAAGGGTTGAGCTGCTGAGGATGAGGTCATCCCATGGGCTATGAGAACAAAGGTTTGATGTAAAATGGAGTTGGCCTTTTGAAAGAGACTGATCTTGTGACCGAAAAGCTTTGGGACCTCCCCAAGATGTCAGAAAGGAAGCCGGAACACACTAGAAGGCAGTGTTTGGAGAAAAGCAGTTGTACCTCCTGGCATTCAACCTGTTCCATAAAACCAGCTGCACAGGATTTTAAAAATCAAAGTGAAGTGAAATGGAATATTTTATGTAAGGTATTATTAGGGAGTTCGAGTTCAGTGACATTTTAAAAGCATAAGAGAATAGAAAGGCATTCCTTGAACATCATTACTATTGCTTTTGTCCATTTGTCTAGAATATCATGACTTGGATTATTTGTAGTGAAATAAAGATCTTCAGTCTAATAAATGTCAACTGTACCCATGATAATGTTCATGATGTTCAGAAGATGTTTCATCTGTAGTAAGCTAATCAAGAGTTAGAAGCTGAAAATATTGTAATTTTGTATTGGCTAAATTATGATTAAGAAAATAAATTATGCCTGGGAATACACCTAGGGCATGCTTTGATAATTATAATTAGGACATAAATATGCACTAATTCAGGAGATAGTCTAGTTTCTATATTTTCTCTTCAGATGAATAATTTATTTTCTTCTGAATCATTCAGACTTAATGAGATAAAAATCACCTCAGTAAGAGGATTAAACATATCATATATTATAAATATTATATGTTTTATTTTAAGCAGAGGTCTGGAATATAGGAAAATGGCATGCACGGGAGAAAAATCAACAAAGTATTCAAAGTTTACAATCAATGTATTTTTTAAGTGCTTGCTATTCACCAGGTATTATGCTTGTCACTGTGATACAGCCCTGAATAAGCTATGTTCCTACCTCATAGGAGGTTGAAGGGGGAATAGAAAATGAAATTACAAATAATTTTATATAATATGCTTATGGCTTTGATGCTACATGGATAAGCCCGTAAGCCTACCTCTAGATAACCTGAACTAGTCTACAAGTAATTTGAAGTTACACTAGGGTACGTTCTAGGCAGAAGGAGATCAGGTTTTGTAGGGTCCAAGGCTCAAACAATTCAGGGTACCAGAGTCTTGGAAGGGACCTGTGCAAAGGGGGCTCCTGAGGCTTAGGTTTTGGCTTCATGGTACACCTGTCTCTGATTCCTACAGAAAGGCAAAGGGTGCAATGGCAAACACAGGAGAGGCACCTGACACAAACTAAGGACCAAGCAGAATGACCAGAGGAGAAGACACGTTGGTTAACTTTTGAAGGATGACGAATAGGAATTAGACAAGTGAAAGGGAGAGGCCTCGGAGCAGGTGGGAAGAAAGGTCTAGGCAGAGGTTAGGTGCTGCAAGTTGAGACAACTCCATTGCCAAAGCTCAAGGCAAAAGGAATGCTGATGCCTTCTAGGAAGCACAAAATATTTCTGACTTCTTTGGGAGAAATGATTGTGTGGATACAAGGTACCATTTTGGACAATGATTTTCCCCATATATCCACATCTGTGTCACATATTCATGGTGTGCCCCCATGTTCCCCAGAGGTGGAGCAGCTCTCCTTATAGTGCTCCTGGGGGCCTCGGAGCACTTTCCATTGGGAAATAAAAGATTGAACAAATTGTGAGGTCAGAACCAATGTCTTCATTTTCTGAATTGGACAGACAAGATTAAATTTTTCTAAAATTTAACCAGAAAAGATGATATATAAACACCCTTCCAGTTTAAGGAAGGGTGACATGTAAAATGACAATGATGGAGTATGCTTGGGGTTTAGTGAAGTCCTCTGTAGTTATAGGTAATATTTCAAACTTTCCAATTTTGCTAGCATGAACAAAGCATAAATAAACATCTTTTGTGATTAAAACTAAAAAAGGCTTATGTTTTTAAATGTGATTAATTCTCCCAATTATTTAAGTCTATGATACTACATTTTGTTTTTCTTGGTATAGTTAGAATATTTTTAACATATTCTAACTTCCAAAAGATATGGATCATGAAAGTAGTTTAAGTTTCTGCAAATTCAGCTTAAAAAGCACTTTTACATAAAGAAATGGATGGGTAAGAAAACTCGACGTCAGATCTCAGAACTGGCTTACTTGGTTAAAAAGAAAAAAATCCTTATTCAAGCAAACTGTGATATTTGTAGAATCCTTACAACTTCTATCTATGGTAAAATACATGAAATTTAATGGAAACTTCCCAAAGGAAAAATCCAAAAGAATATATTTGTACTCTCCTATGTAAAAAATATAGATCTGAATTCTAAAATATGAATTTCTGAATGGGGCTTTTGCACTGTATAGAAAACATCTCTACCAATCAGTCTTAAACCCTTGGGAGCAAGTCAGTTTCAGGTTTATGTTTTCTTCTTATATCCCCATCTATTTAGTATTTCAAAAAATCTTACAAAGGTGCATCTCATGATTTTTCTCTATTCTTTAAAAAGCATAAACAATGATAGAAAAATATTGAACCAGATTCCCCTCAGAGTGTTGACTGTCGTGAGGTTAAATTTTGATAAATGAGCTAGCAGGGAAAATAATGATCCAAACATAGTTTAGATAGGCTTCCAGTAGGATCACTCTATTCAGTAGTCCAGAGCTCAGTGCTTCCTCAAATTCAGGAAATGTAGTGATAGTCCATAATTTTCTAATATATGATTGTCTGAATCTTTCAATTATTTAAAATTAGCCTCTAATAAGAAGGAAAGAAAAAAAATACTGAAAGCTACTTCTTTTAACACTAAAAATGTTAGCTAAGACTCATAACAATTAAAGAAAATATTAATACAATGTAGTATTAATATTAATAGAAAGGATCACTTTTGTAAGTGGGAAGAAAAGACTATAAATGTTTCAGTAGAACAAGAAATAAGACATTCCTCCCCAAATAAAAGGAATAACAGTGGGGCCAAAGTGTTTTAGGAACCAGGAATCAACTGTAGGGGTACACAGCATGCTGCACTTTGGGGACTAAAAAGTGTCTATTGAGAACACAAAGAGCTAATAAGAAAAAAAATCCAACCAAGAAAGTGATTTGGAAACATACGGGCTGTGAGCAAACACCTCTTGCCATCTCAGTAACCTCTAAATCCATCACTACTCTACAGCATAACATTCACAACGATGACATAAAATGAAATAAAGTAACCAAATTCTACTCTTTTTATGCTTTCTGTACTAACACAGGGAATTGTAATTGATGCCTTTAGAAAGGTTTTCAATTAGAAAACTATTTCAAAATTCACTTCCAAAATCCAGTGCCCCTTTGTGCCAATCTATAAACTTGTATTTCCAATGGTCAAAGAGCTAAAACTGGAGTTGCGTAGCATTTTGTTTTAAACTGCAACTACCCCATCACAAATTACAACACGTGGATGCATTGTTATGATTTAGCGAACGAATGCCACATAGTGCACCTTACCAAATGCTGCATGGACCCTGCACCCAAGATTGGGAGGTGCTACAGATCTGTGCCTTGCATGCTTCTCATTGGAATTCCACAGAACATTTCTCTCTCTGAATTGCAGGGCGAATCCTCGGAACTTTAATTTTGACAATGTGGGAAATGCTATGCTGGCATTGTTTGAAGTTCTCTCCTTGAAGGGCTGGGTGGAAGTGAGAGATGTTATTATTCATCGCGTGGGGCCGGTAAGCAAGCACTGCAAATCCTCTGAACACGTCAACAGCAGCTCCCATTTGCTTTGATGAATAACCGTATATTTCGTTTGTGCAGATCCATGGAATCTATATTCATGTTTTTGTGTTCCTGGGTTGCATGATTGGACTGACCCTCTTTGTTGGAGTAGTCATTGCTAATTTCAATGAAAACAAGGTAAGAATTCCTGGTTTGAATGCCACAGGATTCAGTCTTTTCTAGCCGTTTCACTTTGAGCTATCTTTCTCACACGCAGCATGAAGTCGCATTGAACTGTAATGTGACTGGTGTAAATAATCTTTATAACTATTTTACAAGCTACCTTATTGCTGCCTTTCAGACACATTATCTAAGAGTACAATTCTCTGGCTAAATTTACCCTCCTAGTAACAGCATCATTAATTCGCCAGCAACTGAGAGGCCCATCTCCTATTGTTCAAATGGAAAGGATGTGCAGTAAAGTTATTAAAACACAATAGCTGAAAGTGAGTCACTGATTACAGGTAATATTACTTTCGCAAAATGTAAATTGTGTGCTTCTTTGTAACTCAGTAGGCAAACTCTGAATTTTGATGGGGTGGTGGGGTGGGGTGAAATTTTTAAATCCTAACTCACAGAATAAGAAGAACGTTTTCTAATTCCATATAAACTACATCTTTTGTGGACTCGGGAAGCCTACTGAGTTCGTAATAGCTCTGATGATCAGTGCAAGGGCTCACAAACATCAATGTAGTGTCCTAGCCAAAAGTTTAGAGGAGAACATTCTATTAGCGCCCCTTGGAGTGGTGCTTGTTCTTCTGGGCACTGCTGATATGCCCTCCCTTGTGTGAGGGTCAGTCTTTTGGAATTATAATGATTGAAATGCATGCAGTTTTTGAGCGCATACTATTTGCTAAGATCTTATATATTCTATCAATCTTCACAACTCTGAAATGCACGGTTGAAGAAAAAGCAATGGCTTGTCTGGGGCTTGTAAGGAATAAAAAATGGGGCCAGAATTCAGAATCGGTGGCTGTTACAGCAGGCTCTGTGATTTTTTCCAATGCAAGAGTATAAAAACGTAAGCCGTCGTTCTGCATTGAGCTAAAGGTAGATCTGCCCACAGAGCACCGTGCTGTTCGATACTATTCACGGCTGGGACCGATTCCCATGCGTTCACATCAGAGCTCTTTGGTTTGTGTCACTGCACGTGGGACTGTATCATTCACGGTCCCCGGGCTCAACGTGCGTGGTACGAGTTACTCAGTCAGTTGCCACCTTTGATGTGTAGGTCTAATGACTATGTCATTTCATTCATGCTTTCAAAGGGTACAATTTAAAAATGTCCCCCTTTGGGCCCCAACACTACTGGGTCCCGCAGAATCCTGGAATCCCAGAGTTAGAAAGAACGGTAGTGATCACGTCGCCCAGCCTCCTATTTTATTCCTTAACACATTCATAAATGAGTTTCTTTGAGTCCTACAGTGTTCAGTTTATTACCAAGCAGAAAGAGGAAGAAGGATCTTTTTAGATGCCTTTGAGCCGTGCAAGGGAGCAGACACTAGGAATTCCAGAACATGAGCAGAAGCTGATCAGTCAATTAACAGGCGAGTTTAGGCACTGCTTGCTCAGAACACCATACAAGACCCTCCAACCAGGCCTCTGAGTTCAGGAGAATCAGGGCCTGTGGCAGCTCACAATTCAGCAACATAAGTGAACAACATAAAATGTTCAATAACTAGCAACAAATGTATAATTAATTGCAACTCTTGAACTTAGAGGAATGGCTGAAGTAAGCACAATAACCAGGGAGGTCTCCTTCCAACACTATATTTATGTTCTCAAAGAAGGAAGAAGTGATCGGCCTGTTTGGGGGCATGTTATGTCAGCTCACATGGACACTTAGAGAGAGGGGGAAATTACAAGACATTATAATACCAGACATGAGAAACTTGAGTAGTTAATTGGAGACAAGTTTCTAAATTACATAAACCTTCTAGTAAAGTGTCTGTTTTTCTGCAAGTTTTTAGAAGATAGCACATGAGCTGCTATATGTTTAACAGCATTTATTCATTTATTATTCAATATTTCAGCAGATTAAGTTGAGCACTTGCGAGGTGCCAGACACTGCTCTTGGCACCAAGGACCTAACAAACTAAACACTAAACACAAAAATTTTCACTGTCATGGAACACACATCTTAATAGTCATACCCAAGGGAATATAAATAGCTTTCCAAATCTAGAGGCAACAGAGTATGAGGAACAAGCTTTGGGGGCAAAGTTTTCATAATTCAGGATTATGCAAAAATATGTGCTCCTTAGAAAATGGAAGCCTCTTTAAAAAGTCCAAGTCTATACCAGTAAATAAGGTTTTTATCAGTAAATAAGGTGGTTTTTTTTCTGATTTCCCTACCATTAGACTATGTGTTTGATTAATGAACTTAATTTGACAATAATAAACTTTCAGAGATTTTTATATATTATCTGATGATACTTCCATGCTTATTATTATTCTTTTTTGGATCCTTCACAGTTCAACTTTTCAAAATATCTTGTTTTGTATAACAAAGGAATAGTATTAATGTCTATGGTGCCTTAGGTGTTAGTGAGAAATTAGTGAAATTACTAGTTAGCAATTAGTGACAAAAGTGGCTTAGCAATAATATCAGAATAAAATAATTTTAAACAAATATCATTATTAGGAATGAATGGTGTAATTAAATGATGACAAAAGAAACTAATCAACAGAAAGATAAACTTCTGAATCCAAAATATACAATGCAAAAATTAACCAAGTTATAAAAAGAAGCTTGCAAATCCAAAATCATAGTAAAGATATTAAATTTTTCTCTAAGAAACTAATAAATCAGATAAGAAAAAAATGAGATTTCATATAATAAACACCTCTGATCTAATAAACATAAAAAGAACTCTGAGCCTAACAATTTGAGATTATTCATTGTCTTCAAGTACAAAATGTATCCTCTAGAAGGACATAAACAATAATTACCAGAGTTCATAATTTGCAGAATGTGTTCTCTAACCATAATAAAAAAGATAGCAAAAAACTCCATAATTTAGAAATATTAAGGCAACATTCTAAATAATTCATGAGTTAAAGAAGAAATCATAATAGAAATCACAAAACAATTACAGATAAATCATTCTAAAATATCATATATAAAAACTCAAAATGTATAGATGAATCAGTAATTAGAGAGAATTTATCACTTTAAGTGAGTATGTCAGAGAAAAAAATCAAAGGTTAAATATTAATATATCAAATATCAAAATCAATAAATTATAATAAGAACAACAAAGTAGAATCAAAGAAAGTAGGAGGAAGAAAGTAACAAAGATAAGGACAGAAATTAATGATAAAGAAAATGAGAAAACTTGCATAGTTCCTATACATATAAGGTTCAAGAAAACAACAGCTGGTTCTTAAAAAAAATTAAATCGGTAAACCTCCAAGTAAGATTGAGCAAGAACAAAAATGTAGAAAAGGAAGGTAAACAAGAAGGAAAGTAGACAAACTATAGTAATTAAAACAGTGTTGGTGTCAGTACAGGGATAGAAAATTAGACTTACAGAAAAAAACAGAAAGGCCCAGGAGGGACCCATGTGTGCAAAACAGAAGTAACACAGCAAATCAGTGAAGGAGGGTGAGACCAACGATGAGTGACATTAGGAGCTTTGGGTGTGTCCATGTAAGAAGCTAAACTGAGATCTCTACCTCACTGCATACTCAAAAATGAATTCCAGATGAAATGAAGACCTAGATATGAAAAGCAAAATTTAAGCCATTTTTAAACCATGTAAGCATTTTTATTTGAATTTCAGGTAAGCAGAAAATAATATTTTTTACTTTTATTAGTATTTATAATTGACACATAGTTATTACACATATTTATTGGGAACAGTGTAATTATCAATACAGGTATACAATGTATAATAATCAAATCAGGGTAATTAGCATATCCATCCAAACATTTATCATTTCTTTGTGTTGAGAACAGTTGAAATCCTTTCTTCTAGCTATTTGAAAATATGCAATTAATTGTCGTTAATTATAGTCACCCAATAGTGCTGTAGAACACTAGAACTTCTTCCTCCTATCTATCTAGCTGTTCTTTGTATCCATTAATCAACCTCTCCCTTCTCCCCTCTACCCTTCCCTAAGCATTTATTTTTTGACCCTGGAGTAGTTGTGAATTTTATAACATGAGCCACCAAGTAAAATCTGTAAAGAAAATAATTTATAAAATAGATTATATTAAAATTAAAAATTTCTGAATGACAAAGTCACTATAAGCAAAATAAAAATACAAGTCAAGACCAAGAGAAAATATTTTCAAAATATGACAAAAACTTAGTATTCATAATGTATAAGAAATTCTTTAAAACACTAAAAAGTAAATTTTAAAATACAAAAATGAGCAAAGAATAGGAATAGGCAATTCACATAAAAAGATACAGGAATCACCACTTATATACATATAAAATGTTTCATCTCAATATTAAAACTGTGTTAGGTACATTTCACACCTATCAAAGTGGTCAGATTAAAATGTCTGATAATGTCAAGTATTGATAAGAATATGAGGAAATGGGAACACATATACTATTGATGCAAAATTTTTTTGTTTATTACTCTTTGGATAGCAATTTAGCAATATCTGGTAAATATAAAGATGCTTATAGACCCCACATAGACCCCAACAATTCTTCTAAAGATTTACCATGGACAAACTCTCATAGGTGTTTACTATGAAACAGTACCTGTATCTTTATTACTACATTGTTTATAGGCTATAATCCTAAAAGAAATAAACTACTGATGTATTTGCACAGTGGACTACTACTACGTGAGCCGTTGAAATGAACAAATTAGATCTAGTAGTCTAGTTTGTATGGAAAATATACTATTCAATGAAGCCAAAGACAAACTGCATAAATAAACACATATTGGATACCACTTGTGTAAATTTTAAAAATTCAGAACAAATAAATTCTTATGTATTTATGCATACATAAGTACAAAGTCTGAAAACGTAGGAGGACACACCCCTGAAGCACAGTGGTTAGCTCTGGGGAAGCAAAGGGAAGATGGAAGTGGGGGTGGGATTGTTTTCCAGTTTCTTAAGTTATACTTCTACCTGTATAATAAAATAAAATACAAAGCAGTGCAATGCAATACAATATAATACTAATTGTGTGCATTTTAATCAAGTACTCTATTAATACAAAATATGTGATCTCATTTAGCCAGTTATCACAGCACTAATTTCTTTAAAAGGCAAATTCTATGACGTCATACCTCTTAAAAAATAGTTTTGTGATTGCACATATCAGAATGTTTTTCTTAAAAAAAAAGAAAGACAAAATACTTTTAACTAGACACAGCAGCATTGACAAGCTGTAATTTTGCTGCTATGAAATGAAAGGAAACTAACCACTATTAGTTAATATCCCTTTTTGAAAATGTAATTATATAGAAAACCTTCCTTCAATTTTCCCAAACCTGAATATTGCACATCTTGAAAGCTATCAATTGAAGGCTGCTGAGTTCTCTCTGAAACACGTGGCCATCATTTGGGGAACTGCTCCCAAGACCAACTGAGCATTCTGACTATATTTCTCTCGCCACCACGGTGGGAAGAGCATCCTTATTGCAAACCCCCACATCAGTGCTGTTTGTCTGCGATGTTCTTGGTGTGAGCATACAGCAAAAGGCCTTTCTCTGCTTCCCTTTGTCTGTTAAGGGGACGGCTTTGCTGACCGTCGATCAGAGAAGATGGGAAGACCTGAAGAGCCGACTGAAGATCGCACAGCCTCTTCATCTCCCGCCTCGCCCGGGTACCCAAGATGCTGTGATTTTATTCATGTTGGGCACTAGTGTGCATGAGTCCCCAGGAGTCTCAGATTTAAATTAAAATAATAATCGCGAGGCCACTGGGAGGTTGTGCATAAGTTAATATAGAAACAGGCTCCAAACTACAGATCTCTCCATAAGGCTATTAAGATCAAGCAGCCAAAGGGCGTGCTTCAGTGCTCTCAGACTAAGCCTTAATGAAAAAATGAATTTTTAAATAAAATATATTTGTGCTTGCCTTTTAAAAATATGAGTGAAATGTATTACACTGACAGAAATTGAATGATGCGCTTCCCGTTCCAATACGAGCAGCGTCATGCACCGTCGTTTTAAATATTCAGAGCCAGCCGTTCCAGCAAAACTCTCACAATAGACGGAACTGTAGGGGGACAGGAATGTCATGGGTTTTAAGATGAGCATTAAAGAAAATGAAAGACAAGAAAGTAAACGTGACCTATGTCTGAAACACCCTTGCCTAAACCTTTCTTTTGCAGACAATGATGGCTTTAGAGCTAAGATGTACGACATAACCCAGCATCCTTTCTTTAAGAGGACGATAGCATTACTCGTCCTGGCCCAGTCGGTGCTGCTCTCTGTCAAGGTACTTTGTTTCCCCGCCCCCAAGACTCTGGGAATGAGCTTTGCATTCCTTGGTACATCCAAGAATATTCCAAGCTGCCATGTCCATTCAGTCTATGTTCTTGAGTATAAAAAATTAAGATGCACAGTCAGGGCAAAGTGGGCAGAAGAAGGGGGGAAGTCTGGGCGTGTCCGATGGACATGGGCAGACCTGTGTGCTTTTTCCCTTGCAGTGGGACGTCGAGGACCCAGTGACTGTACCTCTGGCAACAATGTCGGTTGTGTTCACCTTCATCTTCGTGCTCGAGGTACAGTAATGAGGAGTCAGCTGGCCCTAGGGGGAGCCAGGCACAATTTTAAAGTAAATCAGTGTCCCTCTTTGATGCCACTTACTTTGAGATCTGTGTGCCATTGCCTTTGAAGCCTTTTTGTTGGGCGGGGGGAACACTCTTCGGATATTTCCTTCTTAGCCTGTTCTGCTTAACTTGAACAAAGACTTTATCCTCCAGGTTTTTCTCATTGCAGAAATGCTGCTGTCAATTGTTGTGTCTGAACGTTGGCCTGCCTAGTTATGGGAATTCAAATATTTACAGGGAACGGCACAAGCCACTGTAATTCAGGGGCTCAAATTGTAACGTGTTGGCAAAACGAGTTGGCCTAGCCAAGATTATTTTAGTATATGGTTCCTGTAATATCACCTTCCAGGGCAATCTTCTTTGAAATACAAGCAGATTCTCATTTTGCCCTATACTAGTTGATGTTTTCCAAACTCTATGGTCTTCTACTTGAGGAAGAAAATTATCCTGCGATCAGAACTAGTCATAAAACAAGGACAAAAGAGTGTGGAGAATACAGATTTGTAACTGACTTAGCTTTAAAAATAAAATCATATATCTTGGTAATAAACTCTTGTTTTTCGTTACTACATTGTTTAAAATGATTCTTTAAATAGATAATATAGGCATGTGGTCTAAAAGGAAACTTCAAAAGGCACTAAAGGATTTGTCTCTTTCTTAATTAAAAAGATATTGTATCAGCATAAAATAATTTAGAATTTTCTTCATTCGAAAATGTATACACACAGATAGAGCACCTAAATTAATACATTTAAATATGTGCTGAACACTGACTCACTCTGTCTGTTTTCTTCATTATTTTTCCCCAGGTTACAATGAAGATCATAGCAATGTCGCCTGCTGGGTTCTGGCAAAGCAGAAGAAACCGGTATGATCTCCTGGTCACGTCCCTTGGCGTTGTGTGGGTGGTGCTTCATTTCGCTCTCTTGGTGAGTGCCAGAGTAAACTTTATTTCCGTTGATAATTTCGGTTTAGTTAAGTTCAGCTCAGTCTTATTTCCAGTGCCATGACACTCCATGCCAGCCCACCCTCAGATGTTAGATTAGCCTCTCTAAAGCCCAGCTTGGATCGTGACAGGCCCCGAGACGTGCTCGCATCTACGTGTGCCCAGCCCCACACTCTGAACGCAGGCAGCACCTGGCCCTCAAAGCCCTAGAGTGTGCAAGCCAGGAAGAGAAGGAGCTTACATATCTTCCGGCTTAACCCCTCGTTTTACCAAATGAGAAAATGAGAGAGAGAGAGGAAAACTGAAACAGAAACTGAGGGGCCTGTCTCCATGCACACAGCAAGCTAGTATCACAAGACTCAAAGCCTATTTTCTGAGCTCAAGTACAGCGTCACTCCATTAAAATCAATGTTTCATGATATATAACTCGCAAGTGCTTCTGCTGCTTTATTTCTGTCTAGACATTCAGCTGCCATTTCTCTAATGCACACCATTCCCCGGCATTCTCACTATTTTGCCTAAAATATCCTCACCCTCCATTCAGTCTGGGGTCCAGCTCAAACCTATAGCTGCAGGTGTACTTGACTATAATCGAGAGCCACGTTGTCCATTGGAAATAAAATGTAGCCACAGATGTCATTTATTCATAAAATTTTGTAGGAGCCACATTTTTTTTAAAAAAGAAACAGATAACATGATTTTAATAATATATTTTGTAACCTCCCATATCCAAAATATTATCATTTCAATATATGTTATATAAGCAATATAAAAAAATTATTGAGATAAGTTACATGTGTGTGAAGTCATTGAGTGTGTGGTTTGCATTTGCAGCGTATCTTTCTTCATTTAGACTGGCCACACTGCAAGTGCTCGATAACCACACATGGCTAGTGGGTCCCCCATACTGGGCAGCACAGCTCTGGAGCATCTGGGGCAGGTGTGGGGAACACATTGCCTGGGGCCACATATGGCTTCCTGTATCCTTGAGTGAAGCCTTTTGACTAAATCCAAATTTTGCAGAACAAATCTTTTTAATAGAGGGATTTGTTCTGTGGAGTTTGCGTTCAGTCAAGGGGCCACACTTGGGGATCTGAGGGGCCACGTGTGGCCTTGAGATTCTGGGGCCTTGTCTAGATGCCACCATTGTCCAACCTTGACCAAGCGATTTGTCTTCAGTGAGCCTTTGTTGTTCCCTGCCCTGAACTGGGGGATGTAACTTCCTAATCCACCTGTTCCATATGGGCACTATGAAGACCTGGTGAGATCATGTATTTGATGCTTTCTCAAACTGTCAGGATTATACAAGCCCATAAGGCATTATCATAATTACCTTCTTTTTTTTGGTTTGTCTTCCTTGATCTCAGCCCAAAGTGATATTATTTGTTTTTCCCTGTTCCCTTCTATTCATTCTTCCATCCCCTTAATGTTAGAAGCATGACAGGAAGCTCCATAGCACACAAAACCCATTTGCCCATCAGAAAGGGCTTGCTTTAATATGAATTTGCTGTCCTTCTTAAACCAGTGGTTGCCTTCAGCATCCAGGGCTGCTCAAAGCCTAGGTGAACTCTCAGCCACGCTGGGGCATTTTCTAAGCAGTAAATGGTTTTGAGCGCTATAGGGATACACTAACGATGTACACTCTACTAGGAATTAAGAAGAATGTAATGAGCAAAACAAAGACAGTCACTGCTCTTATGAACTTTACAGCCTGGAAAGCTAGGTAGATATTCATCACATGCTCACAAATCAATGATAACCATGCATTTGGTGAAGGACGTGAAGTCAAGCCCATGTTTCTGGGACGACGTGTACATCATGGTGAGAGATGGCTTCATCAGAGAGGTCCAGGGGGGCACCCTTGAGGGAGTGATGGTTGGGTTCCCTCTGTGGGATGAGGGGAGAACATTTCGGGCCTCTGTCCCTACGAAGGAAGGGTGCGGGAGCTAGAAGAAGGATCATGTGCCTGGAGTAGAAGGAGAGTAACATACTACAATATTTAGATGGGTAAAGGATCAGACCTCTCAGGACCTTGTGGTCTAGGTTATCATCCTAGAAGCTGTTGATTGTCATTACTTCCAGAATGTAAAGAGAAAAAGTATCTACAGTAGATCTTGAGCTAACATGGAAAAAAGAGGCAGCAAGACCCATGATTTTTATTTCTCCAGATAAATTGCAGCCAAAATCTACTCAGTTCAACCCAAAGAGTCAAGTAGGTTCCTAAGCCCAGAGAGGAAATCTTAAACCAAAAAGACCAATTTGCCTATTCTGCCTAACTGCTTTTGAGCTTCTCCGAGAAGCTCTCTGGTCTTGGAAGGATGATCATTCTCCATCATATTTTGCAGCGGAAGGAAGGCGCAGTCCTTGTTCCCCATCCAAAATTGCTATGTGTGTGCATTCGTTTATTGGACCTCGCCAAGCATCTCACTGGACCCCCTTCCTGGGGGCCCATCTGTGACTGTTGTCACTTGGCTAGGCAAACCTCTTCGAAAATAATCACACTTTGGCATCAGCTGAATGTCAAGGTTGTTATTGCAGTTAGAGCTGGTGGGATCTTTGTTTCTCAAATGAAGCTTTCTTATTCATAAAGTGCAGTCATCTCTTCCTGCTAACCACGCACTTGAAGAAAGAGCTGGAGGTGTTCCTGAGTGGGGAGGACTTCTCTGAAATCAGCTTGGACTAAGGAACATGTGGTTGGTCTTCAGAGGTCTCTGGAGACCTTCAGAGAGAAGGAGTCTGACTTCTGGCCACCTTCTCCAACCTGGGCCCTTCCTCTTTGCTGGGATCCCTCTATCTCCTATCCCACTTGACATTCTTATGTTGCATTTTAATCCTGTATTTGTCACACCCTGTCCTTAGAAAAGCTGATCACTATTTTATGTAAAATAAATTTCAACATACAGAATTTGGCTGAGCAAAACAGAACCCAAAGTTTCATTTGCAATTGAATTTTATATCTGATATTTATTCATGAGTTTTTGCAGTGACCTTTTTCAGCACCTTTTTTAGATAAAATCCTTATAAGAATTTTCACATTTTATTAAACTAATTATTCAGTAGACTTCACAGAAGACTTAAAATGAAAAATGGAACTGTAACAAAATCTTTTGTTCAAATTATGAGAGGCTGTCTTCTGTTTAAATTTCAGAACGCATATACCTACATGATGGGCGCTTGTGTGATTGTGTTTAGATTTTTCTCTATCTGTGGAAAGCATGTAAGTACTTTGTGAAGAATCCTCTCGAAGGTTACATACACAGTGAAGAAAGGAACAGTGACCAATTGACTATAGTCTTACCTCTTGGTGTTCAGAACTGTAGTCAACAAATTGCCAGACATCATAAGTCAAGATTAACAAATACTAAATATTAAAACGAATCAGTAGCCTAGTTATCTTTTGATATGTTTCCTGCTGGTTATGGTGTTTAATTTATTCTTTATATTTGCTAAGTAAACTCAATTATAAATTAAAGATAACATAGTCATGGAAGCAAAAACCAATGTTCTTTCTTAATGCATCATTAATGCATCATTGTTGTTTTCGTTTTTCATAAAGTTAAGTAACTTTACTTCAAAGAAAAATAATCTTTAATGATCTTTCATTATTTCATGATTCCAGATTTCTTTATATTCTTTGTTAATATTTATGTATACATTCCACATATATTTTTCATTTTTAAAAATGCTGTTTCCTTTTTTATTACTAACATTATTTCACATATATATTCCATATATCCACATAATCAATATATTATGAATTGATGGTTATTTAGTATCATACCATTGCCTAGGTTTGTTTTTATGAAAGTCTGTGGAAGAAACCTGAGTTTACTTGTTCTAGGTCAACAACGCATAGCCCTTCTCACAGAGCTTTGGGGAGCAGGTGAAGAAGAAATGGAAGTCTAGGCTGGGCACAGTGACTCATGCCTGTAACTCTAGCACTCTGGGAGGCCAAAGGGAGAGGACCGCTAGAGCTCAGGAGTTCAAGACCAGCCTGAGCAAGAGTGAGAGACCCTGTCTCTAAAAAAAAAAAAAAAAAAAAAGGAAAGGCTAAAAAGCTCAGGGTGCTACTTTTACTAATTTGGCTGAAGAGACTGAATAGTTTGAAGTGCAAATAAATTTCTCAATGCCTGGTAGTTTTTGAATAATATTCAGATTTAATACCTAATAGAAAGCAACTTTCAAATGATAGACTTGATCACTCTTGAGCCAATCTGCTTAAATATTAGTTATCACTCAGGTCTTCATGAATTTTCTCTCCTTCTCTCCCCTCCCCACCCCGTGGTCACCAGGTGACACTGAAGATGCTTCTCCTGACAGTCGTGGTCAGCATGTACAAAAGCTTCTTCATCATAGTGGGAATGTTCCTCTTGCTGCTGTGTTATGCTTTTGCTGGAGTTGTCTTATTCGGTACTGTGAAATATGGAGAGAACATTAACAGGTTGGTGTATGTTTACCTTTCTATTCATTTATCAAACAAATGTTTTAAGTTGATAAAATCATAAGTAATCTCTTAAATATCTTTTGTCTATTAAAAACTGGGTAAAGGGAGAAGGGAAGCAATCAGTTGGAAATTAAAATAGCCACATTTTAAATGACATTTTTCCCATTGAAAAAGGCATTTATTCACTTTTATTTTAGAAACCTTAGAAACTTCAGAAATTACAGAACACCAAAAGAGTCCATAATTCTACCAACACTCAGTAATAACACTCCTAATTCCAGCGCTTTTTCTATCTCTACATGTTGCCAAAAAATGATATATTATTTTTAGATAAAACTATTTTGAGATACTTTGGGTAGTGGGGTTTTTTTCCCCAGCAAAATAAGGGACATTAGAGCCCCCAAAATGGTTGTATTACCTGAAAAGCATTTTTCAAAGATTATCTTAAATTCTATGGAAGCATCTTATAATATTTTTTAAAAAATTGCTGAAAGAACAAAGTATTTACAAATGTGTCTTGTTGTAAAAATTATTAATTTATGAAAGAAAGAATCACTTAGTTGCCAAAGCTTGCTTACTCAATCCTTCAAGATGCATGGCAGTAAATTGGTGACCAGGCTAGAGTTGGGTTATTCGGACAGCTGTACTTGGGACAAGTACAAATGACAAACAAATAAAAGAGTCTAACTTTTGGAAAAGGTAACTTCACAACCAAAGTTGCTGTAATATCCACCTGTTTGGGTGGTGACAAACTCATAATACTTCATGACAAACCATTCTATTCACATTCTGGTGTTGTTTTTTTTTTTTTTTCTTAAATTAGGCATGCAAACTTTTCTTCAGCTGGCAAAGCTATTACTGTACTGTTCCGAATTGTCACAGGTGAAGACTGGAACAAGATTATGCACGACTGTATGGTAAGTATCTCCTCATCACTACCAATACCTGGACTTAGAATCAGCATGAAACTCTTTGGCAATGCAATATTGGCAATGTCATCCATGTTGGCATCAAGACTTTATATACAAAATATATATCCTGGCCTTTTAGTCTGTAAAATAGCATTCTTTTACATTCCAATGTATGAATATCTAAGGAAAAATACAACCCAAATTGAGCCATTGTAGAGATAGAGATATCTACAAGGATATGTAGATATGTGGATATTGTAGAATTGAGCCATTCAACAGATATACATCATGTGAGCCTTGTTCTTTCCCTCCCATCTTTAACACTTTGGTGGTCAAAGTTAAGCCAGGGCTCTCCACTTCTTCAATTGCATGTATCCAACAGGTAGAGATTCACTGAGCCCCTGGTTTGTCCTGGGCCATATAATAGGTGCTAGGTCTTCAACAATGCCAAGGCATCCTCCCCGAGCTTACATCATGGGCTATGAGCTACTCTTCCTTTGGTATCCTGCCTTCTCTGGGCTAATACTCCATCATCCTTCTGATCTCAATTTAAATATGCATTCCTTCAGGTCTTTTGCCTTAAGCTAAGATTGCCTGTTATAAATTCTTACAATGCTCTATATTTGCCCTTTGTAGTAAGTATCATAACTGAGTGAATTATTGGCTTAAATTAGATTATTTCATCTCTTTTTTACTATAGGACAGATCAGTGCTGTCCTATAAAAATTTCTGCAGTGATAGAAATCTGCACTGTCCAATTCAGGAGCCACTAGCCATAGGTGGTTATTGAGCACTTGAAATGTGACTAGCACAACTAAGGAACTGAATTTTACATTTTATTCAATTTTATTTCATGTTAATTAACATATATGTAAATGTAAATGGCCACTCGGAGCCAGTGGCCAATGTATAGGACTGAAATGCACAGCTTTTGGCTGTCAGCAGGGTCAGGGGACAGGATCTGTGCCTTCCTTACTCATCTCTCCCCAGCACTTGACACAAGTCTAGCACATACTAGGAGCTCCAAGACTTTACGCATGAATGAATGGGGACAGAATTTACCAAATCAAATAGGCAGAAGTTAATCAATTCTAAATAACAGTACAGGCAGAATGCTATGGGAATATTGAAGAAAGAACTAGTGTCTGGGTGAAAAAAACCAGGAAGACTTCTCAGAGGTGTTGGCATTTTATTAGGCCTCTAAAGAATGAGAAGGTTTTTGATAACCTAAGTCTTGTGCTATTTCATAACATGCCATAAAGGTGTTACAGGCATGGGGATTACTTCTTTCACAATTTGAATGTGGACTTGCTATGTACAGGCATACCTCGTTTTATTGCGCTTCACTTTATTGCACTCCGCAGATATTGCGTTTTGTGAAAATTGAAGGTTTGTGGCAACGCTGTGCCCACAAGTCTGTCAGCGCCATTTTTCCAACAGCACAAACTCACTTCCATGCTCTCTGTCACATTTTGGTAATTCTCGCAATATTTCAAACTTTTCCATTATTATTTCTGTTATAGTGATCAGCGATCTTTGATGTTAATGTCGTAATTGTTTTAGGGTGCTACAGATGGCTTCCAAAAAAGACAATGAACCTAACTGATAGATATTGTGTGTTCTTACTGCTCCACCAACTGGCCATTTCCCCATCACTCTCCCTCTTCTTGGCCTCCCTATTCCCTGAGACACAGAATCGTGGAAATCAGGCCAATTAATAACCTTACAATAGCCTCTAAGTGTTCGAGTGAAAGAAGAGTCACAGGTCTGTCACTTTAAATCAAAGCTAGAAATGATTAAGTTTAGTGAAGAAGGATGTTAAAAGCTGAGATAGGCCAAAAGCCAAGTTGTGAAGGCAAAGGAAGAGTTCCTGAAAGAAATTTGAATGTTCCTCCAGTGAACACACAAATGATAAGAAAGCAAAACAGCCTTATTGCTCAGATGATGAAAGATGTAGTGGTCGGGATAGAAGATCTAACCAACTCACAACATTCCCTTAAGCCAAAGCCTAATCCAGAACAAGGCCCTGACTCTCTTCAATCTTATGAAGGCTGAGAGAGTTGAGGAAACTGCAGTAAAGAAGTTTAAAGCTAGGAGAGGGCTGGTTTATGAGGTTTAAAGAAAGAAGCCATCCCATAACCTAGAAGTGCAAGGTGAAGCAGCAATGCTGATGGACAAGCTGCAGCAAGTTAACCAGAAGCTCTAGCAGATGTCACCGATGAAGTGACACTAAACAGCAGATTTTTAATGTGTGGGAAATGGCCTTTTCTTAGAAGAAGATGCCATCCAGGACTTCCATAGCTAAAGAGAAGAAGTCAATTCCTGGCTTCAGAGCTTCAAAGGACAGGCTGACTCTCTTGCTAGGGGCTATTGCAGCTGGTGACTTGAAGCTAAAGCCGGTGCTCACTTACTGTTCTGAAAAATTCTAGGGTCCTTAAGAGTTATGCTAATCTACTTTCCCTCTGCTCTATAAATAAAATAACAAAGCCCAATGACAGTGCAGCTGTTTACACCATGGTTTACTGAATTTTTAAACCCACTGTTGAGATCTACTGCTCAGAAAAAAGATTCCTTTCAACATATTACTGCTCATTGACAATGTACCCAAGAGCTCTGATGGAGATGTACAAGGACATCAATGTTTTCATGTCTGCTAACACAGCATCCATTCTGCAGCCTGTGGATCAAGGAGTCATTTAAACTTTCAAGTCTTTTTTTTTAAGACACAGTCTCACTTTGTTGCCCAGGCTAGAGTGAGTGCCCTGGTGTCAGCCTAGCTCACAGCAACCTCAAACTCCTGGGCTCAAGTGATCCTCCTGCCTCAGCCTCCCGAGTAGCTGGGACTACAGGCATGCGCCACCATGCCCAGCTTACTTTTTCTATATATATTAGTTGGCCAATTAATTTCTTTCTATTTATAGTAGAGACGGGGTCTCACTCTTGCTCAGGCTGGTTTCGAACTCCTGACCTTGAGCAATCCGCCCGCCTCGGCCTCCCAGAGTGCTAGGATTACAGGTGTGAGCCACCATGCCCAGCCTAAACTTTCAAGTCTTATTACTTAAAAAATACATTTCGTAAGGCTATCACTTTCACAGAATGCTATTCCTCTGATGAATATGGACAAAGTAAATTAAAAACCTTCTGGAAAAGATTTACCATTCTAGGTGCCATTAAGAACATTCATTATTCATGGGAAGAGGTCGATATATCAACTTTAACAGGGATTAAAAGAAGTTGATTTCAACCTTCATGGATGACTTTATGGGTTTCAAGACTTCAGTGAAGGAAGTAACTATAGATGTAACGGAAATAGCAAGAGAACTGGAATTAGAAGTGGAACTTGAGGATGAGATTGAATTGCTGCCATCTCAGGATCAAATTTAAAGGGATGAGGATGAGCAAAGAGTGATTTCTCTACTCCTGGTGAAGACGCTGTGCACATTGCTATAATGACAACAAAGGATTTAGAATATTACATACTCTCAGTTGCTAAAGCAGCGGCAGGGGTTGAGTGGGTTGACTCCAGTCTTAAAAGTTGTTCTACTATGGGTAAAATGCTGTCAAACAGCATTGCATGCTACAGAAAAATCTTTCATGAAAGGAAGAATCAATCAACGTGGCGAACTTCATTGTTGTCTTATTTTAAGAATTGCCACGTCCACTCCAAACTTCAGCAACCACCACCCTGGTCAGACAACAGCCATTAGCGTAGAGGCACGACCCCAGCAGCAGCAGAAAGATTACTACTCACTGAAGGCTTGGCTGATCATTAACAATTTTTAGCAATAAAGTATTTTAATTAAGGTATATACTTTGGTTTTTTTAGTCATAATGCTATTGCACACTTAATAGACTGCAGTATAGTGTAAACACACCTTTATTATGCACTGAGCAACCAACAAATTCATGTGACTCACTTTATTGAGATATTCTCTTTATTATGGTGGTCTTCAGCCAAACCTGCAGTATCTCCGAGGTATGACTGTATAGTTCACC
The DNA here is from genome assembly GCF_040939455.1 of Microcebus murinus. NCBI lineage: Eukaryota > Metazoa > Chordata > Mammalia > Primates > Cheirogaleidae > Microcebus > Microcebus murinus. The sequence continues at coordinate 16,255,994 of NC_134116.1, forward strand.
TTCCTAAATCTTAACCCATTCACTTAAGTCAGAGAAAAAATGTTATTGGACTTTCTGTGGTTCGCATCATAGTGGCTACTTATCACCTGGTGGAGGTAGCAGAAAGAGTATCTGGTAGAGAAAAGCAGCTCATTTACATGGTACCTTTAAAAAGGGCAACGAACTTGGGATTGTACAAGACTAAAAGCATAGCATAAATGAAATATTCTTTTTGATTTTTGCTACAGATGGTCTACCCAATGTCTGTGGCTTTTGAAAGACGACTTTGAAGTTAATTATATTCCATATGGTTAGGAATATATTCACTCACTGTAGTCAGTTAGCAGAAATTTGTATTCTTCTCTACTCTCATCCTCGGCTCCCTCTTCCGCCCCGCTGCCCCAAAGGTTCAGCCTCCTTTCTGTACTCCAGATGAATTTACATACTGGGCAACAGACTGTGGAAATTATGCCGGAGCACTTATGTATTTCTGTTCATTTTATGTCATCATTGCCTACATCATGCTAAATCTGCTTGTAGGTAAGTGATGTTCGTTGAGTATTATTTAATGTCTTTGAACTCAGGTACTTAGATAATTATGTACAATTTTCAGGTAATTATCCTGTGTTGGTTGGGGAGGGTGTTTCATGGCATTAATTATAAATTGTTGCCTCTCAGTCCAAAAGCTGAAAAGAGCTTTGAAAGGCATGTAAATGACAGTTGATTGCAATTTTAAGAGTTGTGCTATTTATTATGATCATTAATTTCACAAGAGCTCTTCTCATGGATTGAGTTGAACTAATATCAGAAAGGGCTGTCTCCATAGCCTGGAAATACTGCATTTATGGTTTCGAAGGGCTCACGTTATTCACCCAGCTGTGGGGCCACCCAGAACTCAACTTGACCTTTAAAAACTGCCCTGGAACTCTCAACTGAGAGTTAAGGCCAGCTGGCGCGAGTTTCTATATACACAGGCCGTGTGTTTGTGCCCAGGACCTTCATGTTTTGGAAGGCCAGGAGCTGGATAAATAGTGCAAAACATGCCAACTTGGAAACTATACTAGAAGCACTTTAAAAATTTGGCTAATGTTGTAAGTGATAAAATCTACTATTAATAATAGATGTTTTCCCCTCTTAAAATTAGCATCATTGTCTAATTTCTGGGTTTTTCTTTCTTTCTTTCTTTCGTTTTTTTGTTGCTTAAGCCATCATTGTGGAGAATTTCTCCTTGTTTTATTCCACGGAGGAAGACCAGCTTTTAAGTTATAATGATCTTCGCCACTTTCAGATCATATGGAATATGGTGGATGATAAAAGAGAGGTAGGAGGCTGCATTGTTGTTTCATACCCCATCCCAAGGAGACTTACTGACATTTCTCAAACACGTGGTATTGAAATTGGCAGTTGATGTGTATTGGATTTTGAATGGCCATTGGTGAATTGCAGACAACTGTCACCAACAGTGCGCTAGGAATCGAGAGGGCCAGCATAGTTCCTCCCCGTGTCCTTTCCCGCCATGAACATCCCTTTCTTCAAACTTCCAGAAGTTCAGCAAGGAAAGGAAGCCAAAGGAGCTCTGAAGGAATCATTGCTGGTCTCAGGGCAGGGTCACTCTATTGCAGACTCAGGGTCACCAACACACTCAAGCAACAATCCTCATTGAAAGTCCAAAGGAGTTATTTCAGTGGTATGTGAAAGTGGTTGTTCCGAATTATTTTTGAGTTATTATTTAAATGTTTTAACCATAATAAAGCTTACCCAAGATTTCCTAGAATTAGCCAAAGTAGCAGCAGCTCTTGTTCCTCTCTTTCTCCTCCTTCTTCTTCATTTCTTTCTTCCTTCCTCCTCTTCCTCCTCTCTCTTCTTCATCCTAGCAAACACTGGGGCACAGCTCCAGCCACTGAAGATACAGCAGTGAACAAGACGGAAGGGTCTCCATGCTCACAGAGCTTACATTCCACTAAGTGGAGACAAAGAATACCAGTAGTAGTCGTAGCAGTATTTTCAAGAAGTTATAAACACTTAGGAAAAGGTTAAACAGTAAAACACGGTAGTGGCCGGGACAGACTAGTCTAGCAGGACAGTCATGAAGTCCTGCCTGAGGAGGTAGCATCTGAAAAGCAAGGCAAGTTCAGCCACAGGAAGACCCGGGGGAAGGTCTGAAACTGGTTTCAGGAAGTGTTGACGAAGGCACAAAGACCAGGGAGCCCCCAAGCATCATAAATGACGGGTCCTGGACTCGGGGCAAGGCCTGCCGGGTAGTGCACGGCCCCCACCTGCTCTGTAAGTGCTCACTCTGATACCCCTGTCCCCACCCAGGCTCCAGTCTTCTCGGGTTTTTCTTCCAAGGTAGCACCCTGCGTGCACGACCATCTGGCCCGACTCTTTCATCTCATCCAGATCCACGTGTATCTGCACAACTGTCACGAACAGGAATCTCCTTCCATCTGATACACACGTGGACGACCACACCACTCTTCACACCGAGACACTAGTACCTGGCAGGGAGTCATCGCTCCCTTTTTCATCTCGTGCTCTTCTTAACACACATAATTCCACCCAGCCTCCAGGAGGGAGACAACTTTCTTCACGCCCTTTGAGAAATAGCTACCTCCCCACTCTCACTTTTTTATTTTTTTCCCCCAAGAAACACAAGCCAATCACTCTGGCCTGGAGGTGACTTACGGGTTCCTGTGCTCTCTGCCCCCAGGGCGTGATCCCCACGTTCAGAGTCAAGTTCCTGCTCCGGCTGCTGCGGGGGAGGCTGGAGGTGGACCTTGACAAAGACAAGCTCCTGTTCAAGCACATGTGCTACGAAATGGAGAGGCTGCACAACGGCGGGGACGTCACCTTCCATGACGTCCTGAGGTTCGTATGGGGAGGGTGCTCTCAGTCCAGCATCCCGGAGCCAAACCGGGTTCAGAAACGAAAGCTGCGATTGATTGCCAGAGGGCTTGGGAAACGCAACAAACAGGTGTGTTCATAACCAAAAACGCCACCCCTGCCGGGCTCGGGAAGCAGGGCCACGCATTCCTGGCCCAAAGTGTCCTTTCTCACCATGCTGTGATGATCACCTCCAGGTTGGTGCCTCTCCCAGGAGGAGTGACAGCCCAGGAGGGCCCCTTCCCAACTGGGGAGCTCCCCCAGGGGGACAGGTGGAAGGGAACTTGCGGAGCAGAGTCCTGCCCTTCATTTTGTGATGGGGGAACCGCCACGCAGGAGTTGAGCGACTTGCTCTCGGTTTCCGGGCTCCGTGGCAAAGCTGCAGCTAAAATCCAATCTCCTCGCTTGGACGGTCCAACAAGAATTTGCCTGGCCTGCTGTGTGCTGGTTGCCCCATCTTGGTGAAAACACCACGTTTTCCAGACATTTAATGAGCACCCAGACAGAACGAAAGGTCAAACCGAGGCTCTGCCTTCTCTTCTCTCTGAGTGGCTTCTGTGGCACTTTCCTGGGGCCGCTGTAACTGAGTGCCGTATGCTGAGCAGCTGCAGCTACAGAAATGTGTTGTCTCAGGGTTCTGGGGGCAAGAAGTCAGACCAAGGCGTGGGTGGGCAGGTGGTTCCTTCTGAGGCCAAGAGGGAGAATCTGCTTCTCGCCGAACTTTGGTTATTCACTGGCATGTGGGTTATTCCTTGACTTGCAGAAGTACCACCCCACCCTCTGCCTTCTCCTTCACATGGCATTGTCCCTCTCTGTGTGTGTCTATGTCCAAACCCTGCTTTTATAAGGAATCCAGTCATACTGGATTAGGGGCCCACCCCACTCCAGTGTGACCTCATCTTAACTAATTACATATGAAATGACCTATTTGCAAATAAGGTCACATTCCAAGGTATCAGGGGTTAGGGCTCCAACATGGTTTTTTAGGGGGTGGAGGGAACATTCGACTCATAACAGTTTCTTAAACAGGGGTCCATGGATAAAAATTCAGAGGTCAATATAATTGCAAGGGTAAGCAATTACCTCTTTATTTTCACTAATCACTCCCTGAAATGCAGCATTGTCTTCCATGACTAGGCATCAGACCACCGCAGCATTAACCCTATCCGAGTCTTTGTCACCAGTAGAAATCAGAGATACTTTCGCGTCACGTTATTGGCTGCCCCAGCTGGTATCTTAAAATATCATTTATGCTACCCAGTAGTAGTCGTTTGACCTCAGCTTGATATTATTATTTAATGGAATGACAAAGAAGCACTTCTGTTACTATATCACTAACTTTTTAAAGAAAATATAATCTGAGAACTGTATTTCAGTATAATTGCTTTCCTTTGAAAAAATGTGTATTTCATTTTATACATTAAAGCATTATTCTAAGAAATGTCCCATAGGTTCCACTGCCAAAGGCATCCATGCCACAAAAAAAAAAAAAAGTTAAACAAGGATGGACCAGCGGTAGCTATTTCAGTCACATCGCAAGTACATGACAAGTCACGTGTTGGGTATTGTGTCACGTATTTTTTTAGGAGTATTCAAATGTACACAGATAGGCTTGTGCCCGAAAGCTGAAAAAAAGATCAGATCAGAACAGGTAGATTCTTGGAAAAGTCCACTCGGGTTATCAATTTTTACCTCCCACTATTCACTTCTTCTGTGAATAAACTAAAAAGCAGTAAAAGACAGGACAGAAAATACATATAAACAACAAAGGATGTCCTCCCTCTGTCGCTAGGAGCAGTCTTTCCTCCTGGTGACAGATATTTTTTTAGATTGAACGTGAGGCACATAGACATACTGTTGTCACTGATAATTAATATTCAACCTCTGCAGAACACAGTGGTGCATCTAATAAAAATAGACCCAGGCCAAGTCAAGGTGGTGTTGTTTCTCCTTTTCCTCTGCCTCCAGCCCTGTATACGGTAAGAACAGTGAGTCAGAGATGAGATTCCTCATGAAACAGGGAGGAGAGGAAGAGCAAATGCATTTTTGTCCTCCATGGTGGGAAGAGACTTAGCGAAGAAGAGATGACCAGTGTACCAGTGCTCTCGACAGCCCCCATGCTGTGGTTTGGGCTCTGGTGGGGGGAGCTGAGCTCACAGCGAGGGGTAGGCAGGGGCTGAGCAATGGGCTGGGACCCTGTGGCTTCTGCAGGGTGTACCCCACTGCCAGCCAGGAGAGGCTGTGTTCTCCTTTGGCACTGGACCCCTTGGCCCTGAGATACAATGAGCTGCCTCAGTGCCCCCGGGCCCAATGCAACGCATCAGTGTGTTAGTATCACTTACCACTGCTTGGGCCTGTGGTGCCAAGGGCTACATGGCAGTGGATATTCAACCCTGGTGTTTTAGGCTGTAAAATCAATAAGGAAGATACAGGGAGACAAATGAAATAAATGGAGAGGTGAACAGGGTTGGTGCCATGCATGACACATGGCCGAGCACTCAGTGGAGCTAAGTGTGAAGAAAGGATGGAGGGAACACCCTTCCTTCTGCAAGGGGAGTCCACAGTCTGTTCTTACACACCCAACAACAGAAATCGTGGCTTATCCTGGATCTTTTGTTTTCCGGGAACACAGATGGCACTTACTGTAATAACCTCACAGATATTAACTCACTTAGTCATTGAACAAAGTAGGTCCCATGACTATCCTGGTTTACAGATGAGGGCAGGAAGACACAGAGGGGTGACAGGACCAGCCAAGTCACCACCATAAGGGGTGGTGTCAGCACACCGCGCTCGTTGGGCTGAGTGATGTCCTCTCTGGATTTTGAAACGTCTAAGGGTCTGAATCCCAGATGCGTCAGCCCTGCAACTGCTGTCGTATTTCCCCCACCAGCATGCTTTCATACCGGTCCGTGGACATCCGGAAGAGCCTGCAGCTGGAGGAGCTGCTGGCCAGGGAGCAGCTGGAGTACACCATAGAGGAGGAGGTGGCCAAGCAGACCATTCGCATGTGGCTGAAAAAGTGCCTGAAGCGCATCAGAGCCGTGAGTGAAGCGCAAGCTCGCGGGGCGTTTAGACCACGTCCGCCTCCTCCTTGACGGTGGCCGGAGGATGCTGCGAACCTTAACCCTAGTCCCCATCCAGCCCTTCCGTCTTTAGCAGAGTCTGTAAGACCTTTCAACTGAATCGCATTGTTACAATATACCACGAAGGCTTAAAAAGCAGTTTATTGTTATTAAAATATTCACAATGTCCACTCATAAAACTCACACTTACAAAACTGTGCAACGCTCCAAAATTCTCTACATATTGACCAGCGACTGGATTTACAAAACTACTTTTCAATTGCCGCTTAAAATCCCAACATATTGTTGGTAATGTTGTTTGGTCTTTAAAGACCACCTCTCCTGGGAGTTTAATGATCTGTTTGCTGCTTCCTGAACTCTAAGCTCATAAGATTCTCTAACTCCCAAGTTAATGAACATATACTGTGCTGGCATAGACTGTGCTTACAGGGAACGTTTCTTAGGGAATTACTTTTATGAATGCTTTTGGCTTATACTTCACACACACAGGGGAAAAAGACTAAACGAATTACCAAACATTTATATATAACAGAGATTTTTTAAATCTTGTTCCTCAGAACAACAGCATCAACTGCAGAGACATATATTTCTATTGGAGAAGAAAAGGTCCCTAGAGAAAAGAAACACCCCAACCTTCTACAGCAAGGCCACTGCCCCCTGCGGCCCAGTCACAACTTGTGCCTGTAGCTCTGCTAGCTCCAGGGATCAAATCTGGCCCGGAGAGGGCACAAAAAGTCCTGGCTTCAGTATGTTCGGAGACAGATTGGCCTGCTTGCTTGGCCTCTTGCACTGGCCTGCAAACTCCAGGGCCAAGACAAGAGCAAAGGTTTTCTCACCCACCCAAGGCTCTCTGCCACTTACAATTTCCAGGCAATGGGAGGTGGGGTAGAGTCTGCATTGTCTTAATGAGCACAGAATAAAATGAAGAGGGAAAAAATAGAACAGCCATGTTAGGAATCTTAAAAGCTAGTGTTATATCAATGGGCATAACTGTTGTAATGGTTATGTAAATGGAACTTGAAGGGGAGGGCAATTCCTAAGTCTCGAAGCCCTCCTTTGCATCAGTCCAACTCAACCGAACATTGAAATCGTTAAGGATTCCTATTTGGAAGTTCCCAAGTGGCCACCGATCATGCAGGTCTTCGGGGAGGGGAGAAGAAAACATGATCTGAGAGGCGGTGGGGCAGGGGATACGGGGTTTATTTTCCCGTTCCTTGAAGGAAAAACCGTGTCTCCGCAGAAACAGCAGCAGTCGTGCAGCATCATCCACAGCCTGCGAGAAAGTCAGCAGCAGGAGCTGAGCCGGTTCCTGAACCCGCCCAGCATCGAGACCACGCAGCCCAGCGAGGACGCGAACGCCGGCAGTCAGGAGAACAGCGCGCAGCCCGAGGTAAGGCGGGGGGCGCCTCTCATCCGAGCACGTTGGGGGGGGGGGCCTTCTTTTTAAGTACAAAGTAATAAATAAACGTGTGCCGGTCACACAGACATTTCAAACCAGCTGACAACATTTCCAATAGGAATATTTGTATTGAAAAAAACACCAAACGATGGAAACACGTTGAGCCAGATTATGTCTGTGTCTTTGCCATCCAGGACTCACTCGGGGTTATTTCAAAAGAGTCTGATCTGTACAAATACTAAAAAGAGGTTAATTCCCTGAACTTAATAATTCTGGGTGTTTTTTTGTTTTTGTTTTGTTTTGTTTTGTCTAAAGAGTTAACGCCACACCCAAGAGCTGAATTTGAGCCTGGGAGTACTGCATGACTTAGGAGAGCACGGTTTACATGAAGCTCTGCCCTGCATGTTTTCTTCCCTTTGCTAAGAATTTGCAGTAAAAGCAGTGAAAATGTTTGTAATTGGCTTTCAACCTCCTCAGATAGTCAGGCTCATTGAAGATTTCTCCTTCCTTGGTTGGGCATCAGAAGACCATATGGAATTCGGGAGGATTAGCTTGGGGAGGTTCTGTTTGCTGGGGCGCAGCGTATTTTCATTTCCAAGTGCAATCTACGTGTCTGTGGAAGAAGCACAGGGAACTATCAGCGCCCTGGAAGGCCCTGTGCTGTGGGGAGCAGCTGGCAGGGGTCCTACTCCTTTACGAGGCTGCAGTTATGATCTGAGGTTAACGGCATGGAGCCGGCCCAGCGTTCCGTGCCCAGCCCCTGGCAGCAGGAGCTTCATGGTGTGGGTGACAGTCAGGGGCCCCAGATCGATTTTGAAGCCTAAGGCTCCACAGCCCAGCAGGACGCACCAAGAGGCCCTCCTGTTCCATGGCCCAGTTTTGGGGGATTCTATACTGTCAGCTCCCCACCCTGTAGGATTCATCTGCCACCGACGACAGGGACTTGTGCAGGGATTGTCAACCAAGGGCCAAGGAGGGGCATCTGCAGTGGCCCCGCCACGATCTGCCCTGAGGGTGGCTGGTGATGCCTCATGGTAGGAAACAGGGCCATCGAGGCAGGGGAAAAGTGACGATCGCAGAGCTCTCCATTCTTAGATTAAAAAGCTGAGACATGAACAAATAACCAAGAGGGAATATTGAAGAGAAGTGAAGACCAAGGCATCAGCTAGGAAAGGGAAAGGTGACTGGTGGGCTAGAGAACTAGTAAAATGCACAGAAAGCCTGGCACCTCTCTTTGACTTTAGTTAGATCGTTGTCAGCTCTCTTCTCCCCTGGGGCCCATCCTAGAGCTCTGGCTGCCGAGAACTCTTTCCCTGAAGCGCCACTGACCTCCAGGTTGGCAGAAATACACTGCCCCCACCCCAGCCAGTCCCCACCGCCCACCTCCCTGCCTGCAACGCCACCACGCTTGCCCTGGTTTGCCAGCCAAGGCACAGAAGGCAAACGATGGCGTCCTCCGGTGTGGAGGGAATGAGGTGGTGGGGTGGCTCAGGAATGCCCAAGAAAAGGTGCTCCCTGGAGAGCCATGTCTCTTTTTGACTCTTTTAACCCATTTTCACTTTTCCTTCCCTGATCGTGGACCCTAGGAGTCCATACCGTTCTTCCCGCTTGTTTTCCTGCCATGATTGTTTCTGTCTTACAATCAAATGCGGGCAGAGACAAGGGAGCGGGCACGGTGGTAAGAAAGGGCCACAGCTGCTTCCTTCTCGTCCCGTGCAGACAGGCAGCCAGCAGCAGCTCCTGAGCCCCACGCTGTCCGACAGAGGAGGGAGCCGGCAGGACGCGGCCGAGGGGAAACCCCAGAGGAAGTTTGGGCAGTGGCGCATGCCCTCAGGTACGTGCCTGCAGCCCCTTCCCCACTGACCGACGCATGTTACACATATGTACTCTCTGTGTGCTTTCAAAGTGCAAGTCTGCGTCTACAGTTATGTTCACAAAACAATGAATAGTGTACCCTTAGCAAAACATTCCCCCCAAAATAACTTCACTAAATATGGCCGTACTAGCCCCTATTTTCAGGGACTAGGGTTGTTAAGACAATGCCTGTTAACCAGGATCCAAAAAGAAAAGAGGGAGAGATTTCCAAGGGTTTCCGTATGTGTTCAAGGCATTGCTCAAACATAGGCAAACCTTATCTAAGAGGGAGTGGCCACATACAATCATTCAGAAGGTGCCACAGTGTTCTCAAAGAAGGCACAGACAGACCCCTGCTTTGTCTCAGCATACACTTTGCTGCTGAGCCGGTCCCATCTTTCTGCAAGCTACTTTACCTCCATAATAATAACAACAGCGACAGACACGTACATAGCACTTACGTATGCCAGTCGCTATTGTAAGTGCGTCCCTTGTGTTCCCTCATTTAATCCTCACAATCCTATTATTTTCCACATGTTACTGATTCAGTAAGAGAATTTTCTTCTAGAGGAATATGGGGTTGTGAAAAAGCAGGATAATCCCATTCAGGGTATTCAGGGACGGATGGAGTGCTGCTCTGCACAGCCCAGTGTCCTCTGCACATGGTTTTTCTATAGATAAGTGAGTCCATGCTAAAGTGGGGGCTCTGCAATGCTCTTTAGCTATGCCCCGACTTCAGCCCAGTTTAAGCGAGAAGACGGATGACGTTGCAGACTCTTCTATAGCACATCCGTTCCACAAAGCGGACAACAGTGCAACTTACATTTTAGGCTAAAGATGTTCAGTGGATCCTCATTGACACCACCGCCAAGGAAAATGTCCTTTATCATATCCAGGAGTTTATTGTTGAGGATCAAAGAGGACCCAGCTTCTGCCTGGTTCAAACAAAGCCAAGAATGAGGGGAAACAAGACTGAGTAGGTGGCGGGCCCAGGTCGTGAAGAGCCTTAAATTACAGTCTGAGTAGATTCAATGTTCTCATGTAGGCGATTAGAAGCCAGTAAAGATTTCTGAGCAATATGTGACATTTGGAGATCATGCTGCAGGAAGATTGACTTGGCAGCGGCAAGAGTGAATTGTCTGCGGCAGAGCCCGAGGCGGGTTGCAAGCCGGAGGATGTTAGAGTCGTCTGGGCGTGAGGCAGTGTTGGCCTGGACCGAGCTGCTGGTCTAGACCCTGCAGGGACAGATAGGAGAGATGATCTGGGGAGAACACATAGTCCTCGGTGTTCATGTAAATGAATGAAAGAAAAGATGTTGTCAAAAGTGCTTCCAGTCATCCATGCCTAGATGGCCCCAATGTCAAAAATGGTGACAACCAAAATGACATGCTATGAGGGTCATGCTGAATTTGAGGAGGCAGAGGGGAAGAAAAAGAGCATTTTAAGGGGGCACCAACAATGTCCCAGGTGTCATGCTATGTGCTTTCTTAGGTCATCTCATTTAATCTGTTTTAATCCTCACAATAGTCTAAGGAGGAAATTTTCATGCTCTTCAGTTTATAATGGAGGAAACTTGGGTTCAGAGACACGAACTTGCCCATGTCTACATAGCTATAGGTTATAGAAGTGAGACCCAAGCCCATGACTGTGGGACCCCAAATCCGAATCTTTCTTTCCACATTCTCACTATATCCCTCTCTCCCCTTGCTATTGATTACACACTCCCTTCTTTTCCTTTTTAAAATATGCACATGCTACTGAACACAGATGCACACACATACTTCTATGACGCTTATATTTCCCCCAATTGGCAGTTTTAGCGATTTTCTGGGTTTTGTAATTATCTCGAAATCAAAGGGGTGAGATTCTTTTTTCAAATGGTCTTATTCGTTGTCCAAGTGCTGAAAAGTTCTCTTCCTTAACATCTATGGCTAGGACTTGCTAGCCAGAAGTATTACTGATGGGAATATCACGGTTCAGGAATGATTGCAATAGGGAGAAACAACACCAAGTTGCTCATAGGACTCTTGTTAATCCCACAGCGCCAAAACCAATAAGCCATTCCATGCCTTCAGTCAACTTACCGTTTGGAGGGAGGACAACAATGAAATCTGTAGTGTGCAAAATGAACCCCATGACTGACGCAGCTTCCTGTGGTTCTGAAGTTAAGAAGTGGTGGACCCGACAGCTGACCGTGGAGAGTGACGAAAGTGGAGATGACCTTCTGGATATTTAGGTGAAAATCAAAGCAAATGAAAGTCTCATGGTGGAAACTATTTTCTGCTATTTTTCTTGATTGTCCAGTGAACAATCTGTGATTGATATGTAACTTAATTCCAACTTGTCTCAAGATTTTTTTAAATTTTTGTCCTGCCACTGGAAGGCATAAGCTGTGTATATGATGGGTTATTATCATTGTTCAAGAAAATTTGTATAATGACAGTATTGATAATATTAGAAACTATACCAAGAGCAGATGTATATCATTCAAAATTCCATCTATTCTGTCTGTGTAAACTAAGATGTATAGTCAGTCATATGTGCTCTTAGACATTATGATCATCCCCCAAAAGAGTGCTAAGCCCAAAGTGGCTGATATTTATGGTAACAGGGGCTATAGCTTTAGTTCACATTTTCCCCATTTCCACTAGAAATACTTCTCATGGGAGAATTTATTATTTATGATCGATCTGAAAAGGTCAGCACTGAGCTTATGCTAAAATGATAGTAGTTATACAAACTACAGATTCTGAATTTTTAAAAAAAAGTATATTCTTTTTCTCATGTTATTTTTTTTAAATATGCACAAACTATTTGGAAATCAGAACAAGTCGATTTCTGTCCTCAGTTACTCTAATGAAATTATTGCCAGCTTTGGAGAAAATTGTGTGTACAGGTACCAGGCAAAGAAATTAGCCCAGGATGCTTATGGGATTGGTTTTAAAACAAACCTGTAGATCGATCACTTGAGAGACATGGTTGTGCAAAGTTGTTAAGTTTCTTTAAAAGCTTTGTAATAATTGAGTTAGGCAAAAAGAGTAAAACTATATAGCTAAACTTATTTAAAAAATCTTTGCATGGGTGATGTTATCATTGGCTTTATTTCTCACCCAAGGTGTGTCGTTTTTGCTATAAATGAGCAGAGGCATTATGGATTGATCCCAACACACCATTGCTATATTAGTTTCAAAATGACTTTTCTATTACCAGAAGCTTCCATAGAAATAATGGTGCCCTGCAAAATCTTGCTTTGAACTCAGTTTAGGTAACCCACAACTTAATTGTATTTCTTCACACATCAGTGATCCATGTCCTCTGGAAAAATTATAAATGTAATATGATTACAAAGTACTGTTGGACCTCTTGTGCTGGGTCAGCAAAGTAGAAGTCCGTTTGGCCTTTATATTACAGATTGGAGATTTCTGATTAGAGTTTTTTTTTAATAGAGTGATTATCTCAGAATCCTTTGACCCCTGGTTGCTTTACGATCTCTTCTTCTCTATTTAACATTCTTCAAATAGCCAAATGTCACATTCCTTCTGTATCGCAAATGTAGCACTGTGGTGACAGTCTGTAGTTTATGTGATTCGTTGTAACCATGAGATAATGGGCAACTGAAGTCAGCACAGCCAAAAGGATTTTATTTGACTTTATGTTCCTTTGGAGTTTATTTTTTGTACATAAAAAAATAAATATTGGATTTGTAAAAGAATTTACACTGAATTGATGATCATTTTTAGATCCTTTTCTTGCGTGTGTTGGGAGTGGGCAGGCGACTAGGTAGCTGGCACTTCGCAAACACTGTATTGAATATTTAGTCTGTAATTAGTTGGCAAAAGCTCTGTCCCTGATATTCGTTTCAGCTCAATTTTCTGAGCCAGAATGTTCCTCATCCGTTTGTGCTGATAAGGCTGAACGAACACCCTGCGCCTTCCAAGCCTACAACGCAGCAGAAAAGGCATTTCCATGTCCAGGGCATGGGTCTGTACTAGTGCTGCATAAAAACAGGATTTTTTTTTTTTTTTTTTGGCTCATTACACTTGAGTAATACAGCTTCATTCTCCCAAAACTGCTGAGCCCTTCCTAAAATGCCCGTAATTGATGTTCAGCAGAACATCATTGTTGTTCATTCGCAGTGAAGCTAGAGGCAGAATACCAATGCGCTTAAAGCCACAGCACCCCGTATTTCAATTAAGTGAAACAGCCAGACGCTGCCTGTGGGACGCGTCTCTGTTTTCCTGAAGCAGGTAGGGCAGACGGCGAGCCAGAGAAGACAAGTGCACCCCCTTTCTAGGTTTTACCCCTACATACATAAACATAGGATCAAACCAGTTGCCAGGTGGGAAAACTTAGGCCACAATGCTCCCTGGTCCTTAGGGAAGCCAGAGACTGATACTAATCCCATCATCCCGCCACCCACTGCCTTTAATTAAAGGATGCTGTCAGCTCCAAGGGAACCAGAAAGCATATGAGGTGGAAAACTTGACACAGAGCCCCCAGGGGAGAGCAGACCACACATGCATTGCCCATACGGCAATGCAAGGCGACTCAAAGGGAGCAAGTGGACAGAATGGCCAGGCCACTGCTATTCTCTCTGTGCTTAGTGGTGGTTCCAGACCAGCGCCTATCAACGGTGACGGGCTGTCTGTGCCCTGCCCAAGCTGAATACGATGAAGACATGTAGAAGGAAACCAGTGTTACAAAGCTTTACATGAAAGTGGTTTCCAAGCCAGTGGAGTGATGTGCCTGCCTGCTTCTTTGTGGGAAGTGGCATTCTATAGAGGGCTCGTTTTCAATCTGTTATTGAGCAGTGCACTCTTTCTCGAACCCAGTCCTCCAAGGGATCCCCAAATTTCAGCCGGGCAAAAGCAGGGCAGCCCCAGTGGAAGTTGGGTTGAAGATAGGCAGTCCCGGCTACTCAGGAGGCTGAGGCGGGAGGATCGCTTGAGTTCAGAAGTTCAGGGTTGCAGTGAGCTGGGATCCTGCCACTGCACTCCAGCCTGAACAACAGAGCGACACCCTGCCTCAATAAAGGAAAAAAAAAAGGAGGAGGAGGGGGAGGGGGAAATAATTCCATGAGGGAATAAATGTCTGTAGTTTTAAGCTACCCAGTTTGTGATACTTTGTTACAGTAGCCTAGAAACTTAACATGTCCCCCTCCACCCCACTCCAGTCCCCAATGATAGCCCAAATCACCCTACTGCATCAAGGAACCCAGTTTGAAAAACACTAGTATGGATCGAAGATCATGAGCTTTGGAGTTCAACAGATTTTGCAAGTTCCAGATTTACTGGTTACTTTCTATGTAATCTTGGATGCGTTTTATACCCTCTCTGAGTCAAGATTCAGCTTCTTGCTTTAAAGAAAAAAATAAGACAGGAGAGGGATTTTATTCACTTCATTTACTTGAGAAGTTCACAAAAACTATGAGATGGGCTTAGTCTGAGCTGACATGCAACACATTTCAAATCATTAACTAGCTATCCAACCTCTCTACCAGAATCTTGAGTTGACCAATTGTTAAGCTTTTGTTTTCTCAGGTAAGGTGACAATCAGGTTAGGAAACTACCTCAGGCCAAGATTTAAATGATGAGTTGACGCGAGGACCACTCCTGCCTTCAATGCAGTTCAACCTCCACAGAGAGCATTTTCAGAAAATGCCTGTTGGGCACCATTCCAACGATACACCAAAATAATTATTTGTCTGACTTCGCTATCTTCTTACATTTTCCCTTCTTCATCCGGTTTCTCCACAGGGTGACATCTGGGTAAAATAGATAATTTTTTTAAAGTATTCTGAAACCTTTGTGTTCAGTTTACTTTGTCAGTCTTCCAAGTCCCTAACAGTGAATCCAAGTGAAAAAAAAAAAAAAAATGCTGGCGTCCATCCCTAGAATCTGGAAGAAACGAAAATGCAGATGACAAGGCAAACGCTCTCAGCCCTTGCAGGGAAGACTATGCTTGCTGCCTAAGATGACCATTGGTCATTTCTAATACCTAAGGGTGAGCAGGAAAGTTGTGGGCTGCCAGAGTTCATAACTGGGACCAAGGGAAGGCTACTGAATACCTTTTAAAGAGATGACTGACAACTAAAAGTCAAGTCTGTTTTCACTATAGCATGAGTTGAGCTTGTCTAACATACCAGTGACAGGTTGAACTGGAGATGCCAGTTAGGTTTCAAAGGGGAGAATGTAGACTCCACAGTTGACTAGACAAGGCTGGGGATCACCAGAGGGGAGGGGTCCACATTTGGGAGCATCAACCCCAAATGAAACCAAATCTGCATTCTACTGTGCTAAGCGAAGTGAGCCAGTCACAAAAAGTCACATACTTAAGTATGATTTCACTTAAATGAGGTATCAAGGGTAGTAAAACTCATAGAAACAGGGAGTGGAAGGGTGGGTGCCAGGGACTAGGGGAGGGGCAAGCTGTCATTTAACAAGTAAAGAGTTTAAGTTTTGCAAGATGAACAGACAAGTACTAGAGGTGCTGCACAACAATGTGAGCATGCTTAATGCTGCTCAACTGTACTCTTAAAAGTAGTTAATATGGTAAGCTTTGTTTTGTGTCTTTTATCACAGTTTTTTTTTAATTTTCAAAAATGTTTTAATTTTTTTTTAATTTAAAAAAAAATTTAAATTTTGGGGGATCCTGTCATTTGATCCCCAAAGCTAGTGGCCAAACTGAAATGGCAAAACAATTTCAATGCCACCTTAAATTATGCTTTCCTGTCTGTCTGCTTTCTGTACTGGAACAGTTTACCTGATTTAAATTCTGTCTTGCAGTCTGCTAGCTAATGAGACCCTCGCTGTCATCGAAACCAGCAATGGTATCTTATTATTTTGCCCCAGTGCTGTATGTTACCCATCCAACTTCAAAATCTCCGTGCAGTATGCCTAGCAAATCCCCGAATTCCATTTGAACGCTAGAGAGCTGGCATCTCCGTCCATCGAATTAAGCCATGGAGGGTCTGTTTAGAGGCAGATTTCAAGTTATTTCTCATTCTCCCTTCACGGGCAGTGGTTCAATGTCAATGTCAATTCTTAAGGCTTGGTTACAGAGTCAACTAACCAACAAGAGGAATTATGTAGCTTCATTGTGTGCCTTTCCCAAATTGATATTTGTCACTCCATTTCCCATACGATCTGGATGGTGACCCCCAGATAACACTAAGTGGAAACACTTGTTTCGATGCATCGTTCCTGGCAGTGTCCCTGGTGCCTGACTAGCCACTGAGATGTTTAGCATTTAAACGAGATCAAACCCACCTGTGGACACAGAAATGCGCTAAGGCCCATGGGCTCTCCGCAAACAAATACATATTAAAAGAGAATACTTTTGCATTCTAAATTATGTCAAAACCACCTAAAATAATAAATTTGCGACTTGACCAGGAATAAACAATTTTTAGAATAGTGTTCTTTAGCCAACATCTCAAGGAAAAGAGCCGCACATGTAAATTACATCACATAAAGGTAACTTTTTGGTTAGAATTATGTGCATAACTCTCTAATTTTGACTTTGGATACAAAAAAAGGATAAAAGTAGGTAACACTTAGGTAACTACCTAAGAGTAGGTTAGAAAGATTAAGATAAGGTGGGGGACCTATGGCCTTCTGATTTCAAGATTGTTCTTTTTTAAGCCAGTGGAGGCAACAAAAGCTTCATCTTTCTCTGCTGCACCCCGTTTAACAAAAGGATTTGTTCTGTAAAATTTGGATTTAGTTGAAAGGCTGCACTTAAGGACTTAGAAGGCCACGTGTGGCCTTAAGGCTACAGGTTTAGGGAAACAGGAAGACGAGAGGAGGGAGGAAAAAAAAAAGTCTCTATCCTAGCCCTGTCCTCTTAGAAACAGATCATGTCGCCTCATGCTTGCAGGTAACAAGGCTAGAGTGTTGACCAGTGGCCTGGCCAGGCAGGGCAAAGCATCTGCAATAGTCAGAATGAATGTATTAATCAGGGTTCTTCAGAAAAACAGAACTAGTAGGATATATAGAGGAGAGATTTATTTTAAGGAATTGGTTCATGCCATTGTAGGGGATGATGAAATTTCAAAATCTGTAGGGCAGGCCAGCAGGCTGGAAGTTCAGGCACGAGCTGATGTTACAGTCCTGAGTCCAAAATCTGCAGGCTGAGGGTTTCCATGTTAAAGTCTTGAGGCAGAATTGGTTCTTCCAGACACCTTGGGTTGATTGGAGGAGGTCCACTCACATTATGGGCAGTAATCTACTTTACTCAAAGCCTACTGATTTAAGTTTTAATCACCTTTACAGCAGCATCTAGACCAGTGTTTGACCAAACATAGCCTAGCCAATGACTATCATTTTGTTACCCATAGTTGTTGGTTAGTGTCACTCATTTGCCGAGGGAATCCAGCCAGCAGTCTTTTTTCCTAAGAATGTAACAGTGAAAAAGAAGGCTTATCGTAACTAACTCCGTTTTTGCTTCTGACCCCTGGCAGCAATATCCCTCAGGTTAAAAGATTCTACTTATCTCCACATGCAGTCCAGCTAATTATCGGAGAAATGTAGTTTGTAGTTCAACTTTGGAAGAAAAATGATAACCACCCCATTCCCAGAACTAACTCGCAGGGAGATTAGGAAAGTATGCACACAGATAATAACATTACGGTAAAGATTTATAGGAACATTATGACCTGACTTACGTCATCCAAAGTTACCTGACCAAGAACAAAGAAATTTCACAACCTCCTTAGACCCTCACTGACCCCCAGATGCCTGCAGTCATTGGTCACCTCTTGCAATACCCCTCTCCTTCCCCCTTCCCTTAACATAAAAAGGAGCCTAAAGTTCATTCTAATTTAAGATGGTTCCTTGAGATGTTAGTCCACCATCCTCTTGGTTCACTGGCTTTCTGAAAAAAGTCACTTTCCTTGTCCCAACACCTTGTCTTTCAACTTATTGGCTGTCCATCACGTGGAAAGTGGTACCAGCTTGGACCCAGTTGCAAGAACAAGAGGCCAAGAACGCTGGTTTCATTCACTCAGCTTCATGCATTTCTTCTCTCCAAGAAAGAAAGGAAAAAAGACGAGAAAGAGAGAAGTCGCGCTGACTTTTTGTTTTAATGTGGGCATTTGTTGTCAAGGTGCTAAGCCTAACTCACAAGGTGTGTCAATGGACTCAAGAGATGCATCACCTCCCACAAGGCACAGTCTTGACCTCCTCTGTCTCATCAGTCCTAGGGGCATTAGCACAGTCTTCTTAGGACATATCAGACTCAGGGCATTGACTTCTCTTTCACAGTCTGCATTTCATGTTAGAAACATCATGAAGAGCCCAACCCAGGAAATACTGGAAGGAAGCACAACAGCAAAGTAGTCAACCTAGGAACATCAGGCTGGCAACAGGTTGATAACATATTTTACATAAGCAGGAAAACTGTCACATTGAGTCCAGTTCCCTTCTCTGACCATCAGGGAACACTCAGCGGTGGGCACTTCCAGATACAGAAGAAAGCAAGCCTCTTTCTGTTTCTGTTTGAGCCAAGAGACATGGGTACAGGTAGGAGTCCTAACTCTTGACACCATCAATGGGACTCGCAGGTTAATGGAAACATCCCTCAGGAATTAATTGCAAGGGGTGTGTTGGTCTCTTCTCACAAATCATCTCTTCCTGACCTTTGTTCAGGGCACCATACTGCCCATCTCAAAAACCCTGCCTTTGCCTTCATGATGCTAGATGTTCAGTCCTGGTACCTCTCCCCTTGCTGTAGCCATCACTGGCTGCAGAATAATACCTCATTTCTGCTTTCTGCCAGCTTAGCTTCAGAACCAAACCCACGTAGGATGTCAAATCAGGTGTCCTTTTCGATCCATTGACTCTTTTCTTAGGGCAAGGAAAAGGGGCCTTGCTCAGGGCCAGGTCAAGAGGTAACTGGGAATTTTCCAAAGCCCTAATGAGCACAGCCTGAAGGTCCTGGCTGTGTTCACACTTCCACGTGCCATGATGCTTCGACATGTCACACCACTGGCCCTGATTCTCCCATCCAGGGGTCTCCCAGCCCAGGCAGGGCCTCCTCTCCCCCTCCGCAATTGCCTCACACCCTTGTCTAACTGTTAATTAGATGCCTCATTTCTTGGCTCGTGTATGGGCCTGAGCCATCTGCTTATTGATCACATTCTTCTGAATATATTGGATTTTAAGGAAGCCAGCCACAAAGCAAGATATTTTGCAGGTGGCCCATTGAGAAGGTTTCTCCAGGGCAAACTTGAGAGTGTATAATGTGTGGTGACCTGTGGCCGCACGCATGACTCAACAAGCCATAGATGTATTGGCTGCAAAGCTCAGAGACTGTATGTGATAAAACAATGCAAAAACAAAATTCAAAATTTCTACCTAAAGTCCTTCCACTGCAATTGGTCTTGCACAAAAGAAAAATGTATGAAGTAGGCCAACAAGATACACAGTTACTGAGACAACAAGCACTTCAGGGCTGATTCACCAGCTTGCAGATACCCCTGGAGCTGGCTTCTCCAGCCCAGGTCATGTGTCTGAGTCCTCAGAGCTGTCAGGGACTTGGACATCTGCCCATCTCTGTGTCCCCGGCATCTCTAACCAGCACATTGGCACATGTGTGATTCTCTCTGCTGCTCTTTAAACTAAAAGGAGGGGAGATGCTTTGGATTTTTTAAACTCACATCTATATAAGAATGTCTGATACCCATGACATTCACCAAGAACAAAATGACAACCATTGAGAAGATTTTTCATTTTTGCATCTTGAATTCCTGTTCCATTCCTCCCTTTAACTTCTTTGCAGATCACAGACAGCTTTTCTCAGGTTAAGGTAAAACACCAGTGTAAACAAAGCAAGGTAAACTTTCCTGGAGCATGTGTGGAATTCTTCAGTTCTTGTCCAAGAGCTTTCTCCCACAGACTCTGACGGGTGCAATCTTGCAAGAACACAGAGAGTCAGCCTCGGGGACCATGCCTGGGCTAAGCAGCGCCTGGAGGGGGCCAGGGTGGCCTCAGACCCCTTGATCCTTAGCCTGTGGGCTAAATCAGGGGGAAAAAATCCCAACTCAAGTAATGAGGGACTTTATCAGAATAGATTATAGCAATATCTTGATGAAAGTCTGACCTTTCAAACTTCCAAACAGATCAAGTTCGTGATATTATGTCTAGATTAGTCAGTAGATGCAAACAGTTTCTCTCATTGTTTATGAGGCAAAGAACGGGAATTTGGAGCATCTGTGTCTGGCTCTGTCATAGGTAAACAAGGGGTCCCCCGTGTGGGTTTTTTGTTTTTTGGTTTTTTTTAGTTTTTATAGGAAAGGGCCAGTCTCTATAGTCAGGCATTTCCCAGAACACAAGAAGACTTCTTGGCCTTGGCTGTGTTCCAGCAGGTCAAGGTGCAGGTAAAACACTGTCAGACCTCCCGCCAGTGGATTCACCTCTCAAGGCTTCTCTTTTCTCTTCCGTAAAAGGAGATTAGTAGCACAAACCTGCTTCACTTCTCTCTCATTGAGATTATGAGGGTCACATGAGATCATGTTTGTGAACGTATGTTACAGCTTCAAAGCACCATATTAATAATGTCCGCTATTCCTGTGATTTCTGATAAGGGCTATTTGGCCCTCTAGTTCACATCGGGTTCCAGAGATCACCCTGGCTGTCATTATATTCCCAAAACCTCCATACTTCAGAGCCAGAGGCCATGAGTTACCGTGAGAGGCAGTGGTGGGGTCTCCTGAAGGCTCCTTAACAAACCTCCGGATGAGGCGTGATATTTCTCTTCTGAGTCCATTTCCCAGTCTGCAAAATCAGGCCAAAGAGGCCGGCCTGGGAATGTAATAGAGCCACAGAAAAGTACTTTCTGCATCTGAGGAGCTACTTAGCTGCATAGGAATGAGCGTAGAAGCTCACAGAAGGCATCCTCACCACACTGTGATAGATAAAGCAAGCACCTGCGAGAGGCTTTATATCCTCGGAGATCAGAGTTCTTAAATCACTTTGCCTTCAGAGGTTTCCAGGGCTTGTGCCGGAAATGCAGACCACTGCCGCTCAGAGGTGGGAGCCGAGGAGCTCCTCGCAGCAGGTGTGGCATCGGTGTGGCCGCAGGAGAGGTGTGCATAATGCTTTGGTGGACAAACCGAATAAAGATGCCTGGAGAGCAAAGCTTTTTCAGAAACCCAGCGAAGAAAATCAATGTTCCTGGAAAGGAGAGTGGGGGAAAATCTATAGGAGAGGGAAATGAGTGATATGTAATGCAATTTGCAGATTTTTTTTCCCCTCTCCCTTCAAGCAGTTGATTCAATGGAAAGCAAAACCTAAAAACCTCTGGCTGGAAAGGTGAAGTTTTATCTAGGAAGAGCCAGCTGGCTCTTGTAGTGACTGGCTGCTGGTTCACTGGGCTACTGCTGGTGTCTGGGCCTGATTTTTGTTTGTTTTTGTTTTGTTTTTTTCTGATTTATAAGAGTAGAGCTGAAATGGATCTTCCAAACATGGGACATCAAGTTCAGATTTGCAAAGAATGCGATGTCAGTTTTTGGAAGTATTCTCTGTGCTATAAATAAAACCCAAATAAATAGGACAGTTTTTGCACTTGACTCCATGAATGAGTGCAGGACACTGCTTTTCAACAGGGTCTTGAATGCCAATTTGCAACCTTCCGAAGCAATTTCATCAGAAATATCCTAGAGAGAATAACCATTTTTGTATTTGTTTCAATGACTGTGATTGAGCTATGTTAAGGCCTTCCTTAACTGATCCAATCTGGAACACGAACTCATCATTATCAGATTATTGATGTTAGGGGGCCATGCCTAATATGATCTTTGCATGCCCACTACTTGGAATAGATACATTCATTTTCAGATGATGAAGTCAGCATTGCCATTTGTTACAGAGACCACTGTCCACTCTGGCTCACTTCTGTTTCTCCATCAATGTCCACACTGTTCTAACCTCTGGTTCTCCATCGAGTATACAACTGAAAAAGACCCAATACCTTCAACCCAACATAAGGAGCACGAAATGGCTCCCTCCTCCAGATCTTCCTTGTCTGCCTTGTTTTTCTGTCTGTGAGAACACGGCAATCTATAGCAGCAAGGGACAAGTCGTGCTTCCTGTCAAACATGCTAGAAATACTCTCTTAGGAAAGACCACATTAGAAGTGACAAACTGAATGTCGACTGTTTTTACCAGCATTGACTATTAAAATGCCCCACCCTATGAAAAACAAAGGGGCAAAGCTCTCAGCTAAATGAAAAGAGTTCCATGTGTATACCCTGGTCCTGTTTATCATTCTGCATCTCTTTAAATCAACTGAATATAGCAAAGCCAGAAGTTGGCCAAGGGAACAATGGCTTTCAACTCTGGTTTCACTTTGATGTGTTTGTTCACCAACCAGGAGCCCTGGGGGTTAACCTTTCTCTTATAGTCATTGATTCTCTAAGATCTGAAGGCTTTTAATAAAATGGAGCCGACCAAGGCCTAATTTTTTTTTATAATTTGTTTAAATGCACTGCCTCCCAGATTGTAATAGAACTCCTTACATCTATAAATGATGACAAGGAAACAGGCCCAAGATATTATTGAATTTCTAGCGGTTTTTTATTTGAACAACTAACCAGGCCATTTTTTAAGCATAAAATAACTCTGGACATGCAATGTAAGGACAGTTTCTCACTAGATATGACTTTTGCCCAAGGTGGAGAAGAAAAAATGATGAGATTATTAGGGGACACAGGTGGAGATGCTCTGTACTGCAGCATCCTAGCTGGCCGTACCAGGAAAACCCTAACTGGTAGCCACCAGGCTGACCTCTAAAAGAATCCTAACTCTGTAAGTGCAGAGACATTCTTCCAGGCCCACGTTGGTCTTTTTGCATTCGAAACAAAAATGGAATGCATCAAAAGGAAGTCACTGGCAGTAGGACAGTTCTATGATCTCTCTTCTTACGCTTTCTCTGTGGGAGACGGCTAACTCCCTAATCACAAACGGGACATGCGTTCACACTGTTTGCCACCATTTCCTGGCATTTCTCAAAACTAATCAGATGATTGACTTGTAATTCAATAAAACATGTTTGCTTTATGAATTGGTTGTTTTCTAAATCATGTTTAAAAATTGAATGACGATCTTCTTTAAGAACGATAATTTTTAAGATCTGAATGGAGTATTTCCCTGCATTTCAGCAGAATTCATCTTTGAATTAGCATAACAGGTGGGCTTCTTTTTCTGCAAAGGGCCCACTGTAGCATTCAAACATTTGCATCCCATCTGTAACTGCTCTCTGCTAGTTCCTTTATTCTAGCCCAGTAAATTTGTTTCCCAATTAGATAATGAGAAAGATCTAAACAATAAATAAGGAAATCGTGGTGACATAAAGGGAAAAGTAGGGGATTTGGAATCAGGAGACCTAAATTCTTCAGTCTTCAGTCTAAATTCTTCAGTCCTAAATTTTCTGTTTTCTGCCTATAGGCTCGTAAACAAATAATGAAACATTCTCAATCCCCAGTTCATCATTCATAAACAAAGAACGATAATACCTTGTAAGGGGTTTTTTATGAGGCCAAACAATACAATAATGTAAAAGCGTTTTGATAACTATAAAGTTCTTTGTAACACATTCATTTTTGCCACTGAGACAAGTTAGTAAAATAATGTTACTATGAGCTTTGGGGTCAGGCAAAGCTAGATTCAAACTCTGACTCTAAGACTGACTTATGAGTGGCTCGCTCTGGGGCAACCAGGTACACAAGGGTTCTTAAATTGCCCCACAGTTTAATCCTAGAGATCTTTAGCTCTCATCTCCAGGACTGGGAATATGATGGGATATCACACCCATGGCAAAAGGGATTTTGCAGAGGCTGTTAAGGTTGCTAATCAGTTGGCCTTGGATTAGTAAAAATGGAGATTATGGAGGGGAGCTTAACATAATCACCCCAGCTCTTCAAAAGCAAAGAGCTTTCACTGGCTGGCAGCAGAAAGGGGAGTCAGAGAGATTGAAAACATGGAAAAGATTTGATGCGTGGTTGCTCTTTGGAGACGGTGTAAATGTAAAAAGGAACTCAGAGAGGCCTATAGAAGCTGAGAGCAACCCTGGACCCACAGGAAAACAGGGGCCTCGGTCCTACAGCCGCAAGGGGCTAGATTCCACCCACGAGCTGAATGAGCTTGGAAGTGGATTCTTCCCCCAAGCTCCAGCTGAGAGCCCGGCCCAGCCAACACTTTCCCTTAGGCCTGTAAGACCCTAAGCAGATAACCCAACTGAGTCTGCCCAGAATGCCAGCCTACAGAACTGTGAGATAATAAACGAGTGTTGTTTTACACTACACTCATTGTTTATTGTTGCTTATGTTAATTTATCAGGGCAATAGTAGAACACTTACACAGGCAAGTTGAAGATAAAATAAGTAACCCACCAGTGCCTGGCACATAGTAGGAAAAGAGGAACTTGCTAATATTAATCCCATTCCTTCCTTTAGAGCCGCATCTCCCAAACTTTAATGTGCACATGAATCCCCTGGGGATCTTGTTATAACTCGGATTCTGAGTCAGTAGATCAAGGTGGAGCCTGAGACTGTGCATTTTTAACAAGCTCCCAGATCGTGCTGGCATCCGTGGCACTAGTCTGGAAATGGTGTTTGCAGTGTGGGGCTTTGGTGCTCACTTCTCCCCCCATGCATTTCAATGCTGACTGTGCACGAGAATCTCTTGGGGAACTTTTAAAATGCTTGGAAGCCTGGGTTCTACTTCTAATTAAATTGATCTCAGGTGGAGCAGAAGCATCCATCCGTATCTCTTTTTTTGAAGTTGTTTCAGCGAGTCTTCCCTGCAGCCAGCAATGCCTCAGACCTCTGCTCCTCACAGCAGACCAGCTGCATCAGCTTCATCTGGGAGCACAGAAAGACGCAGACCCTGCTGCAGATCCATTAAATCACCATCAGTGGGAGTGGGGTGGAAGAATCTGTGCTTTCACTCGCTCTCCAGATGATTCTAATGCTTGCTTAAATGTGTGAGGCTTTGTCTTAGCCCAACACTCTTTACAGATGCAGAAATGAAACCCAGGGAGATTAAATGATTATCTAAGACAGAGGCTTGTACACCACAGCCTGTGGGCCAGACCTGGCTGGTTGCCTGGTTTTGTGAACAAAGTTCTATTGGAAGGCAGCCACACCCGGTCATTGCGTATCATCCACGGCTACTACAGCTGCAGAGTTGAGGAGTGGCAACAAAGACCAAATGACCTGCAAAAATGAAAATATTTACTATGTGGCCCTTTATAGAAAAAGCTTGCTGACCCCTGCTCTATGAATGTAGTTTAAATGAGTGAAAGAAAAGACAGAACACAAGCTGTCCTGGGGTAGTACCTGATGCGTGCACGGCAGATGCAGAACATTTGGCTAAGTCATCGCTGGGATCTGCTCCGTCCTGCGTTTGCAGGGCGAGCAGGTCATGAGACCCGAGCCTGGTCACCGGTCTGGCGATGGTGTGGGACGGCAGGGAAGACCCTCGGGAGAATGAGGGTTACCTTGTGAGCAAGGATCTAGCCTCAGGTGGGGTCTTCATAGATACCCAGTCTGCCCCTGGCTGTAGGACGTGATTGTTCCCGAAACCCTTCCTAGAGACCTCTGGCTGTCACAGTGCCCCTTGAGTTGGACAGGTGGCTGATCTGAGCCATATGATCAAAATGGGAAGAAAATGGTGTCATTTTCTTTTAAGGCTCTCAACGCAGTTAACAAAACCCAGCTTACTTACTGCCTTTGGGTCTCTGCTAAATGCAAGTGATGGTGGCCAACTCCCTTGTTACAGCAAGCTCTGAATAAATAGACTTTGCTTGTTCTCCTCTGGGTGGTCTTCCTTCATTTCCACAGAGCCATGGAATATCTTGGTAACAAGGAATTGAGAAGGGATTTTTTTTTTTTTTTTTTTACTCTCTGACCCCGAGACAGTGGAGCAGACAGAGGATAGGGGGCCGACCTCCTGCCACCTCCCTGGGCCCAGCTGAGACTCTGCATGTCTCTTTCTCCTACACACACTTCCTGCCCTGGTGCTCACACAATCAGACAGCCTAACTCTTTTCAAAGGAATAGAAAGGCAACGTGGAAAATGTAGCAACCCATTACTGCAAGAAACTCCCTTTTCTTGTTCCCCTTTGACTTGTCTCATTAAATCAGGCAGCTTATAAACAGTGTCTTCCAATTTTTTTGTTAATTATAAGTGCCTGAAGGTATTGAAGTCCTGAACATTTATGAGATGACACGACCAGACAAAAACATAAGGACGGCTGATTTCCCAACCAGGCAACTTAATTTCCCAATTATCTTTCTTAGACAAATTGTGGATCTAAAGATAACATCTTGTATGTTACCTTTGTCATTTTTCTGCAGGGCTGTTGCATCGATGCCTTGATCTCTTGTTTTCTCTCTTCTGCTCATGAAAACAACAATGGGTGAAGGTGATCTAGATGCTTGTCAAATAAGACATTGCTAAATTTAATGAGAAATCCACATGGTGTTACCTGGCCATTATGGATGAAGGGAAATGGGGCAGGCTTGAGCTGCCCGCACCCTGGACCCTGAGAACAAAGTAATTAAGGGCTCTGAATTTCGACCCTTCAGACAGCAACCCTGAGCAGGCTGATGATGGCTGCGTCACAGGAAGCCATGGCTGTGTCACCCCAGCTTGTTATTTCAGGGTGATGCTAATTGACAGGCAACGGGGCCTCCAGTAAGCGTGTTTCTGGTGCTGATGACAGCCCACGGAGCAGGCCGGAAGTGGCCCACTTCCCTGAGAAAGACCCCACATTGCTGGGGTGAGGGTGGCACCCAGCAACACTGGAGTGTGGTGACTTCTAGGGCCAATGCCCCTTCTTGGTGCAGGCCCTCACCTCCAGCAGCTCCCTGGAGATCTCCAAGTGCAAGTCCTAACGGGATCTTTCCCTCAAGAGAATCCAGAGCTGTATCACCTGGCTCCTTAGTGGTTCTATGTGCAAATGCTTCTTGACCCTCTGCAATGAGGAAAACCATTTAGGATCTGTCTAAGCCCACGACACTCCAGCTCCACAACCACTCCCACCCCGCCACCTCCCCCAGGCCTGCTGGCCACCGTCTTCTCACCTTTCCTGATTCTTTGATGCATTTTGGTTTTGAACCTGTTTCTGCCAACACTCTTCGAATTAAATTCTTCTCGTTTGCCTCATGTTATGGGCTCACTTGCATCCTTCCTACCTAAAATTTATATGTTGAGGTCCTAACCCCCCAGGACCCCAGAATGTGACTTTATTTAGAGGTAGGGTCTTTAAAAAAGTGACTAAGGTTAAATGAAGTCATTAGGGTGGCTCTAATCCAACAAGACCTGTGTCCTTATGAGAAGAGATTAAAACACAGACACCCGCAGAGGAAAGACCACGTGAAGACACAGGGAGATGACAATGATCTATAAGCCACAGAGGGTGCCCAGGGAGGAACCAGCCCTGCCGACCTTGGTCTCAGACTTCTAGCCTCCAGGATTGTGAGAAAATAAATATGCTGTTCAAGCCACTCAATCTGTGGTACTTCATTATGGCAGCCCTAGCAAATTAATACACAGCGACACCGTCCTAAGACATCTTTTCTTTTTTTTTTTTCCTTTCTTTTCTACTCCTATTCCAACCATGTTTAGAGACAACCTCTCCACAATGCCTTCAGCCCTTAGGACCAGGGGCGATATGCAAAATATTTTAAAACATTTATAGTGTGGGCACTGTCAGAAGAGATTCCAGTTCTAGTGATGGACCCATCATTGCCCACCTACCAATAAAAGGTGAGTCAAGGGACTCAGAGAAGATCATGGTGATCGGTGGGTGGGGTGCCATAGCAGGGGACTCCTGCCTGAAGATTTTGACCACAGACATATTTTAGTGTGTGTGTCACAGTTAAACCAGCCAAGCATCTGCCACTGACCCATGAAGCTAGGTGGCCATGGCCTCCCCCACACGCTCTCTCCCTCTGATGGGAAAGAGGCATCATCGTTTTTTTGATTTCAGCAGGCTCTGGAGACGGCCACGCCACCTTCAACTCCTCCTTCTTCCTGTATTATTCATTCCTTACTGATCCTACTTTCAAACCTTCCCCGTGACTCCTATTAACTTCAGTTCATTCTCTCTCGCCTGCACCACGAAACGGCTTCCCAGCTGGATCTCCCTTCCACCCTGTCTAGTCCTGGCACCCCTTCTAGAACTATCCTCATGCCAAGGGACAGTCCTGCTAGAACTGCCTCCCTCCTCACAAACACCACGAGAAGTTTCCTATTGCACACCAAAAAACAAAAAGTGAAAAATATGCTCATCTATTTTTCAAGACCGTCCACAAGCTGAGTCCAGCCACCTCTCGTTCAATTTCTTCCTTCCATAAAAATCTCTTCGCCTCCACTACCTGGCAGGTGCTAAGGCCGGTGCCAGGAATCCAGTCGTGAACGAGGCATGGCCTCAGCCTTGAGTTCCCGACACGCTAACGGAGTCGAGAGGAAATTACAATTTAGCCAGAGAAGTGCTGGGACTGGGATAAGTACTGTGCTCTGGAAACACATACGAGAGGTGTCAAACTGAACTCCGTGATGACACCTGAGCTTGTTCCCAAGGGACCAAAAAAATGCGGCCCAATGCCAGGCAGAGAGCACAGCTTGAACAAAGGCCAGGAGCCTCATCATTTTAAGTAATGGGAAGGAATTTAATAAGGTTGCCGGGTAAACTTCAAGGGGCAGAAAGGTAAGACCAATAGCTGGAGAGAGGCAGGAGCCCACCCCAAGGCCGCGGGAGTGTACCGGATGCTGTGGGCAATCGCAGCGCACGCTATAATAAGTATATGTGCGTCTAAACATAGAAAAGGTACAGTAAAAATGCAATGTTATAATCTTACGGCACCTCCGTCGATATACAGTCTGTCGTTGACCGAAACGTTGTCACGCAGCGCGTGACTATGTTCGTGCTCCCCGGAGTGCTTCCCTGAGAAAGCCGGCCCAGCGCCTGTGTTTTGCCTTTAATACAGAATCACCAGTTATTTAATACCGCAATAGAGCTCTTCATTTCCCGGCCTGTGCGTCCCCTCCTGACTCCTGATCACCCGGTAGGACAGGCCCCAAGTCCCCCCAACCTCTCCATGAGAGTGTCTGAGACAGAAGGAGGTTGTCAGCAGGGCGTCCCCATCTCCCTCCTTAGGGGAAAAAGCAGTGCCCCTTGTCCTTCGATGCTGAGCAGTCGGAACAACAGGTTTCCTTGGAACTGCTTGAGAAGGAGGGTTTTTATTCCCCTGGAAGCTTTGAAACTTGCCTAAGCCCTGTGTCCACACACAGACATCGTCCTAAATCTACCAGCCAGAGGAAAGCAACGCAGCTATGATGAGCAACTCAGCAAAGCCTTATTAAGCGAGATGCTTAAAAGTCTTACGACTGGAGAGATTTGGACCTTCCAGCGCACGGGGGCGCCGTGCTGTCCCTGGGTGAAGTCTTCGGATCCTTGCTACCATCTGGGTGGCCCCTTTCCCTGGGATCGCCACGACCCGTCAGGACCGTGGGGAAGCAGAGTTTCTCTGTTGTTTTTGAGGACAGAGTAGCACTGCGGATTTGGGGGGAATAAAGTGTTTTGTCATATCTCAGAGGAAACAGTAAGATATCCCGAAGGAGCCCACTTGCATTCCTGTTTCAAGACAGTCCTCTGCAATAGTTCCTCCTGGCATTTTGTGTGATGTTCCAGATTTTCACAAGGGACAGGGCTCCCTGGGCAAGTTGGCATCCTTCCTCACTCTAAGCCAACCCCACCCTCGCTCTGCTGCGGTGACAGTTAGTTCCCCGTTGGATCATGGGCTCCTCCCTTAGAGACTGAAATATTACTACTACCACCATTCCCACCATCGAGAGCTGTTCCTCAGCCTCCAGCAAGCACCCCCATCGCTGATGACTAATTACCAAGATTACACAGTATTGCTCCATTCCACCTGCCATCTTCTGGACTATTTTGTATGTTTAGTCATCATCTCCTCTTTTGGCGCCCAGGACCTAGCATTTTCATCAATTTCTTACCATCCCAAGATGAGAGGAACATTAAAACCCTACCAGCTAGCGGCCAGCAGGCTCCTCTCTAATCTAACATCAGAGATGACCAAGGCATTACTAAAGCTTGAGAAGTTAGTTGCAGATGAGTAAAACAAAGGTCAGAAGCTTCCTGTCATTGTTGTTTCATGAATTCTCTTCTACCCCTGGAGAAGCAGGACTTTGAATGTCTAAGATATCAGTGAGCAAACTATTATAGTTTCCTGCCACTTAGCTCTTACTGAACGGACAACGTGAAATCCACTTTGCAAATAGTATGTGTTTAGGCGGCAGCCAGACTCTGTTTTGGTACAGACAGGAGAGCCAACTGATTTGGGAGCACAGTTTTGGCTTCAGTATCAAAGAATTTAAAGAAAGAAACAATACAACATTAGCATCCCTTTTTCTTGAGAGAAAAGCCTGGAGAAAATTACAGAAGCTCTGATTCGAATCTTGTCTGGGAAAGATATTGCTGTTATTGTTCAATTCCATGATTGCTTCCTTCTTAGATTTACAGTTATGACTAAGTACATCCCTGCTGGCAGTTCATTCAGTGCTTCTCCAGTGAAACTCGCATGCAGAGTTAGTGTCCTTGCAAAAGACCAGCATGAGCTTTATGTATTTAGAGGGACATATTTAGAGGTACAGATTTTTCTCTCTGATTCTCAGAAATAGAGGTTTATGCCATGCACACATTGTCTAAAGGCTTTGTCAGCATAGCCACATTTTTTTTTTCTTTTTTTTTTTTTGAGACAGAGTCTTACTCTGTCACCCAGGCTGGAGTGCAGTGGGCTCATCATAGCTCACTGCAACCTCAAACTCCTGGGCTCAAGTGATCCACCTACTTCAGCCTCCCAAGTAGGTGAGACTACAGGCACGTGGTGCCACCACACTTGGCTGATCTGGTTTTTCAATTTTTTTTTTTTTTTTTTTTAGAAATAGGGCCTCACACTTGCTCAGGCTGGTCTTAAACCTCCCAGAATGCTAGAGTTACAGATGTGAGCCACCATGCCTGGTCTGTATAACCACATTTGGAATACAGGTAAACAGAAATTATTTTGGTGTATTCTTCACGGTGGCTTATTTTTTCATGAGTAATAATGTTTCTATTACTATGTTCTTGCTCAACAGCTGTAGCTCCATCCTTCCCTCAACAGATAGACAGTTGCAGTTTTATTAGGCATGGACCTCAAAAAATATATTTGTGGATATTTTCTAAGGTATGTTCACTACAGGAATAATATTTCAGACACAAGTAAAATATAATAATTATAATGTGAAATGCTAGCAAAAGAATTCAGGACTTCAAGTCAAGGTACTGCAGAGCAAAGAAGCAGTTGGAAGAGCAATTGTAAAACTCAACACTATGGAAAAAATTGCCAGGTGACAATTCTATATAAAAATAGCCACACACAGAGAGTTGTACATAATGTTGAAATGTAGGACAAATTTAAATTAAGCAAAAAGGAGCCCCGAGGCACTTTTGGAAAATATAAAGAACTCTTAGGAGTTTTTTGGTGGTGATGGTTTGTTTGTTTATTTGTTTTTGTTTTTTAATAAATTGGAAAATCAACTGGGGAGAGAGCAACAGATGCAAATAGAAGTGTGATCAAGATAGGAATTTTAAGAAGGTAAAAGAAACACAGACTAGGGCTTTAAAAAATGAAATAGTTGAATATTTCTTTGGCCACATAAAACTATACAGGCCACAGATTTTAGAGAAGACTTCCTGAACAGAATTAAGTGTTGGTTTGTTTTTAGTTTGGGAAATGTTTGGGGTGAAGGACAGGATTTGTGATTGATACATATATATATATATATGAGGCAAGTCCAAGATCAACGTCATACCAAATTTTACACTCCAGGTTGATATCTGCTCCAGGAAAGACAGCAGAAAAACTGAATTAAATTCAATATATGCCATTCAACAGAGACATGGCTCCTCCAATCTATTGAGAGATGAGCCCCTTCCTCTTTCTTAATTCTCCTGCTCCCTTTGCAAGCTGCTTTTTTTGGCTTTTCTGATAACTCATGCCCAGATTCTATTCAGGTGAGCTAGTTTCCTGAGGTGACTGAAGAATTGCCTTGATGGGAAAATTTGCATGTCACTTTTTCTTACCCTGTGAAGCCAAGCTTAATTTTAAGCAGGGCTAAAATTCCATGACCCCACACCAGGGCTTCCTGTACCCCTTCATGCCCTAACAAAGCACCACACACCCACCTATCAACCCCCCTTCCTAGGGATGACCCCACAATAGCCAATATTTCTCATTTTAAATTCTGCATAAGCTTCCTCCAGCCCCTTAATATATAGGAGCCATGAAGATATTGGTTTTTAATGCTTTTGAAACAGGCATTTATATTTATTATCTTTAATAAAGAGCAAGCATTTATCAACTGTTCTGTTCTCTGATGTGATCCACTAGCCTGTAACTAGTTTTTAAGTGCTCAAAGATGAACTACACCCCCACAAGTCACACTGTGGTGAGCAAATGAAATGCATGACCATAGTTTTACATAATATTCATATGCAAAAAAATGGATGCATCTCTTACAAACACATAATTTAATAGACTGTTCTAATAAAACACTGGGGAATTTAAATGTATTACACAATAGCAATTCCAAATTCAATAAAAAAGAAAAGTGGATATACTCTCTTGAACTGATAAGCAAAATAGAATTTAAAATTTTTAGTGCTGTTTTTGTACAAAACAAGAGTTGAGTTTTTTTCTTCATCTCCCATAATAGAGTAAAAATAATGACAAATTATTTGATTCTGCATAAAGGTTGAGAATAGAGTATTAATCTTAGGTTAATGTAAAAGATACCATATAATGTAAAAGAGTATATTGTAGAGAAGTAATGGGACTGTATATGGTTAAGAATTCTGAATACTTATGTATGTAATTTCATGCTCACAGGGGTACCAAAGGTGATGAGTTAAACAGTCATGTTATTTTTCAAAAGGAGGTACCATGTTCCTTTCCCAGCCACATGGAGAATTAATTTTGGAGGCAGTGCCCCAAATTGCCTCTGGACATAGCCAACCACCCAATCTTTGCTATTTGTTGTGTTTTCTTTTAGCTTTGTTTGTTTTTATTGTGACATTTTCTCAAGTATCTTCCTATAAATTCTCTGTTCTCATTATCATCATTGTTATCAATCTACTATTATTAGGCAAGCAAATTATACTTGATTATCGGATATCCACATGGAAGAAAACATTAGTTTTGACCTCTATCTCACACCATAAGCAAAAATCAATTCCTATTTGATTGTAGATTCAAATGTAAGAGATAAAATTTAAACATTCCAAAAGACATCATAAGAAACATAAGAAAGTATAAGATGTTAGAGTAGCTAAGATTTCTTAAACAGGTGCTTAAACCACTAGCTCTAAGAAAAATATTGATACACTTGACTATATTAAAATAAGGAACTTCTGCATATCAAAAATCAACATTAAGTAAAATTTAAAAACACAATACAACTGGGAGAAGATATTTGCAATAGATATAACTGGGAAACAACTTAAATCCTGACTAAAGCATTATTACAAAAAAAAGACAGATAAATAATGGAAAATTGTACGAAAGATTTAAATAGACACTTCACAAAAGAGGGTATCCAAACTGGCAATAAACATGAAAAGATATGCAACTTCATTTGTCATTAGGAAAATGAAAATTAAAACTACAGTGAGATGGCACTCCATACTTGTTAGAATGAGTAAAATTCTAAAAGACTAAGAACACCAGATGTTGGCAAGAATATAGAGTAACTGGCACTATCATGTAATGCTGGTGGGAGGCCATAATAGAGAGTTTTTGAAACTCTTAGGTAGTATATGCTAAGACTTCACATGTATATCTCTACCAGCAATCCCACTTGTCTGTACCTGATAGGAATGTGTGCACATATGCAATAAGGAACATGTCAATCGATATCAGAATAAATTTTTAAATTGTGGTACATTCACATGATAGAATACAACAATGAAAACATGCTGCATTCTACCATATTGATGATCTCATAAACAAAAGTAGATGTACACACATAATTACATACTATATGATCTCATTGATATTAATTGAAAAGACAAGCAAAATTACTTTGGCGTTAGATATGTTTCTTTATGTAAGTTGTGGATACATAGATTGTGACAAATTCATAAAATCATGCTCTTATACCATGACTACTTTACTATATACACTATACTTCAATACAATTTTTTATTAAAGGAATAAAGAATGCACGGTATCTATCTGCCTGTATTTTAAATAAAGAGGGTAGATTTCTGTGATTGCAGACTAATGATATTGACTTTGATTTTGGAGGGTGAATAGTAAATCAATTTAAAGTGAAAATCACTCCTATATTATAAAATACATTTAACCCAAGCTTTTTCTGATAGAGCTTGTATATGTTCCTATAGATTGTCTCATTTTGAACAGTATTATGGAGCCCCAAACTAGCAATATGAAGTAAAAGAATTACATTAGTTTAATTTATATAAAAGGGTGCAATTAACTCTAAACTCCTATAATATCTTAGCTCACCAGCAGTGAACACGAGGAGTAATCCAGACCTGGTAAGGTGTATATAGAACAGAGAGAGGAAGTGTGTCCAAATGGCACAGCCTGCTTCATGCGTGATGAGTGTGTATCATTGCTAACTAAAGTCGAATACAAGTACTTTGAATAGCTGCTATATTTTCTCTATTTTATTGGTTGCAGGATAACAGATGCGGTCGCTAAATGAGACATCTGATACCTTTTGTCATGTGAAACTGTCAGGAAGGAAAACTTAAGATACATTTCTCAGGATAGTTCATTGTCTTAGATTGCAGAGAACCTCACCCTTCTCTTTCCTAAAAAGAAAAAAAAAGCTAAGTAGCTAATAGAATATCAGACAAGAGACTTAAACAGAATAGACACATCACAAAATACAGGGGGAGGGGTGTAATGTCTGTAGTATTCAAATATTCCTAGGAAGGGGACATGAGAGAAAGGGGTTCATTTAAAAGAAGGGGCCCCCCGCAAGAGGTTAAGCCAAGAGCAGTGAAAGAAATGGCATGTAGCAACACCACGCATGGGCTTTACATGATGCATGATGTTGAGAGCTTTTTTCCCCCATTTTTTATTTCCTTATGCCAATCTTCAAGTCTCCAATGGGGAAGTGGGGTGCTGAGAAAGCCAGTAGTGACTAGAGAGAGTGAGGAGAAACAGTTTGGCAGGAGCTAAACCAGCTGGGCATTTGCAGTTAGCAGACTGTCAGCTAGTCCTGAGCACACTCAGAAGAGAGTAGCAGGAGAGGGTGACTTCCCCATCACATGGGACAGAAACTCACATTTAAAAAAAAGAGACAGGGTCTTGCTCTGTTGCCCAGGCTGGAGTGCAGTGGTGCAATCATAGCTCACAGCAGCCTCAAACTCCTGAGCTCAAGTGATCCCCCCTTCAGCCTCCCAAGTAGCTGGGACTGCAGGTGCACACCACCACACCTGGCTAATTTTTAAAAAAAATTTTATAGAGATAAGGTTTCACTCTCAAACTCCTGGCCTCAAGCAATCCTGCCTCAGCCTCCTAAATTGCTGGGATTATAGGCATGAACCACTGTGCCCAGACAGAAGCTCACAATTGACTGTCCACATAGTAATGGAAGGAGTTGTGCACTACACATGTAAAGAATCTTACACATTGTAGGTACTCCAAAACAGGTAGGTATTTATTATCATCATCTAGTTCATGCTATAAGAACATCAGGAGAGCCTTCATAATACAGTTCAAAAGGGAACAGTCTAAAGGAACATACACAGTCTCTGCAAGAAAAAGTCTTGAATTAAAGGTATCTTATAATACAGAAATTATGATGTCATAACTAAGGAAAATCACTGTTTAAAAAACAAGACATTAGTGCACGAGTAATGACTTCTAAGAAAAGTGTAGAGGATTTTTTCAATAAGGAAAATGCAGGTGGAGACTGGGAAGATTTTTCAGAAGGAGATTCACCTACAAATTGTCAGTGCCATGGAAAACTGCATGTCACCGTAGAGATGGCAGCTCTGTGACTTGTCTTTTGTGTTAGCTTCTTTTGATAGGAGGAATGCAAGTGTCAAATGAAATATCTAATACCTTTTGCAATGTGAAACTGTCAGAAAGGAAAATTTATGACACTTTACCAAAGGACATAAAATTCAAGTTTTTAATAGATGTACTAAATTACAAAATTCCATCCATGCAGACACAAATACCCTATTCCACACATGATGTATTATTCAATGTTACAGTGTGAAAGAGTTTCACTAAGTGAGACAAGGCCAAGACCACAGGATGAGTAGGGATATATATAATATCCCATATGGTGCTTAAGAGCTCTATGTATGCACAACATGAGTGGAGTGTGCTTGAGAGACAAGTCTGGTGATATTCAGATGAGCTCTACAAGACAACTGAGACAGTGAAAAGTGTCTTAGTCTGCTTCATGTTGCTATAAAAAATACCTGAGACTGGGTAATTTACACTGAACAGAAATTTGTTGGCTCACATTTCTGGAGGCTGGGTGTCGCGCCCGCCTCGCCAGCAAGGAAGACGCGGCAACTGGAGTTCTTCTGACAGTGCTTTAATGGGGTTCCCTTTAGACTTACATGATGCGGAAGACCCAGCCCGGCAGCACGCAGGCTGCTATATACCCTAGAAGCACAACCCCTAAGCTGGGATAGGCCGCTCAGCTGTCGAGCCGCCAAAGCATTGGTCCATAGTAGGATCCTTCATTTGCATGCTTGCGCCACAGGGTAACCGACAATTGCGCGTGCGCTGAACTTGTTTACTGCTCTAGGCAAAGCCGGAAACAGGCGCCATCTTGTAATGGCGTTGACACCGTGCCCCACAGCTGGGAAGTCCAGGATCGAGGGGCCAGAGTCTGGTAAGGGCCTTCTTGCTGCATCATTCATGGCGGAAGCCAAGAGGGTGAGAGAGAAAGTGAAAAGGAAGTCAAACCCCTCCTTCTATAAGGAACCCACTTCTATGATAATGGCATCAATTCATTCATGAAAGCAGAGCCTGCATGGCTAACATCCTACCATTAGGGTCCCCCCCCCAGTGCTATTGCATTGAGGATTGACTTCCCAACACATACTTTTAGGAGGGTACGTTCAAACCATAGCAAGAAGTTACTGGCCAAATTGATGGCCAGTAAATTGATGGCCAGTAAGAGGCAAAGCTTGCACGTGTGGTTCGATGAAGGTGACACTTATAATTGGGAAGGAAATACATGAAAGATTACAACATTTGGGATGGAGCAAATGAGTATTTGAGGGGAGCTGAGTGGAGGTGCCACCCAAGTGAGAAATATCAGCATCAAAGGTGAGCTCAGTCCCGATTTTCCCTTTCCTGATCCATGATAGCAATGCACATTCATAAAACCAAACTAAATCACAACCCCATTCATGTGGCTTGCATTTGAGTCTTTTCCATTGTTCCTTGTGATGTCTGGTGGCTCATGTTGCGGGTGGTGTACTTCTCTCTCAGTGGCACAGACAATGAACATGCAGTGAGGTTTGCTGGGGCATGAAAGTCAGTACCATGCTGAGCCCCATGAGATGCCATGTCCATAGAGAGGCTCCAACATGCATCCTGGCACCGTGTGGGCCTTCCTTCATACATGGAGGTGCTGCACTGCTTGCCTACTGACATGCTCCATGTAAAATCAACATTTCCTTTATTAAACCACCGGAAAGCCCTGTTTTCCTGCTTTACCCTATCCTTAATGGAAGGTCTACTATAGCCTTGGAATCTAGCATCACTCTTTCTGTGAAGAAATGACTTGGGATAAACCAATCTCTTGAAATTCTTACTTAGCAGTGATTGACACAAGTGCCTTCCAAAATGCTTCTAATCAGCCTATATAAGTCCTTGCCAAGTCATTATTACAATAGTAATTATTATTGCGATTGCTTTTTGAGGTGGGGGGGTAGGACAGAGTCTCACTGTTGCCCAGGCTAGAGTGCCATGGCATCAGCCTAGCTCACAGCAACCTCAAACTCCTGGGCTCAAGTGATCCTCCTGCCTCAGCCTCCTGAGTATCTGGGACTATAGGAATGTGCCACCATGCCCAGCTAATTTTTTCTATGTATTTTTAGTTGTCCAGCTAATTTTTTTCTATTTTTAATAGAGACAGGGTCTCACTCTTGCTCAGGCTGGTCCCAAACCCCTGAGCTCAAATAATCTTCCCAGCTTGGCCTCCCAGAGTGCTAGGATTACAGGCATGAGCCACCATGCCCAGCCTGCAATTGTTATTTTTATGGCTGCTGAGATAATTTTAGTTTTAATATTTCTATTATATGGTTCCTTCATATTATTGTATTTATGTTTCACAACCATATGGAAGTTTTCAATATTCACTACCATGGTTTTATACACCATGCTAATGTTTGAGTTCTTTATTTTGCTTTATCTCTTGTCCTGGTATTCTACATATTAATGAGGAAAAAGTCACGATGTTGTGCTAATTTTAAATGTTAAAATGTTTCTGTTATGTCATCATTTATTTTCACTTGCACCACAATTTGTACAAGGTAGAAGAGAGGTATTTTTTGTTGGTTCATTTCATTTGTTTCATAACTCCATGAGAATATGACTATTTTTATATTGGTTGAAATAATTATAACAACTTCAGTACATGCATGGGGGTTATATGTTTGGTGAGTAAACTAAAATTCAATTTCCTAAAACAAAAACACAATGAGTAAATACAAATTTTCCATTATAAAAAATTTCTATTACAAATATTAATAACACCTAATGTCATCATCATTAGATGTTGTGACCTTTCTTGCACACAACACGAGAAATAACTCAGACCTTCAAACAAATCCAGGGTTTAGAAAGGTAAACTAAAAATATTCCTTTGGTTTGCTAGAACAGTCTAGACATGAGAGGGAGAGACTTCTGACAAATTCTCTCCCAGAAGAGTTTGTTTTTTGGTTACACCAAGTTGGCCTAAATCTCTGAAGATAAAACAGAGGAAGAATCTAACTAAAAGGTAAATGTTAACAGCATGTTTTTGTTTGAATGTTTCTAATAAGTTTAAGATAGAAACAAAGATGACACAAGCAGTGGTTTGTAATAGTCAAGAATTGAGACAAAGAAGCATTGCACTGTTATTTAGACTTTGCTTTGTTTCATTCAAAAATTGTTACATTTCTTGGAAATCTTTGTGTCTAGGGCAAGCATAAAAACTTCAAAATAAATAAGTGTCATCTCCATCCTTCAGAGATTAGTAAGAAAGTAGAGGTAAGAAAACAGAACAGACACACAGACTTTATCAGAGTGTAGGAAACCTAAATGCACGTGTACTATAATTAGTGCACATTAAGCGAAATGCAATGGGAAGAGAAGGAAGAGAAGCAAGCTTCCATGGCCCTGACTTTTACTCTTTTTATCAACTAGCTATGATCCATACTTAATAACCATATGCTCAAAGGACAGGATTTAAAACCACTCCGAGGTTAAATATGATTCTGTTCAAGATTGAGTGTAGACATGTATGTCCACTCCTTCCCAAGTCTCCATTTATAAAGCAATGTCGATTTTTAAAGCATATGCTCCCCAAAATAAATAAAAATGGGAGAGGGAGGCAGCAAAAAACAAGAGGTGGAATAGATTTCTAGAAGACAGTAAACAGAAATGTGTGCAGAGAAGGCTGCAGCTGAGGAGGGGGCTGGTCCTTCTGGTAGAACCTCAGACAGTTCCACGGTCCAGGTGGCAGATGCAGGGGCAGAAGAGGGCAGGGACATTGCATGACAGTCCTATCTGAAACGGTGGGAAAGCCAACTGCATATCCAGCATGTCCTGCAGGCCAGATACCCAGGAGAGCCACCCACACCCCATTCTGGCCTTGGGGTAAACCTCAGTAATCAGTAAATCCCAACCTAAAAAAAATAATTTCTGCCACTCAACAACCCCCCCCCCAGGGAAACAGAGCACTAGTCAATGTTTCGATAGTCTCAGCCTGAAGATAACTAGGAAAGCAAGAATTGCCAGAAAGCTGGAGAAAGCATGACAGAAAATGACCATGACAAATCATGGAGAAAAGCTAATCCCAGAAGAAAAGGAATGAGCTTGCAAAACCTTCTAATTGATGTGAGAATTAGCATCGATAGGAGAATATATTACATCCGGAGAAGCAAGAGGAGGAGGAACAAAAGAGGAAGGAGGAAGATTGGGAGATAATATATTATGAAAAAACCAAGTGCTTGAAAATCATGCCACTGCTTTAGTTTGCCTCATGTCTGGACACCTACTTCTGCTTTGCTTTAGCAGAGAACGTGAAAGCAGAATCCATTTGAACATCCTCCTTCAACTGGTATGGGGATCATGATGTTGGAACCGTTGAGAGGGAAATGTAGTCAATGCTTTTCTCAATTCTCAATAAACAATGTTTTCATAATCATAATAATGGAAATTCTGCATATTCACCCAACAAAGTTTGTTGAGTGCCTACTCTGTGCCGGGCATTGTATAAGCACATGGACTACATCTGTGAACAGGATGGGCAGGAAACGAGACACACAAGCCTTCCCATTGTTAAGTTATGTTCAGAGGAGATAATACATTATAGATAACCCTCGAGTAAGTTATGCAGGCTTAAGTGCACTGGGAAAATGATAGAACAGGCAGAGGGATGGGGTGTGGGTTGTGAAGCCAGCTGCATGGGGGGCAATAAAAGATGTCATTGGGAGAAGACACGACTCTGGGGAGGGGTTAGCCATCTGGATGAAGGGAAATGAACAGCCTCTGATGCAAAGGCGACTTGCCTAGCAAAAAAGATCAGAGTAGCTGTCCCAGAGCAAATGGGAGAGAGAGGGTGGGAAGGTGGGAGGGAAGTTGAGGCAGGGAGGTGGGTGGGTTGTGTGGAGCTTTCTAGGGCCTTGGAAGGACTTTGGCTTTCACTTTGAGTGACTGGAGTCCATCATGGAGAATGGATCACTCAGGCCGCTGCATTGAGAACAGACTAGAAGGGGCAAAAGTGGAATCAAAGAGGCCAGGTATGAGGCTAGAGCAGTTCATTGCTTTTAATCATCCTATATCCAAAGCACAGGAGTCTTAATCACTGTTAAAATCCCAATTGTCAATGTCAGCAAGCTGGCAATATTAAAGCCAACACAGAGCTCACCAAGTTGGGAGATTACGGTGGGGAGGAGAATGCTGAGATCCAGGGACAGTGCTTTTCATTATAAGCTCTTTTATGTGCTCCAGTTTTTTAATTACATGTATAGATAACCATTTTTTTAAATGTAGGTTAAACATGCCAACTTCAGTCTAGAAAATGGTCAAGGTAAATGCCCTATAGCTTATACCCAAATCATATATTTTAGCCCTGCGGACAGAACTCATTTGCTATAGTGTCTTTCTAAATAACTTGAAAACAATTATTTTATCATCTCTTTGTAGTAATATAAGCATTTTCTGCCTTCTTCCTGTACACATCTGCAATACCCAGTATTAAACAGCTGATATTTTGGTGCAAAGCAAGGAGCTTTCCAAATGTATATACATAGCATGACATGGTAGAAAAAAATGCAGCTTAAGAAGGACATGTTTTGGAATACCTTCCTAAACATCCCTGAGCACCAGTAAAATGGGCATAAGGCACATGTTGAAGCTGAGGGTTGTTTTGTCTGTTTGATGAGCTAGTATATGTGAAACACTATAAGGTAAAAGCTGCTGAACATTTTCTTATGTTTATATAGTTGGAGTTTCATATGTCACTGGTCATTAATGCATTGCACAGTGCTTCATAAATTCTGTACATTTTACTCTTCCTAAATTCCTTATAATTATTAGTGGAGGTCTGCTGTTAAGCAAAACATTGCAGTTGCCTTGAACTTTGATTCAGGT
Organism: Microcebus murinus; assembly: GCF_040939455.1. NCBI lineage: Eukaryota > Metazoa > Chordata > Mammalia > Primates > Cheirogaleidae > Microcebus > Microcebus murinus. The sequence goes on from NC_134116.1 coordinate 16,298,127, forward strand.
GTGACGGGTGGCTGGTCTAGTCTGTGACTTTGTGATACTTTAAATCCAATTTCATCATCTTCCAGTTTTAGGTCAACATAATTTCTGTAATGAATTCTTCATAGTCAAAGAAAACATTTTAAAGGATTTTGCCCTTATTTCATGCAAAGTCATTCTTATGAAAATGACTACTTTTATCACATAACTTGGATGCTGGATTTTATGACATGGGATTTTGACATCAATTCGAAATGTACAGGAAATCATTTCAATCACCATGAAATGTCTCTGCACACATCTCATATAAGAGGCTCCCTACAGTCAGAATGCATGTGGGACAAGAATAATTCCTCCTCCTAACACCCTAAGCATTCACAATATCAGGTCGCTGAGTGTTTAGAAACCAAGGCTTCACTACATGTAATCTTTGGCATGGCTCACGACGACAAGCTTATAACTACACATCGTCACAAGAAAACAAGAAACATGGCCTCATATATTCCCTGAAACTTTATTATGGTGCTAACCTTTCAACAAGAAATGGCATTTCGGAAATGCCACATGCATTTTAACTCTTGCTCCAGTTAGTGATGGCAAAGATGACCTGTCAGCACAGATGGGAGATAGCCTCACCATTGACCACGTGCTGACCTCAGTCCTTGCAAGTCATTATAGCCTCATTTGTCACTCAGGCCAATGCCATTCTATTTGTCACTTCACTCCAAGCAGTATTACTTTCTGTCACTATCAGAGAATTGGAGTGTCCTGAGAGACCTTAAGTTATAAAGTCCCATAGGGACTTCACTTCCAAGGTCTTCCTGTGTCCTTTCTCTTAAACTTTCTCTTGTCAGGTTGATCGGCAGGAATTACTCTTATCATCTATTTCTGAGCCCAAAGTCACATATCAAAGAATTAAGAATGGATAATTTTTTTTTCCTATCTACCAGTATCTCTTCAAAACATTTCCAGAGATTCTAAAAAGAGAGCAAATCTTCTTGTTTATTCTAGTCTGAAAAACAATCTACAGGCAAGATAACCAACCCCCTTGGACCATGCAGATTGGGAAGGACGTAATTAGGACCATGAATAGGTAAGAAAGCCTCTTGCTGAATCATGTGTATTAGCCAAATCCACCCCGACCACTAAATCGGGTGGTAGTTAAAGGTTCCCAATGTGGTCAACATTTGAAACTGTCAAGGACTATATTTTAATAAACACTCAAACAAATACATTCATTTATTTTTATTCATCAAATACCAGTTAAGCCATAAATATTTGTGTCAAACATGACCATATGTGGTAGGAATAGAAGGAAGAAAGCAAGTCATTGCCTTCATGGAGCTCCGATTCCTGATGTCACCTAGAGATCAATAAAATAGAGTGAGGGGTTTTGGGGTACCTAGTGTCAGGAGGATATTGCCAGTTTATATGTGGTGGTCAAAAGTGGCCTAATAAAATGACAATTTAGTAAAGACCTAAATGACTTAAATAAGACCTGAATCTAAGCCTAATGCCAAAGATGATCCATTTAGCTGAATCTCCATACTACACACACATAATAGAAGCAAGGATAACAGACAACAATACTGTTAGAGGCCAACAAAACTGTTTTAAATTTCTATTAAAATCACAAGAAAAATGGAATTTGTCTTTTTTCAAATTTCTTCATTTGGATACTTAGGTCTTATGTTGTGGTCCTCTTCTAAGCACTTAGGGTATCAATTTCTTTCTAATTATAACTTACGACTGCATCTGTTAGTTTCATTCTGTGATATTTGTGTTATAATTCACTTCTGGATGTTTCCAGATTTCCATAATTAGTTCTTCTTTGAATGATGAGACATTTAAAATTGTGTTTCCTATGTTTAAATTATGGATAAGGGTTAATTTTTTTATCTTGCCTTCTAATTTGATTGCATTGTGGTGAGAGAGCATGGAGTGTTTGATATTAATTTTGGGTATTTATTGAAAATTGCTTTGTGACTTAGCATCACTACTTAGGAAATTGTTCCATGTGTCATGAACATCCAAAAATTCTTTACAATTGGGAACAAAGATGTAAGCCCATTATATTAAGCTTTTAAATTTTAATCTCTCATATCCTTTCTAATATTTTTGTTTACTTATACTATGAATTACTGAGCACAGCATGTCAAAACCTCTCACTCTGATTGTAGATTTGTCCATTGCCAAACATAATTTAAAATATTTGCTTGATATACATCCAGGTGGTTCTATGGGGGACACAGGTTTAGAATTCTAGTATCTTTCTGTAAACTTTTCCTTTTCTCTTTCTATAGTGATTGTCTTTACCTTAAATTACACTTTTTGCAATGGTGTCTGTTTTGCCTGACATTAATACAGCCAACCACTCCAGCTTTCTTTTGGTTAATATTTGCCAGGAATAACTTCATCAATTTTTACTTTCAATCTTTTCATATTCCATATTTTAGGGCTGCCTCTCACAAATAGCATTCATGGTTCACTCAAAAAGTACTTATTCACTGGTTATTATGAGTCGGGTACAGTTCCAGGCAATGGGTTACAGAGTGAACTAAAGGGACAAAGTCCCTGCAATCAAGGGGTCTACTCTCTAGTGGGGGCAGGCTGGGCAGGGGGGGAGGGAGAATGCCAATAAACACACAAGATAATGAGAGGACAGATTAACAATAATAAATTAGAGTAAGAGGGTATGGGTTTCTGGGGGGCGGTGCTATTTTGCAGAGAATAGTCAGTGAAGGATTCACTGGTGAAATGGTATTTCAAAGGAAAAAGGAAATTTCAAAGGAGAAAGGTATTTCAAAGCAAAGGATATCAGGGAGCAAACCAGGAAAATGCCTAGGAAAACGGACCCCAGCCTGAAGGAAGAGCCAAGGCACAAGCCCAGGGTCAAGGGCAGGCTCCGCACAGAGTGGGGAAGCAGGTGACCAGTCTCACGTAAGCAGACAGCAAAGGGTGGAGGAATGACAGGATCTGAACTCACACTTTAAAAGGATCGTTCTAGCTGTGTGTGAAGAACAGATTATTACAGTATTCCTGGTGAGAAGCAGCGCTGGTCTGAAGGTGGGGAGAAATGGTCAGATTCTGGACACAATTTGAAGGCAGAGCCAAGTAAGTGGGTTTGCTGTTGGGGTGTACATAAGGTGTGATGGAACAGAGGGCATCACGGATGACTCCAAACGAGGCAACTAGAAGAATCAAACAGCCATTCTCTGAGATGCAAGACTGCAGGGGGAACACATGCAGGAGGAAGCCAGTAGTATGGTTTCAGATCTTGTTGGGATGGGAGGAGGCTAAAAAATAACATCTCAATTCCCATCCCTGCTTTGAAATCAACAGGTTCTGGTGTTAAGCAGATAGAGATCGAACATCACGTTTCTTACTAAAGAAGCTGTTTGGAGAATGTGGCTTGTTTGTGAGGGCCAGTTGGGCTAGCGCGCTCTCTCTGTCTCTCTGTCTCTGTCTCTGTCTCTGTCTCTCTCACCAGTTTCTAGAGGACCCACTCCTATATCTTTGGGTGGCTCATTCCCTCACTCAATTTGGGGTTCCACTCTAATGTCATCTTCTCAGGAAGGTCTTCTCAGAGACCCTATCTTGAACAGCACCAGCCCTGACATCTGCACCACCTTCCTCTGCTGTACTTCTCCCCACACTTGTCCCCATCGAATATCAAGTTATATATTTATTTGTTCTCAAATATATATCTCAAATATATAACCAACAGCAGAAGCCCCACGAGGGCAGGACCTTTCTTCTCTCGTTCATGGCTGTCACCCAGAGAGCCCAGAGCAGGGACTCAGTGGATGATGGCCGGCTGGATGAACACACTTCCTAGCCAAAGAAATTCAGGGTTGCTCTTCCGATCTTACACCTCCACCTCAGCCCTGTCTTTCCCAGGGCTTCTGCCAGTTCTTTCACATGAGTCCCGGTTCTTTGGGCTTTAGGAAAAGCCAGCCGGCCAGCATGTGTTTCGTGTCATCTCTCTTTCTTGGTGCTGTCACTGCCCACAAAGGCCACCTCCCTGAGTAGTTGCCACTTTCACTGAGGCAGCACATTAACCTTCCTTTTCAAGTTCACCATGCACTCACAGGCTATTTCCGGATCCAAGGGGGAGACAGTTCGGGTGTTTTCAAGTACTGCATTGCATATACGTTTGAAACCGTATTCATTGCACCCTTAACTTCTTTGAAAAGCCAAATAATTAATCCTCAACCAAGAATGACCGAGTAATAAATCCCTAGATTCATTACTTACTCCTAAAATTGTTACAGAATGGCATACAAGACCTTATGAAAGCTGTAAAGTTATCACTTTGCCTTTAAATTATCTTTGCGAGATTCATAGAAAATATATGGGAACTGAATAAAGAAATGGTTGCGACTAGCCAGGCTGCTTAGGAAAGGCTTCTCAAACTTGGCACCATTGACTTTTGTCTGGATAATTTGTTATGTTGGGGACCGTCCCATTTATTATAGGATATTTAGTAGCATCTCAGGCCTCTACCCACGAGATGCCAATAGCACACCCCCTCTCCCCAGTCCCGAGTTGTGACAACCAAAAATGTCTCCAGATCTTGCCAAGCATCCCCTGGGAAGGCTGGAAGTCAACCACCCCCAGTTGAGACCCACTGACCTGGGGCTTCACATTCCGATTCCACCACTTTCACGCCGTATGATGCGATACAAGATGGCCTCACTGTGCCTCAGTTTCCTCATCAGTAATATTGGAATAATAATCCTCCCTTTTGCATATGGTTATCGTGAGGATTTACTGAATGATATATGTAAAGTGCTTAAAACAGAGCCTGAATCATCATAAACACTCAATACAAGAGTTAGCTTTGTTTTGGAAACAGTCCTTCAAATTACAACAGAGGGCTCACTTGGCTTGTCTAATGAAGAAGTCAAGTCTCAAATAGAGCTGAGATTTGAATACTGAATTTTATGCACAGAGTATATTCCACAAAGATATTCCACTAGATATTAGCAAATATCTAGTAAAAGAATCACATGATTCTAAAATGAGAGTCATAGTAGGTAACAGATTTCTTGAGTGCTTACTGGACGCCAAGTACTGTGCTAAGGGCATTGCATGTCTTTTCTCATGTTATCCTGAAAACAAGGTAGGAACTGGATCATGTTAGTCCCATTTTACAGTAGCTGGAATTGGGCTCAAGGGGGTAGAGCAGCTGGTCCAAGTCCACCCAGCGTGAAAGTGGCAGAGCCAGTGTTGGTACCAAGCCTGTTTGATGCCAAAGCCTGTGCTCTTAGACGTTTTCTCAAAGCATCTGAAAGCAAGATGGGGGCATGTTGGGAGAAGTGGGAACCGAAGCCTAGAGACATTAGTGACTTGTCCAAGCCGCACAGCTACTCATAGGCCCAGAAATTAATGATTGTTTGCCAGTGATCTGTCATCACCTTTGTTGTACTGTGTTGTTTTTAAATGTCCATATCCCAGGAAACATGCCAGGGCCATCAGTTTTAATATATCACCTAAGGTCTCTCCTTTCTAGAGTTCCATAGTTGTAGGACCATAGAATCTCAGTGTTATTCATGTTGCAAGGACAAAGCTAACTTCTCCCTTCTTTGTGTGGTCCTTTAGTGTCTTCACAGATTTCCTAAAGCAGGTACTTCTGCAGAACTTTGCACAAAATCTAAACACCCAATTTGCAACCTGTTTCAAGGAAACCTGTTAAATTTAAGGATGCAAAGCAAGAAAGAACTACAAACCACTGGAGCAAGGTCTTAGCTGCTACTTTTGTAAATTTAGCCATCACAAGCTGCTCAGGCAAGAATCATTCGGCACATGGTAGCTAATGTTGCCCTCGTACTTTAAATGGGTCCACATAAACCTGATCCTGGTGATATCTCTATGCATCGGAAACTTGTTGGGTAACAGAATTTCTAGAAGAATTTCTGAAACCTTTACTCATTAAAATTTCTGGAGCTCACCAATGTGCTGATATAACAAGAACTACCACCAGAAGATGGAAAACTAGCATTTTGCATAATCAGGGTTCTGGGGAAGTAGACTATCATAGAAAATACACATTTAGATATCGCCTCTGGATCTCATAGCAGAGGATAAAACGAGAATTCAGCTCTGGCACATTGCTATTTGCCATTCCAGTATCCATTCTTTCTATTCTTTTTTACTAAAGGAACCCCAAATTTGATCAGGTTTGCAATGTGCCCAGCTGAAAAAGTCAACACAATTTTGCCTATTGAGACATAAACAGATGTTCTGGAAAGCTTTTCCTGATCTGACCTACACATCACTCCTTATTCTTTCCCCCTCCTCTTTCTTTTTGCCTGGAATGTTGACACAGTTGCTAGAGCAGCAGCAATCACAATGTGTTCATGAAGACCAAACCATGCACTAAAAATGAGAGTGTAAGAAGATAGAGGAAGGTTAATACCAAGGTCAGAAAATGTGCCCTGCTTGTTTTGTTGTTTTTTTAGGAGACGGGGGTTTCCCTCTGTCACCCAAGCTGGAGTGCAGTGCAGTAGCACAATCATAGCCCACTATAGACTGGAATTCTTGGGCTCAAGGGATCCTCCTGCTTTCGCCTCCTGAATCTCTGGGATTATAGGCATGGGGCTGGTCTACCTGTTTTTAGCCTGCAAGAAGAATGGATTTTAAAACATTTTTAAATGGTTAGGAGAAAATCAAAAGGAGAATAATATTTTATGTCATAAAAATTACATGAATTTCATTGTCCATGAATAAAGTTTTATTGGTACACGGCCATGCTCATTTGTTTACATACTGTCCGTGGCTGCTATACAGTGATACAAAGGCAGAGTTGAATACTTGCAACAGAGTCCCTACGGCCCACAAAGCCCAAAATACTCACTCTCGGACCTTTCACAGACAAAGCTGGCCAACTCCTGCCAAACATCCTCGACTACCCAATTCTAGACTTTTTGTTGTGCAAATAAACTAAATGCTTTGCTTACATAAGCCACTATCTTTCAGGTTTTATGTCACTTGCAGCCAAAGGCGATCTAATTGGTGCACAGCTAAATGAGATTTGATGAACTGGAAGAACCAAGGGTGGGTAATGAGGACAAGTGTCTGGAGGACACTCTGCAGATGTCAGGGCTCCTCATTTATTTTCCTAGGAACCTTAAAGCTTTTGTTGGAATAAGCTGTGTCTGTAAAACTGGAGAGGAGGGAAAAGATAAACACTTTAAAGCTACGGTCCCCAACCCCCGGGCAGTGGCCCATTGCTGGTCAGTGACCTGCTAGGATATGGGCCATGCATCACCACACAGCCCCCACCCACACGACACCCCACGTTCCCCAGCCCCAGTCCGTGGAACAATTGCCTTCCATGAAACTGGCTCCTGGTGCCAAAAAGGTTGGGAGCTGCGCTTTAAAAGATAAATCTCTCCAGGACTCAGCAGCCGAGATAGATGGACGGAGAGAAAGAAGAGAAGGTGCAGCAAAGTAATTACACCTCGGTGTATCCCTTATCTATTGCTGCAGAGCAGATGCTCCCAAACGAAAACTGTCATCTCATATTTGCCATCCTTCAGGACACTGGGCATGGTCAAGGCCTCGTACCAACTGACAGCAGTGGACTGTATCCCTACAAGAAAAGGTCACTTCCAAGGTCGCTTGCAGGGCTGAGACTGGGATTCAGTTTTTCGCAGGCTGCAGGGCTGAGGGCCTCAGTTCCACTCTGGCTGCTGGCCGGAAGCTGCCACGTGGCCTCTCCATCGTGCGGCTCACCACGTGGCAGCCAGCTTCACAAGAGTGGCCAAGGGCGAGGACAAGAGAAGGAGTCTCTTGTGAGCCCCACGGGAGTCACACTCTTGTTCAACATCATCCGGGAGTCACCTCTCAGGGCACCTGCCACATTCTGTTCATTAGAAGTGAGTTACTAAGCCCAGGTCACCCTCGTGAGAAGGGGACTAGACAAAGGCGTGGACCCAGGAGGTGGGACGTGGGGAGCCTGTCAGAAGCTACCCACCACACACAACCAAGTGTTCAAAACAGTCGTAGGTTAATTTCAGTTGGGTCACTTTTGCTGTCTGTCTTGGGACCTGTCGCAAAACACAAAGGAAGTGGACCCAGGGCCATAGTGGAATGCAATAGAATGTCATTCCCTTTTTTTTTTTTTTGAGACAGAGTCTCACTTTGTTGCCCAGGCTAGAGTGAGTGCTGTGGCATCAGCCTAGCTCACAGCAACCTCAAACTCCTGGGCTCAAGCAATCCTCCTGCCTCAGCCTCCCGAGTAGCTGGGACTACAGGCATACGCCACCATGCCCGGCTGATTTTTTTCTATATGTGTTAGTTGGCCAGTTAATTTCTTTCTATTTATAGTAGAGACGGCGTCTCGCTCTTGCTCAGACTAGTTTCAAACTCCTGACCTCCAGCAATCCGCCCGCCTCGGCCTCCCAGGGTGCTAGGATTACAGGCGTGAGCCACCGCGCCCGGCCTAGAATGTCATTCTCTGTGTGGAGGTTTGTGCTGACAACAGAAGGTGCCTGTCCCCACCTCCCTCCAACGCACAGGTAACCCCTCCATCCGGTCCTCTCTACAATTCTCACCCTGTCACCTGTAAGCTAGATCCTTTTGGAAATGTGTTTCCCTTGGGCGGTTTACCCTTCGTCTTTTGTCTTTAAAGCCTTTGTCCCCCCCCCCACCCCTTGTGAGCTCAGAAATGCGAGATGGCTTTCTACGGGAGGGTCTGCCTTCCAGTAAAGGCGAAGGAAGGGTGCCTTAGCCTAGGTCCTAGCCCTGCAGTCTTCCCCATCTCCCTCCTCTCCTCCGCAGCCTGCCTCCTCCAAAAGAGGGCTCCCTCACTTCACATTCCCTTCTCAGCCCTAAGACGGCCCACGGGGCCACCTCTCACCAAACAGACTTCAAGTTAATGCCACACAGCTTAGCCATTGAGCGGCTGCAAATCTGACTCTTTCAAACATGTTGAGCTGCTTTGATCTTGGCAGACAACAGCCCTCATCTGAATGCCCCCCATTTCTTCTAAGTGGGCACTTCAGCTTCCCTTTGCCAAGATGAACCAAACAGTTAATCAAACTCCTAAAATGAGACCCAGGGAGTTGGAAACATGGCATCATGCCCTGCCTGCCTATTTTGCAAATTTTAAAACACTGGGCTTCCAAAAAGCTGATAGTGGAGGGTCTTTTAATTGCCTAGAATACTAAACAGGCCAGGGATATTCTGTCATTAGACTAAAGCAGCTGAAAGGGGAGCATGAGAAGAAAAAGTAAAATATTATTGCTTTTGTATAGATCCATCTTTGGTTTAAAATTTTAAAAAAAATCAACAGATTTAAAAAGAAAACTATGGGGGGGGCGGAGCAAGATGGCGGACGAATAACACCGCCAGACAGAGGGTCTCTGCAGAAAAGACCGATTCTAGCAGAAACTAGAGAAAAGAAGCAAGAAGACGAGCATACAGCGGACAAGGGCCGGAAGGAGGGGTACCTGAGACCCCGGGAGACTCCACGGGAGGAGGCTGCGGAGGAGAACTGGAGGCTGAGACCACCGGAGCAGCCCGGAGACCAGCGGCAAGGGTAGGTGGATTTGCTATTTCCCCTCCCCTGCATTCGGGACTGCTGGTGGGCTCCCCAGCGGGTGGAGAGACCTGCGGACATCAGCCCAGAGACTGCCGCCGCCTGCCAACGGTGAGCCTGTAACAGACGTGGCACCAGGTTCCCAACTTCCTCCGGGCACCTCCGAGTGCACGGAGAGCCGCGCGGCAGGCGCCATATTGCCTCCTCCCCGCCCTCCGCCGACCCTACCCGCGGCTGCCCAGAGAGACAATACAGCCACCAGCCGGAGGCACCTCCAGGGAACGGGACCTTCCCGTTTGGGACCCCGCCCGCCCTCCCAGGTGCTGCTGGCACCTTGTTCCCAGGAAAACGGTGCCGACTCAGAGGCTGAGAGACATAGACCCAGCTTGGGCTCCCTGTGGGTGAATTAGGACCGGAAACCCTCTCCCTGGTGGGAATACAGTTTGAACTCTGGGACCCAGAGGTCGGACCTGCAGACCAGATCCCCTGCACCGAGGGCTAGCATTGCCCGGGGCACAGAAGGATTATACGTGAACAGCCTACTGAGGTCTGTGTGCCTCCAGGGGCGGATCGGGCGGAACGTCCCAGGAGGAGGCCGTGCGCCCAATCCAGGTGGCGTTCCTGTGCAGGGAACCTCCCCGCCGGCATCACAGTCCGGGGAGGCCTGGTGGCTTGTGGTCTGGCCTGCTGGCAGAGGCTCAGGAGTAGCTGCGGAGTTGGGGAGGGTGGAAAGAAGCGAGGCCTGCTGCAGACTGTGGGTCTCAGACAGCCCCACCCCCACACCCAGACTTTCTGGCTGAGCGGGACCATCCCAGCCCCGCCCTGACAGCAGAGAACAGAACTTTGACCCCTGCTAACGGCCTGAGGGCAGGCTTACCCAACCCAGCTCCGCCCAGAACGAGAGCTGATAACAGGACTCAAAATCAACACCATAGCCTGTTCCTCCAAGCAAACGCCACCTACTGACAGGGACAGCATCTTGCACAGCCTTTCCACGGCACCCACTGACTCAATATACAGGGAGTGGTCCAATTTCACCCACAGGCACCACCTAACGCCTCAGAAACTAAACAAGGTGTGTGAATACCCAAACAATAACCTAAGGAAAGAAACAACAACTGATCGACATGGGAAGAAATCAGCGAAAGAACTCAGGAAATATGAAGAACCAAACGGAAAACACACCCCCAAGGAGGAGCACCAGCCCCCTAGAAACGGACACCAACCAAAATCAGGCAACCAATATGACAGAAAAGGAATTTCGTATGTGGATCATAAGAACACTCACCCAGCTGCAACAACAACTCAATAACCAACACCAAGAAAACACAAAAAACCTCCAAGAAATGGAACAAAGGTTCAACAAAGAGATTGACACAGTGAAGAAAACTTTAACCGAAGTCCTGGAGATGAAGAATCAACTCAGAGAACTACAAAATACTGTGGAAAGTCTCAAGAACAGGGTGGATCAAGCAGAAGAAAGAATCTCAGAGCTTGAAGATAACACCTTCCAATTAAATAAATCAGTCACAGAAATACAGCAGAGAAACAAGAAAAAAGATCAAAGTCTACAAGAGCTGTGGGATTATGTGAAAAAACCTAACGTGAGGGTCATAGGTTTAGCCGAAGGGGAGGAAGACAGCACTCAAGGGCTAGACAAGCTTTTTGAAGATATAATAGAGGAAAATTTCCCAGGTCTTGCTCAAAATCTCGATATACAAGTTCAAGAAGCCCAGAGGACCCCTGGGAGATTCAATGCAAACAGGAAGACGTCACGTCATGCAGTCATCAGACTGACCAAAGTATCAACTAAAGAGACCCTTCTAAGAGCTGTAAGACAAAAGAAGCAAGTGACATACAAGGGAAAGCCAATTCGAATAACATCAGACTTCTCTAATGAGACTTTACAAGCAAGGAGAGACTGGGGCCCCATTCTCACTCTTTTGAAACAAAACAATGCCCAGCCTAGAATATTATTCCCTGCAAAACTAAGCTTCATATATGAAGGAGAAATAAAAACATTCGCAGACAAGCAAAGGCTCAGAGAATTCACCAAGACAAGACCAGCCCTACAAGAAGTACTTAAAACAGCGTTATGCACGGAACATCATAATAATAATCCACGGATATAAAAACAACCAAAACCCAAAGATATTAAAGGCCAGATATTACAATGGCTCAAGACACAAATCATAGCAACAACATCCAACCCAACAGAATGATCAGTAATCTACCTTACCTATCAGTTCTCTCAATAAATGTGAATGGCTTAAACTCTCCACTCAAGAGACATAGGCTGGCTGAATGGATAAGAAAATACAGGCCAAGTATATGCTGTCTTCAGGAAACACATTTAACCTGCAAGGATGCACATAGACTAAAAATAAAAGGGTGGAGATCAATATTCCAAGCAAACAGAAGCCAAAAGAAGGCTGGTGTGGCAGTTCTAATTTCAGACGATTTAGTTTTTAAACCAACAAAAGTAGTAAAAGACAAAGAGGGTCATTATATAATGGTGAAGGGCACAGTCCAACAAGAAGAGATAACAATTTTAAATATATATGCACCCAACTTAGGTGCACCCAGATTCATAAAGCAAACCTTACTGGAGCTAAGCAAATGGATTAATAGCAACTCCATAATCGCCGGGGATTTCAACACCCCACTGACGGCACGAGACAGATCCTCCAAACAGAAAATTAATAAAGAAATAATCGACTTAAACAAAACTCTAGAACAATTGGGTCTGACAGACATCTACAGAACATTCTACCCAAAATCCACTGAATATACGTTCTTCTCATCAGCTCACGGGACATTCTCTAAGATTGACCATATCCTAGGACACAAAGAAAATCTCAAGAAATTTAAAAAAATAGAAATCATACCATGTACCTTCTCAGATCACAGTGGAATAAAACTAGAAATCAACCCTTATAGAAACTCACATTTCTACACAAAAACGTGGAAATTAAACAACCTCCTACTAAATGATTACTTCGTAAATGAAGAAATCAAGACGGAAATAAAAAACTTCTATGAAGAAAACGACAATGGAGAGACAAGTTATCAACTCCTCTGGGACACAGCTAAAGCAGTTCTGAGAGGAAAGTTTATCTCCATAAATGCCTATAACCAAAAGGCAAGAAGATCACAAATAGACAATCTAATGAAACGACTCAAAGAGCTGGAAAAAAAAGAACAGACCAACCCCAAACCCAGCAGAAGAAGTGAAATCAACAAGATCAAATCAGAACTAAACGAAATTGAAAACAGGAAAGCTATTCAGGAGATTAATAAAACAAAAAGTTGGTTCTTTGAAAAAATAAACAAGATTGACACGCCGTTGGCTAAGCTAACGAAAAGCAGAAAAGAGAAATCTCTAATAAGCTCCATCAGGAATAAAAAAGGAGATATCACAACTGATCCCAAAGAGATACAAGATACAATTTATGAATACTACAAAAATCTTTATGCACACAAACTGGAAAATGTGGAGGAAATGGACAAATTTCTAGAAACACACAGCCTCCCTAGGCTCAACCAGGAAGAAATAGATTCCCTGAACAGACCAATCTCAACAGCTGAAATAGAAACAGCAATTAAAAATCTCCCTAAAAAGAAAAGTCCCGGTCCAGATGGCTTCACACCTGAATTTTACCATACTTACAAAGAAGAACTAGTACCTATCTTGCAGAAACTATTCCACAACATCGAGAAGAACGGAAACCTCCCCGACACCTTTTATGAAGCGAATATTACCCTGATACCAAAACCAGGAAAGGATGCAACAAAAAAAGAAAACTACAGACCAATATCCCTAATGAATATAGATGCAAAAATTTTCAACAAAATCTTAGCTAACCGAATACAGACACTTATCAAAAAAATAATCCACCACGACCAAGTGGGCTTCATCCCAGGGATGCAGGGATGGTTCAACATACGTAAATCTATAAATGCAATTCACCACATAAACAGAAGCAAAAATAAAGATCACATGATCCTTTCAATAGATGCAGAAAAAGCTTTTGACAAAATTCAACACCCTTTCATGATACGAACACTTAAGAAAATAGGCATAGAAGGGACATACCTAAAAATGATACAAGCCATATATGACAGACCCATAGCCAACATCATACTGAATGGGGAAAGATTGAAATCATTCCCACTTAGAACTGGAACCAGACAAGGCTGCCCACTATCTCCACTTCTGTTCAACATAGTGCTGGAAGTCTTGGCTACAGCAATCAGACAAGAAAATGGAATCAAAGGTATCCAAATAGGGGCAGAAGAGATCAAACTTTCACTGTTTGCTGATGATATGATATTGTATCTAGAAAACCCCAAGGATTCAACCAAGAAACTCCTGGAACTGATCAATGAATTTAGTAAAGTCTCAGGATACAAAATTAATACACAGAAATCAGAGGCATTCATATACGCCAACAACAATCTAATTGAGAACCAAATCAAAGACTCAATTCCCTTCACAATAGCAACAAAGAAATTAAAGTACCTAGGAATATATTTAACCAAAGAGGTAAAAGACCTCTACAGGGAGAACTATGAAACACTGAGGAAGGAAATAGCAGAGGATGTAAACAGATGGAAATCCATACCATGCTCGTGGATCGGCAGACTCAATATCATCAAAATGTCTATACTACCCAAACTGATCTACAGATTCAATGCAATACCTATTAAAATCCCATCAGCATTCTTCACAGATATAGAAAAAATAATTTTACGCTTCGTATGGAACCAAAGAAGACCCCGAATATCAAGAGCAATTCTAGGCAACAAAAACAAAATGGGAGGCATTAATATGCCAGATATCAAACTATACTACAAAGCTGTAGTAATTAAAACAATATGGTATTGGCACAAAAACAGGAATATTGACCAGTGGAACAGATGTGAGAATCCTGATATAAAACCATCCTCATATAGCCATCTCATCTTTGACAAAGCAGACAAAAACATACGCTGGGGAAAAGAATCCCTCTTCAATAAATGGTGCTGGGAAAACTGGATAGCCACCTGTAGAAGGCTAAAACAGGACCCACACCTTTCACCTCTCACAAAAACCAACTCACGCTGGATAACAGACTTAAACCTAAGATATGAAACTATTAGAACTCTAGAGGAAAAAGTTGGAAACACTCTCCTAGACATCGGCCTGGGCAAAGAGTTTATGAAGAAGTCCCCAAAGGCAATCACAGCAGCAACAAAAATAAATAAATGGGACATGATCAAACTACAAAGCTTCTGCACAGCCAAAGAAATAGTCATGAAAGTAAACAGACAGCCTACAGAATGGGAGAAAATTTTTGCATCCTATGCATCCGATAAGGGACTGATAACTAGAATATACTTAGAACTCACGAAAATTAGGAAGAAAAAATCAAATAACCCCATTAAAAAGTGGGCAAAGGACTTGAACAGAAATTTTTCTAAAGAAGACAGAAGAATGGCCAACAAACATATGAAGAAATGCTCAACATCTCTAATCATCAGGGAAATGCAAATCAAAACCACAATGAGATATCACTTAACCCCAGTGAGAATGGCCTTTATCAAAAAATCTCCAAACAATAAATGCTGGCGTGGTTGCGGAGAGAGAGGAACACTCCTACACTGCTGGTGGGACTGCAAACTAGTTCAACCTCTGTGGAAAGCAATATGGAGATACCTTAAAGCGATACAAGTGAATCTACCATTTGATCCAGCAATCCCATTGCTGGGCATCTACCCAAATGATCCAGTGACACTCTACAAAAAAGACACCTGCACTCGAATGTTTATAGCAGCACAATTCATAATTGCAAGGCTGTGGAAACAGCCCAAGTGCCCATCAATCAAAGAATGGATTAATAAAATGTGGTATATGTCCACCATGGAGTACTATTCAGCTCTAAGAAACAATGGTGATATAGCACACCTTATATTTTCCTGGTTAGAGCTGGAACCCATACTACTAAGTGAAGTATCCCAAGAATGGAAAAACAAGCACCAGATATATTCTCCAGCAAACTGGTATTAACTGAGTAGCACCTAAGTAGACACATAGGTGCTACAGTAATAGGGTATTGGGCAGGTGGGAGGGGGGAGGGGGGGCGGGTATATACATACATAGTGAGTGAGATGTGCACCATCTGGGGGATGGTCATGATGGAGACTCAGACTTTTGGGGGGAGGGGGGGAATGGGCATTTATTGAAACCTTAAAATCTGTACCCCCATAATATGCCAAAATAAAAAAAAAAAAAAAAAAAAAAAAGAAACACCAGGAAGGTTACAATGACGAAGGAAATAATCCAAGAGGCACTACTAATAAACACACCTTCAATTTTAGTTAAAATCTTTGGGAAAAATCTTATAAATCTCATAAGATGCACAGAAAACTTGAGGAGAAAATTCCTAGTCAAGTCCTGTAGTTGCTACTCCTCACAACAGTGACAGGTACAGACAGTCTTGTTGACCTACTGAAACATTGAAGTGAGCCAAATCATGTTGTGTAATGGTTTCCATTTGACATTTTGAACTTGTTTAAGTGCGTAGCAAATAGAGCTATTAATAGCGTATTGAACTGTGAATTAATATGGTCTGAAATCAATTGAATTTTTAAGCTTTTTCTGTTAATATGAATAAAACTAACTTAAAAGTTAAAAAAAAAAAAAAAAAAAAAAAAAATAAAATAAAATAAAAAGAAAACTATGCATAAATTTATACATACTCCATAGTTACTCAATTGTTTGCAGAGCTTTTTACTTACACTTAATTCATCTTTTTTTTTTTTCTTTAAAAGCAACTCAATGGGAGATCTGTCCTGCCAGGCCACCCAAGAGCGCATGACAGGGGCAACAGTGACTAGCTTGAGCAAGGACACCACGCCCTAGGGAAAAAAAGAAATGGAGAAAAGAATTTGAGGACTGATGGGATTAAGATGGGACTGGAAGCCAATAATGAGGACATAAATTTTACCCACAAATCTCTGGGAAGGTACCCCAGGAGAGCAGAGGGCTTGAGCTTGCTCCCAGGTAAGAAGGACATTAAGTTTCCTGGTACCCATCTCTGGTCAGTAAGGAGGGAGGCTTTTTACCATGCCAGTGGAGGAAGGCAGCCAGTTGTCCTCTGCAAGGAAGACAGGGGTCTGTTTAAAATAAATTAATCATCAAAATAAGTGACCAGGGCTGGGCGCGGTGGCTCACGCCTGTAATCCTAGCACGCTGGGAGGCCGAGGCGGGCGGATTGCTCAAGGTCAGGAGTTCAAAAACAGCCTGAGTGAAACCCCGTCTCTACCATAAAAATAGAAAGAAATTAATTGGCCAACTAATATATATAGAAAAAATTAGCCGGGCATGGTGGCGCATGCCTGTAGTCCCAGCTACTCGGGAGGCTGAGGCAGGAGGATCGCTTGAGCCCAGGAGTTTGAGGTTGCTGTGAGCTAGGCTGACGCCACGGCACTCACTCTAGCCTGGGCAACAAAGCGAGACTCTGTCTCAAAAAAAAAAAAAATAAAAAATAAGTGACCAAATGAGAGACTGAATTTACAAATGGACAATGGCCAGATCGTGCATCAAAATAAAACTATGACCCACAAAGTGGGGCAACTACCCATGAAACCAACTTTCTTATTCAAAACAAGCAGCCCAGGGAGCCAGCCTGCTGCAAGCCAGACTGCTCTCTAGTGACAATTCAGGAAGCTAAACAATAACTTCTGTAACAAAAGGCTCAAAATGTCGAGGACTTGATGAATAACTGTATTAATCAGGATTCTCCAGAGAACCAATAGGATATATATGTGTATATGTACATATGTATATATTATGAATGCATATACATTCATACATATATATGGGGAAATTCATTATGGAAATTGGCTCATGCAGTCACAGAGGCTGAGCAGTCTCATGATATGCTGTCTGCAAGCCAGAGATCTGGGAGAGCCAGTCATGGTGCTTGTAGTTCAGTTCAAGGCTGAAAGCCTGAGACCAGGGCAGTCGCCTCCACCCCCTGCAAGGGAGAGTCCCCACCGCCCCTTGCTGGTGCAAGTCCTGTGTCTAAAGGCCTGAGAACCAGGAGCTCTGATGTCCAAGGGCAGGAGGAGATGGATGTCCCAGAAGAGAGTGAATTCACCCTTCATCTGCCTTCTTGTTCTATTTAGGCCCCAGCAGATTAAGTGACACCCATTCAGATTGGTGAGGGAGAACTTCTTTACTCAGTCAAATGCTAATCTCTTCCAGAAAAACTCTCACAGACACTCCCAGAAATAATCTTTTATCAGCTATCTGGGCATCCCTTAGACCAATCTTGTTGACACACACAATTCACCATCATAGTAACTGACACCTACTCCAATTTTTGTCTCCCCTTCCAACTTAGGACCAACCAGAGAAAGCCAACTGTGCCCCATGACCAATCACACAGGCTGTCCTGTCCTAGGAGCCACCCCTGACTATCCAAGACCAACAGCCTCCAATCAGGACACACCCAAATCTATCCCTTGTGTCCACTATGAAGTTCTCCCACTCCCCTGCCTGCCTTTGAGTCTCTGCTGAACACAAGTGATGGTGGCTGACTCCTTGGCTACAGCAAGCTCTGAATACATAGCTTTTCCTTTCTCCTGTGGGTGGTGGTCCATGTTCTCCACAAAAGCAGACTGCAAGAACTAAGGTGTATTTCAGGGGTCTAATAAAAAATAATCTCTAACAAGAGAACCTCCACGCTAAGACCTTGGGTGACAAACAATGTCACTGCCACTGTAACCCATGCCCTTGTCTGTATGCCCCAAGCCCGAGGCAGCCTCAGAAGGAAATGAACCAGTTCAGTTCCACAAGGCTTTTGGTGCATCTTTGGCAAGTCTCAAACCCCTTAGCCCCTCTTGTAGTGATTCTTTTTGAGTTCTGAACACTAACTTACACAGTGCATGTACTTTATTAATTTATCCTTGTTTTTATGTGTTCCTTTGGTAGATTCTTATAGGTTTATTTTCCCTCCTAAGTTGGAGGCCTCATCAGTCTTCGTCTACAACTACCATCCCTACCCAGTACATTGGAGAGTGCTTTGCACACAGAGACTTTCTGATCACTGATATTAACTGACTTTTAGAAAACTGTTGCCTTACAAGGACTTGAAATAAATGACTCTGACAAACACATAGACCTTTATTTGTTTTAACAAAGGTATGTCTAAAATTGCTTGCCACAGTGAGTCAAAATAATTTTAATTCACATTAAATTTAGGCATATGCTGGTTCGGGTTTTAGTTAAGAAATAACTAGCTAAGGATACAACAGATAAAATGCTAAATCTCAGTAGTTTCAGAGAATAGATATTTATTTCACTCACATAAAGGTCATTCCATCTTCAATGCCATGTTCCCCAGGTTACCTCACTTGTCTGCATCCAGCCAGAGGGGAAAGACCATGGGAGGTCATAGGTGGGAGGTGTAAACACGACTTCTAGAACATTCCATCAACCAGATCTCGGTTATGTGGCCACATCTAACCACAAGGGGGCTGGAAAATTGCCCTTTGGGCTCAGAGGGAAGAAAAAGCAGGTTCGGTTAAGGGCTAACCAGTTTCTGCCATACTTAACAAGGCAAAAAAAAAAAAATCTTCTGTGCTGTGAAAACCTCCCTGCAGATGCCACTTCCCCACCCCAAATGCTTGGCTTAATCTCTGGAAAATGTGCACAGGCTAAGCTTTAAATTAGATTCTTCATACATCAAAGGATACAGTAAAGCTCCTGATTGCCACTGCCTCTCAAACATGAAGGACAGTGAGCAAGGACAACAGCAACCACAGAAAGTTCTGCAGATTGTCCCTGTCTTTTTAAAAGAGTGCTGTGCTTCAATTTTATTGCTTCTAGAAGCATTGCATCTTTTCATGAGTCAGTGAGCTAGCTAATTGGCTACAGCACTGACTGGCTCTTAGAAAGAGGCACTTAACCAAACAAATATTAAGAAACTGCGATTCTCTGGAGTCTGAGCTTCCAGGGGTGAAGGATATGACATGGGTCAACGTGATATCACATGTGACAGTGAAGGACAAGGAGGAAATGACATTTTGGAAAGGGAAAATCTCTGCGGGAATGCTTAGATTTGGCTCACGGAGTCATTAAAACCATAAGCTCCTTCATAGCTGGCTTTTGGCTACAATTAAATTATAAAAAGAGTTGGTTTCTTTGCTTGATATTCTGTGTCTGCCGGCTTTTCCCATTTACATACATATATTACATATACACATATACACAGCCCAAGCAACCCTAACGAAAAAAGTAACCAAGATTTCAGTTCTAATGCAGATCTTGATTAATTTTGACTTATTTGCAGGATCTAGCAAAACGAGCCATGCCTTCCAACAGAAATGAGATGCCAAGATGCAAAGGATACTGCGTCCCATTAACAGAGGGCCACAGCCTGTCCTGCGGCCCTCTCCCGTGGGCCTGCTTCAAAGGCAGTCAAGATCCGAGCCCCTTCACCAGACTGACATCTGCCAAGCTCTATGGCCATTTCTGCACGAGGAAAAGTTGAGAGCAAGGCGGAATGTGAACTGTCCCTGGAGTTCAGCAAAAAAGTAAGATCTACTTTCAGGTGATTCACAGAAAAAAATAAGTCATAGGATGAAAATAGCATCGCAATTTCCCAAATGAGAAAATGAACAAGATACGTGAACATGGCTCAGATGTGCCCGTCTGTTTTCAACTGGAATTGGCTGCAAATCAGCTGTCAATTTTCTGCTTGTGGTGTTTTCTAACACAGCTTTCTCTGCCTCTGCCAGTGACCAAACACACACATCCCTGGCTAATCTTGCTCCACCACTCCCCCCTTTCCAGACCACAGAACATTCCAGTTGGATTGCAAAGTTATTAGGGCAGATATTTACAATATTTATCTTATCTTAAAAACACATATGCATATGTTGTCTTTTTCTTACATTTATCTCTCATTATTTGCTTTCTTGAATTGCCAGCATCTCTTCTCCCCTCCATTGGCACTGATAAATTGCAGCTGGTTATAGTTCAGTTCCTTTTCTAGTGGGTTAAGTGCAGCAAAATGAGCAGAAAAGTGGCAAAAAGGCCTCAGGGTGACATCAACACCCTATAATAGCTTATTTTTACCTCTGATATTTTCACAGATGACTCTGGATGAAATTATTCAATTTGGGGTAATGATGTTGAAAGTGTGTAATATGAGAATTAGGAGTAAAATAAATAGATGATGATAATGATGATGATGGTGTTGACAGAAGGGTTATGTTTGGATAAAAAAAAAAATCAGCTCTGTGTGGTCTGGGCTAATAACCCAAGAGCTAAGGTGAGTCTTGATTTAAAGTTCCATTATTAAAAAGAACATGTTTTGAAGTTTACTCTTTAAAAAATAAAAAGAGCATATCTGACAGTGTGCTTAGAAATGAGGGACCGGTCATCTGGCTTAAGAAAACCATTCTCTCCACGGCTCTCTGTGGATCTTCTACCCAAAGTCATCAACCTTTCTAGAACCCCTTTTATTTGCATTAGAATTTTAGATCCAATGTCTTGGGCCTCTTGGGGCTGATGGGAGATCTGGCTGTGACCACATATGTATGCCATAAACATGAAGGACTTGGAAACAGCCCAAGTGCCCACCAATCCAAGAATGGATTAATAAAATGTGGTATATGTATACCATGGAGTACTATTCAGCTCTAAGAAACAATGGTGATATAGCACATCTTATATTTTCCTGGTTAGAGCTGGAACCCATACTACTAAGAGAAGTATCCCAAGAATGGAAAAACCAGCACCACATATACTCACCAGCAAACTGGTATTAACTGAGCAGCACCTAAGTGGACACATAGGTACTACAGTAATAGGGTATTGGGCAGGTGGGAGGGGGGAGGGGGCGGGTATATACATACATAATGAATGAGACGTGCACCATCTGGGGGATGGTCATGCTGGAGACTCAGACTTGTGGGGGGAGGGGAGGAAAGAGCATTTATTGAAACCTTAAAATCTGTACCCTCATAATATGCCGAAATAAAAAAAAATAAAATAAATAAATAACAGGAAAAAAAACCATGAAGGACTTGTCTCTTTATTGAAAAAAAATTACCCCAAGTTTTTGTTTCTTAAGGAGTTTTATATGGAGAAATGATGGCCACAATGACATGCTCACTCTGGGATGGGGGCAGTGAGACAATTGAACTTTAGGGAGGACCTAAAGTCTACAGGTCTGGCACCTCTCCCCTCCGCTGCAGAGACTGAATGCGGGCCCCACTGACCCCAACCCTTTCTTAGTCCCTCAGACCCTCTCTAAAGTGTCCAAGTGTATGTGTCTTGCTCTACTTCAATTAATTCCAAACAACTCTGGAGACTGTGTAGACCTATTGTGCTTAACAGTCCTTCACCACACCCCAGCACCGCCCATCTCTTAGAGCTTTACCTACACCAAGCATTGTCAAAGCGGCCCTCTGACTGTTCCCGTGACATTTCACCCTGGGCTCTAAAGCGCTGCACCATGAAACCACAATGGCATGCTCATGGCGCCACTACTGACTCAGGCAAAACTCATACTCCTCGCTTGCCTCACACATGTATTCCCTGTGGACCTTATTGCTAATTTCTTACCCTTTTTAATTCCTACCTCCACAACCACCTCCCACATTTTCATCTCCTAGGTGGACTTAGATGCCTCTAAGAGCCTCAGCATCCTCCCTCCCGTCCCTCCCTTTCTAAGGATGAGATCCTCTTCTAAACTTCCACCACTTTCCACCTCTGCCCCATCTTGTCATTGCACCTCCTCCGGCACCTTCCTTGTGCCTCCTCTTCTAAAGCTCAGACTTCTCCCACATTGATACTTCCTGCTCTTGAGTTATTCCCTGGCTTAAATCAAAAAGAAGAAAGTGAAATGAAATAAAATCTCTTTCTCTGACCCGGACATGCTTAAGTTGCTCTTTTGTATTCCTCCTACTAAACTAGACTGAAACCCTCATAGCTCCTCCTCCATCCCCCCAACAAAATCGACGGTTTCTCTCTCTCTGCAGAAATTATCTATCAATCAAGCACCAATATTTAAAAAAAATTTTCCTAGGTTGGATCATCAGAATATTATATCACTTCATGGCTTAATGAATTTTGATTGCTTTTTACAATTTGTAATAAAAAGCAACGTGCATACAGCAAAGTGGACACTTTGTAAGTGAAAGCTCAGGTGTGTGTACAAACTGAACGCACCTATGACCCAGCACCTGGACTAAGAAACAGAACTTTGCCAGAATTCCAGACTCCCTGCTCATCATATGTGTGAAACCAAGACATCTGTAGAAAAGTGGGGAGGGTAGGCTATGGAGAGAGAACAGAATCAAAAGATGGGTCTAGAAACATACATACATTGAAAGGCTTTGATACCTTACTGGAAAGTGACTGAATCAAGAAATCCACGAATGTCTTAGGGTAGTGCTGTTTAATTCACTGAAAAGATTATGTCTGAGTAAGGGATCTTATTTTAGTACCAAAGCTAAGGCTGCCATATGTCCTGGCTTTTCCAGGACTACACTGATTTAAAATATTTTGCCTTATCAAACCATGTGTCAGAACACAGCCCAGCTTAGGGTCAGGAAAATTGTGTTATTATAACCTCATTCCATCCCATACACCATACTGTTTTTCCAAGTAAATGGTGTCACTGCTTCTGGTTGGTATTCTCTACAGAAAAAAAATTCTGACTGTAAGCTTGCAAACCATACTTATGAATATTCAAATGCACAATTCCAATTAAAATCAGAGCCAAAAGCCTGTGCCACAGGCAATGAAAACACTCTCCCTGTAGCTACATTGACTTTATTAACAGGTTGTAGCCTAAAGGCCTAAGAAAAAAAGAATTAATATTTTGTTATTGCCTTGTTATCTTGCCTCTAATTGAGTGGCTTTTGAATTTTGCTTTCCATTTACTGAAGTATTATGGACTTGACTACTATGGCAGCAGAAATTTTAGCTACTTTGGCCAATTCAGATGCAGCTCTCATAGATTAGGGGCTTCCTGTGACTCAGTCTCTGCAGGGAGTCAACTGCCAGGGAACCCAATTCAATCAAAAGGAATTTAAGAGGAATTCCAAACTTTAGGTTTATCTAAGGACAATTAGCACTTTCAATTCACAGCCCACAGAGAGAGCACTTCCTAAAGCTGTGTCCTCTGTCTGCATCCTCTACCCCACCTTTTTATTAAGGAGATCGCTGTCCTACTTGGTTTTAGTTCCACTTGTCTATAATCATTGGGCAAGGAGTCATTCTAAGTAAGCTCAGCCTCATAAGCAACAAGTTTTCCTTTGTTTTTAAACAATTTAAAAAGAATCCTTTACAAAAATACATTGCATGCTTAGGTATTAAATCTTGTAGATAAGTGAAGGAGAAAGAGAACAAGAAAGGCTAACAGGCTTAGTGAATATATGATAGTGCCTTGGAGAGCATCCTCTCAGAATGAGAAGTTTCTCATGGTAACAAATGAGAAATAGGGAAGAAAGGAAAGTTAGTAGTAGTAACTAAACTTAAGATTTGCACTATGGGTGGCTCCAGGTTCAAACATTACGAGGAAGAGAAAAGGAATTCAGTTGCTCACTTGGACATAAAGAGCAAGAATGGTTTCTTTTTGTGGAATAATAGTATGTAGAATAACCATAATACAAGAGGAAGCAACAAGGCAGGGGAAAGATATTAAAGATACACTGTACTAAGAAGCCCATGAATAAGTAAGCTGTTCTTCATCCCTTTGCCATTTCTATTAGCAAATCCTATCAATTCCACCAACTTTCCCATTTTTGTCAATCTTTCCACCACCTTCTCAATTACTGTTGCTCAAAATTTTAATGTATTTCTTTTTCTTTCACACTTCTTTCTAGCTATTCAGTAAGACCCGCCAGTATTTCTTACAAAGTGGTTCTCAAATGTAGTCCTTTTCTTATGCCCAAGTATCACTACTCAATTTCAAACCCTTCACACCTTACTCCTGGTTGTTCCAATAGCTACATGTTTTTCTTTACTATTTTTTTTCTAATTTTTTACTAACTTATGAAGACAATTTATATAACAAGAACTGTATATATTTAAAATGTATGATTTGATACAGTTTTGACATATACACCCAGAAGATAACTCAATCAAAACGTTAAACATTTCCACCAACCTAATCTGGCAATTTTCCTTGTGTTCTGTGCAATCAATTCTTCCTTCTCTGGCCCCACAGTCTCCAGGCAACCAATGATCTACTTTCTGCCAATATACATAAATTTTCATTTTCTACAATTTTATATAAATGAGACCACATAGTATGTACTCATCATAATGATTTTAGGATTTAACCATGTTGTTGCATGTATTGATTGTTAGATCCTTTTCATTGCTTAGTGATTTCACCTTGTGCAGACATTCCACGTGTTGTTTACGCACTTACCCATCAATGGACATATAGGTTGTTTTCAGTTTGGATCTATTACAAATAAAGCTGCTATGAGTAACTGTGTAAAAGTCTTTGGGCGAACATGCCTTTCATTTCTCTTGAGTAAATACCAAGGAGTGGAATGGGGTTGAGTTATATATTAGTGTATGTTTCACTTTTTAAGAAGCTACCAAAATGTTTCCAACCTGCCTACTCCATTTTATAATACATTCCCACCAACAATGTAGGAACATTCACGTTTTTCTATATCCTTGCCAACACTGGGTTTTTTAAGTAATAGCCTTTTTACTGAGTACTCAGAGGGTATTGCATCATGGTTTTAATTTGGATATCCTTGGTGGTTAACAATGTTGAACATGTTTTTATGTGTTTATTAGTCATTCCCATAGCTTCTTTCATAACTATGTTTCTTCACATCTTTTTCCCATTTTGTTGTTGAGCTGTTGTCTTATTTTTTAGCATACGGGGTTTTTGTTTTTCTTTTGTATATTCTAGAAAAGTCTTTTATTTGATGTGTGTATTGCAAATATCTCCTCCCGGACAGTAGCTTGGCCATTGCCACTGGGCTTGGCAAGTCTTTGCCCTTTTTTTCTCAAGTCAATCAAGCAGGTGACTACTTAGAATAAACACCAGACTAGTGCAAAGAGAGTGTTGAACATCTTTCCAAACTTGAAGGGGGCTCCAGACTGTTCTAGGTCTACACAGCATTTCCGGTATTTTTATGGATCAAATATTTTTATGGTTTCTAGAGCTTCGGCAGAAGTGCTGTTGGAAAGAACATTTTCCATTTGGCTATGATACTATCTCTTTCTTACTAGATAATGGAGATAACATTATGCCACTGAATGTGTGGGCAGACGTGAAAGATCTAGCAGATGGTTTTGACTCCACTGTTGTCACTGGGAGGGGACACTGTGAAGAGGTGGGGGACTGTGGTGGGTGGGAGGTGAAGGTATGTTGACAGCTTATTGAGAGACAGAGAGAGAATTCTCAGAAGGCAAATAGACTAGGAATTTATTTGCTCTCAGAAAGAAAGGAAACAAAACAACAACAACAAAAAAAGACACAATTTGTGTCAAGCTGCGTGACACAAACTCACACACACACAAAGCGGGGGAGGGCAGTGAGGACGCGAAGAGAAATGAACTGCAATCTGCTTTCTGTTTTTCTGCTAAAATCATCTAAACTCATGCGTGTCCTACCGTGGATTTCAGTACTCTAGATATTAGAATACACATGCTTCCTCTGTGTCCTAAAGCCAGAGGAAACGTCCAACAGGAAAATCTCAAGGACAATGAAAACACAAAACCAGGGTCAGTGAGAAAACAGCTCAGAAACACTCCCCTATGTTCTAAGGCAAAGTGAATGAAGCCAAAAACATTTTTTAAAATAGTGATTTAGACTTACTTAGACATTTTTTAATCTATCTGGTCACTCGTTCACTTAATGCTCTGGGGTAAGCAAGGTACGTGGATGTTGGCATGGAAAGACTATGGGTTTTGGCATCAGACAGACCTGGAGTCCAATTCTATACATAAATGTTTAAATGGCTCTGTGAATTTGGTTAAATGTCTTATACTTAATTTAGTATCTTCCATAAATGGACGATAAATAATATCTACTTAGAGGATGATTGAGAATATTAAATGAAATCAAATATGCTCATTTCTTAAAATGGGTTACAGTAGAAAGTAGACAGTCATTGAATTTTAGCCATTTTTTCCACCCTGGCTTGTACTTGCCGTTAATAAGAATGTAATTTGGAAATTTTATGCCTCTTTTCAGCATCATAAATTTTTGGGGTTGCCTATGGCAAGCACAAGAGGCTTGGACAGCAAAAGCCACATTCCACAAAACTTTAGAGATTATCTCATTTTATGCATTCATATTTTTTGCCTGGGCTTCCAAGAAACTCCGAGCTAAAAAGTAAAATCATAGAAAATAAAGAAACCTGAGATTTTGGTCCACTTATTTCCCTTCTAACCACATAATAACAGCTTCTATTTTTTTAAGTCTTGCCAATGTGCCAGCATCAAACTAAATACTTTAATCTTTATAATAACCCCAGGATGTAGATATAATTATTATTTTTAGTTTACATGTAAGAGACAGGAACTAAGAGAAGTTAATTTTCCTAGGGGTGTTTGACTTCAAAGCCTGTTGTTTATAATATAGCATCCACTACATAGCTTTTAATTTTAGACTTCTACTTTTAAAGAATTATTATTATTGCATCTTGTACTGTGTGTTGCCCAAATTCATGTGGGAAGCGGAAGCATTATCAATTACAAATAAATATTTCCAAAACAAAGAAATTATCAGAAACCCACAAATCAAAGCTAGAAAAAAAGCAAGCTGGGAAATCAATGAACTAGACCTAGACCATAAAAGCCTTTATATGAAAATACAACCTATAGATACAATTGTCAATCAAATGCCTAATGTTTACTGCCACAAGCTATGTTATTTATGGAAAGCAATACAGGACCTATTTTTCTACACAAAATAGCCTGTAAAGCTCCTATTACATACCTAGGAATGATATTATAGAAAAGAAGAAACTTGAGAAGTAAAATAGATACACAGTCTAGAAAAACTGGAAATATCTCAGATTCTGTCCCCTAAATATGATAATATCTAGAAAGCTATCTGCTTTATGTATCTTCTTCCTCAGTTGGTACCAGAAATGATATCACCTCATTTCTTCTCCTAAAGACCTGATCCTTTCTAAAATACAAATAGTCCTAGGAGGGCTAACAAAGTTCTAGCCATCATTGAGAACTTCATGATAAAAAACATTCCCTCCCTCTGAATAGAGGGGGAGAAAAGCATGAGATACTCTGTGCCTCAACTTGCTAAAGGTAGGGAAGAACTGCTTCCAAATTTTACCTGGAGTAAGCTCAGAGAAAACTTTATCCTGTTTGAGTTGACAGTCTTCATCCTCAAGCCTTCCAGGAAAATAACCATCAAATGGATAGCTAAAGTGTTATTTGCACAGCAAAATGACACCAATAACCTTAATTGTGAGTAGGGTGGACATGGTTGATTTGCCTTCATTCTTTTGTGATACATTATTGGGAGTTTTGAAGATTGATTAGAAGGGCAATTCTACAGTAGTGGCCACAGATGTTATTGCATCCAGTTATTCTGCTATACCTGGCTCAAAAACAAGGTCACTAAATGATAACATAAATGCACTTGAGTAAATTTGTGTAAAGTAACTTTTATATGGATTTCCTGCAAAATATGATTGCAAAAAAAGAGAGAAATACATGAAAGGCAACACATTAAGATATATTAAAGGAATACAATAATTGGAATGTAGCTTCAAGAACTTTCACAACTGACCAGTAGAGCTGTGAGTGAGAAAAGTGACTATTGTTTTAAGTCACCTGGTTGCTTGATACATAGCATTATTGGAAAACAATAGAAAGAATCAAAGAAACCACAAGTTGATTCTTTGAAAAATCAACAAAATTGAAAAACTTTTAGCTAGACTGACTAAGAAGTGAGAAGATGAAAATAACTAAAATCATAAATGAAGGTGAATACAATACTACCAACCCTACAGAAATTGAAAGAATTATAAGAGACTACTATTAACAACAAATTAAATGATCTAGATGAAATGGAAAAAACCTTAGAAACACACAAATTGCCAAAACTGACCCAAGAAGAAATAGAAAATCTCAACAGACCTATAACAAGGAAAGAGATTGAATTAATAATCAACAACCTCCCAACAAAGACAAGTCCAGGACCAGATTGTTTCACTGGTGAATTCTATCAAAAATTTAAGAAGAATTAACACCAATTCTAGTCAAGCTCTCCCCACCCCCCAAAAAAGAGATGAGGAAGAAATACTTACTAACACATTCTATGAGGCCAACATTACCCTGACACTAACACAAGACAAAGATACTACAAGAAAACTACAGACCACTATCTCTTATGAATACAAATGCAAAAATCCTCAACAAAATACTAGCAAACAAAATCCAATAGCACATTAAAAGAATTACATACCATGATTGCATGAGATTTATCTCAGGAATGCAAAGATAGTTCAACATAAAAAAATTAATCAATGTAATACACCATATTAATACAACTTCAAACACAGGGAAAAAAACACATGATTACATCAATAGCTCACACATTTGACAAATGCATGTCAGGAGAAAATGGCATTTGACAAAATGCAGCACACTTTTATGATTTAAAAAACATTCACCAAAACAGGAATAGAAGAGAGATTCTTTAACATGATAAAAGACATATATGAAAAACCCACAGCTATTATCATCCTTGATGGTGAAAAACTGAAAGCTTTCCCCCTTCAGATTAGGAACAAGACAAGAATAACCACATTTGTCACTTCTATTCAACATTGTATTAGAAATAGCCAAGTATTTAGGCAGAAAAAAAAAAAAAAAAGAAAGTCATCCAATTTGGAAAGAAAGAAGTAAAACTATCTCTATTTACAAAAGATGTGATTCTATATATAGGAAATCATAAAGAATATACACAAACACACACTACACAACTACTAGTGCTAATAAACAAAATCAACAAAGTTGCAGGGTACAAAAACAATATACAAAATCAGTTGTGTTTCTGTACATCAGCAATGAACAATCTGAAAATAAGTTAAACAAACAATTCTATTGACGATAACATCCAAAGACTAACATACCTACAAATAAATTAAACCAAGAAGATGAAAGACTTATCCACTGAAGCCTGAAAGTATTGTAGAAAGAAATTAAAGGCAAGAAAATTATAGACAACCTACTAAAAAAGGGGATCAAATATCTGCAAATCATATATCTGAGTAGGGTCTAGAACAGGCATCCTCAAACTATGGCCCACAGGCTACATGCAGGTATTTTTGCCCATTTGTTTTTTTACTTCAAAATAAGATATGTGCAGTGTGCATAGGAATTTGTTCATAGTTTTTTTTTTAAACTATAGTCTGGCCTTCCAACGGTCTGAGGGACAGTGAACTGGCTCCCTGTTTAAAAAGTTTGAGGACCCCTGGTCTAGAATATAGAAGGAATGCTTACAACTTAACAACTTACAGACAAAATTCCAATTAAAAAATGGGCAATGGATGTGAACAGACATTTCTCCAAAAGGATATACAAATGACCAACAAGCAAATAAAAAGATATTCAACTTCATTGATCATCAGGGATGCAAATTAAAACCACAATGAGATTCCATTTCACCCATGCTGGGATGGCTATAACAAACAAACAAACAGAAAATAACAAGTGTTGACAAAGATGTATAGATATAGGCACCATCATGCATTGCCGATGGAAATGGAAAATGGTACAGCCACTATGGAAAACATTTTGGCAGTTTCTCAAAAAGTTAAACATAGAATTATCTTATAATCCAGTAATTTTACTCCTAGGTGATGTATATATATATATATATATATATATATATATATATATGTGTGTGTGTGTGTGTGTGTGTGTGTGTATGATGAAAATTTATGTCTACAAAAGAAACTTAAACATGAATGTTTATAGCAGCATTTTTCATAAGAGCCTAAAAGTGGAAACCACCCAATGTTCATCAACAAAAGAATGGATAAATGAATTATGTTATATACGTACAATGGAATATTGTTCAGCCATAAAAAGAAACAAAGTACTGAAACCTTATACAACTTGGATGAATCTGGAAAACATTATGATAAGTGAAAGAAGCCAAATGCAAAAAGTCCATCTTATGTGATTCTTTTCACATGAGATATCTGAAACAGGCAAGTTCATAGAGACAAAAAGTAGATTAGTGGTTGCCATGAGAGAGAAGGAGAGGGAAATGGAGATTTATGATTACTTAGAGGGTATGGGTGTTCTTCTGGAGTCATGAAAAAGTCTTGAAATGAGAGAGAGGTGGTGCACCACCTTGTGAATGCACTAAATGCCACTAAATTGTACACCTTAAAATGTCGAATTGTATGAATTTTGCTTCAATAAAAATAATTGATGAATCAAGAAATAAGCATATGGTTATATCATTACAGATATGAAGGTAACCACAGCAACAGTAAAAAGAGATAAAAAAATGGTTGTCTCTGGAGACAAGAACTTGGAGGGGAGGAGAGATACAGGGTTGGGACTGTAGCTTCTTATTTTAAGTCTTTTCAAACAAATTTATTTTTGTTTTAACTATGTGCATGCATTACTTTGATGAAAAAATTTTCATTATTTTTAAAAGATAAGTGTTCCAGAATGCTGGAGATACTAGCAGTTCTGTATGGATTCTCAGGAAACAAGAGAATGGACCCCTTTCTGACACACCTGGGAGAATAACCACTCTCCAGAAAGCTCTGCAGAAGTAAGGTCCAAGGTTGGCAGTTAGCAGGCAGGTTGGCAGTTCCACGCCACACTGTGAGCTGGGACTCAAGGGATTCACGGAATCAGATCTCTGAAGCCTTTGCCCACACCTACCACTTGGTGCCAGGTGCTAAACTCATCACCGTCATCACCACGAGGTGAGTCCAGGTTCCCTCCTGATGTTCTCTCAGGTGTCCTCATGCACTGTGTTTTGAGCCTTTTCCAAAAATCATCTCAATACCTTCTGGGTAAGAAACCACAAAATATCCAATCCATCAGCAAGACCTGTGAGTTCTACTTCCAAAATACATGTCCAGTGGGTTCACATGTCACCATCTTCACTACCAACCACTGCCAGCACCATAATCAAATTATTTATCTCTGGACAAGTGCACAAGCCTCCTGAGTGCTGTACCCATCCACACTGCACCTGCAGCTCTGTCTCCCCTCACCACCCACAGAGTCTTTTAATAGAAACCAATCATGTCACTCTCCTACTCAAAACCTTTCAGTGCTTTCCTTTTGCTCTTCAAATATTCCCAAATTCTCCCCATAGCTCATAGCACCCCACATTATCTGGCCATCACCAGTTTATCACTCTTTTCTTTCTTGGTCTTCTCTCCTTGCCTACTCACTCTGAGATCATCACACACACTCTTCAGTCCTCCAGGAGGTATGTCCCCACCCCTCCCTGGCTGACCCCTGAAGGTCCCAGGTGAAAGGACATCTATGGGAAGACTGCAGCCCCCACTCCTAACCAGCTCAGGTCCCCTCCTGCTCGGCCTCTTGCTTTTCCTTAGTAACACTCAGCTCAATTTTAATTAGATTGTCTGTATTTGATTTCTCTCTCTCCTACTAGACTGTACACTCCATGAATAAACAGTAAGGACTGGAGACATTTGTGAGCTCCTGTTCTTCAACCCTTAACATAGGGTTTGGCATGCAGTAGATGCATCATAGACAGTTGAATGAAAATCATTTCTCTTCTAGAAAAAGGCTTTTATTAATATTTATAGCCAAATGTCTACACTTTTACAAGTAAAATCAAAATTTTTATTTTTAAGCTGCTTATAAGTCTTAATTAAGATGAATAAAGGCATATATCACAATGCCCAAAGGTAGAAAACTCATTAGAAGTAGGGAAGAACACTTTAAACCCGGATTCTCAAGTTTTTATGCAGCAGTGCATCTGCTCCAATTACAAATCATCGTTTGAGAAAATAACAAGTGGTTCTGATGCAAGTATCTTTAATAAAAAATTTATTCAAAAATGTGAAACCTGAGGTCACACCATTTTTGAACGTCAGAGCACAATCACATCATTAACACGAAGTTGGGTCAAAAAGCCTCCAGTAATACGTGGTGTGAGTCTAAATATTAATAATTCAGTGAGCTAGCTGTATCGTTCTGGCCGGTCACAGTCAGAAAGCTACACATGTAAAGCAAAGTGGAAAGTTGCCATAGCAATGCCTTTTACTAGGAGCGTTTACCATTAGGGCTCCCTAGTCTTCTCATGGTCCAATTTTTTACCTGGTTACATCAAACTGCAGCTACACATTAGCCCCAAGCTAGAATTTGACAAGACTTTGCAATGACAGTTTTCCAGAAGAGCAATACTGAGCATGCGGGCTGCAGCCAGGGCTGGGCATGAGCCCGCTGTCCACGTCCTCCGCCTTGTGTGCCCCTGGACCACATTGCATTTGCACAGTGAGGTCGTTTTGGGGGGGAATGTTTTCCTCACAATCTGAGAGTCACCCAGAAGCCAGGAAGTAGGGGTTGCAGAACCTCATCTCTCCAGACTTCAGAAGGTTGAAATGTCTTGTCCAGTGTCAAACCCAGGACTTTTCAGCTTCTTCTTTCATTACACTGACACGTAATGAGTGCCTGCGATTACTGGGCGCTGTTCTAAGTTCTTGGGGATACATCAATGTTTTAAAAAAGACAACTATTTCTACTTTCATGGAATTTACACTCTAGTAGAAAAATATACAGGCTGAGATACAAATTCCCACTACAGTGCTCATCTCGGCTTGTTGCGTTCCCCACGGCCACAGCTTGGATTTTTCCAGAGAAACATGAGGTTGAGCCTGCACCGTCCCTGCTGCACTCAAATCCGCACTGGTCTTATTTCCAAGAAAAATAACCAGTCACCCTGCATTTCACCTAGGAGGACCTTCAGACAAGGAGCTCCCTACCCACCTCAACGTGGCAGAAACCCTATTTCAGAATTTCAGACACAGTGCAAGATGGAACTCAATAACCTGGAATTGTAATTGACTGTATATGGTACCATTTCTCCAATATCTATAGTATATTTAATCATTTTCCTACTTTTTCAGGAGGATGTAATTTTTCTTTTTTATATCCTTGTAGGAGAAAAATTTTTAAAGCCTGGCAAAGATCAAAAGTAGCTGAGCTGATCCAAAAGAGCCACATTTGAAGTATCTAAATAACCTTGTCTTTGGTTAGCAACGAATCGGTGCCAGTGAAATGATCACATTTTAAAACTTTCCCTGTAAATGTGACATATGCATCCCCATGTGTCAGCATAATCTCTGCTGAAAACATTGCAGTGAATGACGAGTTGATTGGCCCCAATTTGAAAAGCATAGTGTGTAAAACATAATTTCAGGGGGCCAACATTATGACAGATTCTATATTCTGCTCCTACACAGAACTGGTTTGAACTGTTTTGGGAATTTTGATAGTCTGCGAATGCTTGCAGCCAAGAAAATTGGCCAGATAGGAGAAGAAGGAAAGGGAAGGACGGGAATTCGCAACTGTTGGGCAACTGCTGTCAGCCAGGCATCGTTTGAGAGCAAATGGCAGGGCAGAGGGATGACAGATAATCATTGTTTGCACCACCAAAGGAGCTGCAGGACAGAGACGGGAAGAACTTGGTTTTGCTAGTACCGATCCCTCGTGCTAATCCCAGATCCGTCACTTATTGTGACACATCAAACTACGCCACTTCTCTGACCTTCAGCTTTTCTATCTATAAAAGGAGGATAACAATAGATACTACTTTGTAGGTCATCGGGAGAATTGAACTAGCTTTTATTCATATACACACACACCACGCACATGATGGGCTTGACTTATTTCTGATTTCTTTCTATTACAAATGGTGCGTTAGGAAGGCTCCAATACGCTATGGTAGGTAACTGAACAGATGCCGTGCAGGGTCTTGTTGATTTAACAGCTTAGAGATTTGAAAGGATAAACTGAGCCTAATGTGGGTCTCTCTCTTCTGTCTATTACATCACATCCGCCACACTGGGGCCCTCTCCTGAGGTCACCTCCTTCATCCTAGTGAGTTGACTTCAAAACCTATGGCCTTATCAGTGAAAAGCCACCAGAAGAAATTCTGATGGAAAATAAGATATGGCAGTGAAAAACTTTCTTGATTATTCTGGGTAACGGAGGACGTAAAGAACTTTTTAAACATCCCTCCACAGTTTTCTATCAATGCACACCTTGCTGCACAATGGTGAGAAGCATCCAGACGAGAGAGGTCAGCTAACTGCTGACCCACAAGGGATCTGAATTCCTTTGTTACTTTCATTTTGTTCGACCTGCTGTGCCTAACAGTGAGGATGAGGGCCAATTCCGAATCCTGGGTCACAGCAGAAGGTCTGGAGACGGTGGCACATGGAGGCTGAGGATTAAGCAGGAAGGTGAGGAGGTAGCAAGAAGGAAACCCTGGAGAGAGAGGAAGGCAGCGAGCTAACCCTGCAGGAAGCTGGCTTCCAATCTGATCCCAAGGGGACCTTGGTTTTCAAATGACTATGGTGCCTTTAATTTGCTTTTAAAGCAGATATTGATTGTTTTTTGTTTGTTTGTTTTTGGTTTGGCTCTGATGTGAGAAATTCCATGGCTCTCTGTGAGAAGCAAGAGTGGATAGATGGGCTCCTTTCGGACTGAATTTGCCACCAGGCTAAAGATATAAACAGTAACAAGTGAGGGGAGCAAAGTAATTGCATGACTTTTCTTCAGTTTTTTTTTTTTTTTTTTTACAACAGTCTTCTCTAGAATAACAAAATTGTCTCAAGAAACAGCATCTGTTTGGGAGTGGGGCGGGGGAAGGAATTGAAGAATGAAAATTGAAGAAAGAAAGGAATTAAAGAAAGAAAAAGGGATTGAAGAAAGGAAATGTAACGTTATAGCATACTTGCTGATATGAAGTGCTAGCATTTTTAAAAAGTCTGAACCACATAAGGTGAACCTCCTATAGGGCAGATGCTGTAGGATGCAGGGGACCTCCACCATGACCCCCGCAATGGCACACACGGAGCAGGGGCAGAGCTCAGGGCCACGTGCAGGCCCACCCAGGAGAAGCTCAACACAGTCAGAGCAACCTCAAGGGTCAAGATCGGTGGTGCCGGGTGCTGCGGCTTAAACATGCGAGCAGAGAAGATGTTCAAGCCAGGTCTCTACCTGGGAAGGTCTCTCCAGCAGCCTGCCTGGGAGAGGGAAGGAAGGGCTTAGGCCAGCTTTACTACGGGCCTTAGTGGACAGTGCTCTCTGCCCTTGGTGTACTTCTCCTTGGGTTCATCTTTTCCTGCCTCCTTTTGCTGTCAGAGGGCTAAGAGTCAAGCATATGATCAAGTGTGAACTGGGAGAAAGGAGCCCCATTTATCCTAGGTCCCATGCCAGAGAGACAAGAGTATCACGTGTCCTCTGGCCCAGCTCCCTGGGGCTTTTTGCATACGTGGAACAACCCATGAGCGTTGAGAAAGATACCACCAGAACCACTGGGGGACTTGTCTTAGCAAGGAAGGGGATGTGTACTGTTCACCTAGCAAACTGGCTACACACACACATTTCTGTGCTTCCCATAGTTTCTACCACAAACATATTATTTTGACATCCCAAAACAACAAATGCCACAAAATGAACACTAAGACCTAAAACACTTAAAACCTAAATTATACTTACTTGCTCCGCTAACCACACTTGCTCAACAATTTTTCAGATTAGCTTCTCCCACTGCTTCTGAGGTCTGGATCATTCCGTGAATAAATGCCGGCCACAGTCCACTGGGGAATATTCACTTGTTACCACTGGGTTCTAGAGCTGATACAACCTATCTTAATGTTAGCACATGCCTTACTGTGGATCCATTGAAAAGCCCTACATAGTTGCTTTTGTTTCATCCTACTTAAAGTCTGTTTAAGCAAATATCAAAATCTATTTTTGAGTTTAAAAATGTCCTAATGGGGAGATAGCTCAAAGAATTGAAAACAGGGTTTCCAAGAAAGATATTTATACACTCATATTCATAGCAGCACTATTCACAGTAGCCAAAGGTGGAAGCAACCCAAGTCCCCATCAAGGGATGAACAAATAGATAAAATGTGGTGTAGACGCACGATGGAATGTTATTCAGTCTTAAAAAGGGGAAGGAAATTCTGACAGATGCTACAACGTGGATGAACCTTGAGGACATGATTCTAAGTGAAAAAGAGCCAGTCCACAAAAAGACAAGCACCATATGACTCCACTTACACAAAGCACCTAGAATAGTCAAATCTGTAGAGACAGAAAGCAGAATGGTGGTTTCCAGGGACTGAGCGTAGGTGAGGAGTCAGGAGTTTTGTATAATGGGTGCAGGGCGTCAGTATGGCAAGAGGAAAAGACTTCTGGAGATTCATTGCACAACAAAGCGACGGTCCTTAACACTACTCAACTACACACTTAAAAATGGTTAAGATGGTAAATTTTAAGTTCTATGTATTTTATCATAATTAAAACACACAGCACAATCTACCACTCTATTAAATAAAAAAGACTTCAGGGAAGAAGTGGACTTTCAGCAGGTAATTCTTGACAATGAGTGGGGCAGAAAGGGTGGAAGTCTCGGGAAGGGATTCAGAGGCGAAGGGAACAACACTGAGCAATCCATCAGTAACGCACTGGCTCGCCCTGGTGCCACGGGCCCTGGTGCCACGGGCCCTGGTGCCACAGGCCCTAGTGCCACAGGCCCTGGCGGAGCAAAGGAAGCCTCTAGGGCTGGGGATATCCTAACGTGAATGTGCTCACAGCAGAGCACCGGCTAGGACCAAGGAGTGGAAGACTCTTGAGAGAGTGGGAGTCTTGAGCCAAGGTGACCTTGGGTGTGGATGGACTGGAAGAGTAACAGCAGCCACTGTGGGGATTGGCAGAGAGAGGTGACACTGTCAGAGCAGCGGGTGAGAAAAATGAGGCTGGCAGCTGCCTGAGGGACTGACTGCAGGGAGCCATGCTGGAAGCAGGAAAGCCGGTGAGGGATGGATTGTGATTATTGGTCTTGGAACATAGGCAATTCCTTGCCATTAAATTGATCTGACCACAATAAGTCAAGTGTTTTCCCAGCCCTACAATAAAACAGCTCCATATTTGACAGTAACAAGTTTCCAAGGAAACCCCAATATTAAAGTCCCAGCAGATGCATGAGGAAAATATTGAAGAAACGGAGCCTTACAAGAGGGGGGAAATGGAGGAGACTAACATTAGGGCAAAAAATGGGAAAACCAATTTGTACTGGAGAACAAGCATTTTTTTCTTCAAAAATAGTTACATATTCAAAAAATATGGAACAATAGCCAAAGGCAATTTATTAACATTTCACACATTGAACAGCATTTCTTAAGATTGTCGAATAATCACAAACTATCATAAGAGAAAACAGTGTGCATTAAACAAAAAAGCACAGGTGACAGAAAGCACTGAGCATGCTACGGAATAGTAAGGGTCCCAGTGCCCTGGAGCATGCAGTGGGCAGGGCAGTGTGTGCAAATGTCACAGGCATGCTTGTGTGCCATACGCTTGGTGGGTGCAGATGGCAGAAAATATAGGACAGAGCCTGACAGCCCCAAGGAGAGTGTGGTGCTGCTGATGCACAGGCAGACTTTCTGTCAAAGATATTTACTAGAAAGAATGAGCTCGTGAAAGAACATGGGTGTTGCTCAAAATAAACATATTTAAACCCCAGTTCAAGGTTCAGGGTGGAGAGGCTTGGAAGAGGCCCAAGGAAAAACATGCACGGAGGAGGGAGATGGAAGGAGGGGGCTGCGGGAAGACCATCGGGTTCTTGTGGAGGAGGAGAGGGAGAGAGGACAGAAGAGAAGAGCAGGAGCTAGTCCTCAAAGATATAAAATGTCAGGCCCACTCTGTAGATAATGGAGTTGATTTGGGGGCTGGGTATTATAATATCATGCAGAAAGTGGAATTTGAAGAATGTTCATTTGGCAATTCCAACTCAAGAGGCCACAGTGGAAATCTTACCCCTCTCCCGTTCCCTACCTTCCTCTGCTTCCTGAATTCCTGTCTCCCCTGATAATACCACGGCCCACCAGTTTCTCTGCGTAGGAACGTGGGGGTCATCCTTCATTCTCCTTGTCACTGAGGTTCCACGTCTATGCAGACCCTCATCCTGATCTACACGGCCTTCTCTAGTTCTCAACATCCTCTCCATCCCTGCCGCTCCCACTATACTCCAGGCCCTCATGCTCTCTTGGTCCATTTGCCTCTAATTTTAATTCCCTTCCGCTGATCCTCTGCATTGCCACCAAGCCGATTGCTCTCGGATTCCAATGTGGCCATGCCACCACCTACTCACACTACGTTGCCAGCTCCTGCCGCTTGCACAGGAAAGCCCTTGGCCTGTCACATGAGCACCTTCTTGCTCTAGTCCTCACCTACCTCCCCCGCCTCATCTACCACTCTCTCCTAAATGACTTGTTCTCTGGCCTTACCAAACTACCTGCTGTCTCTTGTACCTAGAAGGGGCCGGGCTGTCTCCTACCTCAGGACCTTTGCGTGTGCTTCTCAGACCACCACGATTCTATTCCCTCCATGTCCATGATCCGCCTGACTAATATCTACTTACTCCTGAAGACAGAAGTCCAGGCACATGCATTGCTTCTTACCTGAGGCTCTTCTGACAGCTCAGGCTGATTTAAGTACCCCTCTCCTCTGTCTCCATGGTGCACTCCACCACCTTCCCCGCAGGACGTACAATACCAGGTGAACCTGTAGACCAGTCTGGGAACTGCCCAAGAACAGGGGTTGCCTTACCCAGCCCTGTGTCCCCAGCACCTACCATAGTGCTTGCTTCATGGTGGTATTTAATAATTGCATTGCATTTAATATATGAATAATGTAAACAAATGATAACAATCTCTGCCAGACACAGAGATAGCTTGGAACGTTTGAGGTCTTATCATCTGAGCTTCCCTCTCAATGGAAACTTCCAGAAGCAAAATAGAGCCATAACCTGAAGGAAAGTTTCACTGAGGCCCATATGACTTGGCACATTCAATATAATCACTTTCAGGGACAGATTATAAAGGTAGAAATACATATGTGCCCACATTTATGTGAGTCAGTTTCACTCTGACCAGACTCTGTGTTACTGAGGTTAGCAGGCCCCCCAAGTATTTCAGCTTGGCGTAGGTGGGGAAATAGAAGTTATCTTGCAAGTACCCCATTGTGTCTGCCCAGTGTCCTTCATCTGGCCACACTGGTGCCCCATTGAGCCCTCTCTCCCACCACTGCCACCAAATGCCCTTCGCATTCTTGGATGTAGAAACACACCAGAATGTCAGGACAGATCTCCTCCTACCGCGCCAGGCTATGAGCCATCCTGCAGTCTTTACAGAGCCAAAGGGCTCCCTGGATTGCCTCAAGTGTTTCAAAATGAGCCCAGAAAGACAAGTGGAGGACAAACATAACAAAAATATGCACCTGTAAAAATAGCCCCGTATTAACAGCCGCCCCTGAGCTAGGTGGAAACGGTAACAGATGGCTACGTCTGT
The DNA here is from genome assembly GCF_040939455.1 of Microcebus murinus. Classification (NCBI taxonomy): domain Eukaryota; kingdom Metazoa; phylum Chordata; class Mammalia; order Primates; family Cheirogaleidae; genus Microcebus; species Microcebus murinus. The sequence continues at coordinate 16,338,250 of NC_134116.1, forward strand.
CTAATTTTCCAGTCCCGGAGGTTGTACCTCTCTGCTTCCCTTCCATCTCTTCTCCTGGAACACAATTTTGGCAGGCAGCGGGTCCCTTGGAATCAACAGTATTCTTCAAAGTCATTCCAGAACCGTACAGCAAACAAGGCCAACCTACGAGCTCCACAGAATCAGAGACCCAGAGCTGTAAACACGAGCCGTGCCCAAAACAAGTCAGTGACCTTGTTAGGACGTCCCTTGCATTTTAACTAAGTATATTCTTTTGTGATCAAGGTCCCCTTTTGTAAAGCAAAGACGGAGGACAGGGGGCCCAGCTGAAAGTCAGGAGGTATTTAGGCCACGCTGCTTGGTGACTTCCAGCCAGGTGACGGCTCAGACGGGCCGTGCTGTGCTGCGCTGACTCGCTTCTGACCTCCACCAGGACAGCGCCCGCCCGGGGGCCAATCCACTTCCCCACTTAGAAAATAGCCTGAAATTTGCGGTAAACATTGACTAAGGCTCCTCTTCAAATGGATATTCCCCAAAATACAATAAATATTCCCCAGTGTCCTGAGCATGATGGATGTCTGTAAATATTTTTACACGGATTAAAATAATGTAAAACCCAATGTTTTCAAAATCACTCAAACTTGTTTATGAATTCTGTCTTTATAGTTTTCTCTGTAAACTTCCTCTAATCTAAAGAGATTGTGTGTTAAAGTATTATACAAGTAAAATATTTAATATACTGCCTAAATATCTTGTTTTCTTTATCATAATTATACAGGATTTTTAAAAGTGCTTAATTTTCTCACCAAACACTACATTTGATGCCCTCGGGTGATCCACACAAATATCATCCCTTTCTATGAGCACCAGTAGGGGAACAAATTTGGCAGGTAACAGTCGAAGGAGATGGGGCTTCATCTGTCAAACATCTATTGAGCACTCGCTAGGAGCATATTATATGGATAAGGGCACCATTCCTGTGCTCCCCACCTAATGAGGGAGATAAAGGGCCAGCGCCGGTGCCCGGGAGGATGCACGGAGTGGGGTGAACCTACAGGCTCAGAGAAGTTACGTGACTCACCCACATTCACACAGACTAAACCATCCATGAGTCCAGGTCTATCTGACTCTATGTAACCCATATTCTTTCTCTTAAATGTGCCACGTTACTTCTCAATAAAAGTAGTAACACAAAATGCCAGGTGAGTAAGCGAGACGAAGAAGTCCATTCCAGTGGGGTTGCTGGTGTAGGTACCAGAGAGGACTTCATGGAGGAGGTGGCATTGGAGCTCAGTCTTGAAGGAGCACGAGTTCAATAGAGAATTCCTGGGGAATGGAATTTCAAGCTAAGGGACCTGGAGGATGGTGAACAATTAGTATGGTGTGGTTTTGAAATGTAGGGAACACAGAGGGATGAAAAGTGAGATTAGCAAAATGCCACTGCCAGTGACAAAAGGCACAGCGCACCAGCTGTGGTGCTTCTACACAATGGCCAGGCCAGGCAGGTCCACCCTCCACACCTTCTTCACGACAGGCTTTCCTCTGGCTATGTACACCACTAGCTCCCTCCTTCCTCGTTCCAAAATGTTTGCCTCTCATCCTTTCTCCATATTCCAAGCAGACTTAATGCATGTGTGAAAATCAGAACGCTTTAAAAAAGAATTCAGTTGGGTTTGCATTTTGTCTTCAAGCTACTCAAAACCATCTGTCTGTCTCTATCTGCAGCAGATTCTTCCAAACTCCTGGAGTAGCCTTGGGACGCTGGGACCTTCTGCTCGTCGCATGAGACACACATGGAGCCCAGACAACCTGTGAAACCCACCCAAGAGACAAGAATGGGAGTCGGCTTTACGGTTCCACAGGACATACGGACCCAGGCGCAAGAGAAAACGTCCATCCTCAGGTCACCCTATGGGAGGAAGGCACCCAACTGTACTCTCTTCTACACCTCTGCCAAGGTCTAGATTATTCCCACAGAGGAAGGAGGGGGTGTTCTAGTGTAGCCAACCATACTATGTGCTCCAGACACGAACAGCAGACAGAGTGGGTGTAAGTAGCCCATTGAGAATGACACTGGCCACAGAGATGTAAGGACAATAGGAGCCAAGCGGGGTGTTACTTGGCTGGTTTCTGTGATACCTCTGGCTCTTTATTTATACCCTTAGTTCTTAGGATAAACCTAATGGTACAAACAAACAGAAGGCCATTTGCTTCTCCTACCCCCCAAAGAATGGAGCTGGGGCAATGGCCCACATCTACTACAGCCTAAAACAAAAATGATTCATCATATAACATGAAAAGACCTAGAAAAGAGGGGTTCTTCGGTATGGTGGGGGGCAGAACAAGATTGTGGAAGGCTATGGAATGAATAGGAGGGAAGGAATTCAATGAAAAATGTGTAGAAAATTGAAATGAATAAGACAGAATCTAAAAGAAATGTGGGTGAGAGGGTAGGTTTGGGGGTTCATTTTGCTTATTTTTTTTCCAATACTGGAGAGATTTGGTCTTGTTTAAACACTGGTGGCTGAGATCCAGCAAGAAAGAAGAGGCTGACACAGTAGGAGCAAGGCTGATGGATGAAGGGAGGTCTCTGCGGAGGAGGGAGAGCTGTGCTCATGCGGGAGAAGGGAGGGGAGGAGCCCAGGTCATGCTGAAATGGATGAACAAGGAGATGATGAATGAAGGCAAGTGCTAGAGAGAAGGGGCAGCAGCTCATTCCCATCTGATGTCTTCTACCTTCCCAGGTGGGTTGAGGGGCACAGGGAAGCCGAGGAAGCCTTGAAGCAAATACTGTGGCAAGTGGCACAGAGATGACCGAGCAGCATGGGAGGGCAGCTGCCCTCCCCTCACCCTGGAGATCCTGGAGATCGTGGCAGCTGCCCTCCCAGCCCTGCACGGGTTCTCCAGCGACACGTGGCAGGCTGGGGTAGAGCAGGAGGAGTGGGTGCGGACTGGCCTTTCGGTGCAGATAGGGAGGAGCGAGAGGGTAAGAGTACTGAAGGTGTCTGCAAGAGAACTGTTGAAATGTCTTCAAGTATTCACCAATTATTTGCTGAGTGTCTGATGTATGCCAAGGTTCATCTGAGCATTAGAGACACAGTGGCGAAGAAAACAGGCAGGGGCTGTGGGCACACTGTGCGGTGGGGGCAAATAAAAAAACAAGTAGATAAACAAGGAAATCAGAACCTTGGATAGCAGGTGGGGGCATGAAAGACAGGCGTGACAAGACTGCTGTGTTTGGGGTGGTCCCAGGTGGTTGAAGTGATCACCCCTAAGCTCTAGGCAGAATGCAGAATGGAGGGAAGCCCCGGAGGCTGGAAAGGGAAGCTGAAAATCTTGCAGGGGTCTGAGAGAGTTGGGAACACCGGCAGGCTGAGCAGCCAAGACCAGGGCGGCGTATTCATTACGAGGCTTCAGAGGTTGATCCGTTCCCAACCTTAAGCTTGAAAGGATGACATTGGGGCTCAGTAATTTTTTTCTGCTTTTCTCAGAATCCCAACAAGGTCCAAAGCTGAGTCAAAAAGTCCTAAAAGCCCCACGTCTTAAGTTCTAAGGAACATCCAGTTACGGGACAGCTACCTCACAGCAGGCTCACTGAGAGGTGTCCCTGCCGATAGACCAGTGACAAAGCACAGCCCCTGCCACCCATGGGCAGGGAGGCAGGACATAGCTGCCTTTCCACCTGCACACACAGCGCCACTCATCCCTGCCCCAGAGCAGGACAGAGGACCCAGGATAGAAAGCCACACACTCTCCTCTGCCCCAAACAGGGGACACAGGGAACCTTTAAATCACAGACCAGAGTTTAGAAGGGGCGGGGTGGGAGCAAGCCTGTCCTAAGGCCTTGGAGTGACTGCGCGTTGTGAGAGTCAAGCAGAGAAGAGGCAGAGCCAGTCCCCTCTTTAGTGGCAACACTTTGGGTGACGAACTACTGTTTTACGTCTCTACCCCAACAAATTGAGACACCACAAAAACTTGTTTTGTGGCTTTAAGACAAGGTGACGGAAGAAGTGGGAGTCAGGTGGCTTATTCCTTCAGAACCCAGGACGTGCTCAGCATGGGCACGTCCCTGCCGTCCAGGCGCTGAGCGGAGGAAAGAGACGCTAGGCACGCACAGGGGAGATGTAACAACTGTGGTCCTCCAGTGTGCACTGTGTCAGGACTGAGAGGGGACAGGGAGAGGAGGGACTACTGTAGATAAAGTGACCAGGCAGGGCTCTCCAGGGAGAAAGTAGCAGGTGGGGAGACCTGGAGGGGCAGCTCTCCGGCAGAGGCTGTGGGGAAGGAACAAGCGTCATGGAGTTGGGGACTCCAGTGTGGCTGCGGCAGCCTGAGCAGGGTGGGCGTGGGGGGAGGTGTGGTCAGGGAGATGGGCAGGGGCCCGCCAAGGTCTTCCCGGGCATGCAAGGCTCTGCAGTTCAGTCTCGGTGTGATGCAAAGCCCCTGGAGGGTTCTGAGCATGGGTGTGACACTTTTTTGAGAGATTCCTCCACGAGCTGTGTGAAAGATTGAATATAGGGGCTGAAAGCATAAACAGGAAGCTGATTTCTGAGGCTGCAGCAGCCTGGGGGAAAGACTCTGGTGGCCTGGGAGCAGGGGAGTGAGATGTGGTCAAATTGGGGGTAGATTGGGATGGTGGGTCCTGCAGTGCTTGGTCTGTTACAGAAGGAAAGAAGGTAAGAGCCGAGGGCGGAGGGCGGCTTATTCACACCTGAGAGGAAGCTATGGGCAGTGAGTCCAGGGGCTTCCAGAGAGAAGTGACCAGGAGACAGAGTGCCTGCAAGTGACTCTCAGAGCACAGAGGACCCCAACCCAAATGAAGGTGTCTGGTGGAGAGGAAAGGCTTCAATATGAGCCAAGAAGTGGAGGAAACATTTGAAACTGGGTGGAAAATGTCCATGAAGTTGTCTGCAACTAAGCAGAGGCTCTGAAGGGCACAGCGGAAAGGTTCAGGAGGGGAGCAATGACATCTGGCGCGGGGAGAAGGAAGCACACAGACACACGGAGAGGCTGGTGACTGGATCAGTTTGGACGAAAGACATGGATGAGTCATGCGGGGAAACCACTGACCCAGAAATTTCCTCAGAACTGGCCCCTGAAGTCTCTGATGGATTGGAGGACTCGGGCCTCTCTGGAAGAAGCCAGCTGCTCGTGGAACTCTCGACCAGGTGGGCTGGCAACAGGAGGAGTCGGTTCCCAGGAGAGACACCGAGTGCTGGAAGTGACATTAGCTCCAGATGGATGGGAGGCCTTTCTGGATGGAATCCTTCACAGCTTGCCTTAACTCTGACTCCAAGGGAATACATGGAAAGTGATTCTAAAATAACTCCAGGTGGCATAGCTGTCTGTACTTTCTCTTTCCCTTTACTCAACTCCCACTCACTTCTCAACTCACAGATCTCTGCCCCCTTCATTTCACCAAAAGTGTCGTTGCCAAGGTCACCAGTGGCCGCCATATTGCTTAATCCAACCGACATTTTCCAGCCCTTGTCTTACCTGCCAACTCAGTCCTGCTGGCCACACCCTTCTTCGTGATACATTTTCTACTTTCTTTTTTTGGATTTCTGTAGTGACATGGCCCTCTCCTAATTGTGCTCCTACCCTGCCAGCTACTCATTTGCATGTTTCTCAAATCTTCATTTATGTAGTCTTTAAATGTTGCTGTGCCTAATTCCATGACTGTAGGCCCTCTACCCCTATCTAGGGCATCTCAATCCGATCCATGGCTTCAACTGCTTAATACAACAGAGGCATGTAAAAGCACTGTGGAGGCTGGGTGCAGTGGCTCACACCTGTAATCCTAGCACTCTGGGAGGCCGAGGTGGGAGGATCGCTTGAAATCAGGAGTTTGAGACCAGCCTGAACAAAAATGACACCCCGTCTTTAACAGAAGTAGAAAAAATTAGCCAGGTGTGGTGGTGCACGCCTGCAGTCTCAGCTGCTCAGGAGGTTAAGGCAGGTGGACCACGTGAGCCCATGAGCTTGAGATTACAGTGAGCTATGATTATGCCATTGCACTCTAGCTGTGGCAGCAGAGTGAGACTCTGTCTCAAAAAAAGATATTAAAAAGTGCTGTGGAGTGTTCAGAGGGGGTGCATGACTAAGGCACATGGGAGGTTGCTTGAGTCAGGTCATGGCTGCTCAGTGGTAAATGTAGCCTCAGGTAGATAATGAGGTCCAGGGAGAGTATGCATAGAGGGAGAAAAGAGAATTCAAGTTAGAACCTGGAAAATTATCCACTAGATTAAAAGATGAATAAGTGCCAATAAATTAAAAGTAATTGCTGTTATCATTCATCAAAATGACCATTATTCTGCAAGGTAAGCACTTGTCTAGGCATTCCAAGCCCTGTGTTGACTGCCTATCCATTAACTTTGCAGCAGTATTTCCTACATTCCATCCATTCCCCTTACCCAAAATATTCACACCCACCTTTCACTCGGCGTACCACCAGGCTTTCTCGTCATCAGTAATTTTTATTGATTGCCTTTAGGATATAGGGTGACGTTGAAAGCACTATGATCCATCTCTACCCTCCAAAACCTTGATGGAGTTTTCCAATAACCCTACTACTTATTGTTGTCAGCTTTTCCATCAGCACCAATTAGAAAAGACACGAAGGAACCATATGTTTATCAATTATTTTATCAAGGGAACAAGTATAAAAGCATCACTTGTAGGTGATCAACAATCATTATTGCTTACAACTGAAAGGAGTCTGTTCTGTTTTTTTTTTTTTTTTAACATCCACAACAGAGCCAGCTCTCATGTGCACACAGAACAGGGGTCTGCAGCTCACCTCACGGCAGCCCTGCTGTTCAGACTATTGATCTTTTCTAATGGATTACCTGCTCCGATGACATCTGCACTCCGCAATTCCAAAGCTAATCACACATGTTCTTCATAGCCCACCCCCATTTCCATTTATTTCTCATGCTGTCTGCAGAGACAATCAGTCTATAAGAAGAGGGAACACTCACCTTGGAATCAGAAGTCCTGAGTCCAAGTTTTGACTATAATTCATTCAGTCATGCGCAAATGCTCATTTTCCTTATCTCTGTATTGTGTGAATAATCCTACACTCCCTCCACCTCTCCCCAGAAAGGCAAGTGGTCAGAATATTACAATTAGGAAAATCCTTGGAAATCCAAACACTTCGCCTTTGCCCTTTCGCAGTGGAAAATTCAAGAGAAAGAGAGAGTTATCTGTTCTCAGCCGCATGGACTGCAGGAAACTGCCTGTGGAAGCCACCATTCATTTGTTACATCAATTTATTACAATTTATTTGAGCATATTAGAAATGTTCAGCTTCAGGTCTAAGGCTAAAGACATGTTCCATCCAATTAGATCCCCAGAATTACCCTATGAGATAAGTAGGGCAGGAACTATTGTTTTCATTTTGCAAAATAAGGAGAGGCTCAAAGTTTGGCAAGCTGAACAAGGTCACACAGCTACAAAATGGACAAGCCAGGACCCAATTTTTCAAACTCTCTAATCCCTAGTTCTATACCTTCCAACACCTTTAAAAGAAAGAGAGACAATAGAGCATAAATCCCTTCTCTGTGCAAGGAATGACAATTTTATAACCCAGGAGAGTTGGTACACATCCCAAAAGATTCATTTCTCCTCTACTCACAAAGGGCCAGGCACACACTGATTTATAACCACCAGGAGAAGGCTCATCAAGCCTCGCCTACACAACAAAAATAATATTCTTGGCATTCACGTGTAATTTCACAGTTTGTAATTATTGATGATAAGCAATTGAGAATTTATTTCATAGATAGCTAGATGGCTACAACCCAAAACACCTAGACAGGCTACCTTTATATTGGATAGAGATGTTTTAAAAATCAATTTAACAATATCACTTTAAAGGTGCAGAGCTCTGAGCCTCATTCAGGTGGGCTACATTGTGGAAGTCTCGTACATTTACTTCACAGTGAACTTCAGTACATTGCTCTCTTTAGGTGGCACTCGTGACTAGAGGTCACACTTACAAGCTGAAGCGTAGCTGTAGACGGAGACTGCACTGTGTGTTCTAGTCGATTCCAGCTTGAGACACAGAAGACTCCAAACTCTTATGATGACCAAATGTTGACAAGTCCCTGCTACCCAGTGAAGTAAAACTGCAGTGTAATAGACCCCAGTTTAGATTCTTCGCAAGATTTCAGGGAAAGAAAGCAATTCCAAAGCAGCCTAACAGAGGCATGTGTCTACATGGGCAAAACATTAGATGGCCTGACAAAACTGGATGGTAAGTGAGACCAAGGATGGGTTTGAGATGAGGGTTTTGTACGTGCAAAGTGGCACAGGCCACGAGACCCACACATGTAAGTTCTTGACACTTTACGTTTTACTTGGCTGCAACTAGCTGATTTTTATGAGCGTTCAGTTCATCAACAAATGAATAGGCAATCCAAATCTCCCTTTTTAATTACAAAATGCTTTTCCCTCCCCCACCATCAGACTTCTACTCATTTCAGCACTGAAAAAAAAAAAAAATGTCATCATCGTAATTCCTAGTAGCTTGCTTCTGTTTCCGCTTCAATAGATGTCCCGGAGATGGGAAGTCACATAACAGCTCTGTGTCCTATCAAGTTGCCGCCACCCGAAAACAGCTGCAATGCTTATCTAATTAAACCCCAGCACCAAACTGTGAGCTTCTGCATCAATCATTAATATTGTACTTTGGATCATTTTAAATTCTGACCGGGGGGGGAGGTGGCTCCCCGCTCACTGGTCTCTGAAGGAGCTTTTTCAAATAATCTTTAGGCGGCATTGAAAAAATAAAACAAGCTGCCTGCTGTTCGACGAGAGCTCCACTATCCTACCGCACCCTGATTAGCTGTTAGCACTAATTGAGAGATGAATATTGCTTATTCTGAAAGTGCTAAAGCCTTTTTTTTTTTATTATTATGAAAAGAAAAAAAACACAGTTCTCCTCACCTAAAAAATGTGTCGGTGGCTTCTTGCCCAAATTTTAAACAGCGCCAAAAGAATGGTGGTTTCCGGGTCTCTTGTCTACAGTTTGCAGAGTCATTATTCTGAATCACTTCTTTTCTCTAGGTGGCCATCCACAAGTTAGTGAACTGTGATCTCCACGTGGGATTTGCACACGCATGGCCTACATCTGGAATGCACAAACACTCTTCACAGAACTCTGATGGCCCAGAAATGTTTATGTAAATCTCCACCCTGGCAAGGCACGTGTTCTGATGCACTTGGGTTTAAGCTCATAAACCAAGAGGAACAGTTTCCTACATCCCTATCCTAATAGACTAAAGCCAATAGGCCGAGCCAAATAGGACAATTTAGACAAAGAGACACTGGCAAAAAACAAATGAATGTCTGCTCCCTTCTAGCATTCTAGGAAAAATACCAAGCAGCCACGCCAGAGCACACTGCTCTTCTTTGTTAGGAAAATAGTCTGATCTACTCAAAATCAGGAAAATCAGTCAGCACCAGGTTCAGTGAGCATGTATGCAGGAGAGACTTCCTAATGAGGAGCAGTCTGCTGCAGGAACCCAGTGGGCACGCAGCTCAGCATAAACACAGCTTAAAAACCATAAGAAAATAGGACAAAGTGTGGAAACCATGAGGTTCTCATCCTCGTTTACAGAAGCTGAGACTGGCTGAGCCTTTCCCAGGGTACTACCTGGCACCAGTCACATCACCTAAAGAGAAATGAGGAACCTGAGAGAAAGGAGGAGCAAAAATATAAGGAAAAGATAGAGGTCCTAGCATGACTCACTGCAGAGAAGAAAGATTATGAAGTTTAGGAACCATCTGAAAGCCCACATGAAAGGGCTTCATGAAAGGAGGAATCAGAGGTATCTCCTACTGTTATTTTTATCAACAGCCTCCTGTCTATCTTCAGGAATTTTGTTATAGATTTATACATGTTCAGTATAAATCTGTGCCACTATCCTGTTGTTCCCATGTTTCCTATCCTCAAGGTACACCCCTCCCCAGGGCTCTGTCTCTGCCACCACATTCCAAGCGCATACCCAGTCCCAGGCAGCTGTGTGGCCTTGAACATATTGGTCTCATTTTCCTCCTCTGTAAAATGAGAATGTTGCAGTACATTTAGATATACAACTTCCATTTATTTAGCACTTCCAATGTATCATGCTAAATGTGGTTTTATATGTCATCTCCCATCCTAAAACATGATGTGGTAAATGCTATTTTCATTATACGGTTGAGGAAATGCAGGCTCCAAAACTTTGCCAAAGCTCCCAAAGTCATCCAGCAAGCAAGCAGCAGAATCAAAGTCTTCTTAGCCTTGCCAATAAATAAATAAATGTGGAACAACAACAACCAAAACAAAGAGAGGGAGGGAGAGAATCTGTAAGTGTGACAATAGGAAGACGCCTAAATCTAACTTATCTCACTTGGAATTAAGAACAATTTGTAATATTTAGCAGTAAGGACTATAATATACATAAAATTTAATGGATTTGGGAGATGTAATAGAAACAGCCTTGCTTATAAGTGATCATTTGCTATGAATCAGGAATTTTGCCTCCAGGCAGTTTTTCTCCACAAATAGTAATTGAAAATTCAAAGTGAGCAAACAATTCCTTTACAAGAAACATTGCCGTTTTATCCAATTGTTTATTTAACACAAACATCTATTGCTTCACATATTTGTGCCAAGCATTGTGTACTCAGTTTGCCAGGCATGTAGTTTAGAGCCAGACAGTCTGGTGTCAGAGCTTTTAAGGCCAAGAATCAAATGCTTATGCCTGATATTTTCTAATTAAGTAAACTATTTTTATGCAATAATTGTAAGGTCTCAGAATACAGTGCATTTGGTGACAATTTGACTGGACTCAAACAGAAGTTGCTGTGAGATGTCCACAAGACCAGGGTCTTGGAGAAGATGTTTCCAAGTCTAGCTCATTCACTCCTGTGAGGCTGGACACCACATGCAGGGCCTGGCCCACAGCAGGCAGTCGGTTCTCCCCACTTGCTAAGCATTTGAATCTCTTGGGGAACTCTTAAAATAAAGTGCCAAACCACCCTCTCCTCCCCAGAAGAGACTCACTTGGGTGGTGGGGATAAGAAGTAGCTGTCTGTATTTCTCCCCGAGTGATTCTTGTACATTACCAGTGATGAGAACTGCTCAGTGTGAACACTACACATAATTTTCAATGTATTAAAAAAAACCCACAATATTATTAAATAGGTACTGTAATTCTTAAAACCATTTTGCATGCTCCTGGGTATAAATTATAAAGGCAAGAAAGGGCTAGGAGGAAATGTTGGATTAGCACTATGTGTAGGGACAACAACACATATTATAATAGGGTAAAAATCTTACTAGAAGAGGGAAGGACCATCAATTCTTTTAGGGTGAAAATTAGGATCCTTGTTAACCCTTTTTAACATTAAAACATTTCTTAGACTTTTATAAGGTAGTATTAATACTTTTATTATCTTCTTACTAAGAAAATATGTAAAAATGCCCTCTATGAATTTGATAATGCCCTTAATTTGAATTTTATTACTCTTCAGTGTCTACATACATTTTAAAAATATTAATCCATCCACTCTTAACAAAATAGGCATAGATGGAATATACCTGAAAATTATAAAAGCTATATACTGCAAACCCACAGCCAACATCATACTGAATGAGGAAAAATTGAAAGCATTCCCACTGGAACAAGACACGGGTGCCCACTGTCACCACTTCTGTTCAACATATTGTTAGAAGTCCTAGCCAGAGCAATCAGGCAAGACAAGGAAATCAGAATATTCAAATGGGAAAGAGGAGGTAAAACTATCACTCTTAGCTGATGATATGATCTCATATCTAGAAAGCTCCAAAGATTCCACCAAGAGACTGCTAAAATTGATAAAGTCAGCAAAATCTCAGGTTACAAAATCAATGTACACAAATCAGTAGCATTCCTATATACCAACAAAGTCAAGCTGAGAATCAAATCAAAGACTCAATAATTTTCACAATAGCTACAAAGAAAATAAAATACCTAGGAATATATTTAACCAAGGAGGTAAAAGATCTCTACAAAAAGAACTACTAATCACTGAGGGAAGAACTTGCAGGTGATATAAACAAACAGAAAAACATCATGCTCATGGATTGGCAGAATCAACATTGTTACAATATCTATACTACTCAAAATAATTTACAGATTCAATGAAATCCCCATTAAAATATCAACATCATTTTTTGCAGATTGAGAAAAAATAATTCTATGCCTCTTATGGAACCAAAGAAGACCCTGAATAGCCAAAGGAAGCTTTTAACAACAATGATAAATCTGGATGCATCACTTTACCAGACTTTAAACCACACTACAAGGCTATAGTAACCAAAACAACATGGTACTGGCACAAGAACAGAGAGACATAGACTAATGGAACAGAACAGAGAACCAGATACAAAACCATCCACATATTGCCATCTGATCTTTGACAAAGTAGACAGCAATGTACACTGGGGGAAAGAATATCTATTCAATAAATGGTGCTGAGAAAATTGGATAACCACATGTAGAAGATTGAAACAGGATCCATATCTCTCACCACTCAGAAGTAATTCAAAATGGATCACAGACTTAACTCTAAGACATGAAACCATAAGAATTCTAGAAGAAAATATTAGAAAACTCTTCTAGATATCAGCCTAGGCAAAGAATTTATGAAGAAGACCCCAGAAGCAATCACAGCAACAACAAAAATAAATAAATGGGGTTTGATTAAATTAAAAAGCTTCTCCACAGTCAAGGAAACAATAAACAGAGCAAATAGACAACCTAAAGCATGGGAGAAAATATTTGCATGCTGTCTGATAAAGTGCTAATAACCAGAATCTACAAAGAACTTAAGTAAATTGGCAAGAAAAAATCAAACAACCCCATTTAAAAAAGTGGGCAAAAGATAGGAACAGAAGCTTTGCAAAAGAAGACAGACTATAAACATATGAAAAAATTCTCAACATCACTAATTATCAGAGAAATGCAAATCAAAACCATGATGAGATATCACTTAACCACAGTGAGAATGGCTTTTATCAAAAAGTCCCAAATCAATAGATGCTGGTGTGGATGCAGAGAGATAGGAACACTTATACACTGTGGGTGGGACTGCAAACTAGTGCAACGTATATAACAAATAGTATGGAGATTCCTCAAAGAGCTAAAAGTAGACCTACCATTTGACCCAGCAATCCCACTACTGGGTATTTACCCAAACAAAGTCATTTTATCAAAAAGATACCTGCACTAGAATGTTTAGTGCAGCACAATTCATAATTGCAAAGATGTGGAATCAACCCAAGTACCCATCAATTCATGAGTGGATTAATAAAATGTGGTATATGTGTGCCATGTAGTACTACTCAGCCATAAAAAAATGAATTAATACTTTTTGCAACAATCTGGATGTAACTGGAGACCATTCTTCTAAGTGAAATATGTAAGAATGAAAAACAAACACACATGTACTCACTATTAAATTGGAACTAATCTATCAGCACTCATGTGCACAGATGGAAGTAAAACTCAATGGAAATCATGAAGGTGGGAGGGGGGAGGAGAGATGGGTGAAATCATACCTAACTGATACAATTCACACTATCTGAGTGACAGGCACACTTATAACTTTGTACAACTTATAACTTTTGTACAAGCAGTACAAAAGCAATCCATGTAACCAAAACATTTATACCCCCATAATATTCTGAAATTTTAAAAAATGTAATCCATCCATATGTAAGACATTATTTATTCAGCCTACAGATAATGTTTAGTGAGTATGTGGACTCAGGAAGTAACTCAGGAACCCATATGGTCTGCATATTAGGGACCACAGACCTAGACCAATTTTACTAGCAGTAAGACAGAAGGAAATGTTTAATCAAAGTGAGGAAGAGGCAAAATTAGACTCTTTAGTGGTAAGAAGAATTTTAGATTTCTATACTTCAGCAAAATACAGTAATTAACCAAAACAAAATGCAAAATTGTGTGGGTCTTTTTGCAAGTTACCATTCCATAGAAAAAGTGCTTTCAGCATACCAAAGGAAAAGACATAACTAATTTATATTCTCTGTGTGGTTTTTTATTGCCCAGAGTCTAGTCTCTAGCCAATAAAAAAACCACACAGAGAATATCTAAGGTAGAATGACTTTGTAATATTTTCTCAGAATAAGATTAAATTTAAAATAATATCTGGAGGGACCTGACCAAGGAGAGAAAAACCATTTTATTTTTCAGTTTGGGGAAAAGATACTACTATTATAAAATAATGGCATTGATTAGAGAAATTAGATCAAATGCCTAGCTGAAAAAATTAAAAAGCAAAAATCCCATAGAAGTCAAAAGATATTATTTTTAAAATTTATTGAAAGTCTAGCAGAAAAATGTATATCCTAAATAAAGATCAAAAAAGGTTCTTAAACAGAAACTATTTGTAATTAACTGGAAAAGTAAAAGAGGCTATCACAGGACAAAAAGGCATTTTATTATTAAATGGATAAACTGCTGATACACGAAGATCATACAAGATCCCCATGTAAAAACAGAACTGTAGCTCGCTGGGCCTTCCTTCTTCTCTGTGCTTTGCCACACAGCCTCATGCACTCTCAGGAAATTACAAGACTAAAGAAATGAACATCATGATAAGATTAGAATTCAACAACACCCAAGGCTCTTGTATCACAATTTCTCCTTTTTTCCATCCATACACACCTCACAATATCACTGGCCATTTAACATGGATCATCTCTTAAGGGGGCTTATCTAATCTCCTATCATATCTTCCTGTTTATACAGACTCCAAATCACCAAAAACCCAAAACAACCAGAATGGTCCTCATTTTCTATTCAGCAACATTTCCTAAAGTCTGTAACTCTGAATGTTGGTCAAGATGTTCCTCAAAAAAAAAAAAAAAAAAAAAAAAATGAGAGGGGCTCTGTGATCAAATAATTAATGTCTTAAAGATTCTCAGAAGTCCTACATTTAAAACGTCTTTTCCAGGGCACACAATTGGGAAAACCTAACTGGTCATGACCCTAAGACACTTTGAAATTGACTGCTCCGGTCTACAAATATAGACTGAGCTTTGACTGTCTGCCAAGAACTGGTCTAGCTGCCTGCAATACTGCAGTGAACAAGATGACATCGTCCCCAGTTCCCCATGGAGCTCACTCTCTAGCACATAATGGAATAAATGCACCTGATGGTTTCAGGTGGCATCTGATAAAGAGAGTGAGTTGAACAGGGATGGGGTGTGCTTTCAGACACAGTCATCAGGGAAGGCTTTTTCCAGAGATGACGTCTGACACCGGGTCCTGATTATGTTCACTGTCATTTTAATACTAAATATATTTTTCTAATTGTTTGAAAATTAGTAATTGAAATGAAGTAATGCAAAATTACTATCTTAGTAATTTTCCATTAATGAAAAAAGTCAGACACTCGTTTCTCATCCACTCCACTTAGACAAGCACGTATGGCATGGGGGTTAACAACTCATATCTCTCGGGAATCTCTCACTCAGTTCACAGAGCAGGTACATCAACAACATCTCCGAGTCACAGCAGTAAGTGACAAAATGGGGCTTTTGACACAACCCAGAAGTCCATTCACTCTGTAGGCACCGAAACAATTCTCTCTTTTACTCTTCTCTGAAAGAGCTACCCACACACAACTGGACACTAGGCAAGTTCTATGTGGCAAATTGAAAAAAGGTAATCATCTTAGTGGCTTGCAATTAAGAAGAGTGATAATGTTGGGAATTAAACTTTAGTGGCATTTAACATCAAAACATTTTTACTAGCTTCAATTCCTGCTGATTGCTTAGTAAGATGACTCCCAAAATTCTTGGGAAAGCAACATGGAGGTGGTGTAAATGCTTTTGTACTGTTAAGATACTCTTTAATGAAATATTTTTTTCCTACAGCAATAGACCTTCTCTACAATCCAGGAAAATGTTTTTAATAAATGCTTCTGATAACAATCTTCATAATAATCGTGGTATTATTGGTTAAAATGGTGTTGAATAATAAAACCTCCCAAAGAAAATCTCTAAAAGATAAGGCACTAATTCAAAAGGAGGTGGTGGTTGTTGTTTTTAATTCCAACATGTTTCTGAGAAATCCACTGAAACATTTTCAATAACAGTGGAAAATCTTTAAGCAGACAAATGAAAATTTTCTTCTCATTGTGATTTGAGTAGTCAAATTGCACCCAGTATTGTAAAATCAAAGTGCTTTGTTGCTAGGCAATTCCATGAATCATCCCGAATCAGATTTTAAACAGATTGATAAAAATGTTCCCCCTTAATTTGTTTTTCTTTACTGGAACACAGTTTTTGTTTGAGCAACAAAGTATTAATATGTGAACAGATCATATGGAAATAGAACGTTGTGTAACAATAAGTAAATCTTCCCCCAACACTAATATTTAATGATATGCATAACTACCATTTTGATGCATAGGAATCATATGTAAGTGATATAAAGCTCAAGCAATGATTGCATTTGGCATTATGCTAACATTGTAGATAAAAGTAGCTTTGGGATCAGAATGGAAGGAGGAGGGATTGGAAGGAGCTGCTCTGAACTGCCTCCAGAAACTCCTACCTTTACACCCAAGGCACCAGCTGCGGGATCTCCCTGATTTGAGAAATTGCATCGCTATTGGTCCACGTCTCCAAAGGAAACTAAGTAGAAGGAAGCAATATGCAATTGATTTGTAAATTTGAATATATTTGTTAAAGGTTAATCATTTAATTGATAGTTACATCTGATAATAAGAAATTCACTTCCTTCATGTTATTTAATAACAAACTAAATAGATATTTAATCACACTGAATTCAAAAGCAAGAAAGGTGACTTGAACTTCAATAATATTGGCACATGAGTATTTATGGAGGCTTCATATTCTTCACTACCTATCTGAAAAGTTAAAGTATTTATTTGAGGATGTGGATGTGGGAGATACATGCAAACAAGTAAAGAGACAACAGCCTTCAATTTTTAAACCAAGTATAAATGTCTTATAAATTTATAGTATAATATAGTTCCTGCTACTTAAATGTTTATGGTAAATATCTCCCAAAAGCAATTGATGGGTCAGAAATCCACTTCGTTGAGATATTTGCTTGGGTGTCAATACAAATGAGAACAACCATTTTGCCCTTCTAAAAACGCACAGTGAAGCTTTCAGACAGTTTCTCACCCTGGATTTTAGGCAGATTTGGGTTTTAACTGCTAGTGTCTATGAGAAATAAATCTAAAACAGTTCATCATCAAGGTATTAGAGGATTTAATGAACAAGAATATCATTTAAGGGAAGAGGGCTAGAGGGGACCAAAAGGAACTTTTTTGTGCTTTTTGCTGTGAGAAGTACCCTTATAATTATGCATGTATCTAAATTAAAATTACATATTTAGGTTTTGCATTTTCAGTTGGCCTTGTGTAATTAAAACTGCATCACATTTGATGTACTTATAATTATAGAAAAATGGTTATGTTAATGTTCATTTCTTCCATGCTGAAACAAAAACTTGAAGAACATTTCTTTACATTATTTCTTACCAGATATTCAATCTCCAGATACAAAAATTCAATGACCGTGTGTCTTGAAACTACAATATCTTTGAGATCAATAGCCACAGCTTTATATGTGAGATCCAGAAATCCTGATGCTTGCAAAAGCACAAACCCAAACTGATGTTAAGAGATACACTATAGAGAAAAAAAAAATAGAAGAATTGTAGTAAGTCTAATAAAATTCTTACAGGAGATACCTTTCTAACTTAAATGAATTAGCAGGAGAAAATCATATTCCCTCAGGCTGTAATCATTGAACTTTAAATCCTCAAATCTTTCCATTAAAAAAGAAAAAGCTATGTGTTACAAGATCAAAGCCTTCTCTTCTAAATACAAAAATGGTGACTAAATTGAATGCCCATTATTAATTCTTTACTGAGAAACTCTTTCCTAACTTTTCCCAAAAAGGGAATCACAAAAAGAAAAACACTATAGAACATAAAAGTTTATGTTGAAAAACAAAACACATGACTCAGGGTCTCTGGCTTGGGTGTTGGGGAAATTTCAGGTAGGAGATCCCTTGGAGAACCATTTAGCACTTAGATATTTCTGTGGGTTCGATTGTGCTTCCCCCAAAAAGATATGTTGAAGTTGTAACCCTGGAATCTCAGAATGTGACCTTATTTGGAAATACGGTAATTGTCAGAGATATGAAAAAACAAACTATTTCTACTATTCTCCCACTCAACACAACACAGAACCTTCTGTGACCAAAATGTATGGGAGTTTTCCCACACACACCAAGCAATTCTCCAAGTAGGCACCAACAGGGTGTCTTATAGTTCAATTCAATCTTGACACTATCTACCTGGTAGACACTATCTACCATCGGAATCTGCAGGTTAAGGGCTCAGTCCCACAAGACTGTCCCCTACTTCAGATGCCAATCACAAGTCCCAGTTGTGACCTGGACTTCTGACCAATGGGCTGTAAATAGGGATTCCCAGGAATCCTTCTTTAGGTTGCTAGAACAACTCACAGAACTCAGGGAAACACTTTACTGACATTTACCCATTTATTATAAAGGATATCACAAGGGCTACAAATGAACAGCCAGATGGAAGGAATGCAGAGGATGGGGGAGGGGACACAGAGCTTCCAGCACCTCCCAGCACTTCCACAGGTTCAGCAACCTGAAATCTCTCCAAACCCTGTCCTTTGAGGTTGTTGTATAGGCATAATTGATCAAGCCATTGGCCATTGCTGATCCACTCAACATTCAGCCCCTCTCCCTTACTCAGAGGTCAGGTGCAATTGAGAGCTCCAGCCCTCTAACAAAGGGGTCGATTCCCCTGGCAACCAGCCCCTAAACCTGAGGCTACCCTGAGGTCCCAGCAAAAACACTTATCACTCTGCAGATTCTAAGGGTTTTAGGTGCTGTGTGCCAGGAAACTGGGACAAGACCAGATATGTAGACAGTTCCAACTGGTGATGGTTTGACTTACAATTTTTTGACTTTATGATAGTATGAAATGCTGCACATGAAGTAGAAACTGTACTTCGAGTACCCATACAACCATCCAGTTCTTCACTTTCAGTACAGTATTCAATAAATTACCTGAGACACGAGAAAGAAAAGAAACTTTTTATCTGAGGAGTGAGACAATAGTCACTTCCTACCCCAACTCCTGCCCTTGAGCTAAGTAGTGATCTCTTGAAACTGCTTGCTGTGTGGGTTCTAGACTGACTGATGCCAGGTAGCTATAAATTAACCTAACAATGCCACACGCTGGGCACCGTAACTCATACCCTCTGGTTCAACTACATACAGCCAATCCCTAATCAATGTTATTTCTGTAAACCAGTCAGAATTCCTGACAAAAAAAACTTTGTTACCAGCCCACTCCCTGTCCCCCTTTTTCCTTTAATAACCTGCTTGTAACAAAAGCCAAATGAAGCACTTCCCAAGGTCGCTTGCAAGTGTTTCCCGGGCAGCTGTCCCCACCGAGGCTCAAGTATGCTCTTTAAATTATACTTTGTGCTTCAGTTTCTTCCTTTAGGTTGACAGATATTCAACACTTTGTTATAAAATAGGTTGGGGGTTCAATGATTTTGCCCAACCGTAGACCAATGTAAGTGTTCTCAGCATGTTTAAGTCAGGCTATGATGTTTGATAGGTCAGGTATATTAAATGCATTTTCTACTTATAATATTTTCAACTTATGATGAGTTTATTGGGATGAAACCCAATGGTAAGTCAAGGAGTATCTGTGTATTTCTTATTATATATCACAGTATCATAGTCATTAAAAATATAATTAGTTAAATTAAGATGAAGCCATACTGGCATAGGGTAGACCCTTAATCCAATATATTGTATTCTTATAAGAAGAGGTGATCTGGACACAGAGACACATAGGGAGGACACCATGTTAAGACGACAGCAGAGATTGGAATGATGAACATACAAGCCAAGGATTGCCAAGGACTGCCAGCATCCGGAGCTAACCTGAGAGCCAGGCAAGGGGCCTCTCCTAGAGCTTTTGGAGGGAGTGCCAGTCCCTTGATTTCAGATGGCTACACTTTTCTCTTTCAAAACTCTAAGAGAATAAATTTCTATTGTTTTAATGCAAATAATTTGTCATAGTTTTGTTGCAGGGGGTGCCCCAATGAAGGGAGGAAAGTGCCCTAAACTCACCAAGTGGGTTCTTGGTTTCAGAAAGGAAAGAATTCAAGTGCAAGCCAGCTAGCAGCAGGAAGGTTTACTGAGACAGAGACAGACAACAGATCCCACTCCACTGAGTAGCGGTCTCCTCCCAAGCAGGAGGGGGACCCATTATGGGGCAATGGTAATATTTTTAATATTCAAAAACCCTGTTGAGTAACAGCTGTATCTGACAAGTATCATCTTATGGTCAGGCCATAAAGGTTAATCATAAATGATGTCACAGAATGGTAAGCACAAACAGTTTGTAAGGCATCCAGGTTAGTAATGCATCCATCTTTGGGCGGTCCTGGGCCAGCGACTTCCTTATTCACCGTGGTCAGGACCTGGTATCGGTCAAAATGGCTGCACCCAGGCTCTGTGGGCCTTCCTTTTCTGCCTGATCCCTACATTACTGTTACAACAGCTCCCAGAAACCAGTACAGATGTTTATGGAACCTGGAATGTTATCTTCCCAGAATTTCAACTTGTACCCACATGCTATAAGCTGTTAACCAATGTCTTGATTTTTTATAAAATTTAAACAAGAAGCTTGAGTTCTGAAAACCGTTTTAGAATTCTTTTCTTTCCTTTGTTCTCAAAGAAACAAGCAAGAAGAAAATGTTCTCCTTGGAGAGTTTATCTTCCAGTGCCAAAATCACTTGTGGTATCTGCCAACAAGGTATCTGGTTCTGAACCACAGGAGCAGGGATGTGGTATTTGAGGCAGCAGTGAGCCCGGGTGTACTGCCCTCTCTTCCATATGACAGCCAGGGGTATGGCCATTCAACAGATTCATGAACCTGTATGTCTAGCTGCCTTCTCACTCTTACACGAGTCTGAGAGAAATTGTCTTGTGAACTGGCAATGAGAACAAAGAAAATAAATTCTTTAAGATGAGTATCCACTCAAAGACACTAATGCAGAAACATGCTGTCTAAGAGCACAATCTGGAAACACAAATCCAAAAGAACCACACATGTTGTACCTGACTGCTATACAACTTGGTTGCTGTAGATCAACATGCTGATAAACCAACTGGCTGTCAGCACCTCTTACATTCTAACATCTTGTTAATAAATACTGAGCTGCAGGTGCAAAGAAGGGCTGAATGCACTAGCCTATATTCCAACACAACCCTGAACAAGGATGTAGATAAAACAGAGGCCTTGGGCAGAAAGTGGTATGAATCACAGTTTAGATTCTCTACCACTTTTTAGTCTACAAAGCACTTTTACTTTCATTTCTGGGTTTAGTTCTCTCTCATATGGCCTGTTAACGTCACTATTTTAGAGATGTAGGTGGTCAGAAAAGCTAAATGACTTGCCCGTTGTCATATAGAAAGTACAACTGAAGCCATTTCTTTTAACTTCGTATCTTCTGCTACAATCTCCAGGAGAGAGATTCTCATTGTCCCACTTGACCAAGTGTCCATCCCTGGCCCATTGCCTGGAGGAGACTCTGCAGGAATAAGAGTGGTCAGGGCAGACTAAGTGGCACACTCGCCACCAGCTCACCTGCTGCTATGATCTGAATGTCTGTATCCCCAAAACTTATATGTTGAAATATTATCACCAATGCAATAGTATTAGGACGCGAGGCCTTTAGGATATGGTTAAATTATGAAGGCAGAGCCCTCATGAGTGATATTAGTGTCCTTATAAAAGGTGGCTTGAGAGAGCTTGTTTTCCCCTTTTGCCATGTGAAGATCCCAGTAAATAGTTGCCATCTAGGAAGCAGAGAGCCCTCATTAGACACCGAATCTGCTGGCACCTTGATATTGGACTGCCTGGCCTCCAGGCCTGTGAGCAATAAATTTCTATTGCTTATAAATTACCTGGTCTAGGGTATTTTCTCTAAGGTATTAGACAAAATTAGTCCTCCTTAAAACTGTTAACATAGCACTGTTACTACAACACCACTTCTGGTCACATTCTTTGCAGGAAACTTTTGTCATCATTAGGATCATCAACAAACAGTATTTTTCTCTGCTCAAATAAAGAAGCTTTATATTGAATTGATTTCTTCTCAAAGTAATTTTCTAGGAACCACTGTTGTCTTAGTTTTTTCAGGCTGCTATAACAAAATACTTTAGACTGGGTGGTTTATAAGCAACAGAATTTATTGCTCATAGTCCTGGAGGCTGGGAAGTCCAAGATCAAGGCACCAGAAGACTTGGTGTCTGGTGAGGGCCTTCTTCCTGGTTCATAGACACTGTCTTCTCACTGGGCTCTTACATGGCAGAAGAGGCAAGTAATTTCTTTGTGGTCTCTTTTATAAGATCACTAATCTGATTCATGAGGACTCTACCTTCATGACCTAATCACCTCCCAAGGCCCCATTTCCTAATACCATCACTTTGAAGGGTAGGATTTCAACATATGATGTTTGGGTGCACATAAACATTCAGTCCATTGCAATTGTATTAGTCAGGGTTCTCCAGAGAAACAGAAGCAATAGGATGGTTAATCTCTATCTGTATCTATATATTTATATCTGTATCTATCCATCTACCTATACAGATACAGGAGGGGAAGAGAGAAATTTATTATAAGGTATTATTAACTCATGCAATTATGGAGGCTGAAAAGTCTGACGAGCTGCAGGCTGGAGAACCAGGAAAGCTGATGGTGTAGTTTGAAAGCCTGAGAGCCAGAGACCTCATGGTGTGGATTCTAGACTAAGTCTGAAGGCCTGAACACCAGGAGTACCAAGGGCAGGAGATTGATGTCCCAGCTCAAGCAGTCAGGCATGAAATGAATTCAACCTTCCTCACCTTTTTGTTCTGTTCAGATCCTCAGCGGTTTGGGACAGTGCCCACCCACATTTTGAAGGGTAATCTGTTTCACTCACTCTACTAATTCCAATGTTAATCTTTTCTGGAAACACCTTCACAGAATCTGCAACCATGTATCTGGGCATCCCATGACCCAGTCAAAACTAACATAAAACTAACCATCACAACTGCTCTCACAGAACTGTTTCTAGAAGAGGAGAGTTGGGCTTATGGGTACCCCCAGCCCTCTTGTAATGCCAGATATCACAAACAGCACCAGAAAAAAAAAAAAAGACAGATTCACATGTTTGTATTTTACCATCCTACAAACTATCCTATACATTAAGAGTCTTCAAACTTCATTGCTCACATACCCTCTAAAATTATTCTGAAAAGTTACGTTAGGGTAGTAACTTGTAGAATGGGCTGCGAAAGAATTCTTGACACAAAGTTATAAAGAGAGAAAGTTTATTTTACTTCTCCAAGGGAAGGAAGGGGAAGGCACAAGAGAAAGAAAGGAGAAGTGTTGGCCCAGAGGATAAATGGCTCAGGGTTTTTTCAGGATAAAGAGAAAGAAAAATAGTGATTGCTGCCAGCTGATAGCAAGAAATGGCTGTGAAATACCTGTGCCTGTTTTTCCTTTTTTTTTTTTCCTCTTCTCTATGAGGCTGGCTTTATCAGGGTCCTTGGAATGTGGTCTGGCAGAAACTGGAGGAGCATTGCACTCCTTCTATCTGCTTTCAGGTGCTGTGAAAACAAACTCTCAAATAAAATAATTTAAGCCACAGGTGTTTAATCAAACAAAAAGGGGTAGCTATGTGCTGTGATCTTTCTCTTCAAAA
Source organism: Microcebus murinus (assembly GCF_040939455.1). NCBI lineage: Eukaryota > Metazoa > Chordata > Mammalia > Primates > Cheirogaleidae > Microcebus > Microcebus murinus. The sequence goes on from NC_134116.1 coordinate 16,362,082, forward strand.
GGGCACTATCTGTTGTGAGTTTTCTCCTTTGTTCCCTCTGTTAGATATTTTATCAGTAAGGCCATCCTTTCACTCCCTTGCACACTTTTAAATTGATACTTAAACATTTTCTTCATAAGCTTAAATAGTTGTAAATAATGTGATTTTTAGCATATTATAAATGTTGAAATTTAAAAATGAAAGTTAAAGCCTACTTTCAGATGTATGCAATGGAATCTAAATTGCATAAAGGTTTTAAAGCCACCTGTTGGGAAACAATTACCTCTTCTTGTTGCTTCTGTCCCCAGTGATGAGGGTATCCTGCAGAAGCCAGGTCCTCCATCACAGAAGTGAACACACACACATGGCCCAGGAGACAGAGAAGCTAAAAGAGGATCCTCAGTGAGGTGAAATACCTGTAGGTACAGTTGCTGTCTGACACCAACAAGGTGAATCAATCAGTAGATCAGTCACAATGTGTGTGAGCTCCAAAATGGCTGCCACTTCCCTTGGCCCTGTACCTCTCCCACACTAGCCAGAAATATACAGGAAAGGGAATTCTGGGAAATGAAGTTCGGCCTAGGCAAGTACATGCAGTACAGAGCCATCACACCATGGATCTTGCCAGGCACAGGGGAACAACCAAGCGTGAACCTCATGCTGTCTTCTGTACTCTGAATAGTGAAATCTTTTGTCTCTGACCCAGAACTTTCATGTCCTACCAGCATCATGAACCTATTGCAGGCTAGCTTGCCATGTTGCAAGGAGGACAGAATCTCAGACTGTTCACAGTTCTAACTTAGCAACATTATTGTCAATTTAACAGCACATGAACAAGCTCTTTCTTAACTTTAGAAATGCTTACATTTCCTTTCTTTTTCTTTATTTTTATTTTTGTTACTCTTCCTTCAGTCTTGTGTCCTAATATATTTTAATGCTTAGAAGTCTTCTATTGATCTCATCAACACTCTTTATTCAATAAAAATATGTTTATGGAAATTAAAAATTTTAAATTTTTTATTTCTTATGATCATAATGTTCTAAGTACTAAAAATTCTTCTGTTTCATGTAATCATTAAGGTTATTATTAATTCTGCAAGTAAAGTGTTAGAAAATGTTTTAAACAATAGATCAAAATATAAATATATTTTCAATTTGAATAAATAACAAATCTTAAAAGAAACTTTGATTGGAAATTAATCATCCATTAAGCAATACTGCTAAAAAACTGATCATTCAGAAGCTAGCATATATAATTTTATGCTAACAAGAAGTTGAAAATATTAAACATTTTATAACGAAGATTAAGATTGATTATACTTAAAATAAATATATCATGTTATGTGATAAAATAACTTTTAACTATCTAATTGAACTACATATCCTGAATACAAAAAGAAAAATCACATAAAACTTTTAGCCAAGGGTTTTATATAATGTCTCCTAAAAGTTTTTGTAGTTCTAGAAGCACTCCAGTGACATTTAAAAGATTCTGCAACACTAATCTATTGTCAGGTTCTTCAAAAGTCTCTTTTTTCCAGCTAATAAAACAGACTAAAAATGAGTCCTAAGAATAGCTGAAAAGAATTGCTTATAGTTAAATACATGAAAAAGGTCATTTTTGGCATTCAGCATTTCTTAAAATGTACTTTGCTTTTCTCACACAGAATTTTGCATTTTTTGGCAAAAGGACAGGGAAGAAAGAGATGAAGTCATTAAACAAAAATCATCATAACTCCCACTATTCCTATGTCTGAAACAGAGCATTCCAACTCAGGGCCAAAACACCAGATTTCATCCTTCACTGAATAGTGATCATGACAGAAAAATACAGGAATCCCCATGGGTTTAATGTATCTTTATTAATGGTGAAAGGCAGTTTTGCTTTATTGGAGGGCCAAGAAGTTTTCACACTTCCAATCTGTGGGTGAGATTTGTGATGGGTTAGGTGTCTGCTTTTGGTTTACCAATGGGAAGAAGAGCTATTGTGAGCTCAGACAAGCCCTCCAGGAATAAGCTTTAGGAAAGAGGGTCTCATCTAAGGATCTGAACACTGATTGCCTTAAAACTTTCCATGTTCTTGTACCCCCTGAAAAGCATATCCCAGTTGAGAGCACCACTATAAGCCACTTTGAGCTTCCACCACAATGAATTCCTCTTTGTTTGCATAATTCCTCCATTCCCTGGGGTATAGTTTCAACTGTGTCCTGCTATTAACATGTATATACACAAATGCAAAGAAGAGCCTGGAAGGGTGCATGCAAAAAAGATAACTTCAGTAGAGATTAGAACTGGGAAAATTGGTGGTGTAGGGGGGGCTTCATCTTACCGTTTTTGCAACAAAATTGTACTCAGGCATTGCTGGATGTAAAATAAATAAAGGAAACATTTACAATTGGGGAAAACAAGTTGGAGATGAGGAATTGGGGCTATAGTAAAATGTGGTGTATAAAAAAATAAGGCATTGAAAGCATATGGGGGGTTTGTGGAGGTCCAGGGTTTGGGCTAAACAAGCCACACACCAGAGAAACAATCTCCTTAGAGTATTTTCCCAATATCATTCTCAAAATTCTGTTTTATTATCCACAGTCTCTAATCTCATAGTAGTTAAAAGATTGAGTGCTTGCATTTTAAGCATAACATTTGGGCATTTGGATATGAACAGATGGTAACCCTAACCCAAAGCACCCTCCAAAAATTAAATGCCGTTATAACCAGTATGACTTAAGCAACCAGAAATAGTAACTATTGAGTAGACTGAGGCAAACAAAGGAGCCCAGATGACATTTGTGCACTGTTCACTCCAAGATGAAGAGAAGATATGAATCCTGTTTTTGCAAAGGCCTTTGATTTGGGTCTTCACTTAAAATACTGAAACTGTGGAAAGCCGAGTGCCCTAATGTCATTTTCAGTGACATTTGCAAATGCTGTTGGATGCCCGTGTCCAAAGGTTTGGGCCTCTGAAGCACTAGATGAAGCTAAAATTCCGGGCCCTTTAGTAAAGTGTGAAAAAGAGCTTTGGCTAAAGGACCAAAAATAAAGATGTCCAGCTCGGAATGACCCCTTCTTTCATGAGGCCTATCTGCAATGCCAGGGCTGAAGGACAGAACTGTAGGTCCCACTTTGAAGATACCAGGGGGAATCGTGAAGAAGGCGCAGAGGTGAACACGATTCCACACTGGCAATGCCCGTTGCATCATGTCAGCTGCAGAGAAAAATAACTTGGGTATTTTGAATGATGTAAGAACTAAATCACAAGAAATAAATACTTTTTAACCATCAAAAAATTTTAAAATTATAGTATACATCTGGCATTTGTGCAGATTATTTGAAGGTGCATGGCTCTTCTGAATTGTTTGCATAAAGTAGCAATTACAAAATAGAATGAGGTGTGTGAGATAGGCCATTACTGGGTGCATAAGTGCCCCTTATCTACTCTACCACACAACTATCTAAAAACCATTTTTTTCCAGAAAACCATGTCCTATTGCATGATAAGGGAAGGGAAAGAAATGGCAATATTTTGAGCGGCTGGGAGTAATGTGGATTTGTTCTACATCTTCAAGTTCTGGAGGGCAGCCAAGAAAGAAAATGTCCTAATGTTTTCTTCCCTGTCCACATGCCCTCAATCCATATTAGGCCCTTGATTCTGTTCTTGAATGTCCCATACTTATAATCCTTAGGGTCTGTGCCAATTTATGGGTCCTTGGCACACTGTTTGATTCTCATCAGAGATTACCAAAGGAGTGCTTCTTCATTCATCCCATACGTACAGAATGCCTTTTACATGTTGTCTTTGGTCAGGTCTTATAGAAGCAAAGTCTGAGACAAGGACTCTAATTTAAGTGATTTATTGGGTGATACATCTCAGGAGAAGGAGAAGAGTGGCAGAGGACAGAAGAATAAAGTTCGCAAGCTTACAACCATCTGAAGGGGGCAGGGGGTGGCTCTCGGTTGGCCAAGGGCAGCGGTGAGCTGTGAATGCCACAGTTCCCAACAGTGGGGACAGGGGCTCAGGAATGGGATCAGGGTGGGCCCCAACAGCACCACCTCACACCTGTGCCTTGGGCCCAGACGCACTCAGACAAAGGGTGGATACATGTAATAAATGCTTTCCCTTAGATTGTTTGTAAAATAGGGCTCTTCGAGAGCAGGGAGTATATCTTACATTATGTTTTATTCAACAAACATTTGCCCACCCACTGTTAGCCAGGCACTCCACTCAGAGCTACGAAAGGCTCATAAGGGAAAGCAGGTAGTAAAAGGAATGACTCACAGAAGTAAAAAGTACAACAGAAGATACTGGAGGCTGGGAAAGACAGAGGAAAGAGAGGGCTAGGGAGACAGTTGTGAAAGGACACAAAATTACAGATAGGAGGAATAAGTTCTAGTGTTTGATAGCACTGTAGGATGAATGACTATAGTTAACAATAACACAGTTTCAAATAGCTAGAAGGAGGATATTGAATGTTCCCAACACAAAGAAATGATAAATGTTTCCGATGTTGGATATGCTAATTACTCTGAGCTGATCACAATTACCCTGTTCTGATTACATGCATTGCAACAGCACTACATACCCATAAACATGTACAATTATCATGTCATTTTATAAGCAATTTTTAAAAAAGGGAATGAAGACAGCATTGCTATGCCAAGCCATCTTCACCATCCCCTGCAGCACCTGACATGGCGTTGCATACCTAACCAACACGTATTGACCCTTGTTTACTTCCTTGATGATTTTTTTTCTATCGTTTATAACATGGTAAACATGCCATGAGGAAATATACATAAAATTTATAATTCTGACCGTTTTTAGGTGCACAATTCTTGTTTTCTCCTTCTGAAAGCAGTGTTCTCTCCTGCCAGGAGTTGGACATGCAACATTGTAATGGAAGTCAAACAACCCCGTCTTTGATCTTTGGAGAGGAAAAAAATCCCTTAGGCTCTAAGTCCTTACTACAAGACAAGCTTTCTGCAATTCTCATAGTTATAATATTTGCCACAACTGTCTCAGGCATTCAGCATTTCCATGTTCATGGGTACAGGGACATTAAATGGCCCCTCCCTGGGCTAACAACCTCGCCACTGCATTTAGATCTTCCAATCTACACACACGCTATCATCCACAACGGATGGGGGTTCTGTTTGCTGAAAGAATATAAATAATTAAAATCCTGCAGGGAGCAGATTTTTATTTACAGGGCTCCATTGCCATTCTTGTACTTGGTGGGAGTGTGGCAAAATTACACGAGTTTATTAAAAAACAAAAATTGATGGTTCCAGCGCCGTTCGCCTACCCCGTGGAATGAGATCAAATAGAGGCTGCACAGAAGCGAACACTGTCAGTATTTAAAGAGCCATCACTGGGAGGAGGAGGGGAGCTAACCAACATTTAGGGGAATGAGTTCTCAGATGCCCGAGCTCCCATCGTGCCCGGGGCTTTGCAGACATCACTGCATCTTGCAGTTCAGATGTTCATGCAATGAAACATTTCCAAGCCCAACCTTCGCCATCGCTGGATGTTCTGTTTCATCATTCCCTTTTTATGTATGATTCCCCACATTTCTTAAGATAAAAGCTTACACTGCAGAAACAGTCTAAAGCATACCCCCTACATACAAACTGATCTCCAGATTTCCAGTGAAATTGCTGCCTTTGTATACTTATGGACTGACGTGATAACTGAAAATAACTTCCATTAGCACTATAAAAACTCCAGCTGATACCAAATGAATTTCATTTGATACCAGCAGAGAAAAATATTGGCTACTGAGATATTCTTTGTTCATGGTTATTTACAGTTAGCTAGAATCCACGTACAATTCAGCCAGCCAGAAGGCGCCCGATGATTTGCTTTCCTCGAGGACCTTGTACGGGAGGTCTTCTGCTCAAAGACTGGCTCTCCTTCAGTTGTTGAAATACGAGGACCATTCTTGTCACACCTGGTCCACCACAATACACGGGAATGTCTGCCAATTAAATTCCTTGGCATGAGAAGGATGTAAACAGATGTTTGAAAGATGGGTAGGACCTCCCTCCCCTCCTCCGACCCATTGCTATCCTACTTTGTAAATTTTGGAAATAGTCAACCAAATGATCAGAAATTTCCCCCAAACCATATTCCTAGTGATTTTCAAAATGTAAATATTTCAAATGTACACATATCACCACTAAGAATTAAGTACTAATAACTTCTTATGTTTCCTCCGGAATTTTTACTTTCTAAGAAATGTCACAGACACAATTGAGGCTTCCCATTTTTCCCCCCCTTCCAGGTGACACTGCTGTCTTGCAATTATGGACATCCCGTCCCTTCATGAGTTATGTTTTTAATGCATATGTGTATCATAAACAATTTTAAATATTTTAAAATAGTGTATGTACCTCTCTTTCTACAAATTTCTTTATTCGTCCAACATTATGGATTTTTGGCCGGGCACAGTGGCTCACGCCTATAATCCTAGCACTCTGGGAGGCCAAGGTGGGAGGATCACTCGAGGATCACTTTCAGGAGATCAAAACCAGCCTGAGCAACAGCAAGACCCCATCTCTACTAAAAATAGAAAGAAACTAGCTGGACAACTAAAAATATACAGAAAAAATTAGCCAGGCATGGTGACACATGCCTGTAGTCCCAGCTACTCAGGAGGCTGAGGCAGAAGGATCACCTGAGCCCAGGAGTTTGAGGTTGCTATGAGCTAGGCTGACGCCACGGCACTCTAGCCCAGGCCACAGAGTAAGACTGTCTCAAAAAAAAAAAAAAAAAGATTATGGATTTTTAACAGTTTTATTGTAAATATGCAATAAGGTGTACTAATATAACTAGTTTTATATGTACAATTTAGTGATATTAAGTATATCCACAATATTCTATAACCATCACTATCGATATTTCCAGGATTTTTTCATCATTCTAAGCAGAAACTTTGTACCCATTAAACAATACTCCCCGTTTCTTCACTCTCCTAGGCCCTGGCAACCACCATTCTACTTTCCATCTCTATGAATTTGCCTACTCTGGGAACCCCATATAGGTGAAATCCTACAGTACCTGTCTTTTCGGGTCTGGTTTATCTCAGCACATCAACATCATGTTTATATCTCAACCCATAGAGATACATACTGAGGGAGGTCATTTATCTTAAATATTGCATCATAGTTCAGTATATTGCAGATAACAATTTATCCATAACTATTTTGATGGATATTCAAGTTCCAATGTTTAAGTTCTAGGAAAGTACATCCTTTGTCAGTTCTTCCTGGAAAGGCCTGGAGGCTGTGCATTTTCTTTTCATTGGTACATCTTGTACAAGTTTGCAGTAAACATCAGGAGCATTCAGTGCAAATAGAAATGCCAATTGTTTCCATCTTCAGCTTTACCAGAAAGCTGCCAAATTGCTCTCTGAAGTCGTTGTACTGATTAACATTCCTACCATCAGTGGGTCTGAGTTCCTGCTTCTCCATACTCTTATTTGTACTGACAGATTTTCATTTTTAAGTTTCGATAATCTGATAGGTATGAAATTGTATCTCAAGGTTGTTTTACTTGGCATTTTCCTAATGAATAGTGAGGCTGAGCATCTTTTCATGTTTATTAATGGTTTAAGTTTCATTTCATGTGAAATGTTTGCTCATACCCTTTACCCTCCTTTATATTATTTCTTGCTTTGTTATTGATTTCTGGCAGAGACAGAGATAAAGACAAAGACAGAAAGAGAGAGATTCTGCGTAATAATCATTTGATTGGTATATACATTTCAAATAACTTTATTAATCAATTCTTTGTTTTCTGGTTCATTAATTTCTGATTCTGTCCTGATTATATTTCTCCTTCCACTTTGGTCTACTCTATTTTTCTTTGCCCATTTTCTTGATTTGGGTACTCATTTGTTTTCAATTTTTCCTGTTTTCTAACTCACGCATGCTACACATTTCTTTCTATGTAAATGCTTTATCCAAACCCACATGCATTGACATGTAATACTTTAATTTAATTTAAAAGGTCATTCAATGTCCCTTCTAGGAAAGTATACCCTTTCTTGGTTCCTTTTGGAGAGGCCTAGAGGCTGTACGTTTTCTTTTCCTTGGTAGATCTGAAAATGTCTAGTTTTGCCTTAACTCTTCAATGACAATGATGTGTGTTTTTCCTGGACCTCTTGAAAACCATTTTCAGCACCTCTCATTGCTGGGGTAGCCACTGTCACCACTGGGGCCTTTCTAAGTTATCAGTCTTGGCTCTCAGGCAGCGTGTGAGATGTTCTCTTTGTCTTTGATTTTTTTACAGTTTAATTTTGATGCAACTAGAGGTATTCTTTTAAATCTTCCAGGACGATGTATTCCTTTAATCTGAGAATTTGCTTCTTTCTTCTACATGAAATATTCTCCACGACTGTGTCTCTTCTTCATTCTTGCTCTTGTGTCATCCAGCAAAGGGTATTATGCAAATATTTGGAACAAGCCCTACAAATTCTCTCAAATTTTCCATCATTTGGTTTCCCTCCATTTATTTTGCAGAACTGTTATTTGCTTCTCTTTCAAATCCATCTCTTCTTGTCACAGTGTCATGTCCCTACTCTGTGGTTACTACTCCTGCATTTCCATCTTAGAGTGTTTAAAGCATACTCACCTTTAAATTATCTTTTATATTGTTCTTTTTTCTTTTGTTTAGGCCTGAAAATACAGTGTGTCTGCTGACCCTTCTTCCCTTCCTCATAGAATTTGGAATTTGGGCCATGAACTCATTTCAGGGAGCAGCATTTCCTTGGGAATGCCTCACAGCTAGGCACACAGGCAGCTCAGGCCACCCCCAAACCAATTAAGTCAGAGTCTCTGGGGATGAGGTCCGGACAGTGGTGCTCTTTAAAGCTCCCCAGGTGATTTCATGTGCAGCTGAGGTTGAAGCCACTTCCTACAGCTTTCGCTACCTTGTAAGGCATTTCATCCAACCTCTCCTTGCTGCTCCTCATTCCGCCTTCAATTTTGGCACCTGCACATTCCCTTTCTTGCTTTCACTTTGGATATATTGGGGGAAGGAGATTATTGAGATGAAATATACTTACCATAAAAGTTACTATTTTAACCATTTTCAAATGTATAATTCTGTAGGATTAACTATATTCGCAATGTCATGCAACCTCGCCCTCCTCCATTATCTACCTTAAAATGGCCATATGGAGTCCCTGAGGGAAGTGAGAGGTAATTATTACTCTCTTAACCTATGGTAGAGGTCTCCAGGTGAAGTAGTTCCTGTTATTTTAACTCAAAAGCTAAGTGTGGACTTTAGGCTTGGGCTGACACAAAGGCCCCTTTCCTCAGCAATACATAGAGATGCTGGATATGGTAACAATTAAAAATATATCCCACCATTTCACATCTATTAGGATGGTCATTATTATGATTTTAAAAATTGTTTTCTTTTAATTATTATGGGTGCATAATAGTTGTATATCTTTATAGGGTACATGTGATGTTCGGATACAGGCATACAATGTGAATTAATCAAACCAGAGCAATTGGGGTATCCATAGTATGGTCATCAAAAAAAGGGAAAATAACAAGTGTTGGTGAATATGTGGAAAATTTGGAACCTTCGTGCATTGCTGGTGGGAATGTAAAATTGTGTAGCCTCCGTGGAAAACAGTTTGGAGGTTCCTCAAAAAGCTGCCATAGGTAAGGGATGAGTCAAAGGGTGTGAATAATGCCAGAAGTTAACCACAATGAGTTTATCTGTATCTTTAATAAATAAATAAATTTATAAGTAGAATGTAATTTTATGTTGTGATGTATCAGCCATGATACAACAAGATGACACACTCATCACAAGGATAATTTGAAGTTTACTTAGAAAGGATCTATTTACCAAGGCCTGGGCCAGGAGGAAGGAACCACAGAAGACACTGCAGTGACCTGGTGTTAACAACCCCAGCGCTATTATCCTACCTGGTCCAAAGGGATGAATGCAGAGAGCAGTTGCATGCGCCTGGAAAAGAGTGTGGAGAGGTCACCTTGAAATGAACAGTGACGCCTCATCAAGGGACATAGACAGCCTAAAGCAACTTCACAGGGAGGGAGCCAGGAGTTTAAAATACCATGCTGACTTCATTCCCCTGCTTCCCACCAGTGTCCTGCCAAGATCTCCACTGGTTGACCCCACATGGAAGCCAAAGGACAAGGAAGCCCTTGACTGTCCCTACAGGTCAGCTGTGCAAGGCCAAGAGGGGGTGTGTCTAAGTGGAGGACAAATCTGGAAGAACTAATGGAAAACATGCACTAGGATATTTATCTCCTTGAAGTAGATAAAGCTCCCAATGGATATTTGAAAGTGTCTACTATCTATAAACCTACAATCATGGAAATTAAAAACAAATTGCCACGTCTACAGTCTGCATTCCTGAGCACACAAGAACCCAGTTCATGCCTTATCACTTTAAAAAAAAAAATAGCAAATGCTGTGCTTCGTTGGACCAATTCTCCACTGATCTTAGAAAGCTTCTTTGAGAGGGCATCAAGAGACATTTTGACATCTTATAGGACAGCGTAGACTGTCGAAAAATTATTTCCAAGGTTTACAGCTAGGCTCCACAAACATTCACAGCCTTAACAGAAGCTCTCTTCAGCTTTTGTTTTTTGAGTTATGTTAGGTAATCAATCAGTTTTCTTAAATAAATTAAGGGACAGATAATTGAAAAATTCCTGAAATCCTTCTCATTCTTTCTTGCAATGGCCCATCCCTAATATCCGGGAATATCCAATGTGGCCAATGCAGGAAGAGTAACCCAAAGAACCACCAGACATATGTTATGTCATAAGAAGACTTTTGTTATTGTTGTTGTTATGGTGGATGAGAGAAAGGAAATTCTGGACTAGTAAATAGGTTATAAATTTCCCAAGAAGGGGACAATGTCTTCTATGTCTCACAGAACTTCCATTTTCCAAAGTAGTGTCATTCTGCCCAAAATATTCTTGTCTGGCTAATTGATATTAGGTGTCAATGTGACCTCTAGGAACCTAAACCAGAACTCTTGAATTAATAACTAAAAGATGGGTGAGAAGGTTTTTTAAATTATTATTTTCTCAAAATTTATTATAGTGATATTCTGGAAACTCCGATTTTTAGAGTATGCAATTTGTTCAATTCCCTGAAGCCAGAATATTATGGCATAATATTCTCATAAAAGGTGATCTGTACTTCCAATTCTGTACATATTTAATGAACTATGTGGAACTCTAAAATAAAAGGGCATCATAAATCAATAGAAGAACTTTGCAAATATACAAAATGGACTCAATTTCTCATCTATATTAGGAAGAAAAGGCAAATAGCCAATTGTATTGGGCTAAAAAGCTGAATGCGTATCTTCCCTAAAGCCTGCTGCTTAGATGATTTCTGCTCTGAAATATTTTTATGTATAGAGCTCCAAGTATGCTATTGTCCAAGCAACAATAAGGAAAAAGTAAGATTCATCCCTGTCCTCAAGGAGCTAACCACACTAACAATCCAGGTGGCGAGACAAAGTATGCAGGTATAAAGCACAAATGTAAAGGAAATGTCTGATGCATGCAAAGATGAGTGATGTAAACAACAAATGCCGCGGCCACTCAGTGGAGACAGGGCCCAGGCATCGAAACACAGGGCAGAGCCAAGGTGAAAGTGTGGAGTGTTAAAGTAAAAATTTGTCACGTCACTTAAAGAACAAGGCAGACTTTATTCAGGACCGTCATGATAGGTATAAGGAACCTTCAGTGGGGATTTGCAGTGGGAGAAGGATTGAGCTCAATTCTGAATACAAGGAAAAGTAGGAATTTCTAGCCAAGAAGAAGGGTGGAAGGCAGTTGATGGAAATTACTAAGAGGAAGCATCGGGGATCAGGAGAAGCCCGGCTAAACCAACAGAACAGGGTCATTGCTGAAGGCAGGCCAGGTGACTAGACATGCCCTGGGGGAGGGTGGGGCATGAGGAACCCAATCAGATATCAAGGGCAGGGATTCTAGCTAGACTGACTTGGCAGGATTCCTGATAAAAATTGGACAATGTAGAGGCAAACAAGAAATCCCAAAAGTCAGGGTCCAGCTGAGAAGAGCATTCAGAGGAGCCTAGTAGAATTTGATCAAGGAGAGACCCTTTGTCAGGAATCAGGAATGAACACAGCACTTTGGGATGCTGAGGAGGAAACCAATTGGATAGGAGCAAGAGATGCTGATTAGTGGGTGGAAGAGAAGACACAGCCAGCCTGGGGCCTGGGAGTTAATACTTTTGTCCACAGACATTGGGGCACACAGGAAGTGTTTGAGCAAGAAAATGAGTAAACCACAGGTGGGGAGGAACTATTCCTACACTTGTATCAGATAAAAGACTTACATCCCAAATATATAATGAACTCCTAAGACTCAGTTACAAAAAGATAAACAATCCCATTTATTTTGATGGGCAAAAGACTTGAACTGGCACATCATAAAAAATATATATGTATGCATATACACATACACACAAATAGCCAATGGTCACATGAAAAAAGGGCTTAACATCATTAGTCACAAGGGAAATGCAAATATAAAGAACAATGAGATGCTACCAAACACCCACAGAATGGCTAAAATGAACAAATTGACCATACTGAGTGATGGGAAAAGTTGTGAAGCAACTGGAATTCTCATACATTTCTGTTGGGAATGAACAGTAGAAAAAATCACTTTGGAAAACCATTTGGCTCTTTCTTATAAAATTAAAAGTACACTTACCTTGTATCCCAGGTATTCTACTCCTGGGAATTTTCCAACAAAAAAAAAAAAAGGAAGAAAATATACATCTAGAAAAAACTTGTACATGAATGTTTATGAAAGCTTTATTAGTAATACCTCCAAACTGGAAGCAACACCAATTTTCATCAGTAGGAGCATGGATAATGATGACATATCTCCATAATAGAATATACACAATAAAAAGGAACATATACCCACACCATATAGAAGAATCTCAAAGATACTATACTTAGAAAAAGAAATCTAGAGTAGGCAATTACTGAAACTGTTCAACTCAGGGTTGGGCTTTTTCTGTTTTTCTGCTCCACCACCCTCAGCATCTTGACTTTCATCCTCATGGTCATAAAATGGCTCCCACAGCTCCACACATCGTATCCATACAAAGGGTAGGAGAAAGGGGGAAGGGCAGTACCAGTTCCATCTGTCCACTTCTTATCAGACTTCCACTTCAATATTTTTTGCCAGAACTAGGTCACATGGCAATCCCTATGAAAGCCAGAATCGAGAATTTTAATCTTGATTTAGATTGATTTTGATTTCTCTTCTTAGGGCTGGGCTATTGGTTGCTGCCCAGAGCAAAATCAGAATTCTTTCAGCAAGGCAGGAGAGATGGATTTCACATATACAACTAACAGCGTCAACCACACAACTCTAAAGTAAAAAAAAAAAAATCAGTCTAACTCCTTTGGGCCTTAACAACAGAAACAATGAGCACAATGACCTAAGCCAAGTTACAGGAACCCACAAGAAGTCAAGGTGTTTTCTCTCAGGCAGAGACTAAGAAATCCATTCAACACCAAAGAAAGAAAACAAGTAGCATGGCCAACTAAGATGTTTTGAGAAATGAGAAGCAAGGATCATGATGTTGGAAGTCCTAATGCTATGCACTGGTATTAAGAAATGAGTTAGATTAAGGAATTTAAAGAAGGAAAAATAAGGGTGCATTAGCTTGGGTTGCCATAACAAAATACCACAGGTGGCTCAAACATCAGAAATTTATTTCTCACAGTTCTGGAGGCTGGGAAGTCCAAGATCAAGGTACCAGCCAATATTGTTCATGGTGAGAGCTTGCACATGGCCACCTTCTCACTGCGTCCTCTTCATATAATGGCAACAGTCCCATCATATTAGGGCCCCACTCTTATAACCTCATGTGGCTTTTGTCACCTCATTCCCCCTGCCAAACACACACACACGGGCCCTATCTCCAAATACAGTCACACAAGGGGTTAGGGCTTCAACATACAAATTTGAGAGGGTCAGAAATGTTCAATCCACAGCAAAGGGCAGGCAACCATTTGGGAGTGTCTCATTCCAAATGAACCCATGACCACGGACATCAGGACATTTCTCCAAATGAACATCTGATTCTGTTGAGAGAAAAACCACGACAGCTGTGCTTGGAATAAAAATAAACCCTAAGGTTTTGTTTCCCTACAAGAGACAACAGGCTCAGCCTCAGCGATGGCCCCATGTGCCCCAGGTGCTCGGGATGCTCGTCTCCGCATTAGCCAGCCTGCTGTATCCCACCGCAGCAGAGCTCCCAACTGCTGTCTGGAGCAGATGCATTGTTTACAAACAAAATACACTGGCTGGCATATAGCAGCTGTGATTAAGTTAATGACTAAGTGCTGTTTTAAGATGGCAAATATCGGAAACCCACATATCTTGCATGCTATTATTTGGCTTTGTAAATGTTTAGACAGCTGGTGGAAGTTTGCCCTGACACTGGCATTAAAATCCATGTGTGTAGAGTAGAGTGCACCATGCATTTCTAGCAATTGAGGTTCTCTTTCTGTCTCATCCATGAGAGAGTCAGATCTGCCGTTCTGAGGCAAAGCCATCCGGAACACAACCCTATGTGCTTCATGAGCCACGGTTTGCGTTCCATACAATGAAAAGAATGTAATAGTTTGCCCCTCATTGTTGCCTCATAAGTAAGAACACATGGACATTATTTTAACTGAAAAAGGCTTAAATAATCTTGTAGGCCAGTGGTGCTCAAACTCCCATTAGCAGCAGAACCCTGTTTTCAAGTGAAATATTCTACAAAGCCCCAGGAGTTAAAAGAAGTAACAGCAACTCACTAAAGCACAGGGGCAGGCGATTCTCCCAGCACCCAGGGAGCCCCTCAGTGCCTTTACAATACCCCAGACCTCAAAAGAGCCTCTTTTATTAACAATTTCTCTCGTCTGTTGCTGAGACTCCTTGAGCCTCTTTTGACTCCTTATATATTTTAGGAAACAGAATCAGGAGTGTAGCAGGAAAGACGATGCAAAGAGAATTCGGACTGCGAATGTCCCATCTTAGCTGAATTGAGTTGTGAACTCGATGTGCTAAACTAGTTGAAGGGAAAAGCAGAACCTGTCTCTCTAGGGAGGACATGAGCATCACAAACAAATAACAATGACATAGGTTATGAAGGGATTCCTGGCTGGGGTGGGGCAAGTGTGGATTGGAGTCTGAATCGAGGGAGGTGCGCTGGCTGTGAACACTATTCCTGATTATTTCTTAAGTATATTTATTCCAATCCACCTGAAAACAATGACTTTTACTGGAGCCCTGTGTTCCTGGAGAACAGCGTTGATTAAGAAATCCCGTACTCTTTTGTGTTGTAGAAAATGGTTTATTGCAAAGACTCCCTTCCCCAAAAGACTTAGATAAGACTCACACATGTCTCCACCTTGTCCACCTATGACAAGGCCAGACACAGACCCTCCAATCCCCATTCTTTGCCTCATAAACCTTTAGATGAACTGTGGATCTCCACTGATCAATCAGAATAGATCCATTAACCTGATTTGATCAAACTTAGGTTTCTTTCCTGCCTCCAGGTCTCTGAATTTTGACGCACCCTCAGCCTGAGCAGCACCGGGCTCTGCGTAAAGGCTCCTCCCGAGAGCAGGCTGAGCACAGGGCATTGATGTCTGGCCACTCCACCTCCGCCAGTTCACCCCATTTCTTTCCAGCCTCATTCACTTCGCCCTATAAAAGAAAAGTCTTTTTCTGCCTTAACCTTGGATACCCTTGTAGATCTCACGGTCAGAGTGTTCTCCCTGTTGCAATAATCCTTTTCAATAAAGTCTCTCCTTAGCTAGCTTGGATTTGTTTTTATTCGGTACACTGCACCATCCTTGGCCAGGCCATCGTTCTCTCCCTCCTGAGGTACCACAAGGGGCTCCCAACTACTCTAGCCACCTCCCCACTGCAGGCCACCTTTCAATTCAGCCCCCACACCTGCACCTGAGACTGTACATGACCCCTGCCTACCTCTCCAGCTTCATCTAGCTCCACTCTCCCCCTTGCTCTGTCCATGCCAGGCTTCTTTCAGCTCCTCAAACACGACTCCTCTCTCGCCTTTGGGCCTTCCAACATGCAGATCCCCACGCCTGGCTACTCACGACAGCCGACTAGCCATTGCTTATCCCTTAGGGGTCAACCTCCCAGACCAGGGTCCCTAGTTGTAGGTTCCCATAACTCCCTTTAACATTTGCAAAGTCTTTGAAGCAGGGAGCACATCTCTCTTATTCACTTGCCTATTCTATCTCAAACATAGAACTTGATAAATATTTGCCAAATGGATAGAGTCAGAAGTACAGGAGAACAGATGGAGGAAAAGGAAAATACCATTTGGAAGGAAAGGAATGATTTCCCTAAGGGGAAATGGCCACAGGGATAGGAGGAGAACCAGGATGCCAAGGCACCTGAGGGTTTCAAGGAGGAGTGTCCAGCAATGAGAGGCCAAGTGAGATGAGAATTGGGAGTCAACTTTGAATAAACTAAGAGCTCACTGCTGAGCATAGTGAAAGGTGTTTCAGTGGAGTGGTATGGGATAGGAGCCAGGTGGAATTGGGTTGAGAATTGAAGGGGGTGTGAATAACGGGTGGGAAGAAGTGATCAAATAGAGACTGAGCTACCAAACAGCGTGGAGGGCAGGAGAGAGACAGAACAGTAGCTGGAAGGAAAGCTTCTCCCCGATCCCCTGCCCAACCACATGCACTGCTGTCCTGGTGTGGACATCCCCTGGATAGAGAGACGACGGTTTGGGATCCAACATGTCACAGTGCTTATTTCAGGCCTTTCTACCCATGAGAGCAAAGGCTACACAATTTCAGCCGAAATCTTTGCTGCGTGGCCTCCAACTCAAAAGCATTCCCATCACCAGAGTGCTGCCAAGGCCTGCGTTTGTCCAGGGCTATTAATCATGTAGTTTCGGCTCTTCTCCAATCTTTCTTCAGCCTAGGAGGATAACAACACCCCAGGTAACCACAAGAAGGGAAGCCCTTGAGTACTGTGCCGGCGTTAGGTAGATAGTGAGGGATTCCGGGTCTCCTTGATGTGAAAGTGGGTGCTGCTGTCATTCACCCTCCTCCAAATGGGCTTTCAGAGAGGCTCATGGGAAATCTGCATGCACAGTAAGACTTGGGTTATACGACTCCCAACTGTCCAATCAAAGTGGTTCCTCCCCCCAGGGAGGCCCTGTAAACAAGACACAGACCATAACCAGGCCCTTTTCTGACCCTTCCCCTTGCTCTCCCTTTGCTGCAACAATGGGTCTGGTCATCATCTGTGTCATGGATATCATGCTCTGTAAACCTGTATCTTGCTCTTGCCCTATAATCCTTTCTCTCTTCAATAAACTTCATTTTCGTGCCTGCCTTACTTTGCTGTGTCTGGTCATTCTTCGGCCATGAGCGCACTAAGAACCGACATTTCAGACTTAAACATGACCTTGGTGCTCCCGACCTATGTAAGCTATCGACTTCTAGGAAACCAATAATAGGGACCTTCATCCAAGCAACAACATCAAAAAATGAACTAACTTTCATTTCTGGTGGAATGGTCAATTGAACAACTCTGCCAACTGAAACCACTAAAATAAACCAAACTGTTATCCGAATTAAAACTTGGAAAACATCTTTTTAAATAAGTTGACACATGGGAAAGAATCCACAATGGCCAAAAATAAAGTAAAATCAGGAACCCTGAAGGCAAGAAAGCACCAATGCTAGCTCTTTCATCCTTAGGGCTTCTGCTGCTCCCTGGACACACTGAGTGTACAACCTGCTGATAGCAAGTGCTGTGACAGAGAAGAGGACGTGAAGTTTAGGAATCACCAAAATGGGGAGAACCTAAAAGGAAAGTCCCCTCACTATCTGAGACAGCAAGGACTGTGCCTTGATGATGAAGATGGAGAGAAATAAACTGGCCATTCAGAAGAAGACATCAAGGACATTTGTATGCCTTGACTTTGGTGCCTGATAAAAAGGGGAAAAATTTCCCCTGACAATTCAAAACCAAAAAAATAAGTTCTCTAGGCTCTGTCATCTAATCCACAGTAACTGAAAGTATAATATAAAAGCAAACTCAAGGTTATTTTCACATGGTCCCAGGTTGTCACCATCTGTAAGTCAGTGGCAGAAATAAATGCAAAATTACTCTGAAGAAACACAACTTCAATCAAGTTTTCAAATTAATTCCACAGGTGACACTTCAAGGCAAAAGAGCAGCTCGGAGTCAAAACTTAGAAAACACATATGAAAGTAACACATCCTGATTGAGGCAAAGACAGAAATAGCAGAATTAGAACAAAAAAGCCTTCAGCATTTTCATTTAACAGATGCAGAATATAAAATGACTATGATGAATGTGTTTCCTAAAAAATGTTGACATAAAATTCACCATTTTAATCATATTAGAGGGTACATTTCAATGGTTTTTCATATATTCACAACATCGTGCAAACATCACTGCTATGTAATTCCAAAATATTTTCATCACCCCAAAAAGAAAACCCACACCACGCCCCTCTTCCTACCCACTGTGAACCACTAGTCTTTCTTTCTCAGTGAATTTGCCTATTGCAGACATTTCATATAAATGGAACCAATATGTGATCGTTTCTGACTGGCTTCTTTCACTTAACATAATTTTTTCAAGGTCCATCTATGTTATAACATGTATCCATACTTCGTTCTTCTTATGGCTGAATAATATTGCATTCAACAGATATATACATTGTGTTTACCTATTCATCAGTTGGTGGACATTTAGGTTGTTTCCACCTTTCCATAGTCACGATATCATGAATAATGCTGCTATTAATAATTGCGTACAAGTTTTTGTGGGAACATGTTTTCAATTTGGGGGGATATATACCTAGGAGTGAAATTGCTGGGCTGTATGATAATTCTATGTTTAATTTTTTAGGAACCACCAAACTCTTTTCCATAGAGGCTGCACCATTTTACATTCCCACAAGCAATTCGTGAGGTTGCCAATTTCTCACGATCCTTATCAGTACGTGTTATTTCTGGCTTTTTGTTTGTTTACTTATTTTGTTTGGTTTGGTTTTTGTTTTATTATAGCCATCTTAGTTGGTGTGAGGTGGTGTTTCACTGTGGTTTTGATTTGCATTTCCCTGTGACTAATGAACTTGAGCATCTTTTCATGTGCTTACTGGCCATCTGTATATCTTCTTCAGAGACATGTCTATTCAAATTCTTTGCTCATTTTTCATTGGGTCATTTGTCTTTTTATTGTTGAGTTGTGTGTTCTCTATATGTTCTGGATAATAGACTTTTATTAGATGTATAATTTGCAGATATTTTCTCCATGTTTTGCAGGTTGTCTTTTCACTTTGATAGTGTCATTTGATAAACAAAAGTTTTTAATTTTGATGAAGTACAACTTATCTAATTTTCTTTTGCTGCTTGTGCTTTTGGTGCCTTATTTAAGAAACCATTGTCTAATTAAAGGTCATAAAGATTTATACCTATATTTCTTTCTAAGAGTTTTATAGTTTTAGCTCTTACAATTCTTATTTTGAATTCATTTTTGTATGTTGAATGAGGTAGGAGTTCAATGTCATTCTTTTGCATGTGTTTTCCAGTTATCCCAGAATGATTTATTAAAGAGACTATTCTTTCCCCCATTGAATGTTCTTGGCACTCTTATCAAAAACCAATTGACTGTAAATGTATGGGCTTATTTCTCAATTGTCATTTCTGTTCCATTGCCCTATATATCTAATCTTATATCAGTACAACACTATTTTGATTATTGTAGATTTGTAGTAAGTCTTGAAATTAGGAAATATAATTGCTGCAACTTTGTTTCTCTTTTTGAAGATTGTTTTGGCTATTCAAGGGTCTCTTGCATTTCCATATGAATTTGAGGATTAGCTTGTTCATTTCTGCAAAAAAAAAAAAAAAAAAAAAAGAAGCCATTAAGATTTTGATAAAGACTGCATTAAATCTATAGATCAATTTGGGGAATATTCCCATCTTAATGATATTAAGTCTTCCAATATGTGAACAAAGGTCATCTTTCCATTTCTTTTGGTCTTCTCTAAATTCTTTCAAAACTGTTCTATACTTTTCTCAATGTACAAGCCTTGCACTTCCTTGGTTATAGTCACTCCTAAGTATTTTATTCTTTTTGGTACTATTATAAGTGGAATTGTTTTCTTAATTTCATTTTTAGATCGTTCACTACTAGTGTTTAGAAATACAACAGTTTTTGTAAAAAGTGTGTAAAAATACAACCAGTTTCTGTAAACAATATGTTTTTAAAGAAGACAAAAAAAGAAGGTTTAAAATATAAGAAACAAAAGACTAAAAGTTTAACCAAACCAGGGACTTCCAGTTTCAGCTCTGATGTGTAAAGACCTTAGAAGTTGTCACTCCCATCTGCACAACAAGAAGCTGAGCAAACCTAAAAATCAATATTGTTTCCTGGACTAAGTGAACTGAAGTTGCACTTCAAACCAACATCCCCAAATTAGGACAGACAGGTACATCCAGGGAGAAAACAACTAAGATCTGTGTACCTGGAGGAGAAGCAGCTAGAGCCACAAATTGGTAGGAATACTTAAATAGCAATCATGACAAGTTTCTGGAGGTTAAGTGTGGACTAGCACGAGAGCGAGATACGCATGGATGCCCTGCAGCCTTAGGGGACTTTACTTCTAAGAACCTACCATGTTCTCACAGTGAGGGTCCAACAAAGATTTTTTCAAGGCTTTGTCAAGGGAAAGGGAAAAGTAATCACTGTGAAATATGCCCAGAGCCTTCTCCTTAGCAAACATCTACTCTTCAGGGGAAAGTGGACTTAACCAGAGCATAATTCTGATACCTTACCCCAGCTGGGGAAGGGACTTATTCCTTAGATCAGCCTTCCTGTCTCACCTAATGAGGGTTAAGGAAGGACACAGTCAACAACGGTCAAGGCTTTGGGGAAACAGATCAAGGTGCTGCAGCTATGGAAGGGAGCAGTAAGCCATTGGGTCCTGGGTGTTTTTTTGGTTTTGTTTTTGTTTTATTGGTAGGAGACTTTTTATTGCTGCTTCTATCTCGTCACTTTTTATTGGGTTATTCAGGTTTTAGATTTCTTCTTGATTCAATCTTGGTAGGTTGTATGTGTCTAGGAATTTATCCAGTTCTAGGTTTTCCAATTTATTAGCATCTAGTTGCCCATAGTCATATCTAATGATCCTTTGGATTTCTGCAGTATCAGTTGTAATGTCTCTATTTTCATATCTGCTTTTTCCATGTCTGTCTTAACTTTGTAGGTTCCAAGGAAAAAGGAACTTGGGTTACGTGATGTTGCTTTGAGCCTAAACTCTACCTTTCCCCCAAATCCTATAATACCTCTATCTTTTCCTTTGTATGGTGTGACCTCTTACAATTCTCAGGCTGTGGTTTTCCTCACTGCAGTGGGCCCATGTATCTGATTTTGTCAAACAATAAATCACACAGGGAAGTTTCTAGGGTACTAGTGCACAGGTATTCATTTTATTATTTATTTATTATTTTGTTTATTATATATTTATTACATATATTATTTTATTTATTATATTATTTTATTTTATTTATCATTTTATTATTTATTTATATTTTTTAATCTATACATAAATGTTTTATTACATTCTTACATTGAGGCATATTCATTATATCAGTAAACTATGTTATCGTTAATTACAAAGAGGAGCAAAGATTAGAATAAGCATTTCTCTGAAGTAGGTATTCAATTACATTGTGACACATCAAACATTTCTAATGATTTCATATTTCGTTCTCAATTCATGGAATGTCTGACATTCCCAAAGAGCAATGCCTTCTTCCTTTGCTGACACAGTCTGACTGTGAGTGGCCAAATCAAAGCATTCAGTTCTGCTACAAGGATGACAATATCCTCACATGGGTGGTTTCTCTCCTCCTATAGCAGGTGATGAGGCTGTGGGAACTTGGGCCATCACCCCATTTCTGTTCCATCATATCCTTGCCAGATGCTTCTGCCAGATTGATAAAGCTTCCATCTTTCTTTCTGTCTCGTATTTCTTTACTAGTCATTACACCCACCTGTCTACTTTTTGAGGAAAAAAAATCCTATCATTAAGAGCTCAGACATTGTGTACTGATTAGACACAATGGTGTCTCAAAGACAAATTAAGCACATTAAGTTTTTTCTTCTGTGACTAGTTTACTGAGTCTATGTGAGCTATAGTGACAACACAATAGGGCAATCTTTTAAATTAATCACTGATTTGCTGAACATCTGTTGGCTTTTAGTCAGAATTAATCATTTGATGTCCTGGTATAGTTTATAATCTTTCTTCATGTTTTCATCAGAACTTGATGGCAAACTTCGATAAGTGAATTTCAAGGATTTTTCTTCCCCCATGAAATAAAAAGCTATTCTCCTTCAAGAAAGAATAAACTTTGGTAAATGTTTTAACATTCTGATTTTTTATGAAAATCTTTTATCAGTCCTTGCTCTCTGGCTGGGGTTATTTCCCTACTGAGAAAGCAGTGTTATGTATATAGGTTTTTTCTGGTAGTATTAATAATTACTTATTAATAGGGCAATAATAATGATGATGATACAATATCTCAGTGGTTCCCAACCTTTTTGGCACCAGGGGCCAGTTTCATAAAAGACAGTTTTTCCACAGATTTGGGGGTGGGTGGGGAATGGTTTTGGGATGATTCAAGCACATTACACTTACGGTGCAGTCAAACCTCTCTGCTAATGATAATCTGTATTTGCAGCCACCCCCAAGTGCTAGCATCACCACCTCAGCTCCACCTCAGATCATCAGGCATCAGATTCTCATAAGGAGCATGAGACCTAGAGCCTTCCCATGCAGAGTTTACAGTAAGGGTCACGTGCCTATGATCATCTAATGTCACCACTGATCTGACAGGAGGCGGAGCTTATGCTGTGATGCGAGCAATGGGGAGCGGCTGTAAATACAGATGAAGCTTCACTCGCTCACCTGCCGCTCACCTCCTGCTGTGCAGCCCAGTTCCTAACAGGCTATGGCCTGGTACCAGTCTGTGGCCCAGGGGTTGGAGAACACAGCAATATCTAATATTTGCTGTGCCTTTACTATGTGCCAGCTAACTTAAATAACTTCATTGCCTCATTAATTTTTACAAAATTTCTGCAGAGTTAGTATTATCTTCACCTATACCTGAGGCTAAGGAAACAGTGGCTGAGAGAGGCTAGGTGACTTGCTCAAGGACACAAAGCTGAGTTAGGATTTGGACCCAAGTCTGTCTGATCCAAAGGTTCCATAGCTTCCGCTATACTCAGGCTGCCACATTGATGTTCCAGTTAATTAGCTGATGGCCAAACCTTTGCCTCCCTATATAGAAACAAGACTCCTTTTTCATTTTTGCCAGCATTAAGATATTCTCAAACAAAATGCATGCTAGGACATCTGAATTATGAGTTAGACAGAAAGGAGAAGAAACCAGGATCAAGCCAGATGGAGAGGTTGGTATGAGGAAGACCAACTATTTTCCAGTGCTCAGTATCTAATACAGAGGATGAAGGGATGACCAAACAGATAGGCTTTAATAAAGGAAACCCAAAAGGCTCTGTGATGGCTAATGTTATGTCAACCTGGCTGGGCCATGGTGCCCAGATATATGGTCAAACATTGTTCTGGATGTTTCTATAAGAGTGTTTTGGGATGAGATTAATATTTAAATTGGTAGACTGAGCAAAGTAGATTCCCTCCATAATGTGAGTGGACCTCATCCAATCAGCTGAAGGCCTAAATAGAACAAAAGGCTGATCTACTCCAGGTAAAAGAGAATTCTCCTGCCGGTCAGCCTTCAGACTTAAAACTGCAACATCAGCTCTTCCTAGGTCTCCAGCTTGATGGTCCACTGCACAGATTTTGGAATTGCTAGCTTCCATACTCTCATGAGTCAATTCTTTACAATAAATCTCTTTCTCTATGTATATGCACCCCATTGGTTCTGTTTCTCCGGAGAACTCTGACAAGTATGGCCCCTTTGGGTTTAGTTAGAATCACAAGGGCAGCAGCACACAATGCTTCAAGTCAGATGGCAGTACTGGGGCTCCAGGGTGTAGGTGGCTGAGGGCAAGGGGGAGGCAGGAGGTAGCCCCTCAGGGGTGCCCGCAAGAAACTGGAGAACTAACAGGGTAGGGGAAGGATCCTGGTGTTGTCAATGGATCTGGCCAGCAAGAAGCTCTCTAGGGGTATCTGGTTCCAGCTGGGGGGCTGAAGCTGCTATTCACTTCCTGTGGTCAGAACTGGCACAGGAAGTAGGCAGTACTAAAGCCACAGGTGAAAGACACCTGTGACCTGAGCCAGGAAGGTAAGGAAAGCCAGCAACTGGCCGTTGGTAGGGGTGGATGGGGCAATTTTTTTGTTGTTTAACATCTTGGAGGAGAGAAGTTTTTGAAACTTAGTGCATCAAGAAAACACCTCAAAGGCAAGGGGCTAACCCTTGAGATGACTTTGACCTCCTCTGTACCTGGCACAGGAAGTAATGAAGACCTCCTCCTCCAACCCTAACCCAAGCCCCAGCATTCCACAGAGCTGGTTTTGGGAGAACATTGCATCAATTCCAAAGTGATCAGTCACTCTCGGAATTACTTCTAATCCACAGAAATGTCCACCACAGTGAAAGTCTCCGTTGATTCCATTCAGTCTTTCTTATCTGAACCTGCCACCCACCCCCAGATACTTCAGAAGTATTAATGAAAATAATTGTTCTAATTTTGATGTGATATAAATTCTATGTCTGGGAACAAAGATACAAATATTATCATGTTGTAAATATTAATACTTTAAAAGACCATCTGGAGGATGCACTCTTGAATGCTCCGAAAATCACAACTGCTGATAACTGCATCGTGCATAATTACCACATTTTATGAATAATCTCTTATTTACCCATCACATCTTGGGGGTGGGTTTAATTGCTGTTTCCTGGTGACAGATAAGAAAAGCCATCTCTAGAGGTACTGACTGATTTGCCCAAGGTTGCACAACCAGAAAGGTCATGGCTGGGTGTAAGTCCCAGTTCTCTGACTCTAGAGTTTAAGATCTTCTCCTTTCCACCACACTACGCTCCCTCCATCCTTCAAGACTCTCTTCCAAAGAAACAGAGGCCAGGCTACTGTGCCCACTGCAAGTCTACTCCCCAGAACATGGCTCTTTGCTCTGGACTAAGCCAACACCAACTCAGCTTCTGTACAACTGAACAACCTTATTTTGGGGGTTCCTTCAAGAAGGAACTTTACTAGTAAAGCCCTATGGCTTGGTTAAGACCTAAATATTAATATGTTGTGTAAGCCATCAAAATTTCTGTGTAGACTCAAAAAGAAGCATACTCTATTTTATCTGTGGCACATTCATTCATAGATTACATTCTTCTGGTCTGGTGTGTCATTTCTTCTTAATTTCCACAGAAATCACAATGTCACAAACCACAAAAGCTGTGAAATTCTGAGCCTGCCATGGAAATATGACTCCCGAGGCATGTCAAAAAGAAATTGACCAAATCCGGCAGAACTTCTTCCAAGGGAAGCTTTGCATTTTTCAACCCATTGTTTTCACCTCTGTATCAACTTCAATGAGCATAATATTATGGGGTAGTGGCTATCTTTACTTGTAGTCATTAAGGAGACACCATTTATCTATCTGCATATTTTTGAAGTAAGACAAATTACTCCATTTGAGAGTTTCTTTTCAAGAGTCTCTTTCCATTAATATGTGACAAATCATAAAATTTGTCATTTTTGCCATGCTCATACCATAAAATCTATTGTCTTTTTCCATGGTTTCCATTTTTCCTTCTTACTTTATAAATAAGATGGACTTCTATTTTTAGAACTATCAATGGGGCTATATAAATAGCCCAACTCAAAATTTCATACCTTTGGATAAGGAAAAAGCATAAGACAGAGACAGAAAATTTACCTTCCCATTAAGGTTGCTTGGCTCAGGGTGAGTGAAAGAGATCATTGATTTACAAGACATACACTCAGATTCAACCCCAGAGGTACCAGGAAATTCTAGGAGCTACTGGCCAATGAAAATCAAATGGTTTGGAGCCCCGGCCTTTATTACAGCTGAAAGTAATTTGTCTCAATGCACTCTAAAGACTACAGCTACTCAGTCAGTTATGAAGGGTTACTTACATGAGCTTTTGCCTTATCAGGGGATATTATTGGACCACACATGGACCATATGCTGAAAAGCAACCCCGCTGCTTTCAAAGATTGAATGCCAAAAGGTATTGATTCTGAGATAAGAACCTAGGTCTCTTTGTAACCATTGTGAATGCTCAGAGTAAGTGGCCATTTCTGCCATAGAGTAATTTAAGAGAGTAGGTTACAAAAAGACCTGTTTCCATCTTGGGTGCCCTTTTGCTCTCATCTGCCCATTCTGAGGGAAGCCAGTTGCCCTATGGAAAGGGCCATGTGGCAAGAAACTGAGAGACCTCTTCAACAAATAACTGACAAGAAACAGGCCCTCAGTTCAACACCTGGAGAAGCTGGATCAGCCAACAACCCCAAGAACAAGCTTGGAGGCAAGCTCACCCTCAGTCAAGCCTTCAGATGAGACTACCGCCCAGCTGACACCTAGACTGCAGCATTCTGGGAGACTTAGAAACAGAGACACCAAGCTAAGCTGCATTCAAATTCGTGACCCATAGAAATTGTGAGATCATTAAATGTTTGTTGTTTTAGAGCACTAAGATGTGGAGTAACTTTTTATGCAGCAATAGATAACTAATACACATGATCCTTGTCTTGTCCTATACCAGACACAGGCTTCTCACTATCCCAGTCCTAACCTAGTTCCAGCTCTCAATATAGACTAGTAAACCTCAACAGGCAGCCCCAATACTGATATGTCCTTTGAAAAGACTGAAGATGGCCAAGGAAACTTCCATTACACAGCAGACTACCAATAATATCCTGTTCCTATTTCTTGTAGATTCAAGGTCCTGGTTCCAGTTTCGGGGCTCAGTCTATCCTCCAGGGCTGATGGAACCACATAGAGCAGGTGCCTGGACTCCTTAGGGTCCTCCTCTTTCCTATTTTGCTCGTATAAAGAGTTGGATTTTAAAGCCATCTTCTTTGATCTTGTTAGCATTTCTAAGGCAGATGGATGGATAATTATCTTGCAAGATTCTTCAACAGAGTTTCAGATTCAATTCCCAACAGCTTTTTAATGCTTTTTTGCAAAAGTGAATAAATAGTCAAGAAGCTTGTACACTTCTATGGTACTGTGGCAAATACAAAACCAAGTAAAGATAACATTATTTCTATTTAGGAGCTGATGCTCTTCAAAAAGATAAATAAATAAACCCAAGGTCATCCATAACCAGGAGAAAATACGGAACTACAAAGATAGCACCTCAGGAAAAGCATAAACCAGATGTAGGTGTTTACACTGCATGCAACTTTAGTGTTGGTGGGTTTCATACTGCAGACCAGACTGACTTCTATGAACATTACATCTTGTCCTCCTACGAGAACAATTCTCCAAGTGTATGAAAGTGTTTCTGCATCCATTAACGCCTTATTCTGAAAAGCCTATGACAGGGAAAAGCTGACATCTCATCTTATCCTGAACTCAGCCTCTTTGGTTAGAGATCAGAAAACAAGAGAACACTCCTCGTGAGAGCACAAGGAATAGAGCTTTTCTTACTCAGGTAAAAGCAGAATTACACAGAGCAGAATAAGATTTCAGTGTGGGTAATGAATGCCTTTTACCTAATGATCATAATTCTAAATGCTACATCAGGTTCCATGTCCCATGCAAGGCCCAGACATGGAGCCAATGAGAGCCATCAGCAAGAGTGAGAAGATAGCTACTCTAAAAATGGTATAAAATAGAATTTTCCTCCCTTTGCACTGCACTCCCCTGGGATAACTAAGGTAGCTTTTTCATCAACAAAGAACCTAGATGATTATGCGACCTTTATCAGACACAATGTGCTTGTGCTATATGAGAACACAAAGGTGACTGAGCAAGCTGGGTGACACTCAGCCCGGCTCCTTCTGGAACTCAAGTCCAGTAGGCAGAGCAAAGGTGAGACACCACTGTGAAGACACATGTCCATTTCTAAGACAGGCACAGGTCAGCTGCTCATCTGAAACAATGTTTTGCAGGATCTGAGAATGGGAAGAGGCAGTGACAAAACAGAATCCAAGCCACAGAACATTCCCAAGTTCCATCCTCAGGAAAATGAAGGGAAACAAGCCAACTTGAAGCATCAGTCCTCTGAGAGCCTGTCTCTGCAATACCCCATTGGATTTCTGCCAAACTCAGCAGGGCTGACCAAGATGGTCTTAGGTGTTCCTCTAAAGGGTGGCCTTTCTCCCCCAGCTAGTGTTTGCTGCTCCTCTCGGGCCATTTATTACCTCTTGGTCTCTGCTTGCCCATCTCAAACACATTGCCCCCAACACACACACACATACACACACACACACACACACACACACACACAAGCCCCAAAGCCGGCTACAGATCCTTGACTCTTTCAATCCGAACCCCATCAAAATTAAATGTGCCCTTAGTATAGCTAACCACACAAAAGCATCAGTGTATCATCCTTTACTCCTCATTTATGCAAGGCACTGTGAAGCTAATGAATCACTACCTCCAAGTCCAAACCAACCAATCATTTCACGATTTTTATTCCATTAATCTCTAAATAATTCTCTGAGGCAGGAAGAGGCAGTGACTTAGGCAGTCAGTAAACCTAACTCCCCTCACTTTTTTTTACATTTATGTACCCCTTTGTACACTGAATCAAAGGCAGCTGTGTTCCTTGCCATGTGAACTTAAGCAAGGTACTTAGCCTTTCTGGGATCAGTATCTTCATCTGTAAAATGTGGATAATAATGCACCTCTCTCATATAGCTCTTATGAGGATTAAATGAGATAATGCACATGAAATTCTGGGCACTTCCTGGCTCATGTGCTCAATAAGTGACTCACCATTGACAGCTTCACAAGTCTGTCTTTGACCTTGATAGAACATGAATATAAACATCAAAGGAACTAAAAACATAACCTTTCTGAATGCTAAAATGTCAATCTTTGTAGTTTCTGAGCAGTCCAATATCAAGGGAACACCAGTCATCATGTTGAAGGTATCTTGGATAAATGATGAATGATTATGATCACAGATTCGTAAGTTAAATATCATACTCTTGAGAATAAATTGATACATTGGATTCAATAAATGTTTACAACTTTTCCGAGAAGCACTGAAAATGAAGAGATAGCCTTTAATTGCAAAACCATTTAGGTCCTAGACCCTAAGCACTTAATCCAGCCATTGGCCTTATTGGATCATGGCTCGTGGTTTCCCGGACAAAATCAGATTCCTCTCATTGTCCTCCACCAAAAATGAAGAATTCTTTCACCTATTAAAGGGGAAGTTCTTGTCCAAAACTTATTTTTACTTTATGGATGTTTTGACATTGCTATTTTTTTTTTAACCACTCTACACAGTACAGTCCATTAAACAAGATAATAAAGACAGGAGTCCATGTTGCTACCGGAAGGGAAGTGTAAAGGCACAAAAGCTCTTCACGTAAGATCATCAGTGGGAAGGGGGCAGTGTCCTGGTATTCTTCGCTTTGTCTTGGATGTGCTCAGCTACATCCAGCAGGGAGGGCAGCACCTCGGTGTGGTCTGTAGTCACACTGGTATTTCTGGGTTAAGGTTGTCCAAGCTAGTTGGTCCAACCTCCCCCTAGCCTTCTGGTCCTGGGGGAATATGGATAAGAGGGAAGCCATGCCGTTTCCCACGAGGTTTTAGAACCCAAGAAATTACCTATTTGACCTCCCACTTAATTCAGGGAGAGTAGGTACCAGATTAAAGAGCAGGGTGGATGGAAGAACCTCCATAGTACAATGCACATGAGTGAATTCTTGCAAACACTCAAATGGGGAAGACTGGAGCAAAAAGAACCCTCAAAATGCCATCTGGGATTTAGTTTGATAAAGCCATTCACGCAAAGCCTTTAAAATCTTTACAAGGTGAGGAAAATAAAAGACACAGAAAGTCTGCTGCCCTCTAAAGAGGAGGTAGGGATGTGACAGGCAAGAAAGAATCACCCCCAATGGATTGATCTGGCCTGGAAGGTGCTTGCCCAACAGCCCAACAGTGACAGGAAGTGATGCCACAGGGTGTGGAGGAGCAGGCAGGGCCATGAAGAGATCGGCTACTCCTCCCCGTGAAGCCAGGTCCCTTAGATAGGGATTGCCACAGACAATAAGAAAATTGATCGGAAATAGAGAGAATAGAATACACAGAGACTAAGGTATAGTTCATAGTTTTATGTACAAAGTTCAGAATAATCAGCAGGGGTACTCAGGAGTTTGGACATATCTCTGTGAATGTCCAGCAATATGGTTAAATTCACATAAGTTTTTATAATCACAGATATCAATTACCAGTTGCCATAGTGACACATTTACATATCAGATAGTGTGGTTGCTATGGGAACAGGATTACACAGGTAGTGGGTTAGGGTCAAAAGTCCTCTCAAAGGGCTTCTAATAATTTCTAATCTATTTAGGTGAACAAACAGGTACAAAGTCTTTTAGGGACTAACTTCTAAGTTCTAAGAGGTAGTTATCAATTAACAGAGGTATAACCAAAAGGTATAGTGGCTCTATACTTCTTTGATCTAGTTATTATGGACTTTAAGCAGACAGTCAGGAGAGAGCAGGAAGCCCATTTTCTACAAAACAGGTTGTTTATAACCACAGGGGCACGTCTCTGGGCAAAGGGCATTCATTGTCTCCGGCTCCCATCCTGTGAGCCATATATATTTACCTGTTTTTGCCTTTCAAGAAACAGGGAAGCCTCACAGAGAGATAGCCAGGAAGCCTTCCTGGAAAATATCCCTACTGGAGCTTTGAGATAACCTCCCAAGATGATATAGCCCCTGATAAGCGAAATAATGAGTTCACATATTCCTTCAGGGCAAAACCCTGCAAACTCCTATTTGTCTTTAATATAGCAATATTGGGCAATACAATAAAATGATGATCCTATGAGCCAAATCTCATTAATTCCTCAATCATATTTTCCCAATATCAGGGAAGATAAGCTGAAAACTCCGACAAAGGGTGTGACAGGGCGGGAATGTGGAGCAGCCCCCTGTCCCCCGTGCTCTGTGAGTGCCGTGCTGGATGCCCTCTGCCCAGCCTCAGGGACAGCAGGCACCGGGGTGGAAGGACTTGAGGGCGGGGGTACAGAACCAGCAAATCCACTGTTAGAACTGAGCTCTGGAAGGCGTCTTCTGTCTTCCAACTGCACTTCCAGGCTCGTGAACCCCAGAGAAACAAGCATGTAGTTACTACTCACTCTGGGACCATGCAGCCAGACGTGGCCCTGTACAGGGAGGAGCTGAGCATGGCATGCGGGGGCTTCCATTTGACCTCCCTGTATCTGCAACACCACTTCCCGGAGTTGATCCTGATTTCACTCTGCTAAGGCTGTGAGTCTCAGAGACCAGCGTCTGAGTCCCCTGAGGATATTTTTCCAATCTACAGACGTCCACTTCCCACCCCAGACGCACAGGATCGGAAACCCCCCTGGGGGTTGGGTTTAGCCGTCTGGGGTTACCAAGCCCTGCAAGTGATTCTGATGTTCATTACAGTTGTAGAACCATCGCTGCCAGAGAGCAACAGTTTACACCTGAGGCACTTTCAAAAGGACACTACCTGGGTCTCACCCTAGAGAGGAAGGCCTGCCTAATGTGAGTTTTTAAAACTGTAGATATTTTTAACATGAGGCCCAGGTTGAAAAACCTCTGCCTTAAAAAGTCTATATAAATGGACTCCTCATTTATGAACCCCCTGAAACTTTGGCAAAATTGGGTATATGTGTCTATGTTTATTTTTCTAGGAAAAGATCCATAACCTTCATCAAATTCTTAAATGGATGTTATCCCATAAGTGGTTAATAATATAAGGATTTAAGAGACAGTACAGGCCAGGCACAGTGGCTCACGCCAGTAATCCTAGCACTCTGGGAAGCCGAGGAGGGCAGATTGCTCGAGGTCAGGAGTTCGAAACCAGCCTGAGCAAGAGTAAGACCCCATCTCTACCATAAATAGAAAGAAATTAATTGGCCAACTAATATATATTGGAAAGATTAGCCGGGCATGGTGGTGCATGCCTGTAGTCCCAGCTACTCGGGAGGCTAAGGCAGAGGATTGCTTGACCCCAGGAGTTTGAGGTTGCTGTGAGCTAGGCTGAAACCACGGCACTCACTCTAGCCTAGGCAACAAAGCGAGAGACTGTCTCAAAAAAAAGAGAGAGAGAGAGAGAGTACATTTCCTCTTATTTACCTAGGAACTAGGAGACTTCATGGAGAAAGTGGTTCAAATATTGATGAGGGTCTGAGATGCTAACGAAACATGAATTAAGTTTTTCCAATCAATAACAATATGGTTCCAGGTATTCCATACTGGTTCTATCATTGTCACCATTAGAATTTATTCAACAACCTAGAGACCAGGCTACTGCATTGGGGATCTATTTTTCTCATTTGACCTGCATGCAACCCTGTAAGCTATGCCAGGGCAGTTAATATCCTATTTGTAGACAAGAAGTAAAGTGACTTGCTCAAGGTCACACAAGTCTTAGTAAAACAAGAACTTAAATGAAGATCTTCATCAGTGTTTGGTTGACTATGAAAGACTGAATACAAAATGGACAATGACCAGACCACATATAAAGACAGAACTCTGACCTCCAACTGCATCAGCCTGCCCAAGAAACCAACCCCTCAACTACAATAAACAGCCCAGGAAGCCAGCCTTCTCTAAGTCAGACTTGCAAGAAGTCAGACTGCTATCTCTAGTAATAATCCAGGAAGCTAAACAATAACTTCTGTAACAAAAGGCCCAAAATGTCCAGGACTTGATTAATAACTGAGAGTTTCCCTAATTTCTGTGCTTACTTCCAACTTAGGACCAACCAGAGAAAGCCAGCTATGCCCCATACCCAATCACGAGGGCTGCCCTGTCCTAGTGAGCTGTCCCCAGAGTCAAAACAGCCTCCAATCAGGGCTCAAGCCATCTCTTTTGTCTACTATGAAGCTCTCCCACTTCCCTACCTGCCTTTGAGTCTCTGCCAAAGCAAGTGATGGTGGCTGACTCCCTTGCTATATATAGCAAACTCTGAATAAATAATTTGCTTTTCTCATCTGGTTGGTCTTCATTTATTTTTACAACTATTCTTATAGGCTTGTCCATCATGGTTTCAAAAGCAGTGAATCCCACTAACAGCTAAACACTGTATATACCTTCATGCTGATACACTGATAGGATGATTCCTTTTCAAGTTAGCCCACAGCAGCATTTTTCCCAGAGAAATTTCTACTGACTGTACTAGGTAGGGGGGAGGGGTCAATGCAATAGACAGATCTGTGGAATAGATCCTCATCTCAACATAGCTTCCAGACTCAAGATCTACATCAAATTTGGGGTGACTATCTTAGGTGACACCTGACACCTCCCTCCCCAGACCCAGGTCTTATCCAATTCTGATCTTCACCCTCGGACCTGGCTCTAGAGTTCTGTACTGGTGATTTATTAACTATGCATAGAGCTTTTTTCTTCTTTCCTTTTCAAAGCATTCTTTACTGTCATGTCTTCTTATTGAGTGAGGTAGGTGGGGAAACTGATCAGGAGAGAGGTTGCGTGGCTTGCTTAAGCTCATGTGAACATGGCCTCAGCCTTCCAACATGGCTCTCTGTTATCCCAACACTGCTATCGCCACATTGCCAGCCCATATCCTACTATGGGGCCCTCCTGACCCAAGGAGAGGCATTCTCTGCCCTCACAGCCTGCTGACCCCTGGCCCCCGGGATCCTAGAATAAGTTTCCTTCACAGCCTCTTAATGACACAGTGGGGTTAGAGAAGAACATTGCTGAGTCATTCCAGCCAAAGGAAAACATTATTTATAGCGATCTACACGGACCAACTTTGGTGTTAACTGAAATGACTTCCTTCTTTCAGAGGATAAGTACGAGGCTAATTGTCACCAGTGCCCTTTAAAACAGTTCATTAAGTATATAGAGACTGCTAATCGCCTCCCCCAAGTTTTCCCATCTCTCTGCCCAGATAGGATCAGGTTCTTCCTCTCCTCAATGGGTTGAATTCATACAACCTCAGAGGGATCGTCTTCCAACATAGCTTACATCAATATTGTGCATTTTTGGCAAACGTTGACCATGGTGGGGGGGGAGGAAAATGTTGCAGTAATTCCATCAGCACGTGGTCTCTGTAGGTTTACTCTTTATCATTTTACCCTCCCCTCTTGTTTCTGCCATTCAGCCTTCTGTGCTGCTTCCATTCACCTGTGCATAACCGTCCAGTGCACTCAATGAGTCTTTTAACTTTCCCATACACCAATTTTCCATTTCCTCGAGGAAGGTGGGACTCATTTCTTGTTCTTGAGCTTCATGCTAAAGTGTCTAGTTGAGGTTTATGCATCATAGCACAGTTAACAGTGAGCAACAATTCATGTTCCTTGACATTTGCTATGTTACTCGGGTGATTTCTAATTATGTATTGTCTTGCATTTTACCTTCTTACCTTTTTATTATATCTAGAAAGACCAGACGCCAAGACACTACCAAAGCTTTCATTTATGTTATAGCTCTGTTAGCACTCACCAAGTCAGTGCCCAAAGAATTTTGCTGAAGCGATGTCTTCCTTACATAGCACACCCAGTTCCCAGTGTACCGAAAATAAACCTGCATTTTTTTCAAAGGTTCAAATAAAATCTCTTATCACACATGTCAATTTTCTTACTTGGCTTGTTGTTAGATAGAAGAGTAAATAGTAATTTTAAATTTTCTCTCACATATGAACTTTTACTAATAAGTATCATCAAAAGTTTTTATCTTTGAAATTTGGTATACATATAAGACTGCCCTTCTAAAAAAAGTAAATGATCGTTGAAGTGAGATTGTACCTTGGCAATGGGATAGATTAATGTTTGAGGACTTTAAAATGTCAAGATAAAGTGTTAAATGGGGGTAACATGAAATATACAGAACACTACATATAGAATAATATTATTTCTTCTGTAGTACACACACGAACCCACATAGGTATGCTTGTAGATGCATGGAAAATGACTTTGAATTTTCATCTTTTTTCTGAAATTTTACTATGACCCTCAACTACATTTTACAGAAAAAAATACTAACTAAAAAATTACTGATCTCTCAACATAATTTTCAAGACTACAGTTTTATAAATGTTATATGTGTGTCCAGTGTTAGGTGTCTCCAGATTGGCATGACTGCTTTTGCCCATGTCCTGTGGCCCCTGCTCCACTGAACATTGGTCTAGACCAGGGTTGACAAACTTTTTCTGTAAAGGGATGGATCATAAATATTTTACAGGGACTAGTCTCTGTTGCAACCATACAAATCCGCTGTTGCAGTTCAAAAGCTGCATAAACAAGATGGAAATGATGAGTATAGTTAGGTTCCAATAAACTTACTTTACAAAAAAGCAGGCAGCAGGCCAGATTTGGCACACGGACCATAATTTGCCAAGGCAAGATCTAAGAAGGTATTGTAGCTATTAACCATACGTGGCTATTTAATTTTAAATTCAGTAAAACTAAATTAAATTTAAACTTCACTTCCCCAGTTGCACTAGGTACATCTCAAGCTCTCCATGATGCAGTGGCCACATGCAGCCAGTGGCTACCATATTGGACAGCACAAATAAGGAACATTTCCATCATCACAGAACAGATAAACTCATCTCTCAAGATCATCAAACTACATTAAAATTCTTTGGATAAAACTGGGGGAGAAAATATTTTATTCCCTAAACTACTAAATCTTAGTCATTTTTGACACTTACTCAATATGAATGATTTATAATAACATCAAGTAGTGTGAAA
This sequence comes from Microcebus murinus, assembly GCF_040939455.1. Classification (NCBI taxonomy): domain Eukaryota; kingdom Metazoa; phylum Chordata; class Mammalia; order Primates; family Cheirogaleidae; genus Microcebus; species Microcebus murinus. The sequence goes on from NC_134116.1 coordinate 16,398,065, forward strand.
GCTTCATATTTTGCTCAAAATTGCCTGGGTGTGATTTTAAACAACATTTTAATTTTCACCAGAGAAGAGGTGTTAAGAAGCATGTGGAAATTTTATTTAGAAGACTCAAGAATGGAAAACCAAAACTATCTATACAATAAAGATTACGGGGTTGGCCTCCATTTATCTTTTTAAAAAATACTTTATGAAACTGAAGTCCAAGATACAATACTTTTAAATATACCCAAAAATGATGAAGGAGGGAGAAAACAGATAAAACAGAAAGATATTGAACATACCATGTCTAGGAAATGTATCAATTAAAACTACCATCTGCTTTCGGAAGCATTTGAAAGGGACCTTGTGTAATTATTACTTCCTGTGATACAGCCACACTTGTAACCCAAGAGCTTGTTCTATAATACTTTCCTTGGAGCTTAGGAGTCAAAGGTGAACACAATATGGGACTGAGACATCTCCTTTTTTTTACAAAAGGGGGCTATGAGAGTTGCCAGATGATGACAGGGAAGTTTACAAAACGAAACAGGACATGAAGAATGAAAAGAAAGACTTTAAGGGAAAACAGCACCAAAGCATTTCCCACTTGTTCATTGGATTTGCATGAGCTTGCATTTTTCGTGTGCATTTCTTGGTGGTTAAGGCAGACACGCTATTCGTTGCTCACCTGCAACTCCCTTCAGCACAGAAGGAGAACGCACATTTCAAGAAACACAGCAGAGGCCCGAGAGAAGCAGCTCAGATTCACCTACTCACCTAGTGGCCAAAGGTTTGTCTCCTCTGCAGCCTGTTAGAAAGTGGGTACAGAAGCTGCCGGTCACAGCAGCAGCAATAAACATTTGTCATCAAAAACTTATGACCATCAGCTACAGCAGGGAGTTGGCTTATTGAGTTTGAAGCGCATACTGTGACAAGAGACCAGACAGAAATGTGTTCAGTTAAACTTGGCGCAGAAGGGGGCCGACAGCCACATTCCAAACTGCATAATTTTATAATTAAAGATCAGGGGTGGCCAAAATAAATAGAATGACATTAATCAAGTCTTTAAAATGCCCGTGTACGAATCGGTCTCTCTCATTTCAAAGAAACTTCGACAACTTTCAAAAGCCATCATCTTGTGCAAGTGACACACTGTGTTATAACTGTGTAATTAGCTCAGGTATCAAAAGGCAGACGTGGCTCCAACAGGAACCCGGACGTTACATCTGGCAGCAGCTGCCCAAGTGTGACAGTGATGGTTTTCTCTATGCAGCAGTCATCATTCCCCACCCCTCAGCAGGCCCCTTTCATCCTCTGACTCAGTTTCCCCTTATAAAAATATTCAAAATGTGAGCCTCCTCACAGGAACTTTATGAGATGTATTGTGGTTTCTGGAGACATACTTTGAAGATGACAGCAGTAGATTTCATACAAACAAATAAAAGTGAATTGTGCTTTTTAAAGCAGTGCTTCTCAAACTTTAATGGGATACGAATTGCCTGGAGATGCTGTGAAAGCTCTTATTCAGGAGGCCTGCGTGAGGCCTGAGAGTCTATTTCTGACTAGCTCCCAAATGGGGATGATGAAGCTGGTCCACGGACCACACTTTGAGTAGCAAAGCTAATAGCACATTAACTCTCCATAAGCAAAGAATGGTCTTCAAGCTTGGAGTTGATGGAGTGTATTATTCTTTAAATGCAGAATTATAAAATGTTAGCCTGACATAGAACTTAATCATCAAGAATTAACTCTCCAATTTTTGAGAATGCTTTTAAGAGACTCACACCCATTCACACCATAGAGTAGTGGCAGTATCTGGGTCTGGCCTCCTTTTGACAGCCACAATAACACGTATCTCAAGCCCTACACAGTATGAAAAGCACGTTCACTGTGAAGGAAAAGGAGAGAAAGAAGGAGGAAGAGAAAAGAGAGAGGGATGGTTTATTTCTCACAAATCTGCATTACTAAGTGGGACAAAAAGCATGGTACATTCAAAAGAGCTATAGGGCTAATGAGGTTCTAATAAAATTAATTAATCCACAAGGACTTTATCACTCCTATCCACATTTTTCCTTGTAATCAACACTATCATATTCTGAAAACCCAAGTGAGGTGGTACGGCTCCCATCTTTACTGTCTAGCAAAAGCCTTATTTCTTGCCACCAAAGAGGAAAGAAACAGACTTTATATAGCACCTGACACATTGCTAGTTTCTTTACGTGTGGTATTACATTCCATTCTCACAACAAATCTGTAAAATGGATAGAATGACTCCTGTTTTCTAGATGAGAAAGCTGAACTTGAAAATGGCAAAGTACCAAGTTCACGATAATACAGCCAGTAAGTGGCTTAGTGGAGATTCAGAGTCCTGGCTGCCTACTGCAACTCTGAACTATTTCTTTGTTTTCGAGCCTGAAATCATCTCTGGCCCACAGCTTAAGTTAGCTTGTAATGAATCTCCAAATTTGTATATGTTCCACTCTTGAAAGCAAGGGTTATTTCTAAAAGAAACTTCTTCTCCCACATTTTATCAGCTTGTGGATCTAGGATTTTTAAAACATAAGGAGTAGCCCAACTCCACCCTTTAAACACTCCAGCCCAGAAATTCTCTATTGAATATGTTTAGACAACATATACACAATATGTGATTATTTTTATTGTCCCCACACATCCCCTTGTTTTATAAATCCTTGTGATCTTCTAGATAAATATATATATTTACATATATATATTTATATATATAAGTACGATTTATATATAAGTACGAACACTGAGTACGATTTTTCACTCAGTGTTCAAGAAAACCTGTTAGAGGTATTCAAATACTCTGGGTCCTCATTTTTCATTTACTTGAACTGTCAGTTTGTGGGCAAGAATCTTAAAGTCTCTCACTCTGAATGTAGATTTTTAGTTTATTCTTTTGCTTTGTTTATATGTCAAACCTATAATGAAAATTATAAGTAGCTTTATGATTCTTCTATTTTCTTGGTCTGTGTTTTATTAATACGATGCATCTTTTCTTTTTCCTTCTTAATGCGTTTACCCCTAAGTTATATTTAGCATTATGACTCCTGTTTTCTTTTTCTTAACATTTGGCTGGTATATAATTTTCTTTCTCTTTGTTTTCAACTTTTCTGCATCATTTGGTTTTATATTTGCTTCTTGTAAACAGCTCATAACTGGATTTTTAACTCGATCTCAGAGTCATGCCATTCATCTGTGGGTATTTGCAGAACAGCAAGGAGGCGGGTGTGGCTGGAACCAGTGAGCAGAGGGAGAGTCTTGGGAGATGAGATCGGGGAGGTGACTCATGTCACTAGCATCCCGTGGACCGGAGTGAGGAGTTTAGTTTTTGTACCATCTTGGGAACCAATGGAGGGTTTTGATCAGAGGAGAGAAACAACCTGACCGGAGGAAGGACTGGTTCCAGCAGGGTAAGGTGGGGTAGAGTCAGGGTCAGGACGTGTTCAAGTTGGAGACACCAGCTATACATCCCAGTGAGCCTAAGAGTATGCAGTGATAAGAGAAGGGGCTGCAATGGCTGGGAAGCAGAGCCCTCAGCATAGGGCTAGTGTTTAAAGTCAGGAACTTGGAGGGATTCACCTCAGCAGGCAGTGTAGACAGCAAAGAGAAGAGTTCCAAGAATTGAGCCTTGGGACAGAGAACACAAAGAGGTCGGGGAGAGGAAGAGAAAACAGGAAAAATCTTAAAAAGAATGCAAGAGAAAACAGCAAGGATGGCAGCAGGAAAAACCAGGTGAGGATGTGTCCTCCATGCCAGGGGAAAACAGGGTTTCCAGGAGAGAATGTCAAATTCTACTGATAGATCAAGTATGGATGAGGCCAGAGATTGACCACTGGATTTTGTTAAGAACAGTTTCCATGGAGGAAAACACCTGTTTGGAGTGTTTTCTAGAGGGGATGGGAGGAGAGGAATCGGAGGCAATTATAGACGATACTTTGGGAGAGTTTTACTGCAAAGAGGAGCAAAGAAGAGATGCCCCTCGTAGCTTTGGTGAGGCCAGGTGAAATATTTTTTTAAGATGGGAAAAATAATAAGATGTTTGTATGTTGGTGGCACAGATTCATTTAAGAGGAAAAGTTGACTTCTGCAGAAGGGACAGGAAAGAATCGATGGAAAGAAGGTAGACTCTATGGGCACATCCTTTCCCCCCTTAGAATGTATTTATTGAAGAAACCAGATCATTCATTCTGTAGTTTCTGGAAGTTTGGATATTGCTCACTGCATTTCCATGGTATATTTAGAATGTTCTCAGTGGTTTCTAAATATAAATTTTTAATAACAGATTTCTTTCTTTACACAAAGCATAGCAGATGAAGCCCAGGAAGGGACACTTGGTGTGGAGTGGCACCCACTAGGCCATCCCAAACAGGAGCCTGAGGCTGCACCACGGCTGCCGTGGGGCCTTGGGTCCGAACAAGTCGCGGTCGAGAATTAGTAGAGAAGCATAGATTTCTGTTAAAAGTGAGCTTTTGAATGCCTCCACTTGTTTATGGCATTGAGCTGGAATGAGACCAAAATTTTACTTCTTGAAATAAACAGAATGCATGTTTTCCACTTAAAACTATTGCCATAACTAGAGATTATTTTCCCTGGAGAGGAACCATAGGTAACCGCGCTGTTTTGGATTTATATATCTCCTTGCATTTCGAGTGTTCATAGACATAGACTTAAAGCCTAACTGAGGACCTCCTGATAAGAAATCTGAAGCTCTGAAGGGGAAAAGAGGCTGTTATCACACAGATAAGAGGGATCCTCTTCATAGAATGTTCTCTCCTTGGGTGTGGAGATAACTATACTGACCACAGACATCAATAGAGCTTGCACTTTTAAGTCATCTGGCCATAAGTGGCAATGCCCCTGTGCTCAGACTTTTAGTTTCCTTAATGACTAAGAGGATGTGTTCTCCAAAGGACTACGTAGAGCCAGACACACAAGCTGCGGTGACTCAGCAAAATCAACTGGCCCACAGGAAGGTCAGAAGGTGGCCTCTTCAGGGGGGGCTCGCTCACTCAGCTAATCAGCCTCGAAAGCCTTCTAAGTCTAATTAAAATTAGAAAGAGGGTGTTTTTCTTGCTTTCTGTCCATTCCATGCAGGATATAGAAACCATCTTACAGTGCGTCCCATTGTTCCTGATTAGAGAACATACTGGTTCTGTTGAAGCACAGCCTTGGGGTTTATTTGAAAGGTAATGAAACAAGGGGGAGTCAAGCACATCAAAAAGGAAAGACAATTTAACTGGAATTTCTATGTAGAAAGAAAGACCTTTATTTTTTATTAAGAACTGTGAGTTTCTTGTCTTCTTCTCCAGGCTTATAGTAATTGCAAATTTGCAATCAGGAGTTAAGTTATTTTCTCACTCTCAGATTAAAAAGCAGAAAAATTCATAAATATTTACCAGATTGTTGCATGTGACATATAATTTCTTCTCTCCCCATAAATTATGAACACATTTGACACATCACTAGAGGGGGAAAAAAGTGTAGGAAAGCAACAAACAGAAAAGGTCACCGAAATGGCTGCCCCACTTTGGTGGCCAGACTGATTCCTTCCCCCACAAAACTCCACTACAGAAAAAGAAAGATTCTCAAAACTCTATCAGACAGTAGCATAAATTAAATATCCACATTTCAAGACAGAGCTGATTGACCCAGGTGCTTTCCTAACTCAGGGTTCCCACACGTACAAAGGTTCCAACAGTCAACCATTAAATACCGCTCTCTAAGGTAAGCTATGGAACAAGTATAAAGCCTCATTTTCTAGTTTCTCCTCTGATACCCATCTCTTCCCATTGATTTTTCCTCTCCTCTCAGTTCTATCGCCAACATCTCAAATTCATTTTGATTACCTCAAATAATCAAAATAATCTCAAATAAGAAATAATAATAATTAAATAACAACTAAAATCCTAGGCCATAAAGGATACATTGCCTGGAGGCCACACCACAAGAGAGTAAGAGACCATAAATTAAAAACTGACAGTCCACTGTTCTAGCCTACAGACAGGTATTGTCTATCTCACACAATGTTTTAAAAAATTTAGTTGATTGTTAACATTTACAAGGTAGGAGATTTACTATAAATGTGCTTTTATGGCTTAACCTACAAATTAGGAAAATCTGGCAAAGCTGAGTTCACTGTTGTCTTGGGGTCTCAACACTGCTACAGCCCCTACCACTCTCTGTTGTCCTTACACTCCATCTGTTTCCTTCTGTAAGGCATTTGATATTGGAATCCGTTTCCAAATGCAATCCCCATCCAAAAGCACCCCCTTCATAACAGAAGGACCTCAAAGACATAAGTAGTAAAATCTCTTTTTTTTTGTTCTAGCTATTCATTGATTTATTCCAAGAGTGGCATGCCCTCTGCTAATCACTAAGACTATAAGAGTGATAAGATGTTTAAGAATACTATTTATTATACATCTCATAGAATGGTTACCATCCAAAAAACTGATATCACGTGCTGGAGGGGATGTGGAGCAACAGGAACTCTCATTCATTGCTGGAGGAAATTCAAAATAATATAGCAACTTTGGAAGACAGCTGGTCAGTTTCTTAAAAAGTTGAGCACAGACTTACCTAGTAGATACCTAGCACTGAATCTGGCCCACAGTTGATGTACAATAAATAGTTTTGGGAAGAAAGGAGGAAGGAAAGAGTGAAGGAAGGAAGTAAAGAAGAGGGAGGGAAGGAGATGGAGAGAGATGGGCAGTAAACAGGAGGAGAGGGAAGGAAGAAGGGATGGACATGCTTTATTATACAGCAACTATCATAGGATGAGGAAGATCAGCCTGTACAAGTTCAAATTCTCAGGAAAGATTACATCTGAAATGAGATTTGAAGAATAAATAGGAATTAGCTAAACAAAAAAGCAGATAAAGCAGTCTCGATCTTCTTAGGTGCTGACTAACCACATTTGCTCTTTTCCTAAACATTTAATTAGTCACAGACTCACTTGTGTTTAGATTTACGTGACCAAGTTTGGCTTCCAGAGAATGAGTGGCAAGTCACGACCCTAGTTTGCCCTGGAATGTCCCTTTTTCTTAGCACTGAAGTTCCCATTTCCAGAAAACCTCTCTCCAGGAAACAAAAAATTCAGTTTTCTGGCAATGAATGCAGGAATTTGCAGACAGGAGTACAAACTATATATGGTGGTCCCTCCAAAAAGAAAGGCTAAAAGCAACCCTGTTTTTAGTGTCAAATGCATATGGCAAAGTCTACCAGCCTTCCATAGCTGCTGTTTCTGCTTTTTCCCTAACCACTAATTTGACAACCTCATTTGTGGTTCACAGTATTGAGTACCATTTTAAGTGACACAACTCAAGTAATTTAAATACTTTGTGACTGTGAACCTTCCCAGTCCTACTTTGCCTGTGGATTGCTTATTGTGCCTTGTATTAAGACAGTGCCATTTTACTATTTAACAATGTGAATATTGTGATTATGACTGCAATTAATTCATCCTATTCTTGTGAACCATGTTTTCTGAGAGTTTAGATGATGAAAATGAGAATGATTACAATACCAACATCAGCATGACCTGGGCATTGCTGAAAAAGAAGGCTAGATGACTGGGTTATTTTAATGACAGTTGAAAGGACATATACACCTGGATTAGAGAGGTAATTAACCAAAAGAACACAATGCAGAATTTATGGAAAAGGATTTGGGACAGGACCTGGTGAAGAAGGGGACATGAAAGTATATTTGGAGACTGGGTCAGGGACCACAGCATTAGCGTGTGGAGCTGTTGCAATCAGATCTTACCAGGGATCATATTTTCTGCGGTAAATCAGGTGATGTGTGGAATCACAGTAACTCAACAACGTCCTCTTAGATCTTAGATACTTTGATTTAAAAAATAGAATTTCAAATTAACTTCTTGATTTCTTTGAAGATTTTAATGAAACCACAGGCAGTATAAAAACAGAAGAATTGTTGATATTGTATCCATATACAAACTAGCCTTTACTGGTCTGTCTGCATATTTAGGAGACAGTAAAAATGTAAACTTTGGCAAATTCCATTCAGTCTATAAGCTTCTTACCAAAGAAAATAAAAATCTCTTGTTGCTAGCCTGTACACCACACTGCTGAAAAGAAGGATAATTTGCTTACCTGTGATACAGAGCTTTTTCTAATAAAAAATTTTGGTCACTTTTTGATTTACTCAGAATGTGCAAAAACACTTCAGGGAGATATTTTGCTTTGTCCAAATGAAAGGAGATCACCTCCTAAAACATGTCGCACAAGATGGCTATCATTGTTGCCAGTCCTAAAAAAAACAATGTTAAAATGTTAGGCTTTCCATAAAATCATATTTTCAAACAGTAGAACAAGAGGAATGAGGAATGTCCTTGTCTAATTTGGAAATACATCAAGGATGAAAATAGAGAAAAAGATTACAGTAAGACAGATATGATGTGCTATTTCTCCAAAACTATTTGATGACTTGTGAAGAGGCTGTAGGGCCTAGGACATGGCAGAGCCTGTAAATCTAAGGAACCTGGATCCTTGAGATGCTGTGTGGAGCAGAGTCCTGCTGCCACCCTGCACTGGGCCCTGACATGAGCAACGTGTTAAGACTCTGAGACCCTGTGTTATTCCCTGCAGCAGTCAGCCTGTCCTGACACAGAAGGTGGCACAGTGCTGTCTCATTCAGGTCTGAGCAGAGGAAGCCACACCTGAACCCCTAGGATGTGAAAACCTCAGAACCGTCAGGGATAGTGCTTCAGAACAACCACAGCCCCAGGTGGCAGTATCCAGAGCCATGTCTGTGAAAGAGGCAGTAGAGACCCACAATTCAGGGCCCGCACCTCCTGCTATGTGGGGCAGGAGCACCCATTCAGCTCCAGGGTGCCTGCCCCTCTCAGCAGCCTGGGAGAAGCAGCATGTTCCCTTATACACAGTAGCTCGAGCTATGGGAGCCATCGACAGAACAGGAGCAGTTTCTCTGTATTCCTGTCATTATAGGAGTTATGGCTGGTCTCTACACCTTTCTTGAAAGTGAAGGCTTTGTGGATACACATCTGGCACCTGGAACTTCAGGGACCCAGGAAGATTTAATAATGAGGCAAATAAAACCAAGGCTGAGCTGGGCACATGGCTCACACCTGTAATTCTTGCACTCTAGGAGGCCAAGATGAGAGGATCACTTGAGCTTAGCAGTTCAAGAGGGAGCCTGAGCAAGAGGGAGACCCCATCTGTACAAATAATAATAATAATAATAGAAAAATTAGCCAGGTGTGATGATGTGTGCCTGTAGTCCCAGCTACTCAGGATGCTGAGGCAGGAGGATCCCTTGAGCCTGGGAGTTTGAGATTGCAGTGAGCTACGATGACACCACTGTACTCCTGCCTGGGCAACAGAGCAAGACTCTGTCTGAAATAAAAGCAAAGCAAAGTAAAACCAAGGCTGCTGCATGGTGTCTACATCAAGGGAAAGTTTGCACATGGGGAGAACAGGAAACAGTGAGTGAAGATATGGGCCCTCTGATTCCTCCTTTCCTCCCCACTTTCCACCAGGGCCCCTGACTTACCCAACTGACTGACTGAATGAAGAAATGAATGTCTTCCTGGTACAACTAAAAATGGGTTTTGATGGGGGCTAGGGAGGAATAGCATAAGGGTAGTGAACAAATATTGTGCAATACTAAAGGAACCAAGAGGGAAGGAAAATGAACTTAAAAGAATTTTTATGTTGAAGGTAAAGGAATAAGGACAAAGGTACATAAAGCCTGCCTGCCTCACAATTTGCCAGATGTTCCTATCTCTCTATTTTATTAAAATATGTTTTCACAAAAATTAAACAATGAATACATTCAGTTTTATTGCTCATTAACTCTTTTAAAAATGTAACCAATATCGAGCCATGAAAAGACAAGGAGAAACTTTAAATGCACATTACTAAGTGAAAGAAGCTAATCTGGAAAAGCTACACACTCTATGATTCCACCTATACGACACGCTTGAAAAGATAAAAATATGGAGACAGCAAAAAGATCAGTGGATGCCAGGGGTTGCAGGGAGGGAGGGATGAACAGGTGGAGCCCAGAGGATCTTAGGGCAGTGATATTGTATATGTATTGTGTGTGACACTGTAAAGGTGGATTACAGGTAAATATATGGCATTATACACCTGTCAAAACCCATAGAATGTGCAACACCAAGAGTGAACCCTGATGTAAACCATGGACTCTGGGTGATATTGATGTGTCAATGTAGGTTCATTGACTGAAACAAATGGACCACCCTAGTGAGGGATGTTTCCAGGAGGTACAGGAGAAATCTCTGTACCTTCCTCTCAATTTTTCTATGAACCAAAAACTGCTCTAAAACGTAAAGTCTCTTAAAAAAAAAAAAAAAGCATATTCACCTTTCCAAAATATAAACTATATTTTATAGCCTTTATACAAATATGTAACATATTCATATAACATCCACAGACATGTATACTTTCATTTATGCACAAGAAATTCATGCATATGTTGTATATGTATATGTAAAACATGTACAAAAATCTCCCTTCCAAAAGATCACCATCAGACTGGGTTGATTTTGCTTCTTTGTTTTTGTTTTCTTTTGTTTATATTTTTGCCCCCTAAAAAGACACCACTGCACACCGCAGGTCTCAAGCTCCCACGGAATCCGTGCTTTGACTGACATGCAACATTTTATTTTAAAGCATGCCCATTTTTTAGTATGTTGCCAATCACTTTACATCGTTCCTATGTGTCTCTATATCCTTATTGTATGCCACATTGCAATTAAATCTTCTTCAGCAGATACAGTTCAACAACATCCGGGGGCAGGAAGGGACGCACTGATTCGTAGGCAATAAAAATTCACAGTAAAGCCACAGATGTAGCAGAGTGAGAATTACCACACCAGCAGGAACTAGAGATAAAAGAGGATTACACAGGATGAAATGTAGTAATTGACTAGAAGTCACTGAAAAATACCAGATGGATGTCACTGCTCTATATAACTCTAATGCTCCTGTAGACTTTATTGAGCATCACTAGAGGTTCACTTTTAGTATTTTCTTGAGTGTAATTGAAGTTTATTGATATGCTATTATTGCCCAGTTTAGATGTGACCATAAAAAATACAGTTTGATGTACTTATATCTCCACAGAAATCTTAGGCTTTGCAGCTTAAAATAAAAGCTCATAGTAATAATTGCCATAATATTTATTCCTCTTCCTCCATTAGTCCTTTACATAGAATATGGACAGTAACTGCTCCAGATAGCATTGAAATTGCATTGAAATTGATATTTTTAGAAGTGATTGGTGCATAAAATATCAGACAGGCAATTTTGGATACTACCAAGGGAGACTTACAAAGGATTTTATGTCGAAGGTAAAAGAAAACAAATTTATATGCTGAAATGAGTTGCCATAGGTGGTGCAGTCCCTATTAGTTTTCATGGGTTTATTTCCCGTTTAGTTTTCAACATAAGACTGTGATAAAAATAACTTTCCGTCCAAGCTAGAATATTCATTCTGTAAACACAGAAATCTCAGATCTCAGCAAAAGACCTCAGAGCATAAGCATAGGCCATTCCCCTCGGCAGCAAACATTTTAAATTAAGCTGGAAATAATGGGTGTGAAAAGGATTGCTTCTCAGAACAGCAAAAAAGAAAAAAACAAAACTCTTCCTGGGAATTCCAAGCCCAGCTCTAATCTTATCACTGACAACATAGTCTAAATTGATAAGAAACTGCTGTGGCCCAAACCAAAGGGCCACACAGCCTGATTATATTTTCCCAAGCTGGAAACAAAATTCCGTTACTAAAGAAAGCAATTTAATTCTGAACTCTGGTGAGGTGCACGGAGTAAAGTGAAGCCAAGAAAGGAAGAATGTGTCGCCTGGCCCCTGAACACAAGACTTCTCCAGGGAATAGAGAGGTAGGGGAGGCAGGTCCAGGTGAGGGAGGTCCCTTTCATTTTCCCCACCACCCCCTCCAGCCCGTGCACGCATACTCCATCCCATGGACCCACCCCACAGAACCCACCCCAAACACACTTATTTCCATGCGCTGCCCAACTTCAGTGTTAAGAGCAATGTGCTAATATGGTTAAGGTAAGGCCCACTCTCTCACTTGTACTTCCAACCCCAGAGTAATATTTCTCAAAGGGTCTTCGTGCATGGACCATTTGTATGGGAGTCTGCTGGGGTAGTTGTTTAAAATGCAGATTCCTAGGCCACACATCAGGCCCATGGACTCAGACTCTCTGGTAATAGAGAACAAGTCATCCACATTTTTTACTAAGCAACCTGGGCTCATCACATTCACAGAAAAGTTTGAGAAGTGTCGACTTAGATTTTACAAAGGCTTCTGACAGAAGGAAACCAAATAAAGGGAAGAGTTGATACAATGTTCTAAGAAGGAAAAATCTAGACATATGGTGTCTAACTCTGGCTCTGGAACCCAGTGGGCTCTCAATATGCTGAATGCACACACGCAGGCTTGAAAAACTGCGAAAGAATAAGGAATTCAGGACAGGATGTTAGCAAGATGGCCAACTAGATGTTTCTAGCACTCTCCCCCCATCCCTAACAACAAAACCAAAACAATGAATAAAACAACTACATTTCAACCAAAATAGCTAAAGGAGAGCACTGGCGAACAGCAAAGAAGCAGCAGGAATCCTGCAGAGCACAGAAGCCCAGGATGGCCACATAGGGAAGGAAAGGAAACACTTCACCTTGTCCCCCCAGGAAGGATCAGCTTAGAATCAGGTGGGACTACTTCCTGCAAAAAGAGGGTAAGCAAGAGGACCCCAGCAGCCCTCATCACCACTACAAACACCTGTAGTATTCACTACTAGAGACTCCTGCAGTCCTCACGGGCTAGGAGCCCATCTGAGGGGGCTCCCTGGAGTGCCCACACTGAGCTACCCCTAGAGAAAGAAGGGAATGACACTGCCCCCCACTGCCACCGTGGTCTGTGCTGCTACTGCGCAGTGCCACCGTGGAACTAGGGACACTGCTGCAGTGCACCCTGCTGGGGGTGAGTAGTCTTTGCACTCCTCCATCCCTAAGGCTCAGCCACCACTGTGCCATGCCCACCTGGTAGCACCCCTTCCCTAGGCAGACCTGCTGCTACTCCCCACCCTCCAGGGTCAAACTACTAAAGAGCCACCACATCCTAGTCACCGGTGCACTCTCCCCCTAGGGCTGAGCTGAAGTGGTGCGCTGCCATTGGGAACCTGGAGCTTCAAACTACCAGAGAAGTCATGCTATGCATCCCATCATGGTGCCATAGGTGAGGCAGCATCCTACCCTCTGGGTGTTCCGAGACTCTGGCACAGCAGGGCCATTGCACAACCCAGCACAACAGCTGATGTGGCGCCCGCCCCCCAGGGATCCAGAGGCTCCGCTGACCCGTGTATCTGCACTCTTTGGGGCTGAGCAGATGCAGCGCCTCAAACCCCAGGGAATCAAAGCCTTGACTGAGCTGTGCTGCACATGCCTCCATGCCGACAGACACAGAGCCCCATCTACCTGGAACCGAACCAGCACCCATCGTCTAAGATGCTGAGGCACCTTGCCTCTCTGGGGAGTGAAGTCATCACTGTGCTGCTGCCCGCCTCCTGGGACCCAAGCCTCAGTGGTGTCGTGCCATTCTTAGGTCCCTGCTGCTGCTGCACCTGGCCTCACAGAGCCTGGGCTGCTGCTGTGTTTCATGGTCCCAGGGGCCAGAGGTACCACTACATAGCAGTACTTCCTCTTCTGGAGCACGAGCTGTCACTGCATCTGTTGGTTCTGGGTCCCGACTCTCCTCAACAAATGGTTCTGGGAGAACTGGATTTCTACATGCAAAAGAATGAAATTGGACCTTATATGATATACAAAAATCAACTCAAAATGGATCAAAAAACCTAAATATAAGACCAGAACTATAAAACTCCTAAAACAGAACACAGGGGTAAAGCTCCTGGACATTGCCCTCGGCAATGATTTTTTTGGATATCATATGAACAGCTAGGGCCACAGAAGCAAAAATAAATAAGTGGAACTACATCAAACTGAAAAGCTTCTGCACAGCAAAGGAAACAGTCAACAAAATTAAATTACAAAATTTTCCTAATCTATAAATTGGGAAAAAAAATATTTGCAAACAATATATCTGATAAGGGATTAACATCCAAAATGTATACAGAACTCAACTCAATAGTGGAAAAACAATAACTCAATTTAAAAATGAGCAAAAGACCTGAATAGACATTTCTTCAAAGAAGACATAATAATGGCCAACAGGTATATGAAAAGGTCCTTAGCATCATTAATTATCAGAGATATGTGAATTAAAACCACTATGAGATGCCACTTCACACCTCTTAGGATAGCTATTACCAAAAAATCAAAAAGATAACAAATGTCAGCCAGGGTGTGGGGAAAAGGGAATTCTTGAACACTGTTGGTGGGAATGTAGATTGGTACAGCCATTATAGAAAATAGTATGGAGGTTTCTAAAGAAATTAAAAATAGAACTACCCACATGCCCAGCCATCCCTCTGCTGGGTGTATACAAAAAGAAAAATGAAATCACTACCTCATAAAGATATCTGCACTCCCACGTTCATTGCAGCATAATTCACAATAGCCAACATATGAAAATAACCTAAGTGTCTGCTGATAGATGAATCGATAAAGAAACTGTGATAACACGTATACAATGGACTATTACTTATTCCCAAAAAAAGAACAAGATCTTGCCATTTGCCACAAGATGGATGAGTCTAAAGGACATAATGCTAAGTGAAACAAACCAGACACAGAAAGAAAAATATTGCATGATCTCACTTATATGCAAAAAAAAAAAAAAAAAGACAAATATACAGAGATTGAAAACAAAACAGTGGCTAACAGGGGTGGGGGGAAGGAGGAGAGAAAACAGGCAGATGTATGTCCAGAATAAAATAGCAGATATGTAGGGCAAACAAGTCTAGAGATCTAACGTACAACATCAAGACTACAGGTAATAAAATTGTACTGTATGTGCTATTCATACTCAATTACCACAAAAACATAAAACAAGGGGTAACTATATGAAATGATGGATATGTTAATTTGCTTCACTATAGAAACCTTTTGACTATCTATATGTACCCCATGTCATCATGCTATATACCTTAAATATACACAATAAAATTTATTTTTTTTTTTTTTGAGACAGAGTCTCGCTTTGTTGTCCAGGCTAGAGTGAGTGCCATGGCGTCAGCCTAGCTCACAGCAACCTCAAACTCCTGGGCTTGAGTGATCCTTCTGCCTCAGCCTCCCGAGTAGCTGGGACTACAGGCATGCGCCACCATGCCCGGCTAATTTTTTATATATATATATATATATCAGTTGGCCAATTAATTTCTTTCTATTTATAGTAGAGACGGGGTCTCGCTCTTGCTCAGGCTGGTTTTGAACTCCTGACCTTGAGCAATCCGCCCGCCTCGGCCTCCCAAGAGCTAGGATTACAGGCGTGAGCCACAGCGCCCGGCCAATAAAATTTATTTTTAAAAATAAAGAAAGAATAATGGATTCATTTCTTTCATGTAAGCATCAGCATGTTTTCATAAATTATGTCAAACCTACTTGCACCTATTTCTTACTTATCCTAGGGAAAAGGAATTCATATTCGTAAGCAGTTCGCTATTCTAAGAGTGAAACAGGCACAGTCTGGCCCAGCAACTCTGAACAGCTGGCTGGACAGGGACAGCCAGCAACAGGGTGGGCAGAAGAGAGCAAGAGAAATGTGCTGAAGCCGGGCTTTGAGCAGCACAGCACAGCTGGGGCCGTTTGGAAACCGCAGAGAAAGACAGCCACTCCCAGGCGGGGGGCACATCTTCTTCCTTTCCTTTCTATCACTCCATGGCCTTGATTACGAATCAAGAATCATAATGCATATGTGGACAACTTTCCATTTTGCAACTCAAACACAGTTGAGAGAATTACACCAAGAACAACAACAAAAGCCATATGTCATTACTATTATTGTTTTGTGCCAGCGTACCTTTTCCCATCTGGCGTGTCTGTCTCTTCTCCTGTTTATCCTCCTCCTCCCATAGGTGCATTTTGACCATGTAATCCTGATTTCAGTTTGGGACTGTGCAGCAAACACAGAAGAAAACCAGATTTGTCTTTATTTTTGTTTTTCTCAAATACAAATAGAAGCACATGCATTCAACAAAAGTTCGAGCATTGACTTCGGGCCCGGTTCTATGTTAGGCTCTGCAGCCTAGGACTTATGTTAACTTCTGGGGGCTAGGACTCAGCATATCTTTTGGGGGGACACATTCCAAACTGGAACAGCTTATCATAAACATACTCAGAAGTTGAGGTTTAAAGGGAAACTGCCCCATCAGCAGGCCAGTCTCCTCAGGCCCAGAGTTTCCTGACTTTCCTGACCATGTGACTTCACGGCAGAAGTCACAAGTGTAAAGGTGAGGAGAAACTTGGCCTTTCCCAGGAAAGTTTGCTGAAAGATCAACTCACAATTAAGGCAGATTAATAAGAGAAAGGTTTATCTACCATGTGCATGGGGAGAATCCCAGAGTGATTACGCAATATCCCAATGAAGTTCAGATATTTTTATACCTGTCTTTTTGAAGGGGAGGGGAAATGAGGAGTATAGGCGATTCTGTTTAGGGACAATAAATAGTTGCTAGGGAGATGGGGAAAACAGATGGACTTATAAATTAACCTGAGAGACGGGTATTATGTTTCAAATGATTTGGGCCAGGTCTGGTTGCATTCTTGATCTTCTTTCCTGCAATATATGGAGATAACCCATTCTACTAAGTGAAGTATCTCAAGAATGGGAAAACAAGCACCCCATGTACTCACCAGCAAATTGGTATTAACGGATCAACCCCTAAGTGGACATATAGGAGTAACATTTATCGAGTATCAGGAGGGTGGGAGGGGGAAGTAGGGGATGGGTGTATACAACCACAATGAGTAAGATGTGCAACGTCTGGGGGATGGACATGCTTGAAGCTCTTACTCGAGGGGGGAGGGAGGCCATGGGCAATATATGTAACCTTAACACTTGTACCCCCATAATATGCTAAAATAAAAAATAAATATAAAAAAAAAAAGGAGAGGAAGGGAACTCCTTTTTTTTTTTTTTTGTTTATGCAGATAGAGGGCAAGCTTCTTCCAAGGGCCTGTTAATCTATAAAAGCCTTTAATTCAAAATATTCTTTATACCAAGGAGTCATATTTTGTGGTGAAATTACCTATGCTCCTTCACAAGCAAATAGGAAATTGTTCGGCCTCACCTGAGATTACAGCAAAGGACCCGAACTCCGCAGCATTGAGCTGTGCTCTCTGCTCATTCTTCCTTCGTGCAACTATCAATAAGCTGACCTAACATCACCCTGAGTTTGGAGTGACTTTCTGGGCAAAGGAAGTGACTCCTCTTCAAGAGTGACTGGGCCACTTGGCCACTTCTCCCGTGTGGCCAGGAGGGCAGTGGGCCCCACCCCCCTCACACAGCACCCGCACTGAACCAAAACACTAGCTGGAACTATTTCAAAACGGGCTTTGAGATATAGCCTGCACTAAAGCACCACAGTTGTTAAATGTGTTGTCTCATTCAACTATCAGAAATCTCTGTCCAGGGGCTGAGGAAGGAAGATGGTGCCAAAACTTATATTTTTAGAAATATACATATATATAGCTTTTAGAAACAAGGAAACCTAACTGATCCACTGAAATGTACAAAAGAGAAGTCTTTGCCTTACCAATAAGCTGCATTAAAAACCGAAATGTTCTTTAATCACACCTTCCGTCACTGAACTAATGCCAATTAATTGTATCAAATCCCCTTCCTATTCAAGAAAGCCACAGAATCCACTTAGGGTGCTTGGCGCGGAGGCTAATTATCTCCCGACGTCAGCAGCCACGGCGCCAGCCATTGGGTGGCAAGTCCACGGTTAATTAGAATCCAGGGACCGTCCTTAAACTGAGGCTGACTCCCCACGGCCCGGTTCAGCTGCGCTTGGTCTCTCTGACTCTGGTGGGTCAACCTCGGCACCCACAGGCACCACAGGACCCGCAGACTGGCTGGCTCTCGCCTGCCATAGTCACTAAACTCAAAATCTTGCAAAGTAGAAAGCTGATTCACAAACAGTCTGCTGGAAGATTGAGCTAACAGGCTCGCCCTTTAAGATGATATACAGCTTTAGAAACTTTAACCTCTTTTAAATTTCATTTCTAATTTATTTAGAGCTTAGTTCTATAAAGCATTTTGTTTGCTATATTGTAAAACTAGGGATAAAGAAGACGAATGAATGAATGAATATAATACAGTGTAAAAAAAAAAAAAAACTCAAAATCTTAGGGACCAAGATCCATGTCCCAAGTCCTGAGGGCAAGTCTCCTCAGGTTGTCATTCTTGAGAGCCATGAAAGGACATAGTCCACGGTCATAACCCAATTATTATTATAGTCCTCTACAATTCTTTTCAGGGTCAACTTGTTGCTTAAAGCATTTAAGCACTTATTTAGTCAGTGAGTATTATGGGATGCCTGCTATTTTTCAGGGATTGGTATTTGACAGTTTCTCTATCCGTCCTTTCCACAGTATTTCTTGGGCACTTCCTGGGTAGCAGGCCCTGTGATCTGCTCTGGGCATAGAGCGGGCAATCGAAGGCACAGCTATTGCACTGTGGAGCTTGCCACTTCTGGTGTCTCTAAGGACACGAGGAAACTGAGCTCCAAACACTCCCAGCTCCCCGCCCTACTACTAACTGCTCCTTGCCTGACTGCTGTGGTTCCAATTCTCCATTGCATGGAACTGAACTCTCTCAGATTCTCATCAGAGGAAGGTGGGATCTGCTCTCTCCTCATCTCCTCTCCTCCTCTCCTCCTTCCCCAGGACCGTGGAAACAGCCATGTAGGTAAGACAGACACTTGCAGACACCACTTGTTCCAAAGTGCACGAGGGGAAAGAGGCAGCACATCCACCTGGCCCCACGCACTCGCCCACACCTCCCAGTCCTGCAACACAGCCCTCATCAGTGACAAGCTCGACCTTTCCATTTTCCCACTGCTGGCTCTTTTTGTCTTATTTTCCAACCAGTTGAAAACTTAGATGGGGAAGAAGGTGCTGTATGACAGGCTCCCTCCGAAGATACCAACACAGTCTGAATAGAGGAGACTGGGCGGGGGTGGGGCGGAAGGACACCAACATCTAATCGTATAGTTGCAAATTATATCACTTGGCACATGCCCTCACTTCAAGGCCTTACAATCTATTATGGAAAATAAGACATGAATATGCATGATTTTAATACACAATAGGCGACCGCATTATAGAGACAGAAAGAGCTACAAGTCTGAGACAAAAAGGAAAGAAAGCCTCCCACAATAATGTCACTCGGGATTTATAGCGATGGAGGTGACAGAATAACCCCATGTTCCTTGATGAATCCTGGCACCATTGTGGCTCCTTATTTTATCTTGTTTCTTGGGTTAGACAGAAATTTATGTTTTGATTATTCCCTGATAATTTATGTCATAATAGCGATAAAAAAACTTCACAGTTGCAGCTTTTCCCTTCCTCAGCTTTTAATTTCACAGCTTAAGAAAAAAAAAAAAAAAAGGTTTGCATCTTTTGAGAATTTCAGGAAAATTTGGTACAAAAACCATAGATGATGGGCCTTAATCTCAACAATTTGGGAAACTGAAAAAGAAGGAGAAGGGAGGTTTTCATAATAGGACAAAGCTGAAACTAAAATTTAGAAGATTGCAGAGTCACAGGTAGATTGTCCCTGCTTTCAAAAAAATTTTTTTTTTTTTTTTGAGACAGAGTCTCGCTTTGTTGCCCAGGCTAGAGTGAGTGCCGTGGCGTCAGCCTAGCTCACAGCAACCTCAAACTCCTGGGCTCGAGTGATCCCTCTGCCTCAGCCTCCCGAGTAGCTGGGACTACAGGCTTGCGCCACCATGCCCCGCTAATTTATATATATATATAAATTAGCGGGGCATATATATATATATATATATATATATATATATCAGTTGGCCAATTAATTTCTTTCTATTTATAGTAGAGACGGGGTCTCGCTCTTGCTCAGGCTGGTTTTGAACTCCTGACCTCGGCCTCCCAGAGAGCTAGGATTACAGGCGTGAGCCACCGCGCCCGGCCCAAAATTTTTATTACAGCTATAATCAGACTGTGTCCTTATGTGGACCACAGCAGATGACGGGCATAATTTCAGAGTGCTCTCTGACCAAATCCTTCTTTCATGCGGGGAGGAATGGTGTGTTGGCATTGATCTACCTCTCCGAAACATCCTGGTCTCAGCCTGAGAGATCACCACCCGTTTGTGTCCCCCCCTCACTTGTCAGCTCTGGGTACCAGACTGTGGTCACCCTGATGCTCTCTTAAGTGACTCATCTGATGAGCACATAATGTATTGTAAACTAAAACAAAAGTTTGAGGCTCACCCCCGCCCCACAGGCTGACTGAATGGACCCCCTTGTGGCCAAAGGAATATCCTAAAATTAAATTGTCCGCCAGGAGGACAGAGGTCAGACATGCCTTCTGCCCCCCTCCCTTCTTGAAAACATCCTTTATAACCCATTAACAGGCCTAAGGGTATGCAAGACACACCTGCAGGGCCTCACTTTACACAACAAATCCATGTCCATGGCTTATCTGAGAACAGCTCCTTATGTTAAAACATTCCAAGCCTTCAGACAAAGCTTCATGTCTTTAACCAATTACAATCCAAAGAATCTTTAAACCCACCTATATTCTGTAAGGCCCCCTCTTTGAGATGTCCCACCTTTTTGGCCCAAACCAATGTATGCCTCCCATGTATTGATTTATGACTTTACCTGTAACCCCTGGCTCCCTGAAATGTATAAAACCAAACTGTAACCCAGCTACATCGAGTCCACTAGCTCAAGGCCTCTTGGCAGTGGCTGCGGGTCATGGTCCTCAAATTTGGCTCAGAATAAATCTCTTTAAAATTATTTTAAAGTGGCCGGGCGCTGTGGCTCACGCCTGTAATCCTAGCTCTTGGGAGGCCGAGGCGGGCTGATTGCTCAAGGTCAGGAGTTCAAAACCAGCCTGAGCAAGAGCGAGACCCCGTCTCTACTATAAATAGAAAGAAATTAATTGGCCAACTGATATATATATAAAAAATTAGCCGGGCATGGTGGCGCATGCCTGTAGTCCCAGCTACCCGGGAGGCTGAGGCAGAAGGATCACTTGAGCCCAGGAGTTTGAGGTTGCTGTGAGCTAGGCTGACGCCACGGCAGCCTGGGCAACAAAGCGAGACTCTGTCTCAAAAAAAAAAAAAAAAAATTATTTTAAAGAGTTTGGCTTTTGTTTTTTCAATTGACAGTAATTAGAGTTCCCTTAGCTTTAAAAAATATGACTTGCGAAGCGCTTACCACCGTGGTCCTGGTTTTCAGGATCTTTTTGCCTTGTTAGGAAAATTCCTAGATGAAGTCGGTGAATATGTCAAATTAAAAAGAGGTAAAGGCCTAGAGATAAGGCCAGCTGGTGTGTCATCAACTGTCCCCACCTGTCCATAGTCACATTTGTCAGCCTACCCTGCTCCACATGCAGATACACTCACAAATGTGTGTACACACACACACACACACACACACACATACACACACACACACACACACTCCCGCTGCCCCACACGGCAGCTGACTGGACCAGGGACAGGCAGCAGATGTAGGTGGGCCAAGGTCTCATCTCTGGAGGTTGGGATTGAGGAAGAGAAAGAATGACAAAGACAGACACACACACAGCAAGGCTGGATGAGCACTTAGGTGGTCTCGGTGGTCTCTGTTCATCGCCTGCCCTGAAGGCAGAACGGCAGGGAAAGCCAGTCTGCCAAGAGAAAAGAATGAAGCACAAACCACAGATTGAAGCAGAGACCAAGAAAGGGGTGGAACATGCCCTGGGTTTTTGCCAAATTCCCAGTCCCTGTAATGATCGTTTCTGAATCCCAGCCCCATCCCCGCCCTTGAGTTCCATGAAACCTATCTACCAGTGTCCCTAATAATAAACTCCTCTTTTTACCTATAACCAAAGGTGACTGATAAAACACAGAGCCATTAAAATGTCCCTGGGTGCCCCAGCTGTAGCAAAGTCATAATGCACAATAATGCCTTGCACATGTCTGATGTCACGCTCCCTGTCAATTCTCTTGGTCAGGTGAACAGTGCCTGTGTATTATTCATTTTAGAACCACAAAGACATTCTTCAGCCCGAACCCTAGAGCCTTTGAGCCTCTTCTAGAAAACAGAACCGGTTCACATTGGCTTGGATGTGCCCAGTCTCTGCTATTGCCATGAAGATAGATATCAGACCTTGCAACTCAGATAAAAAACAAAAGGCTCAGCATGTCCAGCTCAGATCATCAAAACACAGTGGCCATCGTTTATATCAGTCACAAGTGGCTCCATTTAACAGCTTTTTTGAAGGGAAAAAAAAAGGCAGGGAGACCATTCTCATTCCTGCATTGAAAAGTGTGAAAATGATCATTTGGATAATGCAGCTCTGTCTCCACCACTGATATGCCCACAATGTAGATGGAGATCAAAATAACTAGCGCCGACAAACAGTGCAAACACGTCTCAAGAAGAACACCCAGGGTTTCGTTTTCTGATTTATTGAAAAGGCTCACAGGTTGCAAACCTTGCTCCTTTCTCATTTCCAAAGCCTGGGTTTGTCATGCCTGTCCTGGGCCCGTGTGACCGAGCTGGGTCGCCACTGCCCTGCTTTAAAGTGTGCATAAAGCAGAGGTGCCCAGAGCTGGCCCGGAGCACCAGCCCCGGCTGCCACGGCCCTGGAATGCGGGCCACTGCGATGAAAGCCCAGGATCAGGCATCTCCAACGCTTTGATTTGCAAGAACAGCTTGACATCCATAGCAACATGGTTAACGTGAAAAACACAAGATAAAAACATTCCATTTAATTAAAAGCCCACAGTTCAATGGTAGTATAATTATTACAAGTGCATTTTATGGCTGTCTGCATTCATTTTGGGTACATAAATTAATATGCAAATTACCAGCCCCTCTCGTGTTCTTAAGAAGTTCCCCTATCAATCTTTTCTCCAACATGTCAATTGGATAAAGCATGGCTTTTTAAATGCAAAATAAAATTCACATTTATGGTCCTTCTGAAATCTCCCTGGGCTGGCAAGCTTTGTTTTAGATGAAGAGTGTTTAATTAACAGAGCTCACCTCTCTCTGAGGGCCTCAGGACAACACAGAGGAGGCCAAGACACTTCTAGGTCTTCAGAGTAGGAGGGATTAGAGACTATTTTCCATGCAAGGACCACCTATCAAGGTATTTGTGATTCTCCATTCAGCCCATCAAGGACTTTATTATGGGAAAATATTGTTCTGATTTATAAAAAAAAAAAAAAAAGCAAATTCCCAACCCATAGACAGATGAACTTAATATTATTCACCAGGGAAATTCTATAACGAATTACTTAACAGATGGTTTGTGGGTATTTAGAAAACACTTTGCACACAGCCACGGACTCGAAGAAAGGGTATGGGTAAGAACATGATATGCCGCCAGTCTGAGCTCATTCCTTCTTTGATAGAGTTTCTAACCTGGTCTAATAGGAGAACTCCATAAATATAACATATCTCACTGTCAATAAGGCTTTTGGGAAAATCTTTCACTACTCTCTGGCAGGTAGCTACACTACATGAACCCACCTTCGGAGCAGCCACACCCAGAGTGTATTTAAGAATCAGGGACTTGAATGCAGATCTTAGAAGTATCCCCAAAAGCCCCATACTTGGTACTATCCCATCAATATCTCTAGTGTTGGCCTGACTTAAGCCAGAGAAAACATGCTTTAATAATTTACAAATGTCTCAAAGCTAAGGGAGACAGCTAATAGACTCTTTGTCAGAATTAAAACTTCTGAAATAAAGACTTCTCAAGAGACTGACCCTATCCACTAAAAAAAATCAACTTTCCAAAAATAAAACTGACTTAACAATTCATTAAAAAAAACAAAAACTTTTAGTTGCTTGTGGGTCTGATTGTGCTTATTAACTTGACACAGATGTTTAAATAATCATGGCAGATTTCATTAAAACAGTAACTATAGAATACAAGCAAAATGAAGGCAAGAACTTTGTCTTATTTACTACCAGTGCCAAGAACAGTACCTAACACATAGTAGGTGCTCAGTGGATATTTATTAAATAAATAGCATATTTTCCATCCGTCTTTTTAAGTTACAAATGGAATTTGCATTGATTGTGGAAATTTTGGAAAGCACAGAAGAACACAAAGAAGAAATAAAAATTACCCTTAGTCCTGAGATAATCTACATTAACATCTTAGCATAATTCCTTCACGTCTTTTCGCTATGTACTTTTCACATGATAGAAATGAACAATTTTGCGTCATAATGTATTTACATTATAAAAAATTATTTTCATATCTCTTAAATCTTCATAAGTGCAATTTATATATTATTAATTATATAACAGTACGTTAGTTTCTATTTAGACTTTTTCCAAATGTTTTATATACTTAAACAATGCTCTGATAAGTATCACTGTGTGCAAAGCTTTCTCTGTGTTTCAGAATGAATAAGACCTTTCTTGCAGTTGGAGATGTCCAAAAGCAAGGTGAGTTCCCTTATGAAAATAGTCAAGAAGGCAATTGTCCTCCCTAAAATACAGTGCCTGTCAGGGAAATGTCAGAGCAAATAGTTAATTTTGGTGAAACATGAGCTTTGGAGGCACATATTTCTGTCTGAGTTTTGGCTCTGCTGTGAACCAGCTCTGTAACAATTTGGGCGAGTTTTCTTGCAGCCAGAGCTAACTTCCTCTTCTATAAAATAGCTATAACATGGACTTCGCTGTGTTGCTATGAGGAAAAAAGAGAAATATTACCTAGAAATACCTAATGTAATAATTTAGTACAGGTGACGACTGTAATTTAGTGCATACTGGCAGCTGTAATTGTTGTTTCTGCTACCCATAGTACATGATTTGCAGGTGCATGCATTCCATTTCAATTTGACAGCCTTAACCATACAGAGGCAACTGGCAGGGGTGCTGCATGAAGTCATGCAGGTAGAACCGGTTACAGAATTTGCAGGGCCCAGTGCACGATGAAAATGCAGGTCACCTTGTTCAAAATTATTAAGATTTTCAAGATGACAACTGCAGAGCCTGAAACCAAGCACAGGACCTGTCTAAGCACAAGGGCCCTGTGGGATTGCCCAGGTCGCTCATGCATAAAGCCTGGTTAGAAGCTGCACACAGTCCGCTCTGGGGCATGCAGCAACGCTGATGGGATCCTTAGTCTGGAGGTTGCTCTGCACAGTGAAAGGGGACCTCAGTCACTCTACCCCCTTGTGTTGTTGTGAACATGGTACGACTCACCAAGCTTCAACAGGCCAGTAGCAGAGTTCTGTAACTTGGCCTCCTAGAACACATGACCATTCACAGTTGGGCAGAATGCTTTCCCAAGTCAGCTGAACAACCAGAAAGTCTTGAGAACCAACTAATTTGGTGGGGGATGAGGAGGCTGGAACTATAAAAAGGGCAATTCATGGCATCCAAAAACTTCTAAATTCATCCCATACTGTGCCTCTCTTAACAGTATCCTACTACCTTTAATGATACAGTGTTTCAAGTCTTAAAATATTCCAGAGTCTTTCCTTGTGTTGCTGCTAATAAATTATTGCAAAGACTTATATACACATTCAGACTCAGAATAAAATCCATCAATACTTTAATGTGTTGGTCCTTTCTTGTTGAGCAGCCACATGCCATGTTTTACTTAATTCAACCTCCACATTTTCCGTGTTTGAACTGCTATGAACCACTTTCCACCCAGAAACATCCTGGAATGCTTCTTAGCTTACAGTTATCACAAATACGAGGGTAAACAGAAATGCAAATGCAGGCCTAAAATTACCCTGCAGCACCGCTTTAAAAAATAGTCACCCGGATCACCCAGCATATTCTTCACTTAATTTTTCTTTAGCTTGCCATCAAATAAAGAAACCTGAAGAATATAGGCCAGGAGTGGTGGCTCACGCCTGTAATCCTAGCACTCTGGGAGGCCGAGGTGGGAGGATTGCTTGAGGTCAGGAGTTCAAAACCAGCCTGAGCAAGAGGGAGACCCCGTCTCTACTATAAATAGAAATAAATAAATTGGTCAACTAACATATATATATAGAAAAAATTAGCTGGGCATGGTGGCACATGCCTGTAGTCCCAGCTACTCTGGAGGCTGAGGCAGCAGGATTGCTTGAGCCCAGGAGTTTGAGGTTGCTGTGAGCTAGGCTGATGCCATGGCACTCACTCTAGCCTGGACAACAAAATGAGACTCTGTCTCAAAAAAAAAAAAAAAGAAGAAAACAATATAGCCATAGCCCACCAAGGTAGAAAAGCCAATTTGGGAAATTTTAATGTAGCCTTTGTTCATTTCTCTGCCTTCTTTTTATTTTTCCCCCCTCTACTTCACTTGCTGTAATTATTTTGCTCCCATAAATTTCCTTTCCTTCCCTAAGGTGGTCCGATCATTTTGCTTCCCTCTCTCTTGCCTGATAGCAAATCCCAGAGGTACTAATCTCCCACCTAGCGATCTCTTCCTCCTTATCTCTGGGAGAGCCAGGCCACCCGAATGAGCCCAGTTGTGTAATAAACCAAGGGCCGCCTACTACAGACATCATTTTCCAATTTTCTCTCCCCACAAATACACTGACAAATCTTCATTTTTTCACAGTGTCCCTTCCACTCTGGTTGCTTACAGGGTATTTAAATGATTTACACCACATCATTACCTAATTGTGTCGTCCTAAATATACTGACTCCTCATAGGGGACACCCACTTTGAAATGTTCTCACAGTCATGACAAAGAATATCTGCCGGTCTTTCCCCACCACATGCATCAAATGAAATGTCTTCCGAGAGAACCCACGGGGGTAAAGTAGCAGTGGTGTCCAGCAGACCTAGGCCTGGGCCAATGACTGCTAATGTGGTTGCTTCACAAAAGAATTTTTGTACTGTTGTGCAAGCACAATGTTGCACATTTAGAACTTGAACAAAACTACTCAATGGGCCGGGCGCGGTGGCTCACACCTGTAATCCTAGCACTCTGGGAGGCCAAGGCGGGAGGATTGCTCAAGGTCAGGAGTTCGAAACCAGCCTGAGCAAGAGCGAGATCCCATCTTTACTATAAATACAAAGAAATTAATTGGCCAACTAAAAATATATATTAAAAAAAATGAGCCGGGCATGGTGGTGGATGCCTGTAATCCCAGCTACTCGGGAGGCTGAGGCAGGAGGATTGCTTTAGCCCAGGAGTTTGAGGTTGCTGTGAGCTAGGCTGATGCCATGGCACTCACTCTAGCCTGGGCAACAAAGAGAGATTCTGTCTCAAAAAAAAAAAAAAAAAAACAAACAAACAAAAACAAAACTACTCAATGCTAAATACTCAAAAGCAAAATAAATAGCTCATTTCAGGTAGAGAAAATTCCAGCCAGAATTAATATGTTCCACTTTGGGGGTAGACTGCATTATTGTCCCCAATTCTTCACCCCTCCCTGTGTCCCTGTGTCCACATGCTTTCTCTTGTGACTCTGCACTTCCTTATTCTGGAGGCAAAGTTTAATCCTTGTCCCATTAAAGTTAGGTTCGGCCATAGGATTCGTTTCGGCCAGTGGAATGTGGGTATAGGCGATAGTGTACAAGTTCTGAGCCAAGGCCCTAAGAGACACTGCTTATTTCTGCTCGCCTTTCTGGAAGCTTCCAACTTCTGCCATGAAAAGATATGCCCCAGCTAGCCCACTTCTCCAGGAGACTGAGAAATGTGAGATCTACCAAGCCCACCCAAACACAGCTTAATTCAACTAAACCCCATCTGTTAAGGGCTGAATTATATCCCCAACCAAAATTCTTATGTCGAAGCCTTAAACCCTAGTACTTTAGATTGGGACTATATTTGGAGACAGGGCCTTTGAAGAGGTAATTAAGATAAAACAACTTCATGTAGGTGGGTCCTAATACAATATAACTGGCATTCTTATAAGAAATTAGGGCACAGACATATTCGTGCCAAGGGAAAAAAAAAATCTGAAAACATAGCGAGAAGACAGCCATCTGCAAGCAAGGAGAGAAGCCTCAGAAAAAAAACCAAACCTTCTCACACCTTGATCTTGTACTTCTGGCTTCCAGAACTGTGAAAAAACATGCTTTTTAATTTAAGCCACCCCGTCTGTGGCATTTCATTATGGCAGCCAGACCTAACTAATACACCATCCGGCCCACGACAGAGTGAAGGACAGTGAGTGAGTGTTGTCTGGAGCCACTGAGTTTTGGATACGTCACCCAGTGTCATGGTGCTGATAGCTAAACATTACACGAATTTCCACTTTTCATCCACGTTATGGTGTCATGTGGTCACAATATAAATGTATATTTATACAATAAAACACCAAAAATTCCCGGAAGGCAGGAACCAGCTTTCATTTGGCTCCGTGCCCCTTGTATGTAGGACGAGGCAGGGCTAGCGTAGAGCAGGCACTCAATAAATCATGGTGGAACGAACGAACAAGAAAGAGCAAGGGAGTATGCCATTAAATGAATGAATGCTGTCCCCTGCCTTAAAAAGCAGTCAAGGAAATATGACAGATGAATGGTGTTTTGAAGGAAAATCAAGGGTAAAATTTAGAATATGTTTTAGAATCTATGTGCAAACAATATAGGAAGTTTTGTTTGTTTGTTGGGGTTTTCCCCGTTCTAACCATCAAACTGCATGTGTGAATCTGTGTCTCTTTAGTCCATTATTATCTAAGAAGCAATTAACCATGTATCAGGTAGCAGCAGAGAAGCAATCAGGGCAAAAGTCCATGAAAGGCCAGCACATCACCTCCCTGAGACCTGAATCTGGAGCACACATCGTAAAGGGCTGGAGGAGCTATCTGTCACTACAGGCTCAAGAGCACATTTCTGAGAGAGGGGAAAATAAATTGGTGACAGCGAACATTCACGGAGGCAATGCATATGGCTGCTGTCTTTGAATAATCAAGACGGAGTCCCTCCGGGTTCAGTGGCTTCATAACGGTTTCATCAGAGTCACAGTATTCCTCTTATATATGGTTTTGTAGCAAGAATCAACTCAATTATGTGTGCTGATGATTGAAGTAAACAGACTAATAGATAATACAGTTATATTAATAGATTATGTCGGTACTATTTGGTGGGCGGTTTGGCACAGTGGAAAGCACACAAAATTAAAAACAGGTCTGTGTTTGAATCTCATCTTCACCCCTTACTAGCTGTGTGACCACAAAAGAATTAGTTAGCCTTTCTGAACTTTAATTCCACCTCTTAAAATGAGCATAGTAATACCTGTTCCTAGCAGGCTTGTTATCTGGTATTATGACCGGTCTAGCAGGTACTCAATGAAACAAAGATTTTGTTATTATCACTGTTATCGCTGTTATCATTGTTTGGCTTTGCTACCGAAACAGAACTACATAGCTCAATACATTCAAATGTCCATTTCCTACCAAATTAAAGACTCCTCAAAGTTAGAGGTCGTTACTCATTCGGTACATTTTTACTGGAAGGGAATTTTTATTGGGCCTATTTACACACTGGCATTTTCCACAGAAAACAAGCTGCTTTCCCTAGGGACAACTGACAAAGCAAAGGATCCACTCACAGAATTTCTTCTGATGGGAGTGGAGGAAACTTAAAAAGCTAATTTTATGGAATGCGTCCAAGAGGGATGTTTTGGAAGTATTGGGTAACTAATTCATTTGAGATGTAAAACGAGTTATTTCTTGACTTTAGTTAAATAGCTTCATTGTCATGTTTCTGAGTGGTTTGGTTCTCTGTTCCCATTCCAATCCTGGCTGCATGACTGTACCTCCCTGGCTTGCAATATTCTCCTGTTAAAACTGAAAGCTGTGGTTAAACTTAAATTTTTCTGTTCCCTGTATGGCCAACAATATCAACATATCTTCTATTCCCACCATGGTTGTGGATTCTAAAACTTGTATTTAACACACGCAATGGCAATGATTAGATGTTTGGAAAGAGCATTGAGGGTTCAGTCAAAGCATTCTTTACCTTCAAATGTGAACTTAAGTTCTTTTTATTTCCTGCCCCCAAATTCAGGTATAATATTTACCATTTAATGATATTCTGTATAATAATGCTGTGTTTTCTTATTTATTTGTGTTTGTGTTTTGGAGGTATTTGTAGAGTTTTTAAGTGTTTTATGTTATTTTAGAATGAAGGAATATGTGTTCATTGCTTTCCTAAAATCAGAAAATGCAGAAAGAGTTAATGAAGAAAATACAGATCACCCCAATCCACAACACAGTTGACCACAGCTAACATTTCAGTCTGTAGCCTTTCAGACTTTTTATGTACATATATCCACACTCAAAACTTGATTGTTTCAAAAATAGAGTCATACTATGCATGCTGCTTTGTAATCTGCTTTTTTACCATTAGTAACTTATTGTAGACATCTTTCATGCCAGTAAATACAGATCTAGGTCATTATTTTCAACAGCCTTATAGTATTCCATTGTACAGACCAGAAACTGGAAAACTAAGTCCCAGGGGCCAAATTCCGCCCACTCTGTCTCTTTATGTGTAGCCCACAAGCTAAAAATGACTTCTGCGTGTTAAATCATTATATTTTGAATTATCATATTAATGCCTATATAATATCCTCAATTCTGCCTCTTGACCCCAAAGCCTGATATTTTGATCTGGCTCTTTAAGAAAAAGTGCTGACTCCTGATGTAGCTACATTAGAATTTGCTTAATTCAGCCCAGATTGATGGAAATGTTTGGCATTTGCAACATTTCTCTGAAACAAACACCAATGCAATGAACCACCTGTGCTCACCTTTTAACACTGGTCTAAATCTTCCCTTAGGATAAAATTCCAGCTCTGGAATTGCTGGAGCCTCTTTGTTAAAGTTTTGATGCAAACTGCCCCACTGTCCTCCAAAAAGTTGGCCATTTGGCTCCCTTTGCAATGCACACAAGTGAGGGTGCCACCTTTCCCTCTCACATTAGCCTACTAGGTAGGAGCAGATCTTTCCAATCTTTGCTAATGGTATATATGAAAAACGATCCCACGGTTTCTCTTTAATTTCCATTTTTTATTGCTCCTGACATTGACTATCTTTTAATAAAGTAGAGCAACCATAAATTCTTTTGAGAAAAATCTGCTCTCGTCCTCTACCCATTTATCTTCTGTGGTGTGCCGAGCACCTCTTAATTTGTGTTAGGAGCATTATTTCATCTCCTTGGTCTTGTGAATAATTATGGATCCTTCAAATCTTTTCCAAGATTGGAATCATTCTGTGACTCTTCTCTGAGCCCTTTCCAGCACTCTTTCTCCACCCATGGGTTTGTAGACAGATGTTTTAAAAATCACTCCCATCGTGTTAATGATTCTCACTTGATGGTGAACTTTCTTGGCAGGTCAGCATGCACCCATTGCTAAACTCACTGACTCGGCTGAGTCCTTGGAACCACAGGCATTAAACCAGTTGGTGAGAGTAGGGTGAGTCTGTCTCCTTCCCGCACTTCCCATCCAAAACCAAGTCCAACAACCTAAACAACCCACTCCTCTTACTATGAAGATGATGTGAAATTCTCCTTATATATCAGACTTAGAAATTTTAGCCACAAGAAAACTCAAGGGAGTCTCATTAGTATCAGCTAATTTTTACCCTTGGGAATAAGGGTGCCTCTTTCCAGAATGTTCTGCAATATCCCTAACTATAAAGATCTCCCTCTCTTTCTAGCTGGTGAAGGATCAGTACATTCTCCAAATCTCAGAGTTCATTCGAAAACAAATTTCCACATCAAATTACAACATGTGACTATCCAACATACTTCGGTGGCTACGGTGTGTGTCTAATAGGGAATTCAGCCATAGCAACAAACCCCAGACTCTACTAGGAACTGTCAGTTACAAGCCTCAGGTGTCAGGTACTCGTAGAAATGTTTGCACACCAAATATCTAATCTTGCTTAGAAGATAAGTAGTAGAAAGAAAGCAAGTTTCCAATTAATTATACCCATTATATAAAAATGTTGGCTCCTGAAAGATGTAAGAGAGCTTATGGAAATCAAAGCATCACCCCTTCCCACCCTCTTTGAGGGTTTCGTTTACCTACCCTGGGAGAGCAAAACCTGCAAAATCAATAGCTAAGGAATCAGTAGTCATTACCTGTCTGCCGTGCTTGAAAGACCTTAGACAGTAAACACTAGGAGATTTCACACACTGGCACTTATTTTTAAATGAGTCCCCATTAAAGACGGAGCTCTTTTCAGAGTATTAAGGGAAGCTGCACCAGGTTATTTGTTTTTGTTTGCTTAGTTGATTGGTTTGTTTTGTTTTTATCCAGTATATAAGTTGTTCATTTACAGATTTATTCAACAGACAATTTTTTGAGTAACAGGATAATGAAGCAGAGCCTCTGTCCCCTGGATAAAAGCCCCTGGACACTTGTGATCGGCACCTCCAGCCTTAGCAGCGTATCTCCCCAGGTTTCTCCCAAGAAACTCCGTAGCAAAAGTATGATCTGTCCGACAGAGGAAGACAACTTGCCATCTGGTTGAAACTGTAGGAGGAGGAAATAAATGAAAAGGCTGAAAAACGGAGAAAAGTCCCGGTTTTCCCATCTGTGAAATGGGACTATCACTGCCTGCATCTCGGATATACCGTGACGATAAAATGAATTATTGTATGTG
The DNA here is from genome assembly GCF_040939455.1 of Microcebus murinus. Taxonomy (NCBI): domain Eukaryota; kingdom Metazoa; phylum Chordata; class Mammalia; order Primates; family Cheirogaleidae; genus Microcebus; species Microcebus murinus. Next base: position 16,430,829 of record NC_134116.1, read on the forward strand.
CAGTACATACAATGGTGGCACCTAGTAAGCACTCAATAAATGCTAGCTATTATTATTCTCTTTTCTTTTCTTTTTTGTGCAATTTTGAGTCAGGTACTCTATATGATGCTGGAAAATACAAACACAAAAAAAGCCATGATTATGGATTCCAAATGGCTTACAGTCTAAAAAGGGAGATAGTCAAAATACATGTGACAGCCTGTGACAGCCTGTGTGATAAATGTAATAACCGAGGTGGCTCAGAGTCCTACAGGAATACACTGCAAAGTGCCCAGTCCACGCAGACACGGAAACAGAGGCCTGGGTCAGGAAGGCCTCCCTGAAAACAAGCACAAAGCTGCCATTTTATTGAACACTGCGCCCAGACCCTGTGCAAAATGCTTTATATCGAATACTATTAAATTCTACCAGTATCTCCATTTTTTAGATAAGGATGCCGAGCTTTAAAGAGATTACCCAAGTCACTCTAAGGGATACACCATGTCACGTCAGGGGCAAAAACCAAGACTAGAGCTCAGGTCTGTTTGAACCTCCATGGCCCACACACCTGCTCTTTTTATGCTGCACTCTACTTCCTTGAACAAGTGATTCTGGGTGAGCCAAATCTTGGGGACATGCAGCCATGTGTCCAAATAAGTGTGGGGACAGGGTGACCTGGCAGAGACGCAGCCCGAGGAGTCTGCAGGCAGGACTGCTGTCTGACTCTGAGTCAATTCACTCATTAGCATTGGAGGGCTTGGAAACATTCCCAAAGACTTCTTTGACATTTAAATAGATAATCCCTCAGTCTGTAAAGTACTGATTTCGTGAGCAGGATTCTCATTCTGGCTCATCCCTAATCTGCTCCATGAACTCTAGCAATCATACAGTCACTTTGGGCCTTGGGTGCCTTACCTGAGAAATAAAAGGGCTGCAGTAGATGACCTGCAGGGTTCCACCCAGCTCCAGCATTTTCTGGCATCTATTTGATGGTTCTGTGTGGGCAGGATGTGTGTTCAATCAATGGTGCCTCCGAGTCTGGACAATCCTCTTAACTAGGTTTCCTATGAAGACACTTGTGCATACCCCTATTCCCAACTCCAGCTACTCTTTGAGCCATTTCATTGGCTATTTATTCTTTTCCCACTTTGTATCCTATTAATATGTTAGTTTCCTACCACTGCTGTAACAAATTGCCACAAATTCTGCAGCTTACAAAAACCATGCATTAATCATCTTACAGTACCAAATGTCAAACGTTGAAATGGGTCTCGCTGGGCTACTGTCAAGGTGTCAACATAGCTGCCTTCCTTTCAAGAGACTCTAGGAGTGAATCCATTTCCTTGCCCTTTCCAGCTTCCAGAAGCTGCTCACATGCCTTGCTTTCCAGCCTTATGGAAGGTCTCTCTCATTGCTGTCCCTGGGGTTCTCCCCTGCCTTCCTCTTCTCCTTGGAAGGGCCCTTGGCATCACACTGAGCCCACCTGGATCATCTAGAATCATCTCCCTGGTTTAGGTCAGCTTATTGGCAAACTTAATGCCATCTGCAACCCTAATTTGGCATGTAGCAGGTTCAAGGGGGGATGAAGATATCTCTGAGGTCAACTTTGCCATCATAGCCCCCTTTCTCCTTCAAATATGGTCTCTGTGTCCCTTTCAACTAGCAGGTTGGACAATACAATAGTACCTGTAGAAGTGGCCACTGCCAGGGCTGTCCCACCCACTTACATATCAATTTCATATAGGCAAACACACAACTTTTTAGTATAAGCATGTCCCATTTAATATCTGGGTCATATTTATACTAAAATGTTATTCGTATTTTTTTGTACACCTCTAAGTCCCTGAGGTTTGCTTGCTCCCGTCAAATGGGAGGATATGAAAGGCTCACAATGCTTCCAGAAGAAGATTGGGTGTGAAAACTAGTCATTATACAGTCCCGAATGCCCAGCTCCTCCTTTTCCACCACACCCCAAACAGCTCCCAGGCTAAGGCCCCATTCTCTCATGCTTTGCTCAGAACTTGGAGTCATCAAAGCCATTATTTGCCTATACATGATTGAAGCTTAAACCAGTTATGCTAATAACTGTTCTAAAAAACTAAAAACTCCCTTTAAGAACCACAGGAATGAATTTAAAGTAGATGTTTTAGATAAGGTCCCTTGTGTGGAGGGCTGCAAGATAAATTATAGTATGCCTAGCTAAATTTGGATCTCAGATAAACAACAAACAATGTTTTAGTATAACTGTTACAGGCCTCCAAGTGCAGGTTTTTCCAAGTTCTTGTTGTTTGTCATGGAAAAGAATTCCAGGTCACACCACATAAACCAAGCAAGTAAAAGTCTTATTGGAAGTGAAAGTACACTCTCAGGGAGAAGAGCAGGCAGGTTCGAAAACAGCAACTGCACCAGGAGGAAGTGGTTTTAGATCTTTTATAGTCTTACTATTTGAAGAGAGGAATATTCAAGGCCAAGGGGTTAGGTTTTATTAAAAATTTGGGTAATAATTCCTAGAATTGAGTCCCCTCCCATTTTTAAACTTGCTTTGGAACTATCATGGTGATTTCAAGGGCAGAGAAATTTTAAAACTACAATGCAAATGATATTGTAATTAGCCAAAGCTCATGTAAGTTGGCAGAGATAGCTGACAAGCCAGTCAAAGCTAGTTCTTGCCTGCAGTTATCAGCCCCTCTAGTTAGCGCTCGCTTATGACCTATTTATTTTAACACCTGCACCTGATCTTTAAGCCCCTGCATCCAGCTCTGTCTCCTTGTCTTCTACTCTAATGTAAGTATGTCCCAAATATTGAATGGGACATACTTATACTAAAAAAGTTAAATTTCTTGCTTATCTGAAATTGATATTTAACTGGGTGTTCTGTATTTTTATGAGCTAAATCTGGCAACCCTATCTACCTGAATATACTCAAATTATACTTAACAGGCAGCTCCATATTCTTCTTCACCAAAGTCCACACATTTTTCCAAGGTTCATTGTTCCCTCACCTTGCAGAGAACCATATCAGACAGGTACAAAAATACCACAATAATAATCATTACTAGTAATTTTTAAAGCCACTGCGAGACAGTCACTTCCTGTACATTATTTCCACTTATGTGTATTATAATTCTCCAAACAGCCCTGCAAGGAAGAAATGCAGTCTCAGAGAATACCTTGCCCATAGTCACCCACCTGCTGAAACGCATACTGAAAATTCAAACTAGGTCTCTCTTTCCCAACCCAACCCCACATTCAAGGGGTCCAGATCTCTCCCCCAGGGAACCAGGCCTCTGCCCTTCACAAAGTTTCCATGGTTTTACCATCCATACACTTCCATTCTCTGCACCAGGGTTCTCTTTCTCTGGCATCAATAAAGCCATATTTGACTATCATCAAAGTTGAAATAAATGTACCTGTCAGCCCTGGGCAGGAAAAGATGAAAAGGACGACTGATCTATAGGACAGAAGGAATATTTTCTGCTGTCATGTGACACAGGAGCTTAGCTATTTCTTTGCTATTTGCAGAAATTTCCTAAGTTGTTTTTAAAGTCTGAGGTGTATCACTTACTAGGCCAACTTTGACTAAATTGACAGAATCAACTTTTATTTAATTCCTTTTGTTATTGGATCTGCTCCAAAGCACACATTTGATTATCTGAACTCAAGGAGGCTATTGGAAAACCGCAAGATAAGGCGAAAATTAAATTTGCCTTCAGAATATATTTCTGCGCTTACATTTGTGTAAGCTGTGAGTCTGCAAGTCAGAGACTCCCCTGCCTGAATTCTGTCCAGCTCAGCCTCTTCCCTTCCCCATGTGTGAGCCAAAGCCCCAGATTGAGGAAAGCTCATGTGTGCCATGGTCTTTCCTCAAGAGGGAGGGAAAGGGTTAAGCACTGGGTCTTCAGAGGATTGTCCTACTAGGACACAGCTGAACGTGACAGCCTCATCTTTCAGGACTATAGATCCAGGTCTACTGTCATGTTAAAGAGCCTCCAAGTGATGAATGAGATCTTACTCCGTGCCTGCCATTGAATTATCAATAGGAACCATTTGTCCTTTCTTTCTTTGAACTGTGCTAGACGCTGGGAATACAAAAACACAGTATACATTATCATCTGTCCTCCAGGAACTCAGCACATTGAAGAGAATCAGAACAAAAATGCAATGTAATATGAGCAGATAAATGAAATGTGGTCTATACCTGCAGTGGAATATTATTCAGCCTTAAAAAGGAATGGAATTCTGAAACATGATGTAACATGGATGAACCTTGAAAACATTATGCTAAATGAAATAGACCAGACACGAAAGGACAAATATTGTATGATACCACTTATATGAGGTACCTAGAGTAGGCAAATTCATAAAGACAGAAAGTAGACTAGAGTTTCCCAGGGACTGGGCAGAGGAGGGAATGGGAGTTATGTTTAATGGGCACAGAGATTCAATTTAGGAAGATGAAAAAAGTTCTAAAAATGGATAGTGGTGATGGCTGCACAATATTGTGAATAAACTTAATGACAAAAAATCGCACACTTAGAAATGGTTAAAATGGTAAATTTTACGTAATTGTATATTTTACCACAATTAAAAAGAAACCTATCACCAAACTGAAATTTCCTCTTAAGATCGCCAACAGGCTTGTTAGCAAAATTAAAGGCTGATGATTTCCTTACCAAAAAAAAAAAGGATAAAATGCAATGTAAGTACTATTCATTCAAGAATTACAAAAAATCATCTGAAGAAATAAAACCAAAATGGCTGTATGTTCACTAGGAGGCAGTATGAATTTGCTTTACAACATTCAAAGCACAGGCAATAACGTCTTTCTTTCACTTAGGAAATTCAGTAGAGTATGACTCAGCCACAACCTGTTACAGTTGGATAGAAATCAAGGCTCAGTCGTTTCACAAGGGGTTGGAGGGAGGAGCTTTCTTGAGGCGTGACAGGAGTCTCTGGGATTTAGTCACATCCCCCAGAGAAGTCTGCGGAGGTCATGGCTTGGCTGTTATGCCCTAGGACATGCAGGCCCTCCACACCTAACTTAGCCACAAGGGCCATCACTGAGACACTAGAATTCAGGTCTCAGTAATCTATGCAGTGACTCTCCCCACTTCTAACTCTTGCCATCAGGATCAGGGGTTTTATTTACTTGTTTGTTTATTTATTTACATTTATGTATTTATTTATGTATTGCATATATACATTTATTGTTGTATATATTCTTTGCCAACAAAATCTAAGATGGAACAATTCATAAATATGTATATCAACAATAAAGCAATATTATGTGAAACATTGCATATATAATATTATACATATACTATAGTGTGATATACATACTTCTCAACTGTTCATCTTAGATTGCATTGGTAAAGAACATGTGCAACAATGAACATGAAGGTGTAGCTTCCTTGTGAAAACCAGGTATTAAGTATAAGTAAAACTCTACATTGTTTTTAATTTCAGTTTGAGCTAGATTTTCAAAATGTATTGAGGTGTAATAAAGGAATTGCCTGTACAAGAGAACACTATATTCCTCAGGACATCATATCCAAGCGATGGGCTTATGCTACATGCCATGGCAACACAGGCCTGCATTCTCAACATTTGTGGAAACAATATCTGCAAATGTTAAGACAAAGTTAGGATTAATTCATTTAAAAAAAATTTTTGAGCATGCTATCAAGAAAACAAAGTATAATAAAGTGATACTTAAAATGCGATACAAATAAATAAAAATTCTACTCAATACTGAATTTCTTGCAAAACAAGGTCAATGTCCCTAAGACACTGGATAGTTGCACAACACTAACCTGGACCTCAGTAATTTTTTTAAAAGAGAAAAAAACAGATTATTACAATAAAAGCAGGACCTGGTGATGCCACTAGATTCTGTCTGTCTTTTCAGGAATCCACAATGTTGTACCATCCTCTCCTTTAGTTTAATTTTATCAACTCGCCTAACATTACTTTCTTATTTGTAATATGTGCTAAAATATTGTCCTATTAGGGTTGACTTTATTAAATGTCAGGAGGAAGGACATAAAAAGTGATTAATTAAACTGATTATAAAATGCTTTGCAAAGTATCATAGATTTTCCAAGTAATTAATTCAAAACACTTTACTGCAATGCTAAATGGCATGGAAGCAGAAGCATTTTGCTAATCAATGAATGTCTGTCTTAATTTGAGTTTATTGAGAGCATTTTGTTTCCCACTTACAATATGTACGTTCAGGTCCCTGGAGGAACATCAATCTCAAAATGATTTGACCCTTTCTCAAGAGTGGGCATCACATTCAGATTTCAATCCTGAAAGTATCCTTGCCATGCCCCCTATAAAAGGAGATTTCCACCTCAATGGGGAGTTGTTGTAGCACAATGCCCATGTTGTTGGTATCAGTCAGGGTTATTTGTTGCAGTCAAATATTTGTTGCAGAGGTGATCTCAGTCTGATTTAAGTAAGAACGGCCTTCCTGAAAGAATACTAAGAGACTCAAAAAATTATTGGAAGGTTATAGAACTACTGTCACCCTTTGGTTGTCCAAGATCATTGTCATACTCTTCTGCATTGGTAACGTTTGTTGAAGTGCTTATCATGTGTCATGTCGTTCTAAAAGCTTTACAAAAATTAGCGAATTTAAGTACCTCAACAATCTGAGGAGGCAATATAGTAAGCTGAATAATGGCCACCAAAATATCACACCAAAAATATTAGTCCTGATCCCTGGAACTTGTAATGTTACCTTATAAGGAAAATGTGTCTTTGTAGATGTGATTAATTAAGGATTTTGGCTGGAGAAGATTACTGAGGATTATCCTAAATCCAATCACAAATGCCTTCATAAGAGAGGGGGAGATGGAGATTTCGCACACAAAGAAGAGAAGGCAGAGATTGGAGTGATGTGGGCACAAGCCCAGGCATGCCAGCAGCCACCAGAGGCTGGAAGAGTCAAAAGAGGGTACTTGGCCCCACTAACACCATGATTTCACATTCCAGGGCTCCACAACTATAAGAGAATAAATTCCTGTTGTTTTAAGCCACTAAATTATGGAAATTTATTACAGCAGCCACAGGAAACTAATACAGGTAGATACTATTTCTATCCTCACTTTGCAAATGGTATAAATGCTTTGCTACTTTTAAGTAGCAAAGGATAGGAGATGTAACTTGCCCAAGATCGTGCAGCTGTTAAGTGGCAGAGCTAGGATTTGAACCCAGGAAGCTTGGTTGCAAAGCTGGAATCTGGAATCAGAATCTATTCCACTGAAGACAAATCACCGCCCTCTTCATAACGGAAGAGACACAATGCCATCAACCAGCCACAAAGCCGCTGGTCCCCTTCATCACCTCCCAGCCCCCACAATACATCAGAGGCTCATGGCTGGTCACTGCTGTTAGCAAAGGGGACACTTGGCAGGAGGGCAGAGCCAAGTCATGAGCCATCTCTGCCATCGAGGGAGTTTTATCATGAGCCTCTTGAACAAGCAGGGACTTGAGCTCCTGGGGGAAGAGGCTGCCTGCTATACACAAAGCAGGTCCTTCACCCTTCTCAATTCTTGTCATCCTGCTCTGCATTGATTTTCTAGGGCTGCCGTAATGACGTACCATGCACTGGGGGGTTTAAACAAGAGAAATCTATTGTCTCACAGTTCTGGAGGTCAGAAGTCTGAGATCAAGGCAGGGTTGGTTCCTTCTGAGGGCTGGGAGGGAGACTGTTCTGTGCCCCTGCCCTAGCTTCTGTGGTTTGCTGGCACTCTGTGCCATTCCTGAGCATAGAAGCGTCCCCCGATCTCTCCCTGTGTGTCTGTCTCCAAATCCCCAGTTCTATGGGATTAGGACCCGCCCTAATGACCTACCTTAAGTTATTACATCCGTAACAGCTCTATTTGCAAATAAGGACACATTCTCAGGTAGTGGGAGTTAGGACTTCAACACATGAATTTGTGGGGGACAAAATTCAACCCACACTGAATGCGCTAATTTCAGTTTCACTGTTCATACTGAATTCAACCCACACTGCAATGCCAACTCAGCAAAAGCAAGGAATTTGCTTTTTTTTTTTTACTATGTTTTGCCCAGCATCTGAAACAGTACTTGGCACATAATAGGTGCTCAACACATATGTGTTGGTTTTTGTTGTTGCTTATTTTGACAACTTCTCAGAATCAAACCTTTTGTTCTATTTTGAACTCATTCAGCCCTGTGGCTTCAAAAGCAAAGACATACTTTTCCTACAACCATTTAAAAAAATTCCTGAATCTCAAACTGTGTCATGAGCCACAGTGCTAAGAATTGAAAGGAGTCAAGTTCTGCTTTAACTAATTGCCCTCAAAACCAAACCACTGCACCTCCCAGTCTAACTCCCTCATTCCCTTCACTTGATGTCAGCATTTGCCCCCTAAATCCTCGACTCGAAGGGCACGTCCTTCCAAGTGACCCTGGGTAAGAACTCAGTTGTTTTCCTGATGCCTGCCACAGGCTGTGAGAATTCCCATCTTTTAACTCTGGATAGGTTTTTCAGTGAGACCAGATAATCAATCCCAGATTCCAGCTTTCTGTGCCTGTAGCCATGCATTGCTGGAACCAGTTTTGAAAGTGATTCTGGCCAGTTTAAAGCAGAAAAGGAATGTTTTGATAAAATAATTGATTATTTCAAAAGAATTCTAAGAAAGATGCAAAAGCAAGAATAAAAGACACTAGGCAGCCACCAGGACCCTGACCCAAATCACTGCAAAGCCAGTGCAGTGAGGACCACTCTGTGGCTGTCCCTGAACACAAACAGCTGACTCGTGCCCTTTCAGCCCTCCCCGCCCCAGGCCTGGGCCCCCCAGACACTCACTCAGCTGATGTCTCTGTCCACACACACACTCTGCTCTCCTCGGTCAGATCTGAAGAGGGTACATTGGTTTAATGGGTGAGTCATTAAACATAAAAGGGTGCTCAATTTCTAGACAGCTGAAAAAATGGTGAACATACCTTACACTGTCCTAATTATCAGATCCATCTGAGCTTTCAAAGCAAAAGGACCGCCTTGAATTTCGTAGTGATGTTCACTTTATAAAACACTTTCTTATTAGTACTTTTGGCTTATGCTAGTTGGGAGGGCAGACCATCTGACTTTGAAATGCAAGAACTGAACCCATCACTGACCGATAAATGTCTCAACTTAAGACCAGGAGGCAGGATCCTGGTATGGTGGGGATCAGAGTCATTTGCTTATGCTCGTCTTTATTAATTTCTTCATTCAACTGATGCATGGGGTTTCCACCATATATCAAGCCTTATTTTGGGTTTTACTTCCAGCACAAATACTGAGGAACACTGAAAGAATGACTTCATCTCTTGATAGTTCAGTTGCTTCCTCAATAGAATAAGATGGTAAAATCTAGACTGTGAACATCTCTTATAGACTTAAAACTCTAGAAAATGATATTTTTGAAATGCTGGATATTCTGGTATCTTTTAGCAGGAACACTACCCAGTCTAAGGGGACATATAAAAACTTAGAGGATCTCTTTTCTCATTAGGAGGTATGCCTTGCTAGGGGGCCATTGATGTTGACTATACACAAGCCAAATTATCTCCATGTGACAACTCTTCAGGAGTCTCGGGGGTGCGATGAGAGATAGGAATCTTGGGGGTGCAGCCAGAGACAGTAGGCTGAGGATCTGAACAGAAATCGGTCTTCCTAAGCTCATTACCAAGGAAGAGAGCCAGGTTGAGAGGCTGCTGAGATGGGAAGAGGCTATAAGCATCAGAGGAAACTGCAAGTACAAGATTCTTTGCTTCTAGCTAAACACAAGAATTAAGCTACCACCATGAGAACTAATGCTCCAGAGACTTCAAGACCAAAGAAGACCCAGAGATGGCATCTGGGGAAGGGAGGCAGCAGGGCCAAGGACGTGGAAGCACGGGGCACATGCAAGGTCCCCTTGACTTGCTTGTGGCTCCAGACAAAATTGCTGGAGCTCTAACGCCCTGCCAGGGTGAGGATAACACGTAGTCAAAAGATACCAAGTCTCAGTTTGTGCATGAGAATGTTCTGGTAGAGGGCTTTGGCCCAACACCCATGGAAGAGCTTCCCAAGAAGAGGCTAGATGTGGAATGGCTGGACTTAACCCCCTGGAAACTATGACTTATTCATACTTATGGGCATTGATATTCTTAAAAGTTACCTAATGGACTTTAGGACTCAACATATCAGAAACAGGACACAAGAGGCATGAGACAAGGTCTAAAAAGACAGCATACAGCACACAGCACACAGATCAAGAGGACAGACAGACCTGTGGACTTTGGTAAAACATTGGTGGTCAAAGAGACAAAAATAATGAGCATGCAATATGACTACAGTTGGTTCCTTTTAGGGATAAGTAGATAAGAATGTGATTCAAATGCAGGTTTGAAACTGAAGATCAGTTCATGAAGGCAAAGAGAGATGGGATACAAAAGTCTAAACCAGTGCAGAGATTGGATATATATCCAAGGACAAGGCAGGCAGTTGGCAGAGGTCCACGTGGCAAGCAACCAGCTGAGGCCCAGGCAGGTGGCATTCAGGGTGTCCAACCACCGCATGGGCTGAGTACTATGGGAAAACAATTCTCCCTCACTGTGGAAAGGGGCAGAAGAAACAGTTACTACGGATCTGAGGCACAAGGGAGGCATCAGTCACATTGTAGCAAGACGAGGCTAACTCTGTTAGTGATGCCTGGGCCGCTGCGTTTTGTATCACATGATTCCACCTCCTCCAGCCAAGTTGATTGACTCAGAGGTGGGCCCCTGACCCAAGGATAGCCAGTCCAGAGACTGGGCAGACCAATGAAACAATATAAAGTGAAAGGATGAGCTGAGACCCTCAAATTATTACTCTTTAAAACTTAGGAAACGTGGAGAATTTGAGCCAGTTCAGAGTTTGCCCAAGCCACAAGGGAAGAGGAGAGGGGCCAGAGCAGCCATGGCGGGCAGCATTCAAGCTGGAGTTAAGAGCAAACAAAAGTTCTAACTGAGCAGAGAAAGCCACGTGGTGGGAAGCAGAGTGAAACAGACAGTAGAGCAAGAACCCTGGAGAAAGAGAGGCTACACAGTCCCTGAGAGTTGTAAGACAGCTGGCCCTGCAAGCTGCCTTCAGTTTCAAACTTACCCCTTTTCATGAGGTGACTTGGGGCAGTCTCTGTCTCTTACAACCCTAATTACCAATTAAAACAGTAGAACCTAATGCCAGGGGCCCTCTCACCAAGAACCCCTCCTGCACTTTTATTAGATGCCGGGTGTCTGGGATTGGTGTTCGGGGAAACTTCCAGTTGAAGGTTGAATGGTCCTAACTTCAAGGCCAAAGCATTTAAGAAGTTGAGAGTCAAGCAGGTAAAGTTGATGCTTATTATTCACAGATTCTGTATTTGCAAATGCACCTGCTCGCTAAAATTTATTTGGAGCCCAAAGTCAGTAAATGAGGCACTTCCCTCTGGCGTTTGCAGACACGCGCAAAGCAGCGAAAACTTGTGTCGCCAAACACACAGCTGAGGGCCCGCAAGTCCATGCTCTGCCCTCTTGTTTCAGCTCTCATACAGTAAATGTGTCCTCCCCACAGTCTATTCTGTGCCACATTGTTTACATTTTTGTGCTTTCTCTTGGTGATTTCACCTTTCAAAATAGTCCCCAAACCTAGTGCTGAAATGCTGTCCAGTTTTCCTAATCACAGGAAGTCTGTGCTATTGGCCTTACAGAGAAAATATGCATGTCAGATAAGCTTCATTCAAGCACACATTGCAATCTTGTTGGCCATGAGTTCAATGTCAATGAACCAAAAATGTCCATTGAACAAGGTGTCTTTAAACAGAAACACACATAAAGCAAGGTTACGCATTAATCAGTTGATGAAAATGTTATGACCAGAGGCTTGCAGGAACCTAACCCTGTATTTCCCCTAGGAGCAATGGCTTAGTTGTCTCTAATTCCAGAATTTGCAGTGACTTTATAAAACAAAACTACCTCGAATAACAAGAAGCGACTGTACATTGCTTTAATATCCTCTTGGGAAATGACTTCATCAATCATATTCATTGCTGTATCCTTAATATCAAGCAGAGTGCCTGGCACACAGTAAGTGTGCAATAAATATTCGTTGAATAAAGAAATAAACAAATTCATTCTCTAAGGACCAAAGCAACCGGCAGCTTGTGTCAGCAATTTTCTTTGGTCTTGAGAATCCATGGCAACGAGGATCTTTCCAAAAGGTCTGCAAAAAGGGCAATATCCCCAGGGGTTTGAAATTACATCCTATCAGTTGCCATACTGCTGCAAAAATTCCCACTCCACCCTCAGCGCTTTCATTTCTGGAGCTGTTTGACAATGCTCGCCCGGCACCGCACCAGCCTGAGACACGGCTGTGTTGGTAAGCGCGCTGCTTCAAGAGCGGGAAACAGACAGGGGGAGTCTAATTTGTGGGTCTGGGGGCAGCAGTCACACTGGATAGCAGATCTGAAGCCCCTGGTGTGTGCGTCACGACCCTTAGCCAGTATTCATTTCCTCAAAGTGAAGTCATTTTCCAGAGAGAATGACTTCACGTTTGGGTAATTGGAGATGTCGCTATAACCAGAATTGCAATTTCAGTGCTTCCTTGGCGGGGCCATTTGGGACTTAAGTTTTACTTTGCTATGTTTCATTGTAAATATTTCCACTGTCAGAACAGAGTTCAGTTGGCAGTCTTTGCCCAGAAGCGGCTCAGAACTAATTAATTTAGCATGCAGAATTGAAAGCTGTCTTCCTCCAGCCTTGTTTTCTATGTTGTCCTGGAAGCGACAAGAACAAGGGAAGGAAGGGACGCTACATCCCCGCAGCTCCTGGCGCACACTTTCATCTTCTCCCCAACGCAATTATCTTGCTAGGCACTGAAAAATCTATTACTCCAATTTACGGCAGCTCTGGAATCATAAGAAGGCACAAATTGTTCCCATTTTGATTGCAATAGATAAATTGCAATCACTTCAGAAGGAAGCTCAACTCCGGAAGCTCTTGTCAACCGCAGTTGGGGGAAAAAAGACATAGTCACAGCAGACAGTGGCAGAAAGAGCCGTTTCTAAGGTGTCATGTTTCTGATCACAAGTGAGGCTGTATGTGTCACTTGTGCGGGCTGGCAGGCTGGGAGGAACATCGCCAAATGTGAATTTAGAGAGATTAATAAATGACTCATATATTGTGTGTCATGTTCGTATTAGCCATAATGAGACAGATTGCAGACACCAAGTGATCAACACAATATTTGCCATTCCCAGAGAAGCCAGAAATAATATGAGAGTTCTCTCCTAAAACTTGGGCATTAAGTCAGAGCACATGCTAAGATATTAAGCACACATTAGCCCCTTCCAGGGCATATGGCTTGGGGGACTTGAGTAGCAAAACGGGAGAAGTGTTAAGTGCTTCAGTCTTATAGGAAAACAAATTTCAGAGTAAGCAATGGAGGCTGCAGAGAACAGAATGAGCTCTGAACCAAGCATATAAAGACTTGAGTATCTACTTGTCTATCCTAAATGGCTATGCCATTTGAGACAAGCCACTTGGATTTCCTGGGTCTCAATTTTGTCATCGGTGAAATGGGAATCACTAAAAACTTCCCTCTTTGCAAAACAGAGTTATTAGAACATGCTATGAAATCATGCGCAAGGTTTTCAGAACTCTGTATATTAGCTTCATATACGTATAAGGGTTGGAGGGAAGTCACGTAATGTAAATTTTAATTTTATAAAAGTAAATGTTCATAAAGGGATTATTGAACTCAGATACTCTCCCCGTCCACAGCCAACGTGCAGGCAGAACACACAGCAGAAGGAACCAGCTTCAGAGTCAGGGCACTTTCCCAGCTTGCTGCTAACTAGCTATGAAGTCTGAGCCCATCACAGCCACCTTGGATATGGATTTAGCCATCTAGAAAATGAAAGAACTGGGCTAGGTGTTTTGTAAGGCCCTTTTCCGTTCAGAGATTTTATGGAGGATTTTTTTCCATCTGCCATTCTGAGTTACAGATACTTCCAATTCCTTCCCGTGTTCAGGGATCTTGTTTATTCCAACCCCATTGAAAGTGGCACTGCCTTGCGTGGTTTTTAGGATAGAGAGGACCACTGAAAACAAAAGAATGCACTTCTTTCCTTCTTCATTTCTGAGGTCCCAGGATAATCCATAGGAATGACATAATAGAATGATAATTAGAAATGGGGACAGTTACATTCAAGATTCCTGATTTATTAACAGGAAGTGAGGATTTGGAAGGAGAGCTGACTTTGCCAAGTGTCACAAACTCCTGAAAGTGATCATAATTGAGCTGAGTGGTTGTATGAACCTGTGTTCAATAAAAGCATATCGATCGGGCAAAGTAGTCTTCCACGGCTGAGAAAAAAGGATGCGGTGAGCACGAGCCAGAGTAGGAAAGCTCCCCAGACTTCAATAATGTATTGTTAACCATCGTAATCTTCTAGGAAAGTGTGAGACCTCAAATTAACAGCACTGAATTGAGTCTAATAACTGCATTGCACAACATCATATCTACTCCTCAATCAATACTTAATTTTCTCATACAGCCCTCAGCCTCCTGCAAGCTTTCATTGTGGTTTGCAGAGAATAGAGCTGACCTTGAGGAGCACCAGTCACCTTCAACTCCAATACCCTCAAATGGCCAAATGTGTCTTGAAATATTCCTCAGGCAAATAGAGGCTAAAACGCACACCCAGGAAAAATATTGCTCTACGATATTTACTTCGATTCGTGTCAGATTTGTCGGTTCTTCACTGTAAGTCTACCGTGATTTGGATTTGGAAATCAACCTGTGCTTTTAGGAGACATAACTTTGAGAGACTTCACTGGAGAGTCACATAAGTCAAATCAGCAAATCCCTACTCCAAGGCCCCTTTTTGCTACCTAATTCATATTCTAAAATCCCGAGGCTTTGGTCACTGAAGCTCAGCAAGTCTAGAGGGAAAATGACTTTTTCCATTTCAATTAACAAAGGTTACTCTGGAGTGTGACAGGAGGATTAACTTTGAATCTTCAGGGACTTCTTTAAGATTTAGTTCCAGCATCTGAATGCTGTAGATTACATAGTACAGCTATTTTTTTAAGGTAGGGAAAGGGGTTTCCAAAATATATAATCTTTTCTCTATTTACTCATTTAATTCATAAATCAAATGCTCAGTTGATATTCCCTCAAAAGAAAAATAATATTAAAGAAGCAGCTGAAGTCTCATCACATCCCCCAAAATGGTCTTTGATAACCATTAATAATAAACCTTCCTAAGGTCTGGTTAACCTTTCTATTTGTGTTAGGTTTATTTTGTTAATATCACAAATTACCTGTCCACATTTAGCAGGAAAATGAGTACATCATTGTTCTGGAATTTCCAGAATAATCCTTAAGATTTACCATGATTAGATTGGCTTGTGTCACATGAACCAGTCCCTGAGAGCAGAGTAGATGGTTTAACCTGGGTCACATGATCCAACCCAGGATCTACCAAAGCTCTTTTATCAGAATAAATGTGCATGCATCTTGGGCAGCAAAAACATTGTGCAATTGTCTATTATATCATTGTATTTAAAACTTTTCAGCTTCATTATAAACAAATGAAGATACTATATTCATAACTGTTACCTCATTGTTGGACATTTTAGTTTATTTCTAAAATCTTATTATTAATAAACAGTCACCCAAACAATAACTTTGCCCTGGAATATTCATTTTATTTGAGATCAATTCCCTGAAATATATTTGCTGCAGCATAACAGAGTCAAATAGAATGAATATTTTCAAGGCTTTTAACACATATTGCCAAAGTTCCTTCCAGCAAGCATACATCACTGTATTTTTTTTTGCTAACATTCTGTGAGAATTTCCACATCAGTGCACTCTCTCCAACAAGAAGCATATTCATCTTCCTCCATCTTTGCCAATTTGATAGATTCAAAGAAGACACAGAGGAAGGTTGATAAAATCAGCAGATCTGATCATGTGACTTTCTTGCACACCAGATTTCAATGACTTCCCATGGCCTTGAGGACCAAAGTCCAAACTCCCTGGAATGACTCAGAAGGCCTTCTAGGATGTGGTCCCTGATGATCTGTCCTTCTTTCTCTCTGTTCCTTCCCAGTCCACCCCTAGCAAATTGAACTACTTAGAGGCTCAGAGGCCCTGCGTCTGGGTTTGTATTTCTGTGTCTTTGCATATACTCTTCCCTTCTCTGCTCATTCTAGTCCCAGTATGAGAATTCCCTCCACCTGTACCTACCATCTGATAACAGCTTCAGTCACACAGCACTGCATTAGCCTTTGAAATCATGTCCCTCAGGATTAAGAGAATTTGGTAACTAGCACAATGTCTTGAGTTTGTCCTGCAGAACAGTGGGGAAAGAACACAGTTTGTTACAATTCCTTTTGTTTGTAACAAAATTGGCTGACAGGCTGAAACTGGCTGGAACCAGCATGGCTGGCTGGAGTCTGTGCAGAACAGACTTGCTACCCAGGAAGTGACCTTTTGACATCAGATGTCCTAAAACTGCACCCTTGGATCATGCCATCACGTCATTTTCTGAACATGCAGCCCCTGAAGCAGCATGCAGGGACAACAGCATGCCCAGGGGACTTTCCAAACCCGCTTTGCTTTCAACCAATCACAGCCCAGACCTGAACCCCACCCTCTTTCCAAACTCTACGGGTGCAAGGCCAGGGTGGGGACACAGATTTGGGCCTGTTTCCTTTCTTCTTATTAGGCTGCCTAGCAATAAATGTTTCTTGCTGCAAAAGGCATTGCTATTTTACAAATACCATCCATTGCTATTAGATGGCATAATAAATAATAAAATTTAAAATACTCTTTGGGATTTTTAGAAGCCCTGGGTTTGCAGCACTTGAGTGGAAGCATGTCTTATCACCTCCACAGGTCTCAATAGTATGGGTGAGGAGAAAGTGGCACATGGGGAAAAAAAGAGTACCTATAGGAGAAATAAATGCCAGCTATGAGATTCACCTAAATCTACTTATTTGGTGCTTACAGACAGGGCCTGGGGCTCTTAAGGCAGCCTCCACCTCACCCGTATAGAAGGAAAATCTCCATTAGGCCAACATGTTGTTAGGGTTGAAATGGCCAAAAGAACATTTTACACCTTCTAAATCGGCGTTCCCCAGAAAACAAAACCATGACAATGAGCAATACGGCCAACGCAGAAAAGGTGTGTCACCTCAGGAAAGATAAACCTGGAAAAGAAGCAGAGACGCACCTAAGACCAAAAACGATTCATTTAGGAAGATACTGCCCGAAAGGCAACAGAGCATGACTCGGGAGAGTGAATATGCAGCTTGTGCACATCGGCGCTGATTGGTGGCTTTTTGGCCCTTCAGCTGACGATCGCTGGCCCTGGCACCGAAGAGAGGCTGTCGTCACAGCTCCGGAAGAGAGAGGCTGGGTTAGACAGCTGCTGTCACTTCTCATAAGCGTCTCAGGAAGGGCCACCACAGGCACCTGGGCGCGGCCACCGAGTACTCTGGGGCTCCCGGACATCACCAGGATCCGAGGAGGATTCATCGGACGGTGTCTCTAAAGCACTGTGAGCTCCTGGAGGGAGGCCTTTTAATTATGGAATTGGCCAGGAGCAAGCGGGAAAATAGACAGGAAAATAATACCAATTTTGTCAGGGGTAGGAAAGAATAGTCACCGTTTGGATAATTTTCTTGCCTTGAGTAATGCATCTGTCTTTTCCCTCCTCCCTCTTCTAAAACCTAACTATTGCTTGAGTAAGACACAGTAACCTGTCTCCATTTGCTCATGGGATGTGCTGTGGCTGTTCTTTTTGTTGATATGATTATTCAGATGCATTATTATTCAAGTCAATTCTTTTTTTTTTTTGAGACAGAGTCTCACAGTGTTTCCTGGGCTAGAGTGCCTTGGCATCAACCTAGCTCACAGCAACCTCCAACTCCTAGGCTCAAGCGATCCTTCTGCCTCAGCCTCCCAAGTAGCTGGGACTACAGGCATGCGCCACCATGCCCAGCTAATTTTTTCTATATATTTTTAGTTGGCCAATTAATTTCTTTCTATTTTTAGTAGAGATGGGGTCTCACTCCTGCTCAAGCTGGTCTCGAACTCCTGACCTTGAGCGATCCGCCCGCCTCGGCCTCCCAGAGTGCTAGGATTACAGGCATGAGCCACCATGCCGGCCCAAGTGAATTCATTTTTGAAAATTGCCTTTTAAGAGGAGAAAGATGAGTCTTTTCCATGACTAAGTTTTCTATGAAATCTATAGGAAAAGCATATTTACCTTAATTTGGTTGTAAGATTTGGTTATAGATGTAATTTGTTTGCTCATATATTTAATCTGTATTGAGGAGTAAATACTAGGTAGTACCACTTGACAAAAGCACACTATACAGTTTAAATTTGTAGGAAATTTAGTTATATTTCAAAATTAAGATTTAATAAAGCCAGGCAGGGCTCTTTAGCTATGACATTGTGAACAGGTTCGATTCCAGGTTTTAAAAGTTCATATTGATACACCACCCACAAAAGACTGAAATAATCTGCATTTTGGCTCATGCAGAGAAGTATGCTGCATTCAATCATGTACATTTGGGAGGTGGGAGGTTTGACTTTGTTTCCATCAGGATTAATCAGTTCAATTAATGATATTAATTAGGAGGAAGGAATTAGATTCAGTGAACTGGAAAAAGATGAAAGATTATCTAACTAACATCCACAGACTTAGGTTCTAATTTTAATAAAGTTGGAAAGGAATTTGGATTGATAGGTCCTACCTTGATATTAGGGACCTTAGAATGCAGAAAGCAGCGTGGAGTTTTTCTAGGTCAATGTGCTAAAAAGTTAGCGTTGAAAATGACAGGTGCCCACTGGACTTGGAGATTTGCACAGTGCTGGGCACATACACACCCCTCATTTCCCGAAATCCATCTTTAAGGCAGGAGAACAAATGTAGGCTGAAAGTGAAAGAATGGAAGTAGAGTTTAGAAAGGGAGTTAAGAGAAGCCCAGTGCACAGTCTCTTCCTTTGGCGCTCCAATTGCAAGGCATCCCAGGTGTGAGTCCCCACGCCCCAGTGTACGGCTGAGATGAGCTACCTGACAATTAAATTGAAGCCAGCTGCCTTCAGTGTCAAATACCTTTCCCTGTGGTGACCATGGCCCTGCCTACATGTTAGTAGCCATATACTAAATTTTGGGTACCTGCTTGGGAATGATACCCCAGGAGGCATCCGTGAAGGCAGCTGAGGGTATCTGCCAATATCTGCAGAAGTCTGCTCAAGGTGCCGTTTTCCTGGCACTGTGCAGTGCAACATAGGAATGTTTTTATCCTTAATTAAAGAAAAAGCAACCCAAGCAAGAGAATTTAAACCATTTGACCGATCAATCAAGAGAAATGAAATCTCCACAGGTCAGGGATTTGGCTGCTTTTGCCTTAATTGCTTCAGGATCAATTCTTCTCTGCAGCTTCCCAGAGCCATGGTCAGGCCCTCAGCATCACCCCTCCCACCTGGGCCCCTGGGTCAAGGGCATACAACACTGGATTGGGTGGTTCCCAGCTACGGATCATCTTTTTCATTTGCGTTATGATTTCATATTTGATCCATTGGGCCATTTAGACATGTAGTTTAATTTCTAAATATATGGGGAGTTTTTTTTCAATTTAATCTTCTTGCCATTGATCCCTAACTTAATTGCACTGTGGTGGGAGAATGTGATCTGAATATTACCAGTTCTTTGAAAGTGGTTGATATTTGCCTACGATATGGTCAATTTTAGTAAATGTTCCATGTGTGCTTGTGAAGAATGCACGTTGGAGCAGAATTCTACATATGTTCAATAAATCAAGCATGGTAACTGTATTATGCAAATCATCCTTACCATTTTTCAGTCTGTTTCCGCATATCAATAATTGAGAGAATAATTGAGAGAGGTGTTTAAATCTCCCACTAGGATGGTGCATTTGTCAACCAATTCTTCAATTTAGACCTATCAATTTTTGCTTTATAAATTTTGAAGATATTTTATTAGGTGTGTACACATTTGAAATATTAAATCTTCCTAGTAAATTGAATCTTTTTCATTAAGAAGTGACTCTTATTCCCCAGTCATGTTTTTTGTCTTAAAGTGTACTTTTGATACTAATATGGTTCTCCCAACTTTCTTTTCAATTGTATTTGACAGGTATATATTTTTCCATCCTCTTTCCGCCATTCTGTTCTTATAAGAATATTTCTTGGCAATGTCATAGCACTCAATCTCTTTGGGATTTCCTCCCCAAAATCTGACCGGGTTTTCTTGACAATCTATTTTAAGTAGTAAATTCAGTTTATTTATTGTTTTTGAGATAAATGATATAGTTGAACTTGCTTCTACTATCTTGCTTTTAAATTTTTATTGTCTCTCCTTTCCTATGCCTCTTTTATTCCCCCTTTCTTATTCTTCAATGCCTCTTTTTTCACCTGGGAATTTTTGTTTGTTTTCATAGTATTTTTCCATTTATTCCCTTTACTGGCTTGGAAGTTAAAGCACCTAAAGCTGATCTTTTCATACCTTTAAAATTGTACTATGTGTGTTTGACTTAACAAAGTCTAGTATTAGATTATATCTTAACCTCTTTACCAAAAATGCAAGGACCTCAGGGCACTTTCATAAAACCTCCATCCTTTCCCTGATACAATTGACAGGCTGACAGTTGGCAAGTGCTTCCACTCTGGGTCTTTTTTAAAGATAAAAATTAATCATTATTCGCTAACCTAGAAACTGTTTGTTTCAATGTGTATGTATCCACCAATTATATTGGATCACTGTTCCTTTCTGCCTCACACACCTTCTTTTTGTGATTTTTTTTTCTTCTTCCTGAAGTACACACTTTAGAAGGTCATTTAATACCAATTTGGTGGTGGTAGATCCTGTATACTTTTTATCCGAAAATGTCTGTTTCTCTCTCACTTTTAAAAGATTATTTTTCTAGGTACAGAATTCCAAGATGACATGTCTTTTCTCTCATGAAGACATTATTTTGTCTCCTGTCTTCCACATGGCTTTGGGGAAGTCCGCTCTCTAATTGTGAGCCTTCACAGGTGATCTGTCTTTTCCTCTAGCAACTTTAAAGGCTTCCAGCTGGCTTTGGTACTGTGAAGTTCCACTGTGCTGTGCCTAGGTATGGAATCTACATACTCATCTCTTCCAGCCATCCGGAGAAATTCTCAGCAATTATCTCTTCAGATGTCACCTTGTTTGAGCCACTCTCTACTGTCTTTCTAGAATCCCTTAGATTTTTGATCTATCTTTTCATTCTCTGCTCCCTCTTAAATGCACTGCCATTTTTCATCTCTCTTCTCTATGTGCACTCTGGCTAATTTCTTCCACTGTAACTTCTCCCTGGGTGTGTCTAATTCACTGTTTCTTTACCCCACTGAGGATTTTTTTTTTATTTCTACAATTATAGTTTTCATTTTCAGGAGTTCTATTTTGTTCTTTTCTATTTTGTTTTTTTGTTTGTTTATTTGTTTTGGTTTTTTGTTTGTTTGTTTGTTTTTTGGTCACCCTGATGTCTCCCTATCAGCTGCCCATCTCAGTGAGTCCCTCCTCTGGGAGTGGTAAGGGTTCACTTGTCCAAGACAGACACCCTGAAGGTTGGCCTCCTAGAAAAGGACTTGGCCTCCTGCAAAGCTCCATGGAAACCAGCCACAGCTCGATGCTTAGGGCAATCAATCCTAGTCAGCCTCAAAGCTTGGCCTGCAGCCCTCTGCCCATGCCTGGGGATGGGCTGCACCTCCTCATCCATGAACACCGAGTTGGCAGACCAGCACTGGAGCCAAAGTTCTGCCACATCACATTGCTGTTGGGATACCTTCCCAATCACAGCCCAAGGCCAGGGACCTCCTTATGGATTCTGATGTCTGCCTCTGCACTACCCTAAGCCTTTGCCTAATACCTAATGAACACTGCCTCCATGAGTTAATGCCCCGTCTCATGGCCAGCTGCCCTCCTGCTGCTGGTCCTCAGTTTAATGCCCACTCACAGATCAGGATGCTACTGTTGGCATCTGCTCCCAGGATAGCCCTTTCCTTCTGCTAGCTTACTGCTCAGGGTCAGCTCATAATTTGCTACTTTGGGGAGGGATGGGAGGGAAAATCCCCTCCAATCTTCAAGCTAGGCAATTCACCAAAAGATACAATTTATTTAGAACCCAGTTGTTTCTCAGGAGGAGAACTCTCCCTTGAGAATGCCAGCCCCCTAGAAACTGCCAGAACAGAAGTCTCAGGGAGAACACCTTAAAACTCATTGTAACCATGAGGCCTTAAATGTAATGGTGGTCCCAACATGCCCCGCCCCCCCACTCTTAAGTCTCTTCCTAGCATGCCTACCTTCTCCTCCACACCTATTCTACCTTTACAGCAAAGCCAAAGCCAGAGGCTGGTTTCAGCAGCCTCTCCTCTGCCACTGACACACAGCCCTTCAGAGAAAGTTCCCCAAGAGTTTGGGAGAATGCTAGGAACATGCTAGAATCTAAAACACTGGTCAGAGGCAGTTGTTCTCAAAACTGCCTGCAGGTTAGAATTGCTTGGGGAGTTTGTAAATATCCCAGTGCCCAGGCAGCACCCCAGACCAATCACCTCAGAACCTGCGGTGTGAGACCCAAGCATCAGTATTTGGATGCAAAGATACATAATTCTTGATCTTTGTCCCATATGAGCTCACAGACCATGGAAGGAAACAGATAAGCAGACTGTCAGAACAATGTGACACAGGCCATACCAAAGAGCCAAAGTGGATCAGAACATGCCACCCCAAAATATCCCACTTTGGCATATGGATTATCTTGAGCCAAAGACAATTGAGAAACAGCAGATGCAGAAAGAAGCCTTCTCAGGTATTTCCTTACCTGACTAAAAGCAGAAACTTCAGAGAAATGAGGACTGCCATAAATCCCCTCTCCAGAGGAGTTTCACAGCCATGACGTTGAAAAGTCAGCACCAAGATGAGTCTGCAGAAACAAGCCTTACTATAATAATCCTTATCTTCCATTAGTTTCCCCATATATTTACCTTCCTACAATTTACTCCTCCCAGAAGCCTGAACTCCAATTTCTTTTGCCTAGTCACATTTCCACAATTTATTGCCCTTTGTTAAAATGGTATATAAACTTCTGATTTAACTACTTCCTTGGGTTTTCACTTCTTTCCTCTGAAGCCCCTGTGCACATAAAAATATTAACATCAGTAAAGAAGCATATGGCTTTTCCTCTTTAACCTGTCTTTTGTCATTTTAATTCACAGGCCCCAGTTACTGAATCTGAGAGGGTAAAGGAAAAGTTTTTCCTTCCCTACAGACCTGTGTGAATGTGTTAGGAGCAGAGAAAAGGTAATGCTTATTATTTCTATGAAGGGACAAGGGAGAGAAGGTCAGGGAGAGAAGGTCAGGGACAGATTCACAGAGGAGGGAGGGGACACTTGTGCTCTGCCTTGAAGAATAAATAAGAATTTGCCAGCTGGGGAGAATTCCAAGCAGAGGGAAGAGCAGGTGGCAGGCCCAGAGGCGTGAGAGAGCAGAATGCCCTCAGGGAGCATCAAGTCTGGGAAGCAGAGCTTATAAAAGTAACGCAGAGTCCAAAACAGATTAAAATGCATAACCCCTTCTCACAGATGACCACTGAGACCCCAGCCTCCTGGGGGCCTGAGCCAAGAGAGATGTACCTTTGGGTGTGAGACTGTGAAGCCAAGCCAGGGTCCAAAATAGGAATATCCTTTCCACTTCTGAGATCAGAGGGAAGAAGTGACCATAAAGTAGACCAGGGCTTAAGATCATGCTCAAAAGACAACTAAGGGAAGACTATAAAGTGTGCAAGCAAGAAATGGAGAGCTGAAGAACAAACTGTCATATACAAATCATATGCAACCTCAAACTCCTGGAAGAAATGCATGCTGTTGGCTCAGGACTCTCTCTTTCTCTCACCAAGAATCAGCCTGTGTGGTCATCCACACCTGCTAGTGAACAAGGGACTCCAAAGTGAAGAGCTGGTGTCACTGGCTGGTGGGTTTGACTCTCACTGTGCAAATCCAACGTATGTGAAGCGTGATGCTGCTCTTATTTTCTTTAAATGAAGCAAAGGCTAGTTCTGAGCCCTCTTTCTACTGGGCTGATGGTGAATTCACCCAGGTTGTGATGAGGGCTCCCTCTCCCTCATCCCCTGAGCCCTGGGGTCCTGGATAGAATGAAGCATTTGAGGAGGCCATGGAAGGACCACTGCCCAAGCCGACACGGTGCCCAGAGAGCGAGGGGTCCACAGATTCTCCCACCTGGGGGGAATCGCCCTCTATGTCACCTGGTCCTTCCTCTTTACAGCACATTTCCCACCAGAAGCTCTGTCCTCCTGAAAACCACAGCCCTGGGGAAAGACTATGCAGGCAGCATCTACTCTCCACATGGCCACCCAACCGGCTCAGAGACTTGTGTAGCTGGTGGCCTGCAGGCAGGGAGAGGAAAACAGATGCCAGGCTCTTGCCTCGCAGAGTGCAGCACCCCAGCTCACAGGCACTGTGTGAGTGCTCCCACCTTCACAGCCCCCCTGGGAGGTGAGTGCTATCAGTACCCGACCCTTTGCAGAGGAGGAATCTGAGGCTTGTTCAAGTTCAGTCATTCTCCCGAGAGCCAGAATTCCTGGCGGGGCTCATTCTCTCCAGCTCTGCATTGCTCTAGGGCCCCAACCAGGCTTTGGGAGCCAGTCAGTTTCCCCAGGGCTGATAAAAGGCTTTTTCTAAAACTTCATCAAAGGAGGAGTGTTCTAATCCTCCTCCCTTTCCAGGACCTGGAGGCCTGCACTCCCAGCCCCCTTGAAGCCAGGTGTGACCATGTGACTCACTTGGGCAAGTGAAGCATGAGCAAAGGTTTCCTGCATCCTTTTCACAAGGAAGCATTTAAAAACCTGTGTCCCCCAACCCCTTTCCTCACCTTGGTGGCCTGGGAAACACACATGTGTTGTCACAATTAAAAAAAAAAAATAAGACCCTCATAAGCCTGGGACCCTATGTGACCACAGTCAGCAAAGCCCCTCGGACAGGCAGTATGAGCTTAAAGTCAACTTTTATTGTTAAGCACATGAAATTTGGGGATTGCCCCAAATCTTGATAGCATTGTGTTGAACCCAGAGTGTTGGTTTCCATAATCTCTTTTGAAAACTCTACTGTTTAACCACAGGTAACACTCTCACTTTACTATTTGTTAGGGTTATGAAAAATAACTTAATAAAGAAGCCGTTTGGAGTTCCATTTCTTTTGACAGCATTTTGGTCAGAATTTTAAGTCACTCCAAAAATAAAAAAAAAAGAAAGAAAACACTAATATAACATCAAGCCTTAAGTGCACATTGCATTCTAATGTTTGCAAAACTCTTTTACATATGTTTGTAATGTGACACACACACACACACAAACCTGAGCTGGGAATTGTTTCTTCCATCTCCATCCAAGAGCTGAGAACATGGAGCTCCAGACAAACCAAGAAGTGTCATAACTAGGACTAGAACCCAAATTCAAGGGGCCCAGAGCCCCCTTCTCTGTACCTCACTAATAGTGAGTACTCCCTGGATTGTGTTTCTAAACACATCTCATTTCTAAACACCTCATTTCTAAACACCTCATTTCTAAACACCAGTGCCCTATAGTTAAGATAATATAACCAGCATAAGAACTCAAAGTGCTTAAACCAAATTATAGCAATATATTGCAAAGCTTAGCGTAACATTACAAATAGCTCATTGAACCAAGGCAGTTTGTTTGCAGAGCAAGCAAGCAGATTTTCTGCATAATATAGCAGTGCAGCTGGTAATGGCAGCCGCTGAAATAAAAGCTGGGAGGGGGACCTCATTTGTGGACAAGTAGTAGACCCTAATGAAATTGCATTTTGGCCCTATCATCATCCTTCTGAGAAAATTCCCCTCGAGGTTTTCCATTTAAATCCCGGGCATATTTATGAAGATCAAAGTAATGGCTTTTTAAAATTAATTACATGAATTTGTAGCTCAACAACATTGAGTGAAAGGCGGGTGTTGTACCCCATGCCTTGTTACAGCTGTACATCACACACATCAAAAGCCCAGGACGCCGGAGCGAGCACGTTCCCTGCTACATCAGCCCCCGAGCAGCCGGGACGGACGTGGAAAGAGTACAAAAGATCAGTCCCCAAAGTTGTTGTGACAGCTTAATTGTATTATAGTGCTCTGATAATTCCCATTTATTTGGCTTTTTCCTCCGAGCAAATGCTGGCCCCCCAAGCACAGCTATTACCGGGAGAATTAAGATTCACAACTTTGATGGGTCCTCACTCTTCGTAATACCAGCCCTGCTCCAAAGTCCTGGTAATTGTTCCGCCCCGATCAGGACTTCTCCCAGCCTTCGGCATGCTGAGACCCGACAGCAGCTAACTAATTGCAATTAAAATCTGCCACGTGAGTGGAAGAGAATAACATAAATTAATCAGTACATTAGCGGAATTACATTTAAATGTTCAAATGTGCATTCAACATAGTGGGACATTTTAAATTATAATGCAAAGTACTTCATTATGGATGCTGATATTTTAATGAGGAAATGTGATGTTTGGTTAAATAGGAGTACAATATAGAGACTTCCTTAAAATTAGCATCAATGATGCATTTTAATTCAAAAAACAAGTTGTGGTCTGTGTAATTCCTGCATATCAATGTGGAAAAATTGCCTGGAGCTGTGGAAACAGTTGAACATCTCATTCTCTGAAGAATTAATAATTTCAGCTGTACTAACTAGCACTTTATGTAAATTGTCAGATAAATCACAGCAATAAATACAGGTTTTAGAGGAACGGAACAGTGTGCTTATCCTTAATTTATTCAATCATCAATTCATGTATACTGAAGCAAAGGGTTTTATGAAAGATTCAATGTACTAGGCAAAAAAGAAAAATAAAAGAAAGGAAGAGAAAATGTCTTTTATAGCCACACAGAGACTCCAGAATAAATGTCCCATCCAATTTTACCAAAATCTTGTATATAAAAATCATACTATGATGTACAAAAATATAAAAGATGGATTAGAATTTTTGTTTAGTTTATTTTCAAGTACACAACAAAGCTTGGTAGTCAATATATGGTGAGGCAAAGACATAAACTGTAACCAAAATGTTTCTACCCTCATAATATCCTGAAATAAAAATAAAAATAAATCTCCCTTATAAAATAAATATCTAATTGCATAAACATAGTCTATATAATACACATATATTGAAAGGACTGTGTCCGTTTGTCTTTATAATTTGTATATATTGCTTTAATTTATGATGTTGGAAGCACAAATCCTAAGAGAGATGATAGAAGCTGACCTCAACTGAGTTTATTATTTCTGTCACTGGTTAGAGACTGTGCAAACCCGAAGAGGGAAACGTCCTTGTCTTCTTCATCTGGCCTATCGTCTGATTTTATTAGCAGCGAGATGAATTCTTGCTGGGTTTGATGATATAACAAAGCCAGGGCAGGGCAAGTTTGAACAGCTAAGAATACACACAGAACTGCCATGGTATATATGAAAGAGTGCTTATTTATTTACAAGTGCTCAAGCGAACACAGACAAGAATGAACATTATAAATAAACAATACACAAAAAAGACCAAATTAAAAGGCAAATAAAACCTGTCTTCCATGATACCTGTTCTTAGCTTTGGAATCCCCACCACTCCGCATTTAAGTCCCGCTAATACGTCTCTGTTAAAATTGCCTTATTAGGTGCAACTTTGCTCTTATTTAACAAAGAACAGAAGGTTCTGGTCTACTCCTTCCCTGGGTTTCAGGAGAGACAGCTTTTCTCCTTTCAAAGCAATCTTTCTCCCCAAATAAACTCCTTTCCCGAGTGTGATTGATATGGAAAATATGGGGCGCCTGAGACATGGCTGCGTGGGCACGCTGCTGGGCCGGGGCCCCACGGTAGAGCCCTGGGGCTGTGTTCTGGAATGCCCCCGGGCCCACGTGCTGCCACATTCGCCGCTCCTGTGATCCTGATTGGATAATTTTTGAATCCCACTATTTTTGATTGGATGTTAAAGCTTGTTGTTGATTGGATGTTAAAGCTTGTTGTTGATTGGATGTTAAAGCTTGATGTTGATTGGATGTTAAAGCTTGATGTTGATTGGATGTTAAAGCTTGTAGTTGATTGGACGCTTTTTGAGCCCTACCAAGGGTATAAAAGCAGGAGGAGACCAAGGGGGGGGGTGCGCAGAAGGGAAGAAGACCAGAAGACGGGATGAGAGCTGTAACACTAGGTGTGCTGAGCCTGCTGTGGAAAAATAAAGACTGTTCTCCTACTCTTCATGTGCTGCTTGGTTCTTTCCCCGGTCAAGAGCTGTAACACTAGCTGTACACATTGCCGCAACATGATCACCCACTCGGAAACAGCCTCTCTCCTCTCTCTGGGTGTCTCTGAGACATGGTGGTGTCATTCTGCCTCAGCTGATGGCAACCCACCTTTTCCTAGTAAGTTGCATCATGACTCAGCACCCTGACATTTATAAAAACACTAACTCACTTTGTGAAAGCTGTCAGAATCAAAATGGAGTCACTAACGTTAAGAAAACCCTGACAAATAGAGCCAAAGAAGGTTGTGAAGAGAGAGGTCTCACACTTGTATGTCTGATAATGAAAAAAACTGTACAAAACCACAAACTTCTAAAAGGACCACTGCAATCTTGCACAAAAAATACTTCTTCAAGGACATCTGTCCAGCAACTGCCTGTCCAACTGTCTGGCGTCACCCTTGTTCTTGATCCTTGTAGCCAAAAATAATTATTTCAAAACAATTATGTCATCTCATTTTTCCCTTTAAAAACTTTGTCTTCCTTTATCTCCCTAAATACGCACATAGTTTACTATGGCATGTCTATTTCCCATTACAATGCTCTGTTCCCAAATAAACATCTTTTCTTTAGAGAGCCGCTCTGTTTGTTATTTAGCTCCAGGACTTTTAAGCATACCCATGACAACGCTGCATTTTACCTGAGCCGGGTGATCCCACAAAATAGTGATGGTTAAAAAATCTCCCATCTGTCTTGTGTTCCAGAAAACAGCTGCCTGCAAAGAATGACCCCCGGGACGTGGCCAAGACTCACAGGTGCTCCCCCTGTTTTCTGAGGACAAGACCAGACCCAGACTCGCCAAGATGCATTCTTGGCCCCACAAAGGATTAGCTGAACTGCTTGTCCCCAAGTATCCCTCAGAACAAAATGTTTTATAACCAAGCTTGGGTCAAGCTGCTCTCCTGCCCCCACTACCAGAACATTGGGCTGTTCCTTCCCTGAGCAGCACACAGCCCTCACGAGGACAGACTCTAAGAGCAAACCCTGTTTTGACTAACTCTTGAGAACCCTGCAGGCCTATGGCCAGAGCATTCTCCCTGTTCCGACAGCCCCTCCCCCTGCCTCCCTGCAGTAATCCTTTCGAATAAAGTCTCTCCTTCTGAAGTATAGATTGTTTTTATGCAACACCATCAAGACAGCCGGTGGTGTCTAAGTGCTGCTGCTCTAAGCATTATCAGCATCTACGCAAAGACATCTCATTACACACCATGTGAATTAAAAACTCAATCCCAGAATGAACTGAGGCTCCTGGAAATGAGTATGGACAACTGGATATTTCTTTTTAGCTACTGTCAGAGTGAAAAGCTTATTTTGTTGGTGCACAAACACGGTGGCCAGCTAACTAATTACACCCAAGCCAGTCCATCTGCACTCACAACTGGCCTGGGCGGAACAAAGACTTAGAGAGGAGGGAATGCTCCCAGCCCCTCCGTGGCTCCTGTCAGGGCAATAATGAATCCTGAAGGGTTGGAAGGACAGCAGACACAGTGGGGCTTTCTATATTAATATGACAAAGCTCCAAAGCAGCTGGGTAACAGTGATGGGAACAAAAGCTATCATTTCTTTATGGCCTTAGGTCCACCTGAGAAAGTGTTAGTTACTAAACTTGCATTCATGTCTGCCTTCATGAACAGCTTTGCATTTATAAATTATGTTTATGTTTATTATACTTTTACATATTTCACAAATATACATAAAAATTTCTCAAGAAATAATAGGATTAGTCACATAATCTTCGCAGCCTACCAATAAGAATGGAGTAGCCCATCTCCTCCAGAACCAGCCAAACGAGAGGTCAAAAGAGAATGGAAACCAAAGCTAAGAATGTTTTTCATGCAGTGGTTTGGGTTTCATAATGTTGTGTCGTTTCCCCACAAGACTGTATTTATTAGGCGCTCCATTTCTCACCAAGAACAAGAAATGATATTGAGCAAAGACAAAATAGGTCACAGCAAAATTGGAAACAGATAAGTCTTGGTGTAGTTTCTCTTTTCTCATATTTCCAGTAGAAATGTTCTACCACACACGCCAGTTTAATAATCCCAAACAAAGCCCTGTGTGGTTAAAAGAAGCAGAGAAAGAAAAAGAGAAAGACCACTGGGTTCCATTTTCAGAGCTCATAAGAATAGCAGACGAGACATGATTGAAATACAGGGATAAATTGGTTACCGAGAGCAAAACACAGCAAATAGAGAATGAGAATCATATAAACAAACAAAGAGACTTTGGTTATGTGGTGTTGAGAAAAGTGGTGCTCCATGAGACCATTTTACTTTAACTTCTTCCCAATATCTTAAGTTCTCTTTACTGTAGCCATTTTTGTGAAGAAAGTAATATTCTTTCTCTCTTCTTCCTTTTATTCTTGGAGGAGCAGGTAGTTGGATTCAGAGAGAAGGACAAAAGCTCTCTGACTCTGCCCAAGATTGGAGAGAAAGATTTGGGGAGTACCTAGTTTCACCCAACCAGGCAACAGAATTTTATAAATAAGGTGCCAAATAACCCATAGAAGTGCAGAGTCCCAGTGACATTCAAGATCCCGATTCTAGCTGGCCCGCTACCCATGTTATGGTCACATAACCCTCCATTACGTTCTGCCTGT
This sequence comes from Microcebus murinus, assembly GCF_040939455.1. NCBI lineage: Eukaryota > Metazoa > Chordata > Mammalia > Primates > Cheirogaleidae > Microcebus > Microcebus murinus. The sequence goes on from NC_134116.1 coordinate 16,461,803, forward strand.
TGACTAAGCTCGTTCTACCACTTGCACCCAACAGTCCTAACACAAACTCGCTGCATGGTCACCGTCGTAACAATTGCCATCTACTAGCACTCGGTCTGTACCAGGCACTCTACTCAGTGCTTTAGATGTACAATCAACCAAACGGAGGTCTGACCATGCCCGGAAGGAATCTGAGGCTTAAAGAAGTTAAGTAAGTCGTCCAAAGTCACATACTATGAAGGGAGTAAGGACACGAACCCAGGATCACCTGGATCTTAATCACTCCATGAGCCAACTTCCCAGGACCCCTGGGAAGTGCACCCTGTGGATGTGTACCAGATGTGCCCCTCACTGGCCTCTCTGCTCTCCCTTGTCTCAGCTTTCACAGCGGACTAGTCCACCACAACACACGCACGCACACACACAGACACGGGCACGCGCATGTGCACACATACACATGCACGGGCAGAGTAACACAGTGTGGGTCAGGTTGCCACTGGGTCTTGGATTAGGATCTGCTTTGTCTCTTAAGCTGGCTTTCTACCACTCTTCACTAACCCACCATATATTTCAGCCATCAGAGGACACTGTCCCTCCTTTTTGCAAGTTCTCGCTATAAATACTTCAAGGTCATTTCCTTATTTTTTTTTTTTTGTAATAGTGACGTGGAGAAAAACAGCAGCAAGCAGAAAGAATGTGGTAAGCAGGCTATTACAGGTTGACTGGGTCCCCAGAAAGATGCGTTGACGTTCCAACCCTCAGTGTGACTGTGAGCTTGTTTGGAAATAGGGTAACTGCAGATGTAATGAGTTAGCATGGGGCTGTCAGGTTTCAGTCTGAAATGTTGGTTCTTAGTGCGCCCATGGCCAAAGAATGACCAGACACATCAAAGTAAGGCAAGCACGAAAATGAGGTGTATTGAGAGAAAGATAGGATTATAGAGCAAGACGCAGGTTTACAGACTGTAATACATATGCCACAGATGACGACGAGACCCACTGTCACAGCAAAGGGAGAGCAAAAGGAAGGGCGCAAAAGGTGACTTGGCTATGGTCTGTGTCTTGTTTTATAATGCTGGAATAGGGACCTCCCTTGTGGTTCAGAGGTCACCATGGAACCACTTTGATTGGACAGTTGGGAGTCACATGACCTCAATCTTACTATGCATGTGTATCTCCCATGAGCCTCTCTAAAAGCCCATTTGGAGGGGGGTGAATCACAGCAGCACCCACTTAGTCCCTAGGAGACCCGGAGTCCCTCGCTGTCTACCTAACAGGGTTATACTGGAATGGGGGACCGTGAATCCAAAATCACTGTGTCCTTATAAGAAGAGGAGAATGCGGGGTGAAGACAGGGACACACGGGGAAAAGATGATCACGAGAAGACAGAGGCAGAGATTGGAGTGATGTTGCCACCAGCCAAGAAACGCCTAGAGCCACCAGAAGCTGGAAGAGGCCAGGAGGGTCCTCCTCTACAGGTTTCAGGGGAAGCGAGACCCTGCTGACACCTCACTCTCACACTTCCAACCTCCAGAACTGGGACACAGGGAATGTTTCTTGTTTTAAACCACTAACTTTGTGATGCTTTGCTCCAGCAGCTGTAGGAAACTAACACACAGGGTGACCTAGAGAGGCTGAAAGCAGATAAATTAATTTGCAGGCTTTGCTTGGTACTTCCAGTGTGAGATAAGAGGCCCCCAGCTCTGAGCCAGGGTGGTTGTGGGCAGTGAAAACAGATGACTCATTGACTAAGAGGATTTCTTCCCATTAAATCATTAAGGAAAAGCCCTGCTTTAATAGGGATTCAAACAGAAATTGGAAAGAGCAAGCACTTGAGTTAAGAATGCTCTGGAATTCAAACTGGAGCTCCATTGGCGGTTGCTTTCTATCTGCAAAGATAAATGAATATTGCATGTGCTTGGTGTCTGTTCCCGAGCGAAACATAACCATGTCCCTCAAAGCACAGATTTTGATAAAATTTTAAAACCTAGAGAAATAGAATCAGCAGAATTGGATAATTCAAGCCAAAATTCTTATATAATGGAGACAGAAGACAAGAGACTGAGAAGCTGGGTCTCTTAACAGTTCACAGAGCCAGGTGACACAGAGCAGGGCAGCCACCAACTGCAGGTTCGATGCTCTTAATAAACAAGAAGAGGATTTAAAAATAGAAATGCACCGGGGTAGACCAGCAAGCTTTATCCTTTGCTGAATAAAACTTCTAGAATTTCCTTACTGTAACAGGAAGTCCTTCCTCACCTTCCTTGGATCACTGGAGCGATGGGAGTGCAGTAGCTCCAGAGGAAGGCGTGAGAAGCATTATGTTTTCGTGGAGATGGGGCGTGCATACTCAGGGAAAGTGGTAACACCTTGTGTTTCGTGTGTGTGTGTGTGTGTGTGTGTGTGTGTTCAATGTAAGCTTTATTATTATTCAGATATGGTGCGGCCAACGGATTAGGGGAGATGATTACCACTGAAAAGATTATTTGAAAATGTGGGCAAGAGTCTTTATTGTGGTTTCTGGGGAAAGAAACAAGCAAGGCAGGGTAGACAGGCTTAGGGTTGGCTAGTCTGAGTCATTTTCAGTGGACTCAGGGACATAGGGGCTGTCCCCAGTTGTCTGGTAGATGGCCCTGGGTGATTAGGGCAGGGGGAGGGTGGCCTGGAGTGTGAGAGGTCACTAAAGGAGGAGGTAGGGGTGGGCTCTGGATCACTTAGTTTGCATGCAGAAAGCACGCCCTAACCCTAACCCTAACCCCACAGGGGAGCCATTTACTATCTCTAATAACTGGTTCACCCTACGATGGGCAGTCCCTCCAAGGTTAGCAAAGCCCCAAGGTGTCAAAACATCAAAAATACAGAAAATAAAAATGTATGGTTAATGCAAATGGGCCTGCAGGGATAAACTGCTTGGTTGGCCAACCTGGAAATAGAGGGGCGGGACCCTCAGGGGAGGGGTGAGAAGCAAGTCGGGAAGGGAGGAAGGTCCTGAATCTTTGGAAACTAAATACTTCAGCCTCATCCTGGGCACTCTCTGGGGACTAGTAGGAGTCAGAACCTGGGACTGAGGAAAGGTGTGCAGAGCAGGGGAGGAGTCTGGTGGGTGTCCTGGTCTGGGTGACCAGGACCCATCCCAGCGCCCTTGGAGATAAGGAAGCATGTGAAAGGAAAGATCGGGGTTGCCATCCTCCAAATGTTTAAATAACTATCGTGACAGCTGACCTGTTTACTAAGGCAATCACCTAAGAACCATCAAGTCAAAAAGAGACACTCCATCCCCATATCACTTAGTAGGTGTGAAATGTTATTAATATGAATGTTTTCACCACCCCAGGCCTACAAGAACAGATCAGAGCAATCACGCAATGACTGTAAAGATTGGTTCATTAACAATTAAGAGGTTAATTTTAAGATTTTTGGTTCCCTCGATTTTAAATACCTTTGTTTTTCAAATATTCTTTACTGGCTGGATTAGAAAGTCCTGGAGAATTGTCCGTATCCTAGACGACCTAAATGTCTTTACCCTCAGGATAACCAATCATGAGGAAAGAATCACACACTATTCCTGTACTTCTATAGGGGTTTCTCTCGCTTCTATTCCATTATTGCTGGTTACGTCAACTCCTCCGGGGCCCAGAGAACTTGGCAGAACACTGTGCTAAGAGATGTCACCAAAGTTTAGCCTGGCTTTCTTTCACCTGTGCTAAGTCGTGCTCCTAAAGGTGACCCCAGCACCTCTGCTGACTTTTATTTGCTCAAGAAAACGCAATGCTGCCAAACGGCAAAAGGTGCATTGTCCCAACCCACGTTGCCAAACCATTTGCAGTAATTCTCCACCCACCCGCTTCAGAAATTGTCCCTTGCTCCATAGCCCTCCTAGTTCCATTTTTGCTCCCCTTTTATTTCCCCATAACTCTCTGTTCTCCCTTTCAAAACCTCAGTCACCTTTGTTTTAGTTGCAGTTCAGCACAGTTGATACTGGAGTTTCTCCCCTACTGCAGCAGTCTGAATAAAATCTGCCTTGCCACATTTAATTAGTGTCTACTTCTATTTTTCTTCAACATTACCATATAAAATAACTAAAATCATTTAGTCTTATCACCAAAAGGTGGCTTGCCCTTTTCCCCTTAAACTTGCCTGAAGACCCCCACTATAAGCTACAGGTCAGGAATTCAGCCTTGCAGAAGAAATATCATAAAAACAATTGATAGCCTCGGTAGAGCACTGTTCCAGGTATTCATGACTCCCACAGTGAGGTGACATCACCACCTGTCACACTGTGCCAGAGGACTGAGATATAGGATTCCTGGGCTCCCATAGCCCAAAAGCAGACGACTAGTAATAGCCACCTGCTGACCTGAGCTCCAGCACAAGAGGAATTAATTGTGTGGGACTAAAGGAAACTGAAAAGGGTAACTTAATGGTGGTTAGTGTCCTTTTTCTTACAGGAGGCTTAGGGAAAAACCTTTTCCTTTCATCTCGATCTATCTTTCCTTTCTAAAATTTAGCAGCCTAATCTTGTACTGCAAGAAAACACTCATTGGATGGTATGTTGCTCCAAATCTCTCTTCAGAGTTCAGGAGAAATACCCTCCGGAAGATCTTGGTATAAGTTACAAGCTAATGAATCAACAAAGGAACTTAAGGATGGTGAGTGTGTAGCAAACACTGGATATGGATTGGCTTTGTCTATGAAACTGACCCAAACAATCGCGGTGCCTTTGCCAAGTCCCTTTACTTTTCGTGGCAATGTAGTTATTTGCATAGGTTCAGTAAGAATCTATCTTTGTGATGATATAATTGGGTAAACCAAATTTGCAATCTTTCCAAAAATGTCTCGTTTAAATCCTGTTTCTTTAGATTTGACCAGTTCATTATTAAGGAACAAAGACTACATACTTCATATGTGGAAACAAAGCCTCCAAAATCCTCCCAGAAAATTGCTCTAAAGCCCAGCCTGTGGCTTATCGTGTCTCAGCCTTACAGGGAGTCAAGACTTGCACCCCTTGCTGGCCAGAACAAGCAAACGTGAGGGTCTCAGAGAAGGAAGCTAAACTTTACAGTTTTAGGCACTGCAAGGGAAAACTTCGTACATGTTCTTGGTTCCTAGACTGGACATTGATGAACTGATAAAAGCAAGAGAGAATATTTCTGGCATAATAAAAGTGATCAAAAATATGATTCCAGGGGCTTTGTAAAGGAGCCACAGATACAAGTTCATAACCTTAATATCTTTTTTTTTATTATTTTTATTTCAGCATATTATGGGGGTACAGATTTTAAGATAACCTTAATATCTTAACCCTAATCAAGTTCTTAACCTTAATATCTCATGGCCAAGCATACAACAAGGAGGTCTTTGTGTAACAATGATTACTTCTTTTTGGACCTATGTAAATAAAACCAACCAAATTAAACATCAAGTTAATTATCAGAAATCAGAAATTCTAGAACAGACATACATAACTTGGTCAAATTTATGCCTTCAGAGGAGAATTTGCTCATAAGACAACCTGAAAAAAAATAAAACTGATATTCTCATCCTTAGCTTAGCCCATTTTGACACAAAAAGATGGCAACTACCAGAGCCCAGAAAAGATTTACATTTTTAAAAGCCATGCCTTGCCAGAGATAAGCCTTGAGTTACAGGCTATTCTAAAGCCGTACAGCCAGAGATAAGCTGTGATCCTGTTTCCTATTATCAGAGACAAGACTTTAAATCAAAACAGAACTGTCAACTGCGATGTAATAATTCGAGCTATAAATACAGAGTTCTCTCACTATTCTGGAGCCCAGTTGCTCTGAAATCTTGCTTTAGGCAAATAAGCCACGACTAGGAGATGGAAAATTATCTGAGTGGGTTTTTTATTTGGGGAGGATAGATTTCTTTTAAAAAGAAACAATAAAAATTGGTTTGGGAGGAATAAAAACAATTAAAAGAATGGTTTGTAAAGCTTTTATTGCAGTGTTGAGGAAAACCAGAGCTGCATGGTAATTAAAGTGGTAGAAACAGATTTTATTCAGGAACTATTACAATCGGGGAAAAGAGACCTCGCTATAGAGCTGGGCTCCCTTCCAAGTACAGCATTGGCAAGGGGGGCGGGTATAGCGAAAGAGCAGGGTGGGGGTCAGTTCATGGAAAATGACTAAGAGGGAACATGTGGCCGAGGGGGAGAATTCCAGTTCAACAGACCTAACGGCATCCGTGCAAAGGCAGGCCAGGGTGACCAGATGTCACCTGGGGGAGGGTGGGATGGGGAACCTGAGCAGATCTCCAGCGATCAGATATCCATCTCTTAACTTAGCAGGATTCTTGCTACAAGGAGGTTCTTGAGGACGAGGCCCAAAAAGGGCCGAGTCAATAATGGCTCTGAGCAGCCAGTCTAGAGTCTGGTCAAGCAGAGTCAGCAGGCACCACGCTGAGCTGGCAACCTGACAACAAAATCTGTCACGCTTGGGGATTTCTGCCGCCTGCAACAAGAAAGGTCGTAAAGAAGTCTGCAATTGCCCCTGCCTCCTGGAGCTCTGGAGTGTAGACAGGTAGGCTCAGTCAAGGGAAGGAGATATTTACCAGTCAAGGGGAGCCAAGAACAGGAGGGAAAGAAAAGAAACCACGACGGGAGCAGAACGGTCCAGCAAGGGGAGCACTAAGCTGTCAGCAGGACTGGGCCACTCCACCACTCGCTCACCCTCTCTGATATTAAAACTCATTCCAGGGGACACTTAAACCTGAACCACTGCAGTTTTCAAAGCAGAATTCCCCTCTGCAAGTGCGGACAAAACAATTCCAAGGGGGCAAGAACTGCCCAGAAGGCCCAAAACACAGACTGGCATCCTGCCTCCTCCACCCATCCCCGTTGTGACCGCCCTCAGGGCTAGACCCGCTGTGTGCCTCATCCCGCCTCTGCCCTGCAGGGACTGGCCATTCTCTGCCCTGCAAAAACACCATCACTCCAGCCTGGGCAGCGAGTGCTGTGCATGCTCCGAAATGGGAACTCTTGAGAGAAACTCATTTTCATCCTGAACCCAACGGAGACCTGAATGTTCAGACACAAAGGAGTAATGCACTGTAGACCATCTCTTTCTCTGTTGTGTGGAAAATAAAAGGTAACAACTGAAGGCAAGGCATTTGGGAAAGGTATTCAGACCTAAAGACTTAATGTCTAGCAATTTCTGGGTGCACCGGATACTTTCAAATAGAAGCTGGTCGGCCCCAGCCTGCCTGGCTTTCTCCCACTGAACGTGGATACTGGTTAAAACTGGCTACTGGTGGTTACTAGCTAATATTTATTAAGCCTGCTCGTAGCAAAGAAGAAACAGATCAGCATTTAGTAAGGAGAGACTTTTATTCAAAAGAATTCCTACAAGGGAGGGAAAGGGACTATTGCAATACGGAGAATGCTCTGACCATAAGGTCTGCACGTGTCCCAAAATCGAACAGGAAAGGAGTTTTCTTTGATAGTGTAAAGGAGGAGGAAAGCCGAGATCAGCAGAATCTTTGGGGGGAAACTGGACAAGCAACAGGAATGGCTCATGGGGTCTGATGGGAAAAGCTGAGCGCAGTGTGTTCAGCTGATTCCCAAGGGAAACCGACAGGGGACACAGTCCGCTGTGTTTGCTAAGTTTTGGGGGAAAGCAGAGCTCAGGGACTTGTAGGAAAAACAGAGGCCCATTAAATGTGGTCAAGACAAGGCAGAGGGTAAGAAATGGGCAACAGTGACCTCCTGGTCAGGGCTTACTACGTGGCAAACACTGGGTTAAAATCCCCGTCGAGAAGGTGCTATTATTTGCCCCTGTCTTGCAGAGGGAAAAGAGATTCTAAACATTTAAGTGTGAAATTAAATAACTCAAACTTAAATCTGTTGGAACTTTAGATTATTTTGAGCCTCGAAAGAAATGTGGCTATGTGGCAAGTGTCACGTAGCACGGAGCTGCAACTTCGGCTTCTCCAATTATAGATTAACTCCCTTCCTTATCCTTGTACTGTAGATGATTAAGACAGACTGAAAGGCACCAGAGATAAGACCTCCCTGGAGTCCATTCCCCCTCCTTTCAGAATGTTAAAGCAATCTTCCTTGGAATGTAGCAGCCTGCAGCCAATCAAATCGCTGTGATGTATGCATGTATTGGCTTTCTGCGAGCAACGCTGCAACTCCGTGGAATTTCTCCGTCTGTGCCTATATAAGTAAAACCTTAACTTCCCCACATTGGAGCACTGACCCCATTCTTTTGCAGTCTGTGTTACCTGGGTGGCTAGCCTCAAGCTTTGCACTCGAATAAACTCTGTACTTAATGGTATTTTCTGAATCTCATTATTTAAAGTTAACACGAGCGATTTTCCCAGAGTCACACAGCTGGTAAAATCCATGTAGACTCTTGTTACCTGAAAGAGAAACCATCGTAAATATGATATCTTGATGTAATGTGGGGGGAGCTGGGCCTTTTCTTTAACCTCACTGTCTATATCATGCTCAGCACATGTTCTGGGTGTGAATTAGCGAGTATGGATGGGGAAGGGTATAATCTATAAATCCACCTCCCACCCCACTTAACCTCACGAAGTTTTTTTCATAGCTGATGTCATACAATTAATAATTTTGCTGTCCTTTTAAATCTTAAACTAAGTAGACTTTGGCTGAGCTTTTTCTTCCCAAGTTATCTACCTTAGAACACTCCAGAACCATCACAGGAAGGTGGAGCCAGGAGGCATTGAACACACCTGCGTGCCTTTCTGGTGAGCTTCCCCAGGGAGGGAGGAGGGAGGTAAAGAACCTTCTTTCCTGCCAAGTCCACCTTATAAAGGATTATGCACCCAGCCAGAAGATGCCCTGACTATGTGGTGTCAGCCACTGTGACTTCTACATGCTTGAGGGGCACATAAAAATCTGTGTGTGCTTGTCCTCGTGGCTGGCCACCTGTTTCACTCCCAACACCATTGGGAGCTCCTTGGAGAAGTGCCTGCATCCTTCCCTGCCCTGGGAGGAGGCTGACCTCTATCCCAGTAAACGCTAGCAGTCTCCCAGTTGTGTCGGGACCCCCTTGGTTCATGACAGTGAACCTGAGCGTACCTCCCCTCATCCAAGTGCAATAAGTACAAACCTCTGTGCAGGCACTGGCTGGTAAGAGATGAGATTTGTGACTTATACAGACACAAAACCTCAGCTCTGGATCTTGAAAGTCCTGCACCCAGAGAAGGACAACACCCTGAAGTAACTAAATCAGAATCATAAAGTCTTATCCCTTAAGCCCTTCCAAAAATAATCCCACATTCAGAAGGGATAGTTCCCCAACTGTCTTCACACAGCTTCTAGCACTTTCTGAGTTTCTTTCTGGTTGCACAAATGCCTCGTGGAAGCATCCTGGAGTTAGGCTCCCCCCCCCCCCCAGGATGTCTTGCCTCAGCAAAATCAGACAGCAATATGTAAAAGAGGTCTCAGAGACCCTGGGTCACAGACAGGTACAAATCAATCTGAACTCTGGTTGGACCAACAAACAGAAATGTTAATAGTACCTGCTCCTACTTGACTATAAAGTCACTGGGGATGGGACCAAATCCACTTTATTCACCATTGTATCAAAAACACCTCTCAACGTGCCTAGCACACCACTAGCAATTAGTATGAATCTGTTGAAGGAATAAAAGAATAAAGAAAAGAATGTATCCTGCCTCACAAGGTTGTTGTGAGTATCAGATAAGATTGTGGATGACTTATAAACTGCACTTCTTTGCAAATAACAGCTAAAAATAAATTAGCTAGTATTGTTACTCTCAGAGGTCTATACTGTAGGCATAGTTTATCACCACAATTAAAATGAACCATATTTATAATAGAACTCATTCTCCAGAAAGAGCATATTTTTTCTCAAATGATAAAAATGGAAGAAATAACTTATTTTGAAAGGCTTAATATTTAAGTCACTTGCATGTGATAATAAATAAACACATTTTATATTAAAGACATAAATACCATGTACAAAAAATTAACATTAAAATTAAAAGTATTTTCAATCGTTACAATCAGCATAGAGAAACAAAGATGATAAATGTCTTATAAATAAGAGTCTGTCCCTGTTTCTATTCTCCTAAACAAATTCATACATAAACACACCCCACGCACAAGTCAAAATAAAAAAGTCAGTAAGCCATTGTTCTATGCTACAAGCTGGGAAGCTAAATTGTTCTCCCAGAATGGAGGGAGAAATTACTAGAAGCAGCAAGTGATGGCTAGCATTAGCCATCTCTGGGAACCTTCCCAGAAACAAACGATTTCACAGTGTGGTGGGGGAGAAATTTACTGATGACTTGGGTGCCCAGAAGTAGCCAACATAAAATGTAACTAAAGTAAATTAAGCTGTCACCATAACTATGACACATAGGAATTCAGGGGTGCTAAAATGGTAGGTTTCTCTAAGTCAATGTTATCACAAAAAGGAGTGTTGGGGCTTAGAATTTGTCAGCATTTATGATGCACAGTCCCAGGGAGGAAAATTCTGTCCCCCATGGTCATCAGGTAGGTGACTCAATTAATAGAGAAAGAAAACCTCAAGCAGCCCACAGAACCCTCCACTGCAACTCATCCTGATTCTGCGCTCAGCAAGCAAGTCTCTGGTGGTTGATTTTCTTCTCCAGGTGCCTTGATACTAGGAGCGGCCCCTAGATTTTTCATCGTTCCTTTTCTCAAGAGGTTTGTCCTGGGGCTGCATGCTTCCCTTGTGGCGGGCAATAATACTGCATTTGGCTCTCCTGACTGGACAGACCATACGGCCATCGCCTGGGAACTGAGGAACAGAGAGGCCACTTTTGGCAGACAGCCGGAAACACTCAAGAGCAATTCATTCCTTTTTCCTTCCCCTTCTGGAAGGAGACTGCACCCTCTCCATATCATCCTGCCCCAGCTGGTGTACAACGATAGATCTGAAATTGTTCCCAGATCAAAGGGGTTGGTTGTTGTGGGCTCGGAAGAGGGGGGAGTTTGTGTGTGTGTGTGTTTTCCCCATTTCCAATCACTTGCCAGAGCACTGACAAGCACACCATTCTGCCTCCTGCTCTGGCAGCCCAGCCTTGCTGAGCTCTCTGGCTGAGGACAGGCTCTAATCAGAGCAAATGTAGCTTTCTGTCTCCTGGACACGTGAGAGGCATTTTTCTTTAATTGCAATAATTTCTGATTTCCAGCATATATTCTTTAAACCATAGCAGTAGCCATGTTAAAGCTGTAGACAACTGCAAACTTAAATGGATTGAGTTCTCAAACTCTGTCAGTTGTTTGAAATTCTTTGCAGGAATTTAATATAAACCAACACTTGAAAGTAAATGGAACAGAGACACCTTCCAGCTTCAGAGCTGCCTGGACAGAGAGAGCACTCTGACTTAACAGACAAAGGACTTACTGTCAACAGAAGAATGGGCAGACACTTGGCAAATAGGGTGCCCAGATTCCTTATAAAAGATGTTCAGTTATCACATTTGTAGATACTTATACGTATATTTAGAATTTTAAAAAACCCAAAAGCTCATGTGGCCATTTCAGTCATCAAACAAACAAATGAACAAATAAAATGGGAAAGGAAACCATTCTTGAATTACCTTTGTTATAAACCAGCGGATCAGGGGGACTCAGATACCAAAACCCAATTAGCCAAATTTTATTTATTCCTGCGCAGGGGCTGTCACCACTCCATGCAAGGAGGGAGAGCAGCCCTGAACTCTCTTAGTCTGGGGGTTTTGTACCCCTTGGGCCGGCCCCTGCACTCAAAGCAAGCGAGCAGGTTAGAGAAGCTGGAGATTTGCGGTTAGCTACATCCTCTTGTGAGTTGCCGATGAGCTACATTTTGTTTTTGACATAAAGTTTCCACTCAACTACCCCTCCTACCTCCCATCCCATACTAAGTATTGTCTGCCTGGTAATTTTCCTTTTCCACACCTTGACTGCCAGGACTTGAGGTTAACAAGTTAGGTTTGAGGTCGGGGAGGAGGGGGTGGGAACATGGAGACCTTTGTGTGTTTTCCAAAGGGACTCGGGGATCTTCAATGACTTCAGAGGACAAAGGCCTGGCCCTTTCTCACACGTTCCACTCTCCTCGGTGCAGCTGTCTCCTTATTGTTGGTCTAGAGTCCTGACTGAGAAACGCTTCTGCCCATAAATGGAATGAAAGAGGAGACCACATTGGAGGTCGTATTTACTAGAAGAATCTGAGCAAAAGTCAAGAGACATGGTCTTTGAGAATAGGGTTACAGAGGAGGAGAATGCATGGAAAACACTCGCCTGTGGTGGAATGAGCAGAACCTGAAGCAAGGCCGGACAGAAGAGACAGCACCTGCCCCTGCACAAACCCATGAGGACAGAAAAGGCTTAAGTTCTTCTTTCTGTCTTACAAGGATTCCTAGAGAATCAGAATTTTTCCTGTCTACTCTCCTAAAGGAAGAAGACATTCAAATAGAAGCCAAACCTTCAAAGTTAGCGTTTAGAAAAACAATTAAAACTCACCATGGGGAGGGGTAACTGACTCCTGGGATTGAACCTAATCCCCGAGTTCTCTTCTTTGATCACCTCAGCCACCAGCAGGAGCATGCTGCTCCTCCACAATGGCTGGGTCAGCTCGCTTTGGTCACCTTCTCCAAGGTGAGATAGGCTGGACCATTCAAAGAGAATACAGGTGGCATGAGACTCACCCATTTCACCTGTACGTCCTTTCCTATTCCATCTACCGAGTAAGATTTCACCAGAATAGTACTAAAAGGCACAGATTTGGGCTCTTCAAGCTACTCCTCTCTCCTGCCAGGTAAGTATTAGCCCATGATGCTTGTTATTAGTCTACCAGGGCTGTCATAACAAAGTACCACAGACCAGGAAGCTTTAAAAATAGAATTTTTTTTTTCACAGTTCTGGAGGCTGGAAGTCTGAGATAAGATATCAGCAGAGTTGGTTCCTTGTGAGGATCATGAGGAAAGGATCTGTTCCAGCCCCTGTCTTTGGTTTATAGGTCATCTTCTCCCTGTGCCTTCTTATCACCTTCCCTCTATACATGTCTTTGTTCAAATTTCCTATTTTTATAAAGACATCAGTCATTGGATTAAGGTCCACTCTCACCTCATTTTAACTTAATTATTTCTATAAAGACCTGATCTCCAGATATGGTCACTTTCTGAAGGAGGAGCAAGACTTTGTCTTAGTCCATTTCCTGTCGCTACAACAGAATACCTGAGACTAGGTAATTTATAAAGAAAGAAGTCTATTTGGGCTCACAAATCTGGGGACTGGGAAGTCCAAGACCAGGCAGCTGTGTCTGGTCAGCATCTGGTTAGGGCTTCATGCTGCATCATAACATGGCAGAGATGCAGAAGGGGGTGCGAACAAGCAAGGGCCAAACACGAGGGGCAACCTCACTTTATAACAACACAATCTCAAAGTAACTAATCCAAATTCATAGTGTCCAGTCACCAAAGCCTCAAATCAGATGTAAACAAGAGAAAACTACTAATTAGAAAGAAAAAACACAGCTGTTCTACAGAGAATAGCACAAAGCAAAGAGACTTCTGCTTCAGGTCCAGGCATGAGGATTCAGCCAAGATACCAGAACAGCTACCATAAGACCCCCAAACTCCCATTTATTTCTATGCTTAATAACTTCAGGTGCTCAGAATCAAATTAGAATTATGCCTAGATATAACCAAGATATAACCATTTTAAACAGGTATTTGAACATATATTTAAAAATAAAAAATTTAGGGATCTATTTATTCACTCTGTAAAAGAATTCTTTGCTCAAGATACAAATACAAAATGATACAACATCACTTTTAGACTGACCAAGACATTATTATCCGAATCTACTCATGAGGAAACATCAAACAAACACAAAATGAGAAGCATCCAATTTTTAAAAGGAGGAGAGGACCTTGTGTTCTTCAAAAACATCAGTATCATGAGAGATAAAGTAAGGGTGAAGAACTTTTCTGGATTTAAGGAGATTAAGGAAACATGATACCTAAATGTCATACATAATTCCGAACTGGCCCATACTGAAGGAAACAAGAAAATTCTATAGAATTACCAGGTCAATTGAAAAAACTGAAATACAAATGGAAAATTAGACAAAATACAACAATATTAAATTCCCTCAAGTTGATAACTCTACAGTGGATAGAAGAGTATGTCCCACGTATCATAGACCCAAATGTAAGAGCTAAAACTATAAAACCCTTAAAAGAAAATGTGGGCATAAATCTTCATGAACTTGGATTAGCCAATGGTTTCTTAGCTATCACACCAAATGCACAAATAACAAAAGAAAAAATAAGTAAATTGGACTTGATAAAAATTTAAAACTTTTATGTTTCAAAAGATGCCATCAAGAAAGCGAAAATTCAACCCAGGGAGTAGGAGAAAATATTTGCAAATCAGACGCATGATAAAAATTTATATCCAAAGTATCTAAATGACACTTACAACTCCACAATAGAAAGATGTATCTGATTTGTTCTTGTTCTCCTTCACACAGAAGGGAAAACGTGCAGGCTGTTGCACTTCCGATGAGGGATCACACTCACTGCTTGTTCACCAGCTCCTCCTCTGTGTCCAATATTTGACTTGCCACAGCAGAAACTTCCATTTTAAAAGCCTTTAGGCAAAAGCCCTCCAGGAGGAGAAGAGAAAAGGGGGACTCGGCAGTTTGGGGAGGTCAGGAGGGGAGTTTCACGCAGCAACACTGAGCCCTTTGGTTGGGTTAGATACCGTGTGCATTTGCCCTTGACTTTCTTCATCGAGGAACACTCTCTCAAAGCTGCTGACCAGTCTCAAAGCAAGAACAGACCCAGAAACAAGTGCTTGGGAGAGGTAACGTTTTGGGTACTCTTAACTGAATACTGATTAATAACTCTGCCCAAAACCTCTTCTCACTCTGGCTGGGTGACCATGTTTAAAGGAAGTGTTGCAATGAGATGTTTTTTGGAGCATATGATTTCAATGCATATTTTATGTCATTCCATCCCGGCTTACAATGATGTAATTCTCAGAAGACAGAAAGTTGATACATTCCTCGCTTGTTATTGGATCACCAAAGTGATAGAATCTTTGTGAATATTTATATCTTTCTAAATTCCATCTGATGGGCATGAAATATAAACAATTAAACTTTGTATCAAGCTGCGTGGAATGGGTAACTTGATATTGGTGGGGCTATGGCAAAGGTTAAGTATCCAATATTATAGTTGACCTCTCCTTTCTGATCTGAAACCAAGGAATAAAACAAATTATAATGATGATTTCAACTTCCCCACGGAGCATGGGAAATACAGAGTAGGAAAATGTAACCAAAGCAGTTGTCAAAAAAGCACAACTCAGAAGGCCCAATCCTGCCTGCAGCCTGTTTTTGTGCAGCCTGCAAGTTAAGAATGGTTTTGACATTTTTAACTATTATAAACCAAAGAAGAAGGTGCTACAGAGACTATATATGAGGCAGCAAAGCCTAAAATATTTGCTATCTGGCCCTTTACAGAAAAAGTTTCCCAACCCCTGAACTCGAGTGTCATGGAATAAAGATGTAACTAAAATTCCTTCTGCTATAGATAACATTGATGCCACTGACATTTGCAAAGAGAAAAATGGAAGCAACTCACCTAAACAGAATAGATGGAAGGACTAATAGGAGATATGCATGTGTAATAGCCATTAGGTACAGATCCTACTCGTTGTATGAGTAACTGGTAAATTGCACATAAAAAGATGCTTTCTCACTATTGCAGAGGGATAAGGAACTCTCCCTCACCCCACCCCACAATCCACCATTGTATATTCCTCCCTCGTCCTAGTAGTAGTGATCCTGTGGTCACTACTAGAGAAAACAGCCCATTGTCACCTGACCGGTTCCTTTTTTGCAAGCAAGTGTCCCAGATGAAGAATTCTGGTGCCCCAGTAAAAGCCCTCACCTCCTGAGATGCTCCACACACCAGTCACCTGCAGCCATTTCTCTGCTTAATAGCTCCAATCTCAAAGGAAAATAAAACTTCTCTCCTGTCCCCAAAGACCGAAGGATTGCATCCCCCATAGACACCTCCAATGGTGCGTGGAAGAATGGAAATTTATCTTTTCAGGTCTAACAGCTGAGTCACTTGGGACTGGCAGGCACGGGGGGGGGGGGAGTATTTTCATAGCAAAGGGCTGGAATGGGGACCCCTTTCCTTTATGTTTCCAAGGACAGCCTTTCAGAAGGGAAGAGGGGCAGCTACCTCCTTCCTCTTTATAAGCAGAGTGAAATAATGTTCCCTTCCCCTCACCTATGGAATATCCACTGATTGTGTAGGGCAAATCCCCATAGGCCCTTGCGAGTTGTCCAGGGTAAGCATGAGGCTGGGGGCTGAGTTTTACTGAGCAAGATAAGAAATCTTGTCTCTGATCCAGAACATCTCCTATGTGCATTTAGGATAAAATTAATAAAGATGATTACTAAAAACCAAGCTGACACCTTTTAATTGTCTCTGTCTTGGTCGTTTTAGTCAGAGTTTCTGATATATTAAGTCCAAAACTCTCAAATTTCCATGTCTTACTACTAACTGAGATATATACTCAGTGGGTGAGCCCACAGCAAAGATGGTTGTGAAACATAATATACCTAAAGTTTTTCTATCCCATTGTAAAGAATGTTTTTTTTCTTCTCAGTTTCCAAGGAGATTTCTAACCTAAAAATTAATACGATATCAATAATCCTGAAAGAAGAAGATACTTTTTTAAAAAATAAGAAAAATATTCTGTTTCTTCTTCTTAAATACAAACACTATGGTATGTTCTAGGTCTTCTTCATCAGCTATTGAGAACTATAAAAACAGTGACATAGGAATCTGGAGGCTAAACTTCCATCGGAAAAATGTCCTCATCTAGGGGCTTTTATTTTTCTTTTTTAGAGATGATATCTCACTATGTTTCCCAGGCTGGACTTGAACTCGTGGGCTCATGTGATCCTCAATTCTCCTGCCTCAACCTTCCCTACACCCCTGCCCCCCACCACACAAGGAAAGGGCTTTTTAAATGTTAGTTTACTTTTCTTTTTCAATCAATGCTTTCCTTTCTCTGGGGGTAACTGATAGGCAATAGTAAATAAGTAATTGATTATAGAAATATTCTCTAAATATGCTTTGTGCTCCTCCAGGAAAAAAAAAATCCTATGAAACACAAAACAATAGGTTTTTGATGTTGGCATGAAAGGCAGCAAGAATAGCAATGAAGGTTTTCATATGTTTTCTCACACCGATACTATCTTTGAGTCTCTATTAGGTTTCTCAAGCCAAAGGCAGTCAGGAGCCAAGCATGTATTCCCTGGCATGTACTCAGCCACCTTAAACTACCCAAACAGAGCTAACAGATGAAAGCAGCTTCCTTGTTCCAAAGATAACTAGGATCTCTCTGAAACTGAGATGAATTCTTGAGTCCTTCCTTCCTGAACCTTTGGCTGTATTGATAACTGATAGACCCTTGTGGCAGCCAGCTCTGTGCCAAGCCTTCTAAGCTATACTATGTCTAATGCTCATAACACCTGGATGAGATAGTTATTATTCATAGTGTTTCATAGATTTTAAAAAATCTGGGGATAAATAACTTAGTTATTGATAAGAGGATGAGCTAAGATGGGAACAAATGGTTCAAGTCCAAAGTCTATGCTCTTCCTCTACATCCCTTTGGTTTGGAAGTTTCACTGTTAGAATATCACCCAGCTAACCCAGGGTGAGGCTTACTGGTTTGGTGCTGTTTGTCTGTTTACTTTTTAGGATAATTAATGGGTGAAGCTTCAATAATACAGCCATTGAAAAGTTTTGGGGTTCCAACATATAATGACATTTACTTTATGACAATTTGAACACAGCAGAGCAAAACAGTAGAACAATACATGGTAGATGGTCAGTGGATAACAATATGAGAAAATAATGCATTTCCTACTTCCTTTTCCTACTTCACGCATTATAGAAAAATCTTTTACAAGTGGATCTAAATGTGAAAAGTAAACCAATACATTTGTGAAAGATAACATAGAAGAATATATTTATTGCCTTGAGGTAGGAAACCTTTTCTTAAACAGGACACAAAATAGTCTAACCTTCAAATAAAAGATTAATAAAAAGATAGACGTTGCAAAAGACAAACTCTCAAAAGAGTTGAATAGGCTCTTCACAAGAGGATATTCAAACAGCCAATAAACATATTAAAAGGGTATGTTTAACTTTATTAATTGTTGCACACCTGCTATAAAAGCTGAAATTTAATAGAATCACAACATTTAAAGTTGGCAAAGACATAGAGCTGCTTGAACGCTCATATATTGCTAGTAAGAGTGTAAATTGGTACAATGACTTTGGAAAACTGTTACTTAATATCCATCAATGGTGAACCTCTACATGTGATACAATTCTACTTCTGTCTGTCCCATAGAAATGTGTACATAAGAACTACAAAAAAACATACACAAGAATGTTCACTTCAGGACTACTCACAAGAGCCAAAAATTAAAAACTACCCAAGTTTCTGCCAATAGTAGAACAGGGAAATACATCTTGGTATATATGTTTTTTTTTTATTCAATGGAATATTATACAGATATGAAAATGAATGAACCATATACAACACAACTAAATCTCACAAACATAATCTTAAGCAAAAAACAAATAACATAACTAATATCATATGATTTCATTTATTGGAAGTTCAGTAACAAACAATACTAATTTGTGGTATTGGAATTAGGATTTTGGTTACTTTTAGAGTGGAAGGTGGGAGTAAACTCGAAGGGGGCTTCTAGAGTGCTCCAAAGGTTCTGTGTCTTGCTTTGGGTAGTATGTGTGCTCTGTAACCCTTCCCCAAGCTGTGCACTTATAATTTGTGCACTTTTTGGCAGGTATGTTATTCTTCAGAAAACGGTTTATTAAAAACAAGAGAAAGGAAAAAAAACTAAGGTTTCAGGACACAGACATTATAAAGAGAAGGGGACACAGAGGCCAATAGGGAGAGGAGGACAGTTGCCGAGCAATCAGGAGTCGCTGGCACTTAGGAAAGTAAAGCGAGAGCCAACATTAGGAGGCAAAGAAAATGGGCATGAGTAGCGGTGAGAAAATAAAGCAGAGGTTGTTTTTAAAGAAGAAAACCAAATGTGTCTAGAAGCCAAGAAGGTGGAGTTCCCAACCCATCCGTGAGAGGAGGAAGATGAAGGAAATAAAAGGTAGCTGAATGGATGAGCAAATTATTGCCTATTGAGGGTTCACCTTATGTCAGACGCGGTTATCAGGAAATTTCAAGTAAAAAAAGAGAAGAAAGCAGAAGAGAAGAGCAGTTTTGCTTTTCTGAAACGGCCAGGCGGCAGATGGAATCTATGAAGCCTCAAATGTTCATCACACACGGCCAGCACGTCTGGTAAACTCAAACTGGTCACCACACATGAGGCAAAAATGATCTTATCCATAAGAGACAAGAGAGAGACCAGCTGCCTCTGAAGTAGCTTGGGGCAATCTCCTCTCATAGGGCTGTATTCATTTCCTCGGGCTGCCATTACAAAGTACCACAAACTAGGTGACTCCAAACAACAGAAAGGTATTATCTCACAGTTCTAGAGCCTAGAAGTCTGAAATCAAGGTGTGAGCATATCCATGCTCTCTCTGACAGCTCTAAGAGGAAGCTTTCCTTGCCTGTTCCAGCTTCTGGTGTTGGCCAGCAGCAATCCTTGGCGTCCCTTGGCTTGTAGATGCCACACCAAGCACATGGCCATCTTCTCCCTGTGTGTCACATCATCTTCCCTGAGCCTGTCTGTCTTCACAGGGCCATCTTCCAATGGTCTTCCAATAGGATGCTAGTCATATTGTCTGACATAGGGTAAGCCCTCAAGAAATGGTGATTCATTCATCCATTCAGCCTTTTTCATTGATGGTTAGAGACTTACCCTGCTCCACTATGACCTCAACTAGTTGCATCTGCGACAATCTCATTTTCAAATAAGGTCCCATTCTAAGGTACTGAGGAGCTGAATTAAAATGCCAACACTTTACTTCAACATATCTTTTTGGGAGGGCAAATCAACCCACAACAAGGGTACATACAGGGTTGCAACAAACCTACAATCAAACCTTCTCCTACACATCCGATAAAGGGCTGATAACTAGAATCTATTTAGAACTCAGGAAAATCAGCCATTAAAAATAAAATAAGCCCATCAAAAAGTGGGCAAAGGACATGAACAGAAACTTTTCAAAAGAAGACAGAATAATGGCCAACAAACATATGAAAAAACACTCAACATCTCTAATCATCAGGGAAATGCAAATCAAAACCACAATGAGATATCACTTAACTCCAGTGAAAATGGCCTTTATCACAAAGTCCCCAAACAATAAATGCTGGTGTGGATGCGGAGAGAGAGGAACACTCCTACACTGCTGGTGGGACTGCAAACTAGTTCAACCTCTGTGGAAAGCAATATGGAGATATCTCAAAGCGATACAAGTAGACCTATCATTTGATCCAGCAATTCCACTACTGGGCATCTACCCAAAAGATCAAAAGTCACTTTATGAAAAAGACACCTACACTCGAATGTTTATAGCAGCAAAACTCACAATTGCAAAGCTGTGGAAACAACCCAAGTGCCCATCAATTCATGAGTGGATTAATAAAATGTGGTATATGTATACCATGCAGTACTACTCAGCTTTAAGAAACAATGGTGATATAGCACCTCTTGTATTTTCCTGGATAGAGCTGGAACCCATTCTACTAAGTGAAGTATCTCAAGAATGGAAAAACAAGCACCACATGTACTCACCAGCAAATTGGTTTTAACAAAACACCTCAGTGGACATATACGAATAACATTTATCGGGTGTTGGGCAGGTGGAGGGGGGAGGAGGGGAGGGGTATATACAAACACAACGAGTAAGAGGTGCAACTTTTGGGGGATGGACACGCTTGAAGTTCTGACTCGAGGGGGGAGGGGGGCATGGGCAGTATACGTAACCTTAACACTTGTACCCCCATAATATGCTAAAATAAACAAATAAAAATAAAAATAAAAAAAGAAAACGGTGCTTAGAATTTGGTGGAACGCCCCTCTGAGCCTGCCTCCGACTCTCAAACCTTCTCTTAGGAACAGTGGAAGTGGTAGGTGAGCACAGAGAAGGTAGACCACCTGTGCCCACGTTGTTTTCCTGAGCCATGCTGAGCATTTCCAGGTTTCTCTAACCCAGGGTACATTCCAGTATTGGAAGAACTAGGACGAGTTCATCTAAGAGGTAGATAAGGCAAATCACATGCTATCCCAACTTTGTGTATTCTTGTGTTCCAGTTGCTATGACTATGTGACAAATGATCCCAAAACTTCATTCTATAAAAATAACCATTATTATACTGCCGATTCTGTGGTCACGAATTTGGACAGTCCGGATGGGGAGGTTTATCTTTGTTCACAATGCCTGGGGCTTTAGCTGAAAGACTCGAAGGCTGGGGGTGAAATTACCCGAATGCTTATTTACTTATAGGTCTTGGAGAGCATGCTGGGCAAGATCTTGGCTGAGACTATCAGCAGGAACAATACATTGCTCCTCCATGTGGCCTAGGCTTCCTCATGAGTGGTGACTGGGTTCCCAGGGTACGTGTGCAGGGAGAGAGAGAGAGAGAATGAATTATGGAGAGGGCAAACTACTTACAAGTCATGCCATATTGACCCTTTATAACTAAACTCAGAAGTCATGCAGTAACAGAGTCTGTCTGTAATTACAATTTTGACATTTTGTTTATCATAGACCTTTTGCAGTAACTTTGATTTATTAAAATATTATTTATCCCTATTACTGAGTTTTTTTTAACATACTCTTATGTGTTACACCCAAGGTGAGTGCCTTACTCATTTCACCCCAGTGCTGACCCTGTCCAGTGTCATTTCCAACATATTCTATCTGTTGAGGCCGCTGCAAAGGCCTGCCCAGCTTCAAGGCAAGGGAAAAGAGGACGTGACTCTCAGTGGGAATGGCAAGGCTCTAAAAGAGCACTTAAGCCCAGAAATAGCACTATGGCCACTTTTGAAAACTGCGATCTGCCACACCTTGCAATAAAGCAAAACGAAGGAATCTGACTTATTTGACAGATACAACAGGTAAATTGATTCCAGAATCCAAAAGAGCAAAGTGTCAAGACCAATAACCGCAATGACAAGATTTTAGAACTTTCCACAGTCTGTCTTAGTAAAATTTCTATTGACTATTTTGTTTCAAAAGAGTAGTCATTCCCTTAGATGTTCTATTACAAAGCAATGATCAGTAAAGCCCTCTGTAAATATTTGCTGAATCCATTCGAGTTGAAAATCTTTTGTTTGGGAAAAATATTTTTTTCAGGCATAATGAAGTATAAAAAAGGAAAATCTCCCTTTGTTCGTTGGGAAGCCACCTTAATCTTTGGAATTTACCAAGTATCATGATATATATTGTTTTTTAAAAAAATATATCCAAGAACTTATTTATGTTGGTAAAGATAAAAAGGCAAAACATGAGACTTTTCAATAAGCATTCCAATGGTTTGCTATTCATGTGCCTATGTGAGAATTGGAGAAATTTTGAAGAATAACATCACCCACTCATTAGACACATTTTAAAGTTATCCTCTTACTTTAGAATGAAGTTTTCTTAACTTGTCCTTCTCTTTATAAATAGGAAAGGTCGAGTTTAGAACATTAACAGAAGCAAAATGTTCCTTGGTAGTTGAGGAAAGGGGAGAAAAAGAACCTTCAGGAAACAAATAAACTTGAAAACTAACCTAAACAGAATACTTAAGAGCTTAAGTTTTGTCTATGTGTCAAGATTTGTGAAGGGTGTGAGATTTTACCCTATTTAGAAGCTGACAAATTAGCCTGTCACAATTCCATGGAGACTGCTATAAGATACAAAATTTCTCAGAGACAAAGCAGAGTTTATTATTTACAACAGTAGCAGGAGTCAGAGTATTGGCATTTTAATGCCAATGGGGCTCAACAAGCCCCAATTCTGACAGGGTGATGTGAAGAGGGCCAGATGACACCTGCGCATGTACTGGGTGGTGTTACTTGAGAGGAACCCTGAGCTTAGGGACCTTAATGTTTTTAAATGAGCAATAAGCACATCTACCCTTTGTCCCGCAGGAAGACACTAACCTCCATTTTTCAAGACTGTTCACTATACAAGCATCCCTGAAAAGATAATCTGAAATGAAGAGCACTCATTGCCTTTGCTTGAAGGATGTGCAGAAACACAAGAGACCCATGGAGAACTATCTCCTAACACTGTACCAACTTAGAAATGTCTAATGGTAGTTAGAACATGGAAATATCTGTCCTGTGTGTCCTAATATAGTAGTCTCTAGCCAATTAAATGTAAATTAATTGAAGCTAGTAAAACTTAAAATTCAGTTCTTGGCTGGGCGAGGTGGCTCACTCCTGTAATCCTAGCACTCTGGGAGGCCGAGGCGGGCAAATTGCTCGAGGTCAGGAGTTCAAAATTCAGTTCTTCGATTGCACTAGCCAAATTTCAAACCTCAATAGCCCCATGTGGTTTATTGGCTACCATATTGGGTAGCACGGATACAGAACATTTCCACCATCACAGAAAGTTCTTCTGAAGCCCTGAATACAATTCAGTCAGTCAATCACAAAAGTGGAAATATATATACAATTAAGTTAGTCAACCACATTTATATAACCCTTCCATGTGCCAGAAAAAAAAATGTATGTCAATTTTGCTCCTTATAGTCTTAAAGTCTGCAGTGAAGCAGGGAAGATAGACCTTGTCAAATAAGTGCAATAGTTAAACAGGTGACTGCAATTAAAGGGGACCTGACTCAGCACGGAGAATCTGGCAAAGCTTCCTGGAATAAAAGATGTTTAAGCTGAGATTTTAGTTAGGTGTTTTTTAAAAAAAAAAAAAAAAAAAAAAAAAAAGGAAGACTTTTCTAGGCAGCTGAAACACTGTTAACTCGTGTGGCAGTAATAGTGGTATATTTTAGAAAAAACAAATATTTTAAGAGATTGAGTCTTGCTCTGTTGCCCAGGCTGGAGGGAAGTGATGCAATCATAGCTCAAGGTAACCTCGAACTCCTGGCCTCAGGCAATCCTCCCGTTTTGGCTTCCCAAAGGACTAGGATCACAGGTGTAAGCCACCATGTCTGGCCATATTTTAGAAATTAAGATATTTCAGGTGGGGTGGAGAGTTTGGGGTGGCTTATGGTACTAGGTGAGGTAAGAAGAGGCCATAGTCATCTGTGTTTTTGCAGATGGTGTTAAGAATTTTTTTTTATTTCGGCATATTATGGGAGTACAGATTTTAAGGTTTCAATAAATTCCCTTTCTCCCCCTCCCCCCACAAATCTGAGTTTCCAGCATGACCATCCCCCGGATGGTGCACATCTCACTCATTATGTATGTATATACCCGCCCCCTCCCCCCTCCCACCTGCCCAATACCCTATTACTGTAGTACCTATGTGTCTACTTAGGTGCTGCTCAGTTAATACCAGTTTGCTGGTAAGTATATGTGGTGCTTGTTTTTCCATTCTTGAGATACTTCACTTAGTAGTATGGGTTCCAGCTCTAACCAGGAAAATATAAGATGTGCTATATCACCATTGTTTCTTAGAGCTGAATA
The DNA here is from genome assembly GCF_040939455.1 of Microcebus murinus. NCBI lineage: Eukaryota > Metazoa > Chordata > Mammalia > Primates > Cheirogaleidae > Microcebus > Microcebus murinus. The sequence goes on from NC_134116.1 coordinate 16,486,414, forward strand.
GTACTCCATGGTATAGTTCTAAGAGCATTAGGAAACTTTTGAAGGGTTTAAGACAGGCAAGTGATACAATTAACTTAATGTTCTATAAAGATCCCATTTGTCATCATACTTAAGTGACCTTTATATTAATAGAATGGTACCTAAGAATGAGATACGAATGGATTCTTTTTTAAAAGACAGGTCTTGCTCTGTCGCCCAGGCTAGAGTGCAATGGTGTCATCATAGTGCTCACTGGAGCCCCAAACTCCTGCCTCAGCTTCCCAAGTATCTGAGACTACAGGTTTGTGCCACCACACCTGGCTAATTTTTGTAGAGACGGGGGTCTCATTCTTGCTCAGGCTGTCCTTGAACTCCTGGCCTCAGGCGATCCTCCCACTTTGGCCTCCTTTAAAATGCGAGGATTACAGGCGTGAGCCACCACACTAGGAGGGAATCCTTGAAGGCTGTTTCAAAGGGTTAGTTCAAGGATAACTGAGCACTTAATTTAGGAAGAAATTTTTTTCTTTTAAAAAGGAATTTTTTTGTTTTGTTTTTAAAATTATTATGAATACATGATAGTTGTACATATTTATGAGATACATGTGATATATTGACACAAGCATACAATGTATAATGATCAAATCGGGGTAATTGGGATATCCATCACCTCATCACCTGTAACTATTAATATTTCAGAGGCAGAGTTGGTATTAATAGAACTTGGTAACTGAATGAAAGTGGAAGAAGGAAGAGAGTTACTACGAAAGTTACAAAGAAGAAGTTGAGACTATGTTTCTGCTTGAGGAATTTGGTAGAATGCAGTGTGTTTACTGACGCTGGGAGCAGATTCAGGAGAGGCTGTCACGAGGTCAGCTTGGAGAATGTTCAGCTGGCTGGCAGTGCCCATTAGACATCTATGGAGAAGCTGTTGGTTATGTGTGTCTGGCACTCGGAAGAGAGGTATGAGCTAGCTATGGATTAGCAGTATTCTCTACCTAGAGCATAACTGACACCATCCACTTGAATAATGCTGTCTAGAGAGTGAGCTAGGGTGAGACTAGCAGAGATCACAGAACAAAATCCCTGTTTTCAAGGAAACCCTGGTTGGGGGCAGAGATTTGTGCATGGAGAAAACAGAAGGCTCTATGAGAAACCAAACTGACCATAAAACTTGAGGCCATTGGGTTCACACAAAACAAGCTGTAAAATGGGAATCAGAATAGTATCAGTCCCAAAGGGTTTGAGGTCAAGACTAAGGGAGATGACGTGCAGTGACCACCTCAGCTCAGCAGCTGACACGTAGCAGCTGTTCAACTGATGAGTTATATATAATCAAACAAACCTTTTGTCAGAGGTAAAAGTAAATTTTCCCCGAGGTTCTCCCAGGATGCATATAATATGATGGAAGATTGCTTTTCTCAATATTTTACTATTATAGATTCATTAGATTTTTAAAAATATAAACATAAACATACAAAGGGGTTTTGTTTGCCTATGAAACGGAAATCTCGTGTGTGCATTTTGTATAATACAGCTTTTATTTTGAAAGCATAAAAAAAACCTTAAATTAATTTTGTACAAACTACAATAAACAGAATATCTATAACAGTGAACATTCAATCACATGTCCCAACAATAATTGGTACAAATTGTATTTTACATTACGTCTCCTTAGGCCACCACGAATGCCTATTTTACTCTAGATGCACTCAATAAATCCATCTCCCACTAACTCAATTACAAAGCTCGTGTAACAAGATCAAAAGCAAGTAGGATTTTTGTTGTTTTGCTGACAACTGTTTAGCAGAATCCTCTGATTACATATAGACTGTGCGTTTCTGTTTGCAATCAAAATAAATAGAAAACTGAATCAGGAATCAGGCTCTAAGAACAAAACAGGAAGATTTCTGCACTGCTGGAAACAATCACAAGAACATTTTTCTCATGCCATTTCCATACCACAAAGCCAACAGCAAACGTTCAAAGCAAAATTAAGAATTCGTTTCAAAGGACACATGAACCCTCGTTGTCATTTCGTGTACTAACTCTGAATGAGAGCCCTCCCTCTCCCAAAGCTTGTGTCAGAAGAGAAGTGAAGAGGAAATAGAAAAGGCCAGAGGGAGATGAACCATGTCTCTGTGTCATGGGTCACCTTAGCTGAATTCAGAAGGACACGGCAGTTAGACTAGAGAGAGAGAGAGAGAGAGAGAGAAGAAACTGCTAAGAACAAATAGTCCATTTGTTTTTTCGTTTTTGTTTAAAAAAAAAAAAAAAAAGAAATTCACTAGATTTCAATTCCCTTACACAAGGCATTTCTTCCTTTTTTCATGCTCACCCTGGAATGGTGAGTCCACCCTCCCGGGTTCTCTGCCCTCTGGTTCCTTCCCCTGCACTTCAGCCTAAACAGAATCACCGTCCTCAAGCATGGCTTGTCTCCTAGACCACATTACTTCCCACTGGCCTTTTCAAATTGAAATGTAAATCCAGTCAAATTTCTTCTTAACAAGCATGATCATAGCAATGAGCAGGAAGCCTTGCCCAGTTCACAGGTCTTTCTCCTGGCGAGCTCAGCCCTGAGCCCACTGCTGGGGCCTCTCTGCCTTCACCCACACCCATTCGATCCCATATCTACCTCCCAAATGGCTGACGTCACACCCCTGTGACATAACAGTGCTATTTTTTTTAGTGAAAAGCAGGTTGCAGAACAGTATGTGTAGTATGATTCCATTTTTATTCGTAAAAAATTGGAAAACAATATATAATCAGCTACATATTAAAAAGGTACAGGACTCTGCACAATACTATTGTTAAGGGGTAGTAATATGGAAGACTTTTACTTTTATCTTTTATATATTTGTGATATTTGAACTTTGTATTTATGTATGCATCTGTAATCATTAAAATAAAGAACAATTACTCTAAGATCACATTCTCTGCAACATTTTATCAGATTACACCTTTTGAACTCTGCTCACTCCCATGCCGTCTATGTTTGTCACCACTGTTTATATGTATATATGTGTACTTATATATGTTCCTTCCTTTTTTCCCCTCTTGTGATGGCCCTCACTTCTCCCTTATATTAAAAATGTCCTGAAGATTAAGGTAAGTTTTATATCAGATAATAATAGTCAAGTCAACCAAAACACATGGACACCTATTTTACTATTATTCTCCAAACCCAGCTCTTGCTAGACACTCTTTGTTGAATAATTAAGTGAAGAGTGAGTTTAGTAATGAATGAATCACATTAGCTCTTAGACTGATGTAAAACCTGCTTCAATATTCATTCGTTCTTCAATAGTTATCTATTTTCTCTGAAACATACACAAAATGTATTAATATACTGGTCCCGTGAATTCCTGAAAACCTCGTTTTCTTTGTCTCCAGCTGCCAATGAAGTTACCAAAGCCAGATTTTCTTACCAACAATTTCAGTCATTTCCTGACAACTGGTTGAAAACCTAGGACCCTTTTCAAAAGATCAAAAGATGTGGCAATTTAAGAATTGCCTTGCTAATGGGAGCTCAGTCGGGGTCAACAGTGATATATTCCATTTAGCTTTCTTGGACTGGATGAAACAAGATTTTACAGCTTTGTATTAACGCCCTGCTCCTCCAGCCATGGATGTGTCTATCAACATCTAATTGTGCTTCCAATGATCGGAGACAAACTATCTTTTCTTCTTTCCAAATGAGAATTTGTAGGGGTTTTCTAGTCCCATTTGCCACCAAGTGAACATCAGAAGATGAATCTCCTAGCAGGAGGGCAATGATAGCTGAGGAAGAAAGAGGCCCGGCTCCCAGGCCCAGTGGCAGCACCAGCAGCGGGGCCTTCCCCCCCTCGAGTTGCCATGGCAAACCGGCTAATGAAAAATGCTTCCATTCTGAATTCATCACTAGAGGGTGATTAGAATGTAAATAATGATGAGATATGTAGGTGATAACATTTTTCTATTAAAAGAAAGGCGATGAAAAGCACATCCCCCTGGACTATCCCCCTGGATAGTCCCTGGCAATAGGTGTGGCTACTGCTTAGCACACACCAAAACCCGGCAGCCCTTTACAAAACCTACTGCTTTCCATTGGATCTTTCTGTAAACTTCCATCACATTGCATAAAAAATATGCAACAATTAAGGCAAGTTAAAATTTAAACGGATGTTGGGCAAATAGAGCAAAGTCTATCATTTTTCTCACTGTAGGGTATGTGCAGTGTATTGGTTAGCATCTGTTCTCAGTAACTCCTCCGATTCAATTATGACACATTTGGAAACAGCAGAGATATGCAAGGCATTATTTGAATCACAATTTATCTTTTTTAGCTATTTGGGATACAAATTCCTAACCAAAAGTGAAAATTTCACCTTTTCCCTTTCCATCTATAAAATGCCCCCAATATTAAAAACCACATGGGGCATGGCTGTAACACTGCTCTCTTGCTAAAACTTTTGCCTTCTAGACTACTCAGCCACCTACCATGGGGACCCTTCTCCCACATCAGGGAAAGCGAGACTAGAATTTTACTTTGGCATTGAGATTAGATGAGCAGAGTGACAGAGGCACTGGTACATGGAACGTACATCCAAACACAAAGAGCACAGGGTTGTTCTAGCACTCATTTGTGTCTCCATGCAGGAGTTCATTCAAGAAGTCTTTGCTGATCACTACTGTCATTGTACGTAGACCAGGACTGGATACATCAATGAAGTCTTATGTACATGGCACAAAAGTATCAGGTTATTTTCTTAAAGTCTATCTCCATTCTCTTTGCCGAAGATGTAACAACAGATAATAAATCTCATTATATAACTTTGCCTAAGTACTGTAGCTGATGCCACAAAATAACCTTTACTTTTTTTTTTTTTTTTTTGAGACAGAGTCTCACTTTGTTGTCCAGGCTAGAGTGAGTGCCGTGGCGTCAGCCTAGCTCACAGCAACCTCAAACTCCTGGGCTCGAGTGATCCTTCTGCCTCAGCCTCCCGAGTAGCTGGGACTACAGGCATGTGCCACTATGCCCGGCTAATTTTTTATATATATATATCAGTTGGCCAATTAATTTCTTTCTGTTTATAGTAGAGACGGGGTCTCGCTCTTGCTCAGGCTGGTTTTGAACTCCTGACCTTGAGCAATCCGCCCGCCTCGGCCTCCCAAGAGCTAGGATTACAGGCGTGAGCCACAGCGCCCGGCCTAACCTTTACTTTTATTATCTCATTCTACCCAAGTCTGCTGCAGTGGGTCACTGCCAGCGCTATGTCACATTTGTGACAATGACAAAATGGCATCCTCTAAGTGGACAAATTAAAAATGCCACTCCTTTCTCAGGATTTAAGCCCCCACCTGTCCCCTTCACCAGGCCCCTTTGAGCATGTGCAATGGGGACACTACATTGGGAGGGATGCTGGTACCTCCCAATGTCACCTACTAGCAGGACTTGGTCCCACCTCCCCTGGAAATAGCCATTTCCTACACCTCCCACGTCTCCAGGGACTGGTGCTATCTGACAGTGAGTCCTACCCATGCCCACTTTGGTTGAGCCAATCCCTGACACGGCCATGGCTGCCACACCCCTTTCCTCCTTGGTCCAAAAATACCCCTGGTATCCCAAGTATTTTCTAAAAGCCATCTTGGTTGATTCTTACAAGTATTTCCAGCATTCCCCTCACTATTCTTCTACTCCCAGTTCAGAGGACCTCTGCTCTCCAAAATGCCTTGAGGTTTAATAATGCAGGTGACCTTGATTCTTTATGCAGCTTGCAGGTTGTCTGCTACACCCTAATCCTATACTTCTCTAACTCTACTGCAGGAAGGTAGAGCACTCCATCTCCAAACCTTGCAGAAATGTAAAACAAAATGCACTCACACAGAGTCAACCTATTTGCAACACAGTGCTCGTGATGCTAAGAGCACAGGCTTGTGAAAATTGGGAGAAGGTGGTTGGAGCCCATGTCTCAGATCCCCTCTCTGACTTAACTCTCTGGAGCAACCCAACACCATTCAAACTGGTGGAGTCTGGAGGGTGCATTTGAAGCCGTGTGTTTCCCCAGCATCTCTGAAAGAGACAGCAGATACAGACTCTATTTCGCTTGGTGTTTGGAGAGAGCTAAGGAGTCTGCGGCTAAATGCAAGGTTGTACAGCCACTTGAGGTCCAGGCATGCCTGGTTTGCTGAGGACCTCAAGTATCAGAGCCTGTGATTGTTATCAAGTAAGTTCTTCCTCTGCCCACCTGCAGCACAAGTGGTTCTGGAAGGGCCTGCCCATTCCTGTTGATCCCAGGAGAGCTGAGTTAAATGATGCCAGTTCCGTGGCTGGGGGGCACCATGAATCCCCTCACACTCAGAAAGACTTAGCAATATTCACTGCAGGCTCATTGGCCTGCTACTGCTCAGGAGGCCTCCAGGAAACAAATGAATGAGCAGATTAAAAACATATAAACTTATAACTATTTAAGAGGACTCAGTGTCCTGGGAAAGGGAGAGAAAGGCAGGGAGGATGACCAGGTCATGGAACACATGAATAGGGAGGCTTTCATTAAAGGACAACTTGGGAGAGACCCAGAAGATAACTTTTAACAGAGAATGAATGAGAATCCCCATGAAGTTTTATGTAGTACACCCAAAACGCATTCTAGAGGTTTAAGAGAAAATGAAAACAAAAACCTTGATGCTATGGACTGAATTTGAATGTTGAAACCCTAATCCCCCATGTGATGGGAATTTTGGAGATAATTAGATTTAGATGAAGTCCTCATGATGGGGTTGATGCTCTTATAGGAAGAGACACCAAAGAGCTTGTTCTCTCTCTCTTTCCAGAGAAGAGAATCCTTATCAGAAAACAACTATGCTGGTACCTTGATATTGGACTTCCAGCCTCCAGTACTGTGAGAAAATAGATTTCTTTGTTTAGGCCACACAGTCTATGGTATTTTGTTATGTAGCCCAAGCTGACCAAGATATTCAACGTGAATTGAAAAACAAGATGGTCTTGGCTGAGAACCAAATTAATGACCCAAAAGACCAAGAGCTCATAACCCAAAGCAAAAGCACAATGAGATCAAAATCCTAAGGGCAAAGATAAGAGGTCTAGAGGAACAATCAGGCCATGCTCTCCCTCAGCTCTCAGCACATTTGCAAAGGTTCGAGATACATAACTCAATGCTCCTAGCCAAGGTAAATAGAAAATGCTGAACCAAATGCCAACTGACTCAGATCAGATACTTCAAGAGAGGAGGCAATGACTCTTTCAATCTATAGCTGTACCAGATGGGCCACGGTAATGATCAAGGAATCTATAATGGTGCAGAAGAATATTTCAACTAGAAGAAATATATGAGTGGTGCAGAAAAATATTTCAAATAGAAGAAATATACTTAATGGAATTGCAAGAACAACTTTTTTAAAAATTATAAAAGGAGATTTTAATGTACATCTTTCAGAATTTGACAAATCAAGCAGAGAAAAATCAATAATGATATAGAGGATTTGAATGATATAATCAACAAGAACAATTTAATAAGCATGGAGAACTATGTCTCCTACATGCAGAAAATACAACTTGTTTTTGTATCCATGCTGCAAAAATTGATCATATGCTTGGCCACAAAGAAAACTTCCCCAAAGTAGAAATCTTAGAAGCCATATTCTCGGTTCATATTCTTATAAAATAAAATAAGCAATGAAAGATAATTCCAAAACTTATATTATTAGAATTAAGAGACACTCCCTTAATTGACTCCTTTATTATTGTTTCGTTGGTTTTTTTTTTTTTTGAGACAGAGTCTCACTCTGTTGCACAAGCTAGAGTGAGTGCCGTGGTGTCAGCCTAGCTCACAGCAACCTCAAACTCCTGGGCTCAAGCAATCCTTCTACCTCAGCCTCCCTAGTGGCTGAGACTACAGGCCACCACCGTGGCCGGCTAATTTTTTCTATATATTTTTTAGTTGTCCAGCTAATTTTCTTTCTATTTTCAGTAGAGACGGGGTCTCACTCTTGCTCAGGCTGGTCTAGAACTCCCGAGCTCAAATGATCCACCTGCCTCAGCCTCCCAGAGTGCTAGGATTACATGCCTCTTTATTAAAAATATAACACCAAGTGCCTATCATCTTAGCTATTCAGGAGGCTGAGATGGGAGGATTGCTTGAGCTCTGGAGTTCAAAACCAGCCAGGGTGATCTAGTGAAGTCCTGTCTCAAAAAAATAAATAAATACTTTAAAACAATATATATCAAATCTTGTTTGCAACTTACCTGGAAATGTATCCAAAAACTCAGCTGGAGTAATGAATGGACATAGGGATGGATAGTTTCAAACTCCTGACCTTGAGGGATCCTCCTACCTAGGCCTCCCAGAGTGCTAGGATTACAGGCGTGAGCCCAACATGAATGGACATAGGGATGGAGAGTTGGATGTGTAGGTGAACAAGTAAATACAGCAAAATGTTCATTACAGAATTTAGTGGTGATGTTCACTGATTCTTTCAACTGTTCTGTATGTCTGAAAACTTTTTATAATAAAATATTGAAAGAAATATATTGAAAACTAAAATAAACAATCATATAGAAACTACTGAAAGGAAAGTTTCATACCAAAACCATTGAAGAAAATGTATTCAAAATTAGTCTTCTAGACTTAGCTCTTATTATTTACAGGGGTTTATTTGTTTTCTTTTTAAAGTTTTTTATCAAATAGATACTGTGTACCAGGCACTGTTCTAAGAGCTTACATATATTAATTCATTTAATCTTCACAACAACCCATTTTACAGGTGAGGAAATTTAGGCACAGGGAGTCTAAGTAACTTGCCCAAGGTCACACAGCTTGTAAGTGAAAAAACAAGGCTTTGAACCAAAGTAGATAATGTTCAAAGGCCATGAACTTAATTATATTAGATTATCCCTGAGTTTTTCAAATTAGGAAGTTAGAATAAAAATTATCCAAAACAAAGTAGGAAGATTGATTTAAAAAGATAAAAGCTGAAACTTATTAAATCGAAAAGATAAAAATCATGGAAAGAATGATAAAAACTTATTTTAAAAAAACAAACCCTAAAATAGAAAACTCTTAAAACCATAATTACCAAAAAAGAGAGAAGCTAATATCAAATTCTTAGGAATTAATGCATAGATTTTACTATAGGTATGAAGTTGATTAAAATATCAGGAAAAGGTTAGGGGCACTTTATAATAATAAATTGGAATATCTAAAAGCAAATTCATGTCACAAAAATCAATCTAATAAGAACACCTAAAAAGACCAATAATGAGAGGTGAGATTGAACTATTAAAGAGCTGCTATTTAAAAAGGTACTTAGCCCGTTTGGTTCCACTGCTCCTCTCAAGTTTTTGAATATGAGAAAATTCTTATTTCTTTAGCCTTCTCTAGACCTTAGGAAAAGATGAAAAACATCCTTAATATAATCTTACTATGAGTTTCAGAGAACTATGCAAGTATGATTCCATTTTCATAAAAGTGTATATAAATTGTAAATTCTACATATGTGTATATATGTTGTTTCAAGTGCTAAGAGAATTGTGGAAGGTTATAATCAGGTTACTAATGTTGTTTATTTCAAGAGCATGAAAACTGAGAGAGTTAGAGGTTAAAAATGGGCTTTTAAAGGCAGCCAAACCCAAATTTGCACCCCAGCTCTGCCTTCTACATCTTTGGTGACCCTGGGCATCTTACTTAACCTCTGGAAGCCTCAGCAACTCGTCTTCAGAATGGCGCTATGATGATTTATTAACACAACGCATGAAGAGCAGCTGACAAGCTTACAGTGGCGAAGAAACTCTGGCTGTCAGATTTAGGATTGATTTCCTGCTGCCCCCAAGATGGTTTTTGTAGCAAAGAGAAGTGAATGTGTGTCACCCGGGCTTCTCTAACTGTGAGCTGCACCCTGCAATTCATATCTTGAACATTTCATAGTAATTTGTAAATTTCCAAACAATGTCACAAAGATCTGAAGACAAAATTGGGGTTTTTTTTCCCCACAAGGTCTAAATGGGACTTACGAAGGAGGGTTGCCATCAAACAGAATATGTCTGTTTTCAGTTATACAGAATCCAAGAATCACCCCCATGCCTGTAAAAAGAAAAAAAAAAATCTGGTTAACTGCCCCTTCCCACTGTTTTTAGAGATGTGGATACAAGCTCTGGCTGCCAGGACCACAGATTCACTGATTCCAAGAATATTCTAGTACAAGGAGACTACGTGAGAATGTGTCTGGAGGTAAGATTTGTCACTAGATTTGACTTGTCTCCTAGCAATGACTGTGATGCAGTGCAAAATCAACCTGTAGTGTTGACTTCTGTGAAGTCCCAATCAAAAGTGCCCCTCTCCAGCTTGGCACAGAATTATTAACAACTCACACTGTATCTAACACTAGTATGGCTCAGCCCAAATCTTCTCAGCCTGATGACAAAAACGTCACATAGAAAGGCTCCAGAAGCCCAGATATATGTTACACACACCTGTATTGTTCAGCCCCTCTCTCCCTCACAGAAAGAAAATTCATCTGCTCTGATATGCTCTTCTCCACATCAGACCAACCTGACTGTTCTGCATGCCCTTTCGCTTTTCTGGATGATTATGAACTGATTGCATGATATATTCTAGTCACTTCCAGGTACAGCAGGTAAAGTGAGCTGCTCTGCAATTATTAAACTCATCCTTTGTCCTTTGGAGAGATGGGCACAATAGCTGTCCTCCTGTGTGGAGGGAATTTTCCACTCTCTCATGAATTCTCATGGTTAGTGGCTTTTACAATACAATCCATCAGTTCCGCTAGATGAATTCTTTCATTCTTGGAAGAACAGCCCCTGACCATGCTGGTCAAAGGTGCTACAAACGAAGACAGACTTGCAAAGTGAATGCACTGCAAATGTAAGTGCCCCAGGTGTGTGCTGTGCTCAGGCCAATCCAACACACCTACTGCAGGTTTGCAGCAGCCCTGGTACATCACCACAGAGAAAACTGCCCTTCTGCCAGAGCACCCCGAGAATGACTTGCGTAAGCTAGCCACGGCAACAGATTTCTGGTTCCCATGGTGGATGTGACACACGCACACAAAAGGCAGATGGCTTGAGAACCTGCCTGGTGGCATGGGGACCGCCATCCTGTCCTCGGGGCTGCCGGAGAGATGGAGAGAAAATCTGATTGCTGCTGTCATCCCCAGGGGAGGGAGTGGGGAGCTGGCAACAATTCTGACTCTTTCACTCTCGTGTGTGACAGCAGATTTAAAGCAGCTGCATTTCCAACCCAATCATCAGGCTCTATTTAGATAAAATTCTTTACCTACTAAAGAGAGGCTCACACTGCCCACCGCCCCGATACCAAAGGCCAACAACAAGCCTTTACGAATCTCACTTTCACAATCCACACACTCCAAGAGAGAACAAGTGTAAAGTGCCGTTTAATTTTTGATAGAACACGAACACCTTGCATGTATCCATATTTCTAGCACATGAAATTCTGGAACCTAGAAGTATAAATGACCTGGATACAATAGGGGACAAGCTAAAGCCATATGTTTTAGGGGAAATGCCTCTGGAAACACTTTTTTTTTTCTGGAAATATAGGACATGTCTCCAAATGCCAAATAAACTGAGTCAAACAGTCATATGTCTTAGTTAGCTCAGACTGCCATAACAAAACGCCATAGACTGGATGGCTTAAACAACAGAGATCTATTTCTTACAGTTCCGGAGACTGGGAGATCCAAGATCAAAGTGGCAGCTGGTTCAGTTCCTGGTGAAGGCTCTTGCTAGCTTGCAGATGGCCACCTTCACTATGTCCTCATATATGGCACAAAGAGGGAGCATGAGGTGGCCAGTGTCTCTTCTCATAAAGACACAAACCTACCAGATTGGGGCTCCACCCTATGACCTCATTTAACCTCAATTACATCCTTATTCCAAATATGGCCACACTGGGGGTTGAGGCTTCAACGTAGGAATTCTGGAGAGACACAACTGAGTCCATAGCACCATATAATTCAAGGTTTCCAATGATTCCCACTAGAAAGAAATATCCTGCTGATTGGGCAGAACTGTTTTCTGTGAGTTAAATAAGGAGGATAATGTCCTCAATTCTCTACTGTTATTTGGGCTCTCTCGATGCCAACCAGTTAGCAATGTGTGAATTAACGAAAGCTTCAAGTGCGCTGGCCACGTAAAGGTGGATTTCTTTCCATACCAATCAACCCAAGTTCTCCGCTACCATCTCGTCTGCCGCTGCAGGGAGCCCTGCGGACCTGGAAGTCAGCCAGCCGCCGTCACAGACGCACCGATAGCATTTGGTTCTCAGAGTAATGCATGTCCCACATGCCCCCGGCTTTGGGGACTTGCCATTCGCCCCAGTGCCGGCTGGCATGTGGACACGTCTGCAGAGGGGTCTTCGCTAGGGCTGTCCTCTCCTCCGCAGGGTCTTGGACGACAGGATTCTGCAGACGCTCAGCTTTCACTTCCGGGCATGTCATCCTGCTAAACGAAGGAGCCAGACAACCTTCGGGGTTCCTCCCGTCTTCGGGCCACAGGAACACATGTATTCTCACCTTACATGGCCCTGCCTGGCTTTCTGAACAGCTGCTGCCCAGTCGCAGGAACAGCCTGGACGCCCTGGCAGCCCGCGGTGGCAGTGGGCAGCTGGTCTGGCAGCCCCCACCCCCCGGGGAAAGGTTTGAGACCTCTACAGCTGAGGCCACCAGCAACAGCCTGCTGAGAGAGGAACACCCGGCGAGAAGGCGAAGGGCACAGCGTAGACGAGAGCCCTGCAGCAGAAAATGAGAAACGATGTTTCCCTGACCTTAGCCAGCCCTTCGGCCGCTGTCTTGGAGGAGTTCCAGGCTTTCCGCCTTCAGAGAAAGCTCTGGCGGAACCCAAACGCACTCTGTGTGCTTCAGAAGTTCATCGAAGTCTTTCTCTCCTTGCAGCCCCCGACCCTCGTGGACCAAGGGTGGAGCAGAGGGGTGGAGTGCAACAAGGGATGAGGGTGACAGTGACAGACGGGAGCTGGGAAGAGAGTGAGGGGAGAAGACAAAAGCTGGCGTCAGGCTGGCCAGACAAGCGCTCACCGTTCCAGACCTTCACACAGGCTATAGACGAGTCTCTTTCCATGTCAAAGAGGGGTTGGGGACATGCAGGATTATGGGGAACCAAGGGAGAACAAGAAAATATGATCACTGCCATTTATTTCTGCCCAAGTTCCAGCAGGAGAGAGGCCAAGAGGCTCACGGAAGGCTGTGGACCTGCCTCTCCACATCAAAGCCCGGGAGGGACATTTTGATTTATAGTTGAACAAATAGCAGAAGAAAGAAGTTTCCTTTTAGTTTTTAAGAGGCTTTCTAAATCTCTGTTCAAAGCAAAAAGGCAGAGGCAGGGAGTGAGGACTGCATGGATGTGAGTGTGCGAATGTGCGTGTGTTTATGTGCGCGTGGGGTGTGTGTCCGCTGGCAGGAGACTGGAGATAAGTGGGGGGCAGGATGTCATTCGTGCTAAATAAGATAATTTTCAAATATTCCTTGTGAGGGGAGGAGAGAACCTGTGTTCCATGATGGGGGATTTTCTTGCTGGCATACTTGTGAAACGCCTGTGGCTTGCTCCCCAGCTCCCAGGAAATCCACGTGACCTGGAAGCGCCGGGCTCCCCTGGGCCCCCACCCCCACCACCCAGCCCCCAACAGTACAGCGTTCCGAACAGCAAGAGTAAAGGGGCTCAGGGAACCACACGGGATGGGCTAACATATGCCTCTGTCAACGATCCTATTCTATCACAAAATCACACCTGCTTATGGGCCACACCTCCTTATGGGCCACACCTCCAAGCACAGCCCGGTTGGGGGTTACGGCTTCTGTGAATTAGGGGGACACAATTCAGCCTGTAGGTGGGGTCTGGGAGTCTGTTATTTGGCATTAACAAAGCTCCCGGTGATTCCGATGTTCGCCCAGGGCGTGTGCCTCGTGGCCACGTGCTGGAGAGCTCTGAGTCCCCACGTCACCCCAGCACAAGCAGCACGGGCTACTCGCAGGCTACTCAGGGCTGAATCTTGTCCTGCCCCTCAGCCGTGTTTTGTCAGGGCCTCACGGTGTGGATCCAGGCTCCCCTGCTGACCTACTGCTTATCAGACATGGAACCTGGGCACATCCCTTCCCTTCCCCTGGCCTCAGTTTCCTCATCTGAACAGTGAAGAGATCGCAATCTGCAAGGTCCCGGCTGCTATAAAACTCCAATCCTTGACAGTAATATTCTAGGGGCCCCATTCAGGATTTGAGCATGGAATTTTTTTTTTTTTTTTTTTTTTTGAGACAGAGTCTCACTTTGTTGCCCAGGCTAGAGTGAGTGCCGTGGCATCAGCCTAGCTCACAGCAACCTCAATCTCCTGGGCTCAGCAATCCTTCTACCTCAGCCTCACGAGTAGCTGGGACTACAGGCATGCGCCACCATGCCCGGCTAATTTTTTGTATATATATTTTTAGTTGGCCAATTAATTTCTTTCTATTTTTGAGACGGGGTCTTGCTCAGGCTGGTTTCGAACTCCTGACCTTGAGCAATCTGCCCGCCTCGGCCTCCCAAAGTGCTAGGATTACAGGCGTGAGCCACCGCGCCTGGCTGAGCATGGAATTTTAAAAACATCCAGCACTCTTCGCTTCATCCCAAGTAAGAATATACAATCTCCCATGCAAAATTTCCAACCACAAAAGCGTCTGGCATGCGATCACCCTATGAAATCTAGGAGTCGTGGAAACCAATACAGGGGTTTTCCTTTTGCTTTGAAATCCTGCATGTCACCTGTTCTTACCGAGTCAAAATCCTTCCCAGCAGCCAGTTCAGGGCCCACTTTTCTCTCTGGCTTCCCAGGACCCATGAATTTGATGCCCTAACAAAAACGGTGCTTCTCTAAAACCTCTCGAGGCTCCCATGGTGGATGTTGGGAGGGATATTCCACCATTTAACAAGTGTGGCCAAGTGATGCATCAGACATGCACAGCTGATATTAAAAAGCCAAGAGAAGGGAGTGGACTTAGTCTCTGCTCGGGCCACCCTGGTCAGCTTTGTCCAGCTTCAAGTGTTGCTTTTCCAAGAAAGCCCTCTCTGAATCACTGCAGTCTGCGTGATCCTCCGCTGCTGTAAATTATCGTAGCACCCCTGATCCTGGCTCTTGGCCACCTCCTCTTCTGAGCCCAGACAGGCAAGGACCGTGTGGGTTGTACTCACTGAATCCCCAGTGTCTGAGAGATTGCCTGGCCCAGAGTGAGTGCTCAGTAAATATCTGTGAAATAAGTGAATGAATGTGGCCGCACAAGTCATCGGAACCTTGCAGACCCTGCCTCCTGTTGTGAGGGGGACTCCTGTTCTTTCAGGAACTGGGCCTTCATGCCTTAGTTCTGAGACACAGTCCCTTCCCTTTTTTCTTTTTATCCCCAGAATCAGCAAAGAGCCTGGTCCATCGTAAGCACTCAGTGAGCACTGGAATGGATGGATGGATGGATGGATGGATGGATGGATGGATGGATGGATGGATGGAGAGCCATGACTGGAGTGGTGTTCAGCACTGAAGGAGAAAACCACAGGCAGAGGTTGAGTGAGAACAGGTGTGGAGGGAGAGCAGGCACAAGTCCACACCTAGCCACCCAGGTGTCCTGGGGTGGCGGGGCCCTAGGGAAGGCTGTGATGGGAGTATAGCGGGTGGTTTAGGAGGCGCCTCTTGTGCCCGCCTGCCCTCAGGCGTCTGCTGCAGCTGTGGACATCAGTTTCGTGTCACTTGCTCTCGCAGTACGGCCTGCCAGTGCCTTTGCCTTCGCCGCACCTCTCTGATCCTACGGCAGGAGGCCTGGGAAGGAGCCCTCTCCATACACCTCCGTGCATTGCTTGAGAGTTTCAGGAGAAGTTGCTGTCCCCTGGGGTAACCCTGGACAGATGCCTCTGCAGGGCCACCTCTGGGGGGACAGAAGGGCAGGCAGGGCTGAACCCATTGCCCACAGCAGCGACAGTTCAGTAACCCTCCCTGGTTCTGGCTTTTCGTCCTTCCCTCTCTCGCTCTCCCTGGCCCCTCACTGTTACTCCTTAGGCTTTGGAAAATAAGTGCATTCAGGCAGACAGAATGAAGGCAGCCACATTCTCAGCAGAAAGACAAGCAGAGGAAAGGTAAAGAAGGAAAGTGCCTTGGAAGAGAGGCTGTTGTCTGCTGCGGTCACCTTTGCAGTTTGGGACTGGGCTTGTGCCCCAGAGGGGTCACAGCAGAACAAATCAGTGTAGGTACCAGACACAGCCTGGTTAGCAAATGCCGTAAGTACAGCAGGAGAGGCAGAGAGGAGAGAGGGTACAAAATCACCTGGTGCACGTGTGCGTGTGCAGCACCCCTGCCAGAGGAGGCACCTCGAAGGCCCTCTCATTTAATAACATGAAGCTGCATGCCAAAGCCACCCGCTCCAAAGCCATACCTCATGGCTTCTGGACCAGTTTTAAACTGGCTTTCTCAGTCCTAACAAGAGGAGCACTGTGCCATCTTCCTGATGCATGGACTCAGACATAAATATGTAAGCAGTTCTATATTAGCATTAATTAGCAGCAGCAGCCTGAAACGCTTAGCATAACACTGGGGATCGCTAATGGAATTGTGTGTCTTTCTCCAGCGCTACCAGCAGTCGAGAATCATGCATAATGTAGGAGCATAGACTGCAGCTGGCAGCAGCAGGCTGGATCACGGGAGATGATTTTGACTTGTTTTTATGATCATGAAGAAATACCTTTCAATCAGGCCCCCAAAACAAATACCAGCCCGCGGCCCTGGGGGTGCGGAATCATACTACATAACAGTAAATAACGATCCCGCTCAGAGGCCCCGAAGCTGGCCTTTTTATTTATGTCCAATCCATATTTATAGAGTCTAGAAGGAGCGCAGGCCGCGGAGACAGAAAGCAGGTGGCACCTGACCATCCGGGAGGCTGATTGAGAACAGGCAGCCGCGCTCTGGCCTCTAATCTCAGAATTGCTCGGACTCGGGGCTGCGGTAGAAGCAAAGCCTGTTTAATGGTTTCGCTCATCTCCTGGCAATGGAGCCTCATCAGTGGGTTAGAACAAGGGACAGCGGGGAAATCCCAGCGGGCTCCTCAATTTAGCCTGTCAGTCGCCACTGCCCGCGTTTCCCAACCACTACAGTCTTTTGTGGTTTTTTCCAACAGCTGTAGAGACAAAATTTGCCTACCATACAATTCACCCACTTTACGTGTACAATTCAGTGGTTTGGAGTACATTCCATTATCAATTGTTTTAAATGGTTATAAAATATACATGGCACACTTTACCATTTTAACCATGTTTAAGTGTGCAGTTCTGTGAATTAAGTACATTCACATGTGCAGCCATCACTGCCATCCACCTCTAGAATTTTCTTGTCACCCAAAACATAAACTCTCTCTCATTAGCCATTAAATAATAATTCCCCATTCTCCCCTTCTTCCCCCAGCCCCTAGTGACATCTAATCTACTTTCTGTCTCTATGAATTTGTCTATTCTAGATAGTTCATACAAGTGGAATTATGTATTTGCATTTTACGTGATTTATTTCACTTAGCATAATGTGTTCAAGATCCATTCATGTTCTAGCATATATTAGAATTTCATTCTTTTTTATGGCTGAATAATATTCCATTGTGTGTGTATCCCACATTGTGTTTACCCATTCATCTGTTGATAGGCACTAGAGTTGTTTACACCTTTTGGTGCTTGTGAACAATGTAGACCTTTGGTCTACAACTATTACGTCTGTCTGAGCCTCTGTTTTCAATTCTTTTGGATGTACACACAGGTGTGGAATTACTGGATTATATGCCAATTCTGTGTTTGGGTATTTAAGAACCATGAAACTGTTTTCCGCAACCACTGCTCCATTTTGTATGAGGGTCCCTTTTACTCTACGCCCTCACCACTACCTCTTACATTCCTTTTTTGCTTGTTTATAGCCATCCTAGTAGGTATGCAGGCATGAAGTGGTATCTCATCGTGGTTTTGATTTGCATTTCCCTTATGATGGTGTTGAGCATCTTTTCATGTGCTTACTGGCCATTTGTATGTCTTCTTTGGAGAAATTTTGTATTAGTTTGCCATAACAAAACATCACAAACTAGGCTTAAATAACAGAGATTTATTTTTCTCACAGTTCTGGAAGCTAAAAGTCCCAGATTAAGGTGTCATCAGGATTGATTTCTTCAAAGGACTTTCTCCTTGGCTTGAAGATGGCTGTCTTCTGCCTGGGTCTTCACATTGTCTTTCTTCTGTAATTGTCTGTGTCCTAATCTTCTCTTCTTATAAGGACACAAGTAATGTTGGATTAAAGCCCACCCCAAGAACCTCATTTAACCTTTACCACCTCTTTAAAGACCTCACCTCAAAATACAGTCACATTATGAGGTACAGGGAGGGGGTTAGGATTTCAAAATATGAATTTTAGGGGCTACATTCAGCCCATAACAAATGTCAGTTCATGTTCTTGCTGGTTTTTAAAATTGGGTTATAATCACTACAACTTTTGATATTGAGTGCGTAGTTTTATTCTTCTTGGAGGGGTGAAAGTGCAGGTAGAATAAGAAAGAGGAACGTTGTTACTGGGTTTTTAATCTTGAAATGTTTCATGTGATCAGGTATAAGCACAGTCACTGTCCCCAAGAAAATGTCACCATTCTTCTCTCTACAGAAGCCCAATCATACTATCTTCACTAAAATGCCCAAATTGTGCACTAACAGTCAACAGAAGTAAATAATAAATCACTATATTATACTTAAACCATAGCAAATTGGTTTTCAAATGTGTGCTAGACTATAAATTACTCGAAGGCCAACATCATTTCTTATTCAACTTTGAGTTAGGCTATGCCCCAGGCCATGAAAACATTTTCTCATGTGATAAACACAACAACCCATCTGGCAGGTGTAGTAACACCCATTCCATAGATGAGGGAATAGGGGCTCAGAGGAGCCAGGGAGTTGCCCGAGTTGACACAGCAAGCAGCAGAAGAAAAACGTGGGCTTGGATCTGTCCAAATCTTCTTCCTACTATGCTATGATTCCTTTCTCCATAAATGTGGAAAAGATATATGTGCTCTACCAGTACCGAGTGGCCCTCATTCCCAGAGATTGCTAAGCAAGCTGAGTTCATTTCCAACAGGAACACATTTACCACTTAGAAGGTATTGTTCATTGCCTGTCTCCATAAAAGATTTCTCTTCCTTCTTACTCTTTAACTTTTTTATTTTAGACCTTGCTTAAATCAAGGGAGATCACATCTCTGGCGGCTTATGCCTTGCCTAATAAAAGGTGGCTTAAAAAAGTGATGAGTCCTGAATGAAGTCATACAATGTGTTAAAAAAAAAAAAAAAGGAGTCTACTTTCTTCAGTGGTAGGAAAAACAACTGTGTAATCAGGGCAAATCTCTCTATATGGCATCATTTTAATGCATTCACTAATGAGAATCCTTTTAGGCTTAATAACATACATTAAGTCATTGTCTGAACAAAGATTTCCCATGTCAATCAAAAAGAGTAATGTGTTTTAATTTCTTATGTAAATATGAATTAAATAGATATGACATTAATAGACAGCTCAGGCAGCTCAGACGGCTCAGACAACTCAAACTCAGGCAGTATGTTCTATTCATGATAATAGTAATAAAGACAGAATTCAAAAAAAAAACAATAGGATGGGAGGTAAAGGGGAATGAAATCTAAGTTTCAGTATACCAAGAAATGGAAAACAGTCAGCGGTTGTTCTACTCTTTTGTTAATTCTCAATCCAAGACAAGTGATAACAATATTCACAAATTATACACACTGGCTTCAGCCCTCTGCTGGTGAGATGAATTTCTTTTTTTGCACACATCCAGATAGTCCTAGGCTCTTCTTGGTAATGGACAAAGAAATTTTTCAGGCAGGTCACAGCCAGCTACCAGACACTATTGGACATCTGCTTCCCAAAGGAAGGTGTCTGACTCCTTTATTTCTCTCGTTGTAGAATCCTGGGTCACAGTGAATCCAATCATGTCTCTCTTACCTCACTTGATAAGGTTTAACATTAACCATCAGTCTCAAATTGCTAAACAAAGAAGAAATTCTAACACATTCTTCCCCTGCTAAGATATTTATATTTTGAAAAAGGACATACACAACCATGTGGTAACTCATTTAATAATCAGCTTTTGTACATTCCATCTTTTTTCCCAAGGGAAAAAAAATAATCACGTGTATAGAACCTATCAGCAAAGTCCTTGGTTCATAAAGGGCAATTGGACCAAGGGTGTCCCAGAACACCTTTTTATATCTATATGTGTTTTCTGTGTGAGTTTTACTTTTTGTTCTCAACACAGTAGCTGCTCTGTGGGACACAGCCTACGGAGCAAATGGTGTGTTATGAAGACACATTACACTCTGAGCACCTGAATGACTGGGTTCAGGTACTCTGTGGAGAGTTTTATAGTCCAAATCACATGCATTGTATCAAAATCAAAATTGTATCAAATCAAAATTGTTCTTTCTATAGTTCTTCCGGTGGGAGACTCAGTAACCAGTGGGGTTAGATTAATGTCTCTGACCAGCTTGGACACTTGTTTACAGGGCTAGCTTCAAAGCCTGGTTTCATCTGTGGGCTTCTAAGAATACGGATTATTGAGTAATCCTACAAGATGGTTTGGGTTGAGCAGTCAGGCACTCGCTTCCCCCTCAGTCCCACCCAACCAGTGGTGTGCTGGTAAATGTTCAACCACCAGTTCTCAAAATAATGCATGTAAATATATGCACACATATGTTTATTATTGGTTTTATTGATACAAAAGATATGTATCACACAATTTACAAATGATAATAAAGGATACAATAATCTTCATTGTAAATTCCATATAGCCAATTGATTCTCACAGAATGCTTCCTTGATTTTTGTTAAGCTCTTATGGCGATAGCCAACCTATGGTTGCCATATACTAGCGTAGTTTTGACTAGACTGTTGAGTGATATTTTGGTTTACGTGAATGAGTAAGGTGAAGATGAAACAATGAAAACATATGTCAGAATATAACTTGATCATTAATGAATTGAACAACTTCTTTGCTGATTCAGATAATAGTTTTCTAATGTTGAAAGAATATTTCCTCAATTTTTTGTGCTATTCACAATGTATTGACTACAGACATGACAATCATTTCAATTTAATTTGGATTGTTAACATTTTCTTCCTCTCATTCTTATGTCTAGATGGTCTTTAGGGCAATAAATCACACCTGGATTTGTAGCAGTGGTAAATATCCAGGGCATAAATATTCCCACCACAGCCAACTTCAAGATCAAAGTCACGTCATTGAACATGGACTTGGGAGGAAACACAGAGTGGTGCCCTGTTGTATACTATCTCCACCATGTAAATATAATAAATGTAATAACTTCAAAAGGTTAAATGATAAAATGAGCAGGAAGTGCTGAGTTTGAGTGCTGTATTTTTAATATCATTTAATTATAAGTTTAATTTAATAAACCTGCTATGTTTAACAACAGGTTCTAAAAATTCCTGAAAATCTGACAATCATTTCATGCAAGCTGATAGGAGCTAGCCCCAGCACACGACTGCACTCAACCCACAAAAGGTTAGGTTCCGTTATGGACATTTGGGAATGTTTTAAACTGCAGATGATAGGGTATGTGACTAAAAGTGACTAGAATATAGCTCTACAATGGCAAGGATCGTTGTTCAGTGGCATTTTTAAAGGACTTAGAACAGTGACTAAGAGATTATGGATACTCAATAAACACCTGTTGAAGTGAAGTTATTATTTATTGAAATAGAAGCATTTAGTTATCACACACAGTGAAAAATCTAGACACAGGCGGTCCCAGAGCCAATCCATCCAGGACACTGAGTCAACCTCTCTGTGAGGTTCTTAGCCTTTTCCATTTAGCTGCAAGGTGACAGCCATCCCCCAAACATCAGATCTCACAGCATGATGTCTAAGAAAGGAAGCAAGGGATGACCAGGTTAATGAGCGATGTCTCCTTGCACACTTTTCTGGTCCTCATGTAGCTAGAACCAGATCCTCTGCAAAGAGGCTGGGAAATTCAGCAACCCCGACCCTTTTTTCTAGACCCTGCAGTGGGAGATGGGCAGAGGAAAAGGAGGTTGGTTGTCCCTAAGGCAGAGAAATAATTTGCCTGATTTCCTACCAGGCCAATTCAAGGCCAGGAATTGTACAAGTAGTACAAATACTTATTGTGGTTCAAATGCCTTTTTCTGACGAAGGCACAATCATTATTCTGGAATTTTCTGTACTTATTGATCTTATTGTAAATAAAATCTACAATAACTCTTTCTAGGCCGGGCGCTGTGGCTCACGCCTGTTATCCTAGCTCTTGGGAGGCCGAGGCGGGCGGATTGCTCAAGGTCAGGAGTTCGAAACCAGCCTGAGCAAGAGTGAGACCCCATCTCTACTATAAATAGAAAGAAATTAATTGGCCAACTGATATATATATAAAAAAAAAAAAATTAGCCGGGCATGGTGGCTCATGCCTGTAGTCCCAGCTACCCGGGAGGCTGAGGCAGAAGGATCACTCGAGCCCAGGAGTTTGAGGTTGCTGTGAGCTAGGCTGACGCCAGGGCACTCACTCTAGCCTGGGCAACAAAGCGAGACTCTGTCTCAAAAAAAAAAAAAAAAAAAAAAAAACTCTTTCTAATTACCAAATGATTACCCTTAGAAGGACATTTAGAAAGACTGTTTATGTACAACTTGACTGAATGAGGTCTATATCAGATTATTGTAATCAGGTGCCTAATATGATAAATATAAATTATATTTTTTAAAATCCCTTGCAAAAATTCCCTGGTCCATAAAACAGTTAAATAAAATACAATGCCACAGGGAATTTGAACAGCTCCTAGGAGCTATTTGCCTGGGTTTTGATTCACGTAAATGTTATTATTGACAAAGAGAACAATTGAAAGCCATTCACACACGAAATGTTTGCATTCAAGCAACCTTCAAATATTTTGACAAGCTACCTTCCACTTAATACTCAGAGAGAGGCCAAGGAAATAAACACAGCCTACTTTGGGCTCCCAAGGCTGTCGGCATGGATTCTGGTCACTGAGGAAGATTGCTTTCCATCTGTCACCATCCGGACACATCTGTGGCAGAGAGAATGCCCAAGTTCAGGAAAAGGCAGCAAATAAATGTCAGAAATAATAATGGCTGGGACAGACTCTTTTCAGACTTAGCTACGATTCATAGACTTAGAACCACAACGGACCGTAGAGATTATCTTCCACACTTGCATCCAAAACTGTGTTGTCCCTGGTCAGATCTTTCTGGGAAATGATTTTATACAGAGGAAATTAGGTTTTTTTACTCGGGACTCTTCAGGGGCATTGGAGACAGAGTCTCACTCTGTTGCCCAGGCTAGAGTGCCATGGTGTCAGCCTAGCTCTCACTACAGCCTCAAACTCCTGGGCTCCAGTGATCCTCCTGCCTCAGCCTCCTGAGTAGCTGGGACTACAGGCACATGCCATCACACCCGACTAATTTTTTCTACTTTTAGTAGAGACAGAGGTCTCACTCTTGCTCAAGATGTTCTCAAACTCCTGAGCTCGAGTAATCCTCCCACTTTGGCCTCCCAGAGTGCTAGAATTACAGGTGTAAGCCACTGTGCCCAGCCACTATGAAACTTAAAAAAAAAAAATATAGCCACTTTTTCCAAACCTGATGTAACTATAGATGCCCCCTTTTTTATTTTTTTTATTCGTTTATTTATTTTTAAGACAGAGTCCCACTCTGTCGCCCAGGCTGGAGTGCAGTGGCATCATCATAGCACACTGCAACCTCAAACTGCTGGGCTCAAGCAATCTTCCTGCCTCAGCCTCCTCCTTAGTAGCTGGGAATACAGGCACATACTGCCATGCCCAGAAAATTTTTGTTTTTAAAGTTTTTGTAGAGACATGGTCTCACTATGTTGCCCAGGATAGTCTCGAACTCCTCGCCTCAAGCAATTCTCCCAACTCAGCCTCCCAAAGTGCTGGGATTACAGGCGTGAGCCACTGTGCCTAGCCAAACAGGCCCCCTTTTAAATGAAATATACTAAATTTATTTTTTGTTTGTAATCATGGTAAAATACATGTGACATTTACCATCTTAACCATTTTTAAGTGCACAGTTCAGCAGTGTTAAGTGTATTCACATTGTTGTGCGACCAATCTCCAGAACGTTTTCATCTTGCAAATTGAAACTCTGTGCCTATTAAACAAAGACTCCCCCCTTCTGCCCCATCCCCTGGCAACTACCATTCTACTTTCCGTTCCTATTAATTTGACTACTCTAGGTACTTCATGTATGTGGAATCTTACAGTATTTCTCTTTTTGTGTCTGGCTTATTTCATTTAGCATAATGTCTTCAAGGTTCATCCATATTGTTGCAAGTGTCAGAATTCCCTTACTTTTTAAGGCTGAATAATATTCCATTGCATGGATGGACCACATTTTATTTATCCATTCATCCATTGATGGACATGTGAGCTGCTTCCACTTGTTTATTTCAGATAACGCTGCTAGAACATAAGTGCATAAATATCTCCTCAAGATCCTGTTTTCAATTCTTTTGGATATATTACATATACCCAGAAGCGGAAGCTCTGGATCCTGGTAATTCTGTTTTTCATTTTTTGAGGAATCACCATATTGTTTTACATCCCCAGCAATGGTGCACAGGTGGAACCCCTTTTTTAAAGAACACTTATTGACATGGAATAAAGCTTAAGAAATGCTGGTTTAGTTTAAATCTACAATTTTACAAATAAAAAAATAGTAGTTTAAGAGGTGAGGGACTTGTGCAAACACTTGTCCTTGCAGGTCTTCATGGCGAACCAGCCAGGAGCTCCGCAGGAAGCACAGACCACGCACCAACGCTATGGAGAGAATTTAATGTAGGAATTATTGACGCAGTTGGGAGCCTTACTAAGGGGGCCAGCAAGGGCTGGGAAGAGCAACAGTGAGAAGCAGTTACCACCTTTTGGTCTAAAGAGGGAAAGAGAGGAAATGGTATGTTTGAACCCAGTGAAAGCTAGAGCCAGGAGGGTGGTTGCCCAGGGGAGTGGGAGGTCAGGGGCTGTGGTCACAGCCAGAGCAACGACACAGAAGCAACAGGCAAACGGATACTCCACTGCTCTCTCCTTCTGTTCGCTAACCTCCTGCCAGTTCCTCTCACTGGCCAAACCAACCAAAACGCAGAGGGCAGGAGAACCCAGTGTGCAGGAGTAAGTGCTCAAAAGAGAGCAGAAATGGTTAAGGAGGAAAAACAAGAGAAGGAAGGAGGGTACTGGAGCAGCAACCCACGGTGTCTGACATGGAGGGTGTCTGGGCATGGTCTTCTATGCTGCTTATTGAAGACAACTCAAAATTTAGAATGTTCAGAACATTAGAAAAAAATCAAACAAAAAATTTACTAATAATCTCATCACCCACAGATATCTGAATTAACATTCTTGTTTCCAACGTATATTGCATGGCAAAATAAAGTATTGAGGTAGGAAGTTGCGTTTGCTTTCACTGCTGTGCAGTGGCCACTCCAGAATGTCCACCCAGGAGGAAGAAGTGGCTGAAAGGAAGAACTGGACCTGTGTCTTGACGCCACACTTACGTAGCAAATGCACTGGCTTTGACCAGATTGTGGGTTTATTTGGGAGCCTTTCTGGGGCTTCTGATGGAAAAGAAAGGCTTTGTCTTGAAGCAGAGGAGCCCACTTGTCTATCTTGGGAGGTTTTGGGGAGGAAGGTGATGATTTATGTGGCAGGGAAAAAGCTCCCCTGCTCAAGCCACACCTTGGCAATGCTGTAGAAAAGCTGCCACAGCTCGGGCTCCTCCCTGGACAGGCGATGGCCGTGGATGCAAGTGCTTCCTTCCCCACAGAGTGGGTGCAGGTGCACTGGGAATGGGAGATGTGGGGCAGTGTCCTGGGGATGTCGTAAAGACCCGCTGTGAGATGCCACATCCTGACATATCACAGGAGCCCCCACCACACACACTAAAGCCAGCGTGAAGCACCCACGACAACCACAGTTCCCCACTTCCGTCTCAATTGTCTACAGGAACTGCTGTAGCAGATCTTGCACCAGGGAATCTTGGCATGGATGCACATCATCAGAATCAAATATTTGAGGAGAGCTGGCACCATAAGACAGGGAAAAAAAGTAAGTGAAAATGGAGAAACTTTAACTCAAGAAGCAGATTGGTGCATAAAAGGGACTTTATAAAAACCACATAATAAATATCTTTAAAGATTGAAGGATATAATGTGGGCAATCATAAGAATAGACAAAGATCCAATCAAAACCACTGGGCATTAAGATTTTAATTGTTGAAATTGAAAACTTAGTATGTGGGTGGAAAACAGAATGAGCTTAGCTGAGGAGCAAATCCATTGGAAAATGGAGCCATGGAATCTGCTCAAAATGACACAAAATTAAGAGACATGTAAAATAAACCTACTTCCAGCATCTGTGGGAAATGAGTTTCAAAAGAGCCTAGAGAAAAAGAAAAGTAAATAAAATTTAAAGAAATAATTGATTAGAAATGTATGAAAATA
Organism: Microcebus murinus; assembly: GCF_040939455.1. Classification (NCBI taxonomy): domain Eukaryota; kingdom Metazoa; phylum Chordata; class Mammalia; order Primates; family Cheirogaleidae; genus Microcebus; species Microcebus murinus. The sequence continues at coordinate 16,512,985 of NC_134116.1, forward strand.
AAGTAAGACATGAGGTCTCCGAAAGAAGCCATCACTATCCAGCAGAATACAATTGTTTTCAATTATTCAGACACAACTGAGAATAGAGGACATTTGTTATCACGTGGCTTAAACTATTAGGGCCAAAGACAAAGACCACCTGTTTCAACATGACTTAATTATTTGCTCCAGGAAATTCTTGCCCAGAAAAATAAGGCTGTAACCAATAAATAACTGCTATTTATTATACTTCAGGAAATTCCTGCAAACCAATTTGTCTGGGCAAACAGTTTGTGCATCTGGGCAAACAGTTTTCCTCACAAGACAATAGTGTTTGCAGCTGGGTAAAGAGCTCTTCTATAAAACAATTTCCTTATCAATATTTGCTTTCAGCCCCTAGCTCCACTGTGTCCACCAATCCTAAACTATTAGTTACAGTCTTCACCCAATCCCAATCAATCCTCGTCTTTGAAAGATCTGCCTTAAATCCCCTGAGCCATGACCCCAAAACTCTATCAATATCCTCTCCTGACTTTTACCTTCTGAGACATCGCTAAGATCCTCTCAAAGAGATGATTTTCCCTTACTACAATAAGTTTAATAAAATTAGCTTTGCTTTATCAAAAGGTTATTTTTGATGGAAATTTAGGGGAGTTAGCAATTGAAAATCCATGAAGAAACTTCATTAAAATAAAAAGAAAATCTTAAAAAAAATCATTTCTCAGTTTTTTTGGCTAAGATCAAGTGTAAAACCTTAAAAATCTTCCGGAGAGGAATAAACTGCTTATCTACAAAGGAAAAAGAATCAGATTGGCCTCAGACTTCTTGATGACAACAGTGGACACAGGAAGACCTTGGAGCAATTATCTAAAGGAAAATAAATTTGAGCCTAAAATTTTATACCCACACAAACTATCCTTTAAAAACTGAGGTCAAAAAACTATAGCCAATGGACCAGCCCTCTGTTTTTACAAAGAAAATATAATTGGAATACAATCACACCCATGCATTTATTAAATATGTATTGTCTGTCGCTGCTTTTGCACTACCTTAGCAAAGTTGAATAGTTGCAACTGAGACCATTCAGCCAGAAGCCTAAAATACTTTCTATTTGGACCATTTAAAAAAGTTTGCTGACACTCGCTTTAAAATAAAACATTTACAGATACGTAAAATCTCATAAAACTTACAAAGAACTTTATTGCCTTTTTAGTTCCCCCACTCACAATTTCCACCTGCCTCCATGGAATTTAACACTGCATGGGATTTTTAAATTTAACACTTAAATAATTAATGCTTATGTTAACGTACAAATAAGGTTTACTCCTGTGTTTGTAACTCATTGCTTTATACGTCTCACTTCTTCCTCCTGGAACCTCCCGTCCCCTCCCTCTCTCCCACAATTCTCATAGTGATTCTTCAAGCAGGATCATTGGATAGCAAATTTTATGAGAGGCGGGGGGTGGGGGGGAAGACAGTTTAAACTGGTGAAGGGGATCAGGATATGCCACCCCAAAACATGCCACTTTGGCACAAAAACTATTTTGAGCTGAAAGCAGTTGAGAATCAGCAGACAGAGAAAGAGTTCACTGCCCTCCCCTAGCTGCCTAAAAATAGGGCATCAACTTCCCTTTGTGAAGGTGTCCCCCACTCCTGTACCAGGCAGAGGAGAGCAACTCCTGTCACCTGGGACAGAGTTGGCACCAACATGAGTCTGCACTTTACCAAAATAAGCCCTTTCTTCCATTAATTAGTTTCCCCCATATATTTCCTTGTCACTTCCCCATAGGCCATCATTCCTTGAAGCCCAACCCCCTTTTATTTTCGACCCAGGCCCCAGAGTTTAACCACTTCTTTGAGTTTCAGTTCTTTTCTGTGAACTCATGTACATAAATATTAATAAGAATGGTATGCTTTTTCTCCTATTAATCTGTCTTTTGTTAGTTTAATTCGCAGGCTCCCATCACTAACCCTAAGAGGGTAGAGGAAAATTTTTTCCTCTCCAACAGCATATGAAAAGAAATACTCAATTATAACACATGCACACACAATACACACATAAAATCAACTTCTATATATCCAGTTTACAAGGGACAGACTATAGCAGATACCTTGGGGACCCTGCTCAGACCCGTTTTCAGCCTGATGAATCCACCCCTAGCTGCAGTGGGTGCTGGTTCTTAAAGTCTCACCGGCTGCCTCCCTTCTCTGGAGAACTGTTGATTGCAGCTGCTTCACCTGGGTGGTTATTCAATAAAAAAAAACAAAAACCTCCAGGTAGCAAAAAAAGAGGAGCTGTCTTTAATGATTAATCATGTCATAGGGCATGCCCATATATGATTTTCCTGCATTACACACATTATTAACTAGTATATTGTAAGACAGTAGGAATTTTGAGCCCTGTTGGGATCTTCTGATTTAATCTCTAGAGTGGAATGGGATGGTGGGAGTAAGAAATTTTCTTTTATTTCCATTGCCACAGTCATTCTGAACCATCGTCAAAGGATGCACCAATCACGAAGAACAATTCAAGAGAGCAAAGGTAGCTTTTTAAAGAAATATTAAACGAAAAAGTGGCTTTTTTTATTTTTAAACATAAGCGATTCTTTTCAGCTGTTCAATACTCACGCCTAGGCTATTTTGAAGCTACAAAGAAAAACATTCAAATAGTAAACGCTATAAGAGTTAGTGATGTGCTTTTCAATATAACTAGAATTTTTCTGGAAATACTACAATTTTCAAGATATTTCTGACAAAACCCATAGGTAAAACTTCTACTAGAATTCTTGTAGATCAATAAGTTACAAAATTATTTCATCAAATTAGCAATAGAACGTATTCAACTGTTATATTAGCTTCCTATTGTTGCTATAACAAATTGCTACAAATTGAGTGGCTTTGAAAAACAATGCAAATTTATCATCTCGCATTTTTGGAGGTCAGAAGTCTGAAATGGGTCTTACTGGGCTAAAATCTTCCTTTGGGAAGCTCTAGGGGAGAACCCATTCTCTTGCCTTGTCACCTTCTAGGGGCTGCCCATATTCCTTGACTCATCTTCAAAGCCAGTGACATGGGACCGAGTTCTTCTTATGCCACCATCTCTCTGGTTCTCTCTTCTGCCTCCCTCTTCCACTTGTCAGGACCCTTAAGATTACATAGGACTTGCCTGGATAATCCAGCATACTGTCTCCATCTCAAAGTTAGTTGATCAGCAACTTTAATTTCTTCTGAAACTGGATTCTTCCTGTAACATAGTCACAGATTCCAGATATTAAGACTTGCACATCTTTGGGTAGCCAGTATTTTGCTTATCACAACTCTTAAGAAACAATTCCAATAAAATATAGTTTTAAGTTTAATAATTATTTATCAACATTTGTAAGATATTGTTACTTTGATCAATTATGTTCTAATTGAAGTTATAACTAAATATAGAATAAACTTCTTGTCACTAAGAGCCTAATATTCATTGGAAATGAAGCAAGATTTTCAATCGATAGACACAATTATATTACAAACAAATATAATAGAGTAAGTAAGACCCTTCAAGCATAAAATTATATCATATTTATAGGATAAAATTATATGGTAGAAGTGAAATGGAAATTTAAGTCAAGGAGAAAGACAAAATGTAAATTTTCCCAATGTTTAAGGTTGGTTTGTGTATACATTTGATAATGTGTATCAAATCATTGTATATTTAGGTTCCACTGGGTAAATTTGAAAGTATAATTAAGTTTACTTTGAACTGTTGATACAATTGAATCTTACCAACTAATGTTGCACAAAAGAAGCCAGATTATATGATTCACTTATATACGCAGAACAATTTTCCAGGTGGCCTTGGACAAGCGTAGTTCTTTCCTTTTCTCACAGTTCTCAAGAATAGCTGTCGAATGAGCTGGGAATGCAACATCCTGACATGGGGGAGTTGGCCAGACAGCCCGGGCTCTATTCCAGTCCTTCCCTAGAAACAGGATATCCCTCAACACGTTAGCCCAGCAAGTAGCTCCTGAGTATAACACCCAGGGCAGGCTGCTTTTCCGGGTCCCTCGGCTATGGTTCAAGTGAGGCACACACAGTTGAGACTCTGTCCACTCTGGAAAACCTGCCTGAGCCTTAGAGGGGCCGGCTCACAATGACTCTTTGATTTCCCAAGGAGAAATCCATGTAATCCATTTCTCCCAAGGAGAAATCTGCTCCATGTAACGTGCATGCAAGGGTGTTCTGTCTCACTAGAGTCAGGCGAGTTGGTGACCAGTGCCTGGTGAACTTATTTCACAATATGAAGTTCAAAATATAAGCAAACTATCCAGTGGTGTTAGAAACCAGGATGGTGGTTATGCTTGGGCTGGAGTGAGGGGAGAGTGGGAAAGAGACAGGAGGCTCCTGGGAGTCTGGTTATCCTGATTACACAGATGTGTTCTCTTTGTAAAATTCACGAACTATACACTTATGCTTTATTTACTTTTCTATATGTGAGTTGCAGTATAATAAGATCATTATTACAAGTGTCAATGTAGCCTTTATGCATTATGGATATTGGTACATTGTTATTTATCTTTCAAATATCCTTTTCTGTCGCTTGTACTTTAACTGCTTTATAGAAGACTGGACAAAATTTACAAGCAGGCAATTCACAGAGGGTTCCATACATTAAATACCCAACAAATAAGAAACAATATGCAGTTTCACTACTACCTAGGGAAATGCAAATGAATACAACATGTAAATCTTTCACTCATCAAGTTAGAAACTTTTCTAGAGGTTTATAACATGTTGCCAATGGTGTGGGAAAAGAGGCATTCTCAAACCTTTGGTAGATGGAATAAATCGATGGAATAAATTGCTGAGAGACAGTTTGGCAGTATCTAACAAAACTCCTCATACAAGAACCAGCAGCCCTCATGACATTCCCGAGCAACTGAAATGATGTCACCAACCATCCACCTCCACCTTTCTTGTGAAGACAACAAATCCCTATTCATTTTTTTTTATTTCAATATAGATACCCGCCCTCAACCAAATTCATACCATCTGAACTCAGCAACCAAATACATTCAGAGTATTTGGATAAATCTCACAATATCTGAACTCTCACTACTCAGCATCCAAAACTTGGGAACTTAAATGTATTTACTATCAGCCACAAATTACATTCTATGGAACCATTTAAACTCACAGTGAATATTTTTAAATGCCAACCTAAAAGTGTACAATGGTGAGGGGGGTAATTTTTGAAAAATTCTTTTAGAGCAAAACAACTTTGAAGATAATAGTCTTCATATACCTCTTTAGAAATATATTCTTCAAGTAGACCAAAAATAAATAAATGAGCAAACAAAAATACATAGGATTTGATTTCCACAATTAAAACTAAACAACTAAAGTTTTGTATGTATCCTCAAAGCAGAAGATATGCATATTTTTTTCAAACACCCACTTCATAGTTTGAAAACTAAACTCTATAAACAGGCCACACAAAGCTCAGTACGTTTCCAAAAAAATTGATATCATATTGTCTCCATTGACTGCCCACAATATAATTTTTTAGCCCCAAAACGTTTTTGCCAGGAAATTTAAAAACACACACCTGAATAGCTCTTGAACTAAAGAGAACATCAAAGAAACAGAACAGTTCCTACTCTTCCCATGGGACCTGGGGGTTCTCCTAGGTGTCCCCATGAGGACCCCCAGCTGCCATCCTGCTATGTCTCTCCACTGAGGCCACCCGCCCTGTGACCAGGCCTCTCCCCACTTCCCCCAGCACGCATAACTAGGCAGAGGAACCCACAGGGGGCCACAGCAACCTTCTTCAGGGAATCTGTTGGTGGAAATTCTTGTCCTGCGATGAATTGGTACTCTCTTGTTGCTCATTAGAAATCTGTAATCCATCTCGTTTCTTTTGTTTTGTTTTGTTTTTTCTTTGCCTCCAGAAAACTCTGAGTTTTGTTCTTGGTTTTCATATTTTTGCTCAGCCTAAATTTTCTGATTAAAAAAAAATCTCTTTGTTCTTCTACCATAAGGCTTTTGTCGAAATGGTTTGAATGTACATAGCCTCCTCACATCAGTTTTGGAAGTAGATAGGGTACAAAATATAAATACATACATACACAAATAAATCAAATAAAACTTAAAGGGTGGAATTTTCAGGATAGGTTGAAGATTATCAATGGTGACATTTTCAGGCAGGTAAGGTCTTGATGCATGGTAGAATCATCTCAGGCAAGTGACCACCCTGTGCATAGAAATGTCAAATATTACAAATAACTGTCCTCCCTCTACCCTATCCCTGAATCCATGTGGGTTGAACAACACCCAGAAAACCTTGAACATGGCAGCTCAGGTCCTAAATAAAGATGGTTCAAATTTGCCAAGAGATGTTGCTTCTGGAAACTGAGAATTCTCAGAAGATATTCTAAAGACATCTCCTGCTGGGGACCCCAGAACAATTTCCTGTTCTCATCAACAGATTAGCTCTTGGGAGGTCACAACCTTCATTCTGTGCAGGTGTGGCTGAAAAAAAGCTGCAACCCAGTCATTTTTTCAACCTTGAGACAGAAGAAGCTACAATCCCAGCTGCGTTGTAAACAATCACTCAGAAAACGGAGAGGCCGTATTTAGCTCTGTATTTAGTGTGAAGCATTTAGTACATTGCGTCCACCAGCCATCCTTAACACGCTTTAATTGGTTTCCCGTCAAGCAGCCACTACAAAAACACACAGAACCTTTGAATCTTAAACATTTCAAAGTGACATCTAAGGAAATACATGCAATTTTAGACTTTATCTTATTTTTAAATCACAACTTTCTTTTAGATGAAAACAATATAAACTTTACTGCTTCTGTCCTCGGGAAAATTGTTTTTTCTGACAATTCCCCAGCACAGTTTCACATGGGACGTAGAAAAGACACCTCCTATTTTCTAAAATGCCGTATCAAGGAAAGTAAGATGGCGGCCAAATGAACCCTTCCCTGCTCAACCTGATGTTTTGTTTCTCCAGCTAGTCTCCTGGAAGTGTGCTAAGTAATTACAAGAGAATTAGACACATGGGAGGATTAGGATTGAGAGTAAGAAGTGACAAAAAGTAGAACTGATTGCTTTGCCATCCAGGACAAACGCTATTTCCATAAAGTGCTAAGAACATTATGATCCTGCAACCACCAGGATCAAGGCAGCTGAGTGAGAGCAAGCCCTGAGCAGAATAAGAACTACAGCACCCCGAGTGACTGCCTCTTTCGCTTCTTGTGGTGTCTCTGCCTTCCAGCACTGGGTGGACTGACACCCCTACCCACAGATTCAGTCCTGCCCCCCGCCCATCACCCACCCTCACCTTCACCATCAAGCCAGACCTGGAATTAGGTGTGATCATCTCAGGCCCTAGACCCACCCCACCCCCTCTAGCCCTGATTCCTCTCTTGCTGTGGCTGTAACAACTCACTACAAAGTCAGCAGCTTAAATAACAATTTATTGTTACTTAAATAACAATATTAACAAGGTATTATATATATATAGCAAGGTAAATAACAAGGTATTAGCTCAGTGCTGTAGGTCAGAACTCTGGGTGGGCTCAGTTGGTTTCTCTGCTCTGAGTCTCAGGAGGCCAAAATCAAGGTGTCTGCCTGCCTGGGCTCTTCTCTGGAGGTTTTGGGGAGAAACCGCTTCCCAGCTCACTGACGTTGTGGGAAGAGGTCAGTTCCTCCCAGCTGTAGGACTGAGGTTAGGTCTCCATTTCCAGGAACCTGTTTCAGCTGGCAACGGCCACTTTCATCCCTTGGCATGTTACCCTGTCTTTAAACTAAAAATGGCATGTGGCATCTTTCTGGTACTCCTGTGACATCTCCTTCTGCTGTAAGGGCTTTAAGGGCTCGTGTGACTACATCAATGCCCCCCTCCCCACCCACCCCATCCCCTATGATTCAGAACAATCTCCATTTCTTCATGCCAACTGATTGTTGCTAGTAATCCTAATCATATCTGTAAAATCTCTTTTGCCATGTAATGAAACATGATCACAGGCTCCACGAATTAGGATGTAGACATCGTTGGGGGTCAATTCTGTCACCTGCCCTCCCCCCAATTTCCCCTTGTTCCCAAGCAAACCCATAATCCAGGGGTCCTCGAACTTTTTAAACAGGGGGCCAGTTCACTGTCCCTCAGACCGTTGGAGGGCAGGACTATAGTTTAAAAAAACTGTGAACAAATTCCTATGCACACTGCACATATCTTATTTTGAAGTAAAAAAACAAATGGGCAAAAACACCCGCATGTGGCCCACAGGCCATAGTTTGAGGACGCCTGCCATAATCTATGGTGCCTGGGTTGAGGCGAGTCCTCTGCACCAAGGTATGCTCCTGATGCTCCCACGCTAGACTAAGTCATGAAATTAGCCTCAGCTGTTAGGTAGACAGTGAGGGACCTCCAATCCTCCTGGGGACAAAGACGGTCAGGAGCCTGAGCAATTGCCACAGCTGGGAAAGGAGTGAACGTCCTACCAATCTGCCAATCAGAACTTAGCATGCCAACTGTGAAGGGATGCAGAGGATTTCCTAGCCAGCGGGCCAAGCAGCACAGGCACAACAGGGTCTGGAAGGTGACCTAGAACAACCTAAGGCTAATTACCATGTCATTAGCTTAAATCCACATTGTGATTCACCACCCCGCCATGGGCTTTCAGGCTCATGGGAGATCCACATGCGCAGTAAGACTCAGGTTCTATAACTCCCAGCTGTCCATCAAAGTGATTCCATGGTGACATTTGAACCACAAGGAGGGCCCAGCCTGGGCAATATAAAACAGGACCCAGATCATAATCGAGTCCCCCCGTTATGACACAGGGTCCTTTAGTTGTCTGTGGTAATGTACCTTACTTTACTCAATAAACTTCACCTTGTACTTGCCTTATTTTGGTGCGTTTGGTCATTCTTTGGACAAGAGCACACCGAGAACCGAGAACAGACAACTACCACCTGACAAGGTCTTGATTCCTTACTATGAGCCATTGTCCTGCCAGAGGCTCAGGTTTCCTTCTCACCCGAGCACCCATCTGAGAAACTGGTTTTAGACCAGGAGAAAATCTGCTGGCTTCTTCCCCAGGAGCTTGCCCCTAGGCTGGTGTTGCCCTGCAATTGTACAGCGCTCCAGAAACCGACCCGCACCCCTCCAACCGCCTCTGTGCGAGAGGACTGGCCTCTGTACACCCTCCCCCCAGAACCCAGTCCCAACAATTGCCAGAATCATCCGTAGAGTCTGGTTTGCTGAAGAGCAAGAACCACAAGGGGCTGCAAAAATGCCTCCCTGAATCATAAATAGGGACCAGTTAGTTTTTCTGTTGGAGACCCAATAAATCTTTCTAATCAAATCACATTTTGTCATTTGTAGATGTCGGCGATGTGTTTTCCCAAATCTTGCTTGTTTCGAAACATTTCTCCCTGAAAAGAAATATGTTCTAGCTCTCTTTTCTCTAAGGCCAGAAGCATAAATTGCACCAAGAATTTATATAATACGGATTTAATGTTTCCCAACCTCCTCATCATTTCTACTCTGCTTTCAACTCCTACTCAGTGAGTTTCCCTGAGAGAATCGAAGTTCTTCTCTGTCGCGCCCGCCTCGCCAGCAAAGAAAACGCGGCAACCGGAGTTCTTCTGACAGCGCTTTAATGGGGATTGCTTAACTGGTTACATGCGGAGACGCCGAGGCGTTCTCGGCGGCTGCTTATAAAGGCAGTAAGTACACTGGGCATTGTCTGATTGGATAAGGCACTTGGAAGGGAGGAGACAAACTCTGCACATGCACTGAGCACTTGTTTGTCAGACTAACAGCAGGGTTTGACCAGGAAGCGGGCGCCATCTTGGAATGGTGTTGCCACCGCGCCCCACATCTCCCCCTATTTTATTAATTAAATGAGAACTGAGCAACCGTTTAGCAAGGATGCAGAGCCTCACTTACCCAACAACAACCACCTTACCTCGTGCAATGAGCAAAACTCTGAGGTGTGCAAAGGCTGGTTGTGGGACTGAGGACATGCCTTCTCTGGTGCAATGGGAGAGATCCCTCAGAGTGCAAAGGCCATGTCTGCCAAATGCCTGGGAGTAGGAGCGGGTGCAACCCAAACCTAGGCTAACCCTTAAGCATGGTCAACCACACCTGTGTAGACTGTCCCAGTTCAAGCGCAGCAAATGCCTGTGCCAATACCACATGGTCCCTCCGTCTCTGGGCCTGCAGCCTACAGATGCACCACAGTCCGCCAACAGCCGCAACGATCAGCAAAACGGCCACGGCTGCAAGACCAGACCATTCCTTCAGATGATGGGTGGCTTGTTGAATCCATGCTGTCAGTCCTGTGGCAAGGCTCAGATCCACACGAGTGGAGTTCACGTGCATGATGGCCAGTCTCCGGTCTCTGAGTGAGGAATCAAACTGTGCAGACCAGTTGCCTGCTAGATGCCTAGACAGCTGTCTAGAAAGATTAGCGGCAAAGGTAAAGTTCTCATAGAGCACAGAAGTGACACAGAGGCCGGTCATTCTCCACTCACAACCCAGCTGCGCAAACTGCCAAAGAGTGTCCACCTGGTCCTGTACTAAATCCACTCGCTGATTCAGAAGCATAATCCCACCCTTCACATGGGCATTCAGAGTGGCTTGAGTGTCGAGGGCTGCGGCTACTCCAGCAGATAGATTGTTGAGAGCCTGAGCAGTATGAATCGCAGCTGTGATCCCGAAATCTCTGCGAGATCTAAACAGAGTCATAGAGCTAGAAGCTTCAACAGGAACAGGAATGTATCAGTAGTCAAGCAGGCATCTCCTCTGTCTTCTGTCCTGTCCTTTCCTTTGTCATTTTTATTTTTGGTACCTTTACATTTCTTTCTCTCCCTTTTCTTCTTTCTCAGCCTTTTCTCCTGGCGCTCTGGCTTTGGCTCTGGCTCTGGCTCTGGCTCTTGCTCTGGCTCTCGCTTTCGCGCCTGCCTTGGTCTTCTTTCTTGTCTGACTCTGAAGTACTGTCTTGATGGTCAAAGAGCACCTTTTGCCCTGCCTGTAACGAAAGCAGGGAGCTCACGGGCTCTCAATAACAGTCTACCTTGGTCAGCAAAGGTCCGAATTCGATTCCGTCCCACGCGTCAGTTCTGAACTCTCCTCTATCGAGGTCATCTTCCACTGGTGCCTCAAAGTTGTTTCGGTTCCTGGGTTTCGGCACCACTTGGTGCCTTAAAGTTGTTTCAGTTCCCGGGTTTCGGCACCACTTGTCGCGCCCCCTCGACCAGCAAGGAAGACGTGGCAATTGGAGTTCTTCTGACAGCGCTTTAATGGGGATTGCTTAGCTGGTTACATGCGGAGACGCCGAGGCGTTCTCGGCGGCTGCTTATAAAGGCAGTAAGTACACTGGGCATTGTCTGATTGGATAAGGCACTTGGAAGGGAGGAGACAAACTCTGCACATGCACTGAGCACTTGTTTGTCAGACTAACAGCAGGGTTTGACCAGGAAGCGGGCGCCATCTTGGAATGGCGTTGCCACCGCGCCCCACACTTCTCTGATTCATAAACATAGAATCCTGACACAAAGAATAGCGGCCAAATCTCTAATGAGGAAAAAGGACAGGAAGGGCAAAGAAATGTGCCCACAAATGTGAAATAACACCATCTAGTGGGTGGCCGGACAACTGATCTCTCCAGCCTCCTTCCTTGGTCTTCCATCCCCAAAGGCATGAGGGCTTCCAGACACACAGTCCGCCCTAGCATTGTGCACACATGCCCTGTGAGCTCCTTTGTCCCTATCGATGCCATGACCCTTCTATTTTTGTTAACTTCTTGTAAGTATCAGATGCATACATGAATCACAGCCCCCAAACTTGGGTGCAAGAAACACCACATCTCTTTATTTACATAAGTCAATTTGGTTTCAGATCCCAATGCCAATAACACCAGGCTGGTAGAAAATTTAACCTCGATGACTTTCAGAGTTTCTAGACAGCTCCCTGGAGGTATGGCAGGGTGATGGAGGTTTGCCTGCTGCCACGGGTCTGTGACACGCCCTCCAGACAAGCGTCAGTTTGCTCACCGCTGAGACATCCCCTTCTCCCTGCATGGCCCCAGCAGGGCTCTGCTACTGCCGTCCCCCTCGATGACCTGGGGGGGCCCTTAGGTTCTTGGGTCCTCAAGCATCTTCAGGTGTTTCCCGGAAACCATAACCAAGACGCCTCCCCTCTGAGACACTCAGACTCCCCCGCTCTTCTCGCTTAAACTGGAGCCCACGCTGAGACCCTCACAGGGACAGTGGGGGGCTGCCACCCCTCTCCTTGCTGCCTCCCTGCAGTGTTGGTTCTCCCAGCAGCACACCCCATCTTGATCTACACCCTTATCTCCCCTGGGCTGGCAGCCTCAAGCCTTCGCTGGGACAATGACTCTCGGGTGTGTCTGCTTGAACGAGGGGGATACTTAGTGAGAAAAAAGGGCTGAAAAACCACAAATATCTTGAAAGCCTATTTAGCCTATAGTAATGAAAATGCATAGCCTTCTCACTCAAAACCCAGTTTATGCTCACATCCAACAGAGAAAATCCAAGCTGGCCCCTGCTAGCTTCAGTGACGCGAGTCTCTCTTAGAATCCCGAGCCAGGGTGGAAATTAACCTGCGCCACCGGCAGCCTCCTCCCTGGCTGACCCGGAAGACTATTCTTTGGAGACGGGAGAGCATCTCTCCCTCCTGAAAAACAGTCCACAAGTTATTTTAGCATTTGTGTATAACATTTTAAAAGAGGAATCATTTAGGGCCGTATCATGGTGTTTTTTCAGCAAGTCCCTGCAAGGTTTCGTTCCCAGGTGCCAACCTTCTAGGACAGAATGAATTACTCTTCCCTTTGTTCCCACACAGGGTGAAGTGTGTAGGTATTTATAGCACTTCCTTTATTCTGCCTTGTCTATGCAGAAATAAATGAAGACCACCCACATGAGAAAGGCAAAGGCTATTTATTCAGAGCTTGCTGTAGCATGGGGGTCAGCCACCGTCACTTGTGTTTGCAGAGACTCAAAGGCACACAGGGGAGTGGGAGATCTTCACAGTGGACAAAAGGGACGGCTTCAGGTGTGCCCTGATTGGAGGCTGTTGGCCTGGGGGACAAAAATTAGGGAAACTGTTCATTAAAAATCAAGTCCTGGCCACGTGGGGCCTATTGGTAGAGGGGATATTGCGTGGCTTCCAGACCAGTTGCTAGAGATAGTGGTTTGAGTTTCTGCAAGTCTGACCTATAAACAGGAGGTTGGCTTTCTAGGCTGATGACTATACATAATGGGTTAGTTTTCTGGACTGGTTGCTGCAGATTGTGGGTCTGAGTTCTATTTTTATGTACGATCTGGCCATTGTCCATTTATATATTCAGTCTCTCACCTGTTACAGTTGGCTATTTATATCCATGGCTATAAGATCCTCGAGGACAGGGACCAGACCTTTAGAGTTGAATTTCCAATGCTCGGGGTCTAAGACATACATATTTTGAAAATTGAACTGAATCAATTTCACATACATGTTTGTGGAGGTAAATTGAATACATTTTATTTTCACTAGTACAGTCATTGAGTTAATTTTTTCTTTAGCACAAAGTACTAAACAGACACTACTGTACCGCCTTCCACCGTAAGCAAGGCTTGCCCCCCCCATGCCAACAACTCTTCAAACTCCACTCTTCAAACTCCATGCGTGACCACCTTGCCTTCAATTATGTCTCTACCCTTTCACCATCTTCTTGCATCTTCCCTGGTGTGGTTTCTGTCTAAACCATGAGATGCCGGATACCATCTGACTAGGTTTGTCAACCAGTATTTTTTATTGTTGTTGTCATGAAATTGAACTGTGTCTACCTTTCCAAAGTTGGCTTAAAAACAAATGCATTTGTATTGAACCAACAGTTTCCCAGTATATTTTGGCTAAAAATACACAATAAACCAAAGAGGTTTGAAGAAGGCCTTCTCTCCCAGATAAGAGAATTAAGAATGCATAATCAATGTCCCTTTAGCTTTGGTCTGAACACTCAAATAAGTAATCCCCTCCTCTCTAATTGAGTAAAATTCACATATGTAAAATGAACCATTTTGAAATGTGCCATTCAGTGGCATTTAGTACATACACAGTGTTCTACCACAATCACTTCTAACTAATTCCAATACATTTTCATCATCCCAAAAGGAAACTCCATACCCATTAAGTAGTCCCTCCCCATTCCAGCCTCCCCCCAGCCCCTGACAACAATTAATCTGCTTTCTGTCTCTAGTATTTTCCTGTTCTGGATATTTCCTATGAATGGAATCATACGGTATGTGACCTTTTGCATTTGGCTTATTTTACTTCGCATAATGCTTTCATGGTTCATCCGTGTTGTAGCATGCATCAGTACTTTATTCCATTTGTAACTGAATAACATTGTATCCTGTGGATATACAATATTTTGTTAATTCACTCTTCTATTGATGGACATTTGGGTGGTTTCCACCTCTTGGCTCTTGTGAATAGTGCTGCTATGTACATGGTTGTGCACGTGTTTGTGTGGACATATGTTTTCAGTTCTCTTGGGCATATACCTAGGAGTGGAATTGCAGGGTTCTATAGTAATTCTATGTTTAACTTTTTGAGGAATCTTTTTAAAGTGCCCTATGTGAGGAGTGCTGAATTCAATTGAAACATGCAGGTGGGCTAGGAAGAACTGGAATGGGCTTTCCATAACGTCTGGGAATGCCCCCCTCCTCTCTGCAGCCTGCTGAGACCTCTGTGTCCCTCGCCACACTGCACTGTAATGATCTGTTTCCAACGTCTGTGACCCCAATTAGCATGCAAGTCTCTCTACGGCAGGGGCCATGCTTTATAGGCTCATCTGCGTGTCCCCAGTGGTTAGTAGTTAGCACTATTCCTAGCACATAGTAGGTGTTCAAAACTGTTGGTGGGTCTAAATCAATTCTCAAATGACTAAACTAATGAAGGCATCATTCCTTTAGCAGTTTGGTCCTTGTTTAAGAAGAACATACTTTTCACTGGGATGCCCACAGAGAGCTGTTGATAGGTACAGCACCATTATCTAATACAAAGAACATGTAAATTTGGAAAGCAATAAACCCCGGATGCACTAACAATGATAGCAATCTCCACTCTGGGATGGTACATTTAACTTGTGTTTAAATTAAAAGTGAGCGCCTTTGAGCATTTCTCCATTCTTAGTAGAGAGAGGCTCATTATCTAAAGCAAAATACAATCCCAGATAACATTGACTAATAAAGCTAAGTATTGTGCTTGTAAGAAAAATGAACTGAGTGACTCATGGATTATACTGTGTCTTTATTGTTCAGAATTTCTAGGCCTGAAAGTTCGCTCATCCTGCTTCTGCAGAACGATTAGTATATCTTAGGACCATGAAGGACAGAGTTAAATTTTTAAAATGTACAATAAGCTCAGCCCTACTGTTAAATGCTACCATTTCACAGCTCAATCCTCACAGCTCACTGCTTTGTTGGCATTAGGTGTTATCTAAATGCAATGCCATGCCATTCAAAGGGCTGTAAAACAGGACTTAGCACGCAGCTCTGTGAAACTTGGTGTCATCGCAATGAGGATCTCTTTCTTTTCCCTATAAATTCTCCCTTGATGTTGAACAGCCGAGGCTAAAAATGATCAAACAGCAATTAAGCCACGATGATCTAAGAATTATGTGAGATGATGACTTGGAAAGGATGATCTGCTCCTGGAAGATAAATCAAGAAGAATACAAGGGGGAGAAATGTGAATGCAGGGTGGGAATGCGTGATTTCAGACTGGCAGACGTGGATCAGAGACAGAATCCACCCTCTTCCTTCTAGGCCGGCCATTGATCCCAGGGGAGTTGGCGTTGGTGCCTCCTTCTCTCCTGCCCTCAGGGGCCTCCAAACTCCCCCTCCGTGCACCTGCACCCCTCACCTTCCTGCTACCACACCCTCTGGACCGATTTCAAGCCTTCAGGAACTCAGGATTATTAAAATAGCCTCCCAGCCGACTTACTGCCTCCACACTCCCCCACTCTAATTTGCAGATTAATCCCCTCATATGTGGGTCGATTCACAGTTCAAAAGCTGCTAATGCCATCCCTCCCCTGCAGAATGGAGCACGGGCTAGCCTCGCCTGGCATCAAAGCCTTCCGTGGCCTGGCTGACTGACCTTTCTTTGCTACACTTAAAAGAGCCATTTCTGTTCCCCGAACACATTGCTACTATCTCCAGTGGGGTTCCCAAGAGGCCCGGAGAGGAGGGTTCATGTGCAGGTGACTTGCTGAGGAAGTTGGACAGGGGACAGGGAAAGCCTGGAACGGGTGTGCTTCCAGACGCAGGCTGCAGAGGGAGCAGAAGGGAGCTCTGAAATTTGGGCTGACAGAGGCTGGGGCTTTAGACTCCTGCCGGGGTGGGCGTGGGCAGGGAAGATGAGCTCTGAGCTCAGGCACTCCTGGGCCTTGGTGTGGCTCCGGGAATCGCCTCGGCTGCTGAGCTGCTAGAAGCAAAACATGCCAAAGTTTGGGTAGGGGGATGGGTGGGTGAGGAAGACTAGAAATGGAAAAGGGATGGAGAGATTTTTTTTTTCCTGAAAAAAGTAAAGTTTAATTAAAAAATCATATACACAAGGCCGGGCGCGGTGGCTCACGCCTGTAATCCTAGCTCTCTGGGAGGCCGAGGCGGGCGGATTGCTCAAGGTCAGGAGTTCAAAACCAGCCTGAGCAAGAGCGAGACCCCGTCTCTACTATAAATAGAAAGAAATTAATTGGCCAACTAATATATACAAAAAAATTAGCCAGGCATGGTGGCGAATGCCTGTAGTCCCAGCTACTCATGAGGCTGAGGCAGGAGGATCGCTTGAGCCCAGGAGTTTGAGGTTGCTATGAGCTAGGCTGATGTCACGGCACTCACTCTAGCCTGGGCAACGAAGCGAGACTCTGTCTCAAAAGAAAAACAAATCATATACACAAAACAACTTCTGATTCATTTTAAGCTCTCCCACTGGGTCTTTCACAGGCAAGTCAGTTTCCCACTGAGTCCAGACCAGCTAAAGATGCACCCACAGGAGAAAGGGGACCTTTAATAGGTGTTCTCCTTAATAGGTGAACAACAGCATCTGTTACTTGACCAATGTCCACGACCCGAGTGACTAGGCAACAAGGCTGGCTTCCCTCGTAGTTCAGAAGGCCAGTTTCTTCATCAGCAGGTAAACTCTGGAATCCACCTCAAATCCATGCAGGTTGTTGGCATCACCCTGCAGCCTCATGAGCAGGCCCCCATAGGACACGTAGGCAGAGAGGCGTGTTGCTGCTTCAGTGGAAGTTTCGTCTCCCTCAATCCTGTACACTTCCCCATACATTACATACTCAAATTGGTCAGCCCCGGAAGGCCTGTCAACACTGGGGTTGTATTCACCATCATCCAGGGTACCATCTTCATACAAGGTACTAGCTACGACCAACCGGAACTTATCACCCAAGTCTACAGGGTAAATCTGGATGTTTACATCTAAGATGAGATCCATCTTGAAAGATTCACTCTCACAATGCACTCGAGACACTCGGTCAAATTTCTTGCCCTCCGGGTCAATGTCTTTCACATCGAAAATATCCTCAAACAGGATGCCCGCCATCGTGAGGGGGGCAAGAGAGCAGAAGTGCTGAGTGCATGACCACCGCTACAGATATGTGCACCCCCTCACGTGGAGAAAAGGAGAGAAGAAAAAAGCAGTTCCTAAAAAGAGGAAGCCAGAAAGAATCGGGATGGAGAGATTTTGGGTGGAGTCAGGACAGTGTCTGCCACACCTGCTTCCCACCTAGTGTCTTAGCTGTGATCCTAGGAAAGGTCACCCTTCATCTCTACTTCATCTCTACTTGCCAGAATCTAGACCATCTTGCACAGACCAGCTCAGAAGCTTCAACTAAGCCTTCCCTAACCATAACCACCACCACCACCACCACCACCACACACACACACACACACACACACACACACACACAGGAACAAAAGTGGACCCAGCCAACAATGGCACAACAGCTGAATGCACAAGGCCCACATGCACAAGGCACAGAGCATTCCCAGGTGCAGCCTTGGAGGACGGTGGGCATCTGAGGAGAAGGAAGAGTGGGCAGCCCAGCAGGCAGAGGGCACAGCCACCCGGGAGCACTGTGGGTAGAGGATGCAGGCCTCCTCCTGGGTGGCGGGTTCCCAGCAAGTCTTCCTAGAGGGCAGTGTAGCTACAGGAGGCAGAAATAAAATCATGCATAGAAACAAAAATAAATAAATAAATAAATAAAATGCTATGAACTGGGACCGATAGGAGAGGGAAGGACAGGAAGAATAAAGCTGCAACTTGGGAGGCAAGTGCAGTGCAGTAGCACGGTGCAGGTGAGCCTGGCTGAGCAGGTGGCCACACATTGGCTGCTTAAACTCAAACAGGCCTTTCAGGGACCAAAGAGGTTGCTTTTAAAAAGTTATTGAGATGAAATACCAAAGCAGAGATAAGTACCTACTTGCTAATTTTCAACATTATGTCCCTCTTCAGTAGAGGTTGGAAAACAAAATATTCAAATTCCCAGCCTCCTCTGCACCTAGAGGTGGTCACATGCTACACACCTGGCCACTGAAAAAATAGGTAAAAGTCCTTGGAAAGAGCTTCTCTCTACTCTTCCTTGTTCCCCTTTTGTTCTGGCTGGGATGCAGATTTTGACAGCTGGTGACTCAGTAGCCACCACAAGGATGAAAGCCACAATCTCAAAGGTAGACAAAGAAGATAAAAAGAGACTGGTCTCCTCATGTAATCTTTGAAACTTAAGGTAGCAATAGCTGCTATAACAGGCAAACCCTGAAAGCTCATACAACAATGGTTTATTTATTATGTGTGTAAAATCTAAATGGTGTAGGATGGAAGGGGGTGCTCTGCTCCATGTCATCATTCAGGGACCCAGGCTAAGGAAGGCTCTACTGTCTTCAGCATGTGGTTTCTCAGATCACCCTGGGTATGAAATCCAGCCAGCAGAGAGAGGAAAAGAGGGAATAGATTATTCCCACAGCAAAGTTTTATGAACCAGAACTGAACACAGTATATTTCACTTTCCTTTGACCAGAATTCAATCATCTGGCTGCACTAACCACAAAGAAGTCTGGGAAATGTAGTCCAGCCCAGGAGGAAGGGAGAAGGATTTGGCATCCCCCACTACATTCTTCTGCAGCCACATGAACCCTAAACTGCCTCCCTGGTTATAGAAGACCACAGGGAAGATATACGTCTTTCTTGTTTAAGATATTGTTTGTTAGATATCCTTGTTATTCTCAGCCAAGTACAATTCTATCTTAAATCCAGGATAAACAGACATTGTGGTGTAGTTAAAATATTTACAGGTAGAAAATTCATGCTTTTAACAGTCATACCACTAGTATATTAATTAATCATAAGATAATCACAGCATTTATATAAAATGTTAATTGATAATGCTCCAGAGGTGTGGTATAGTACTGATAAATGAGGTTAAATTTATATGGCATCATTTTCTTTCCATCCTGTCAATGATTTCTGTCACTATGTGTTTAACTTCAATGCAAGAAGTCTGATATTTAAGGTTTTTCATGGATGTGAGACCTGGGCCAAAATGCTGCCCCTGCCCAAATTGGGAGGCAGAAAAAAAGGAAGGGAGGAAAAGAAGTGGTCTACTTCTGCCTCTGCCACTGGATTAAAAGATTCTTGAGAATAGAATTTGTATGATTCATCTTTATATCTCCAACACCTAAAATTTAAAAATAGATGGACACTTAGATAAATAAGACTGTCAGAATTATTGCTACAATGCCAAATATTAGTAGCTACATTTTTCTACACCAAAGATAGTATGTTGCCAGGGAATAACCTTGGAGACAGACATGCAGATGAAGATCGTGCTTTTTTAACTTAGGTGTTTTTGAAATAAGGTATCGATATAATGTGGCTTTGTGTAGTAGGATTCAATATCCATTTCATGAATCTTCGAACTGGAAAGGATCTTGGTTCAGGCCCCCTTAATAGAAGAAGAAAGGAGGTGCAGAGGGTGGGGTTACTTGCCAATAAGCGACTGAGCCAGGAGTAGGACCCAGGCCTTCTGACTCCCAGTCTGGTGCAGATGTACACCATACCATGTTTGATTTTTTAAAAGTGCAACAAGAGTTAAACAGAGAGATCATATATGATCCAGCCATTCCACTTCTGGGAATATACCCCAAAAGAATTGAAACCAGTGACTCAAACAGGTATTTGACTGCTCCTATTCATAGCAGCATTATTCACAACAGCCAAAAGGTGGGAACCACCCAAATGTTCATCAACTGATGAACAGGTGAGTAAGCAAAATGTGGTCTAGACATAGAGTGGAATATTATTCAATTTTAAAAAGAAATGATGTTCTGATACTGGATGAACTGTGGGAACATCATGTTAAGTAAAGTAAGCAAGACACAAAAGACAAATGTATGATTCCCTTATCTGAGCTAGCTAGAGTAGGCAAATTCATAGAGACAGACAGCAGCATAGAGGTTATGAGGGGCTGGAAGGAGGCAGTATAGGAGTTATTCTTTAATGGGTGTAGACTTTCAGTTTAGGATGATGTAAAAGTTCTGGAAGTGGAGAGTGCAGGTAGTCATACATCAGTGTGATTATATTATACTTAATGCCACCGAATTGTTCACCTAAAAGTGGTAAATTTTATGCTATGTATATATTTTACCACACATACACAAAAAGAAGCACAAGAACTTTTTCAAAAGTACTTCTAATAATGTGTCTTACTTTTTAACAAAAAAAGTTTAAAAAGTAAAAAAACAAATAAATTTTAAAACATTAAAAGTACAAAGAGTTTATAGGATAAGGATATAACAAAAGAAAACAGGGCCAGGTGCAGTGGCTCATCCCTATAATCCCAGCACTTTGGGAGGCCAAAAGAGGATTACTTGAAGCCAGGAGTTCAAAACCAGGATGGCCAACATAGCACCAAGACCCAGATCTCTAGAAAAAATTAAAAAAAAAAAAAAATTAGCCAGGTGTGGTAGTGTGCACCAGCTACTCAGGAGGCTGAGACAGGAGGATCCCTTGAACCCAGGAGTTCAAGGCCATGGTGAGTTATGATCATGCCACTGCACTCCAGCCTGGAGCACAGAGTTTCTGTCTCTAAAATAAATAAATAAATAAGCAATATGCAGGCAATGGAAACTGTATTTTAAGTATCCATATAACTATTCTTTCACTTCTAGTGTAATATTTGACAAATTACATGAGATGGTCAACACTTTATTATAAAATAGGCTTTATGTTAGATGATTTGCCCAATTGTAGGCTAATGTATTTTGAGCATAATAGGTATGCTAGACTAAGCTATGATGTTTGGTAGTTTAGGCATATTAAATGCATTTTCAACTTATAATATTTTAAACCTACAAAGGTTTATCAGGATGTAACCTCATGGAAATAGAGGAGTATCTATATATATACAATCTTACTGATTTTAAAAAGGATGTCTAGAGCAATTATGCTCTTGGATCTTCCTCTGAAGAACTACATGACGTGAAACATTCTCATGTTCAACACACACTCATGGGATTTCCTACATTTAGACTACAATAATTTATAATCACAACTATTTGCTAATGCTTCAGTAATAGTCTGTTCCTACTGATTGCAGCATCAAAAAAATAGTGTGGGTTATGCACAACTCACCCACAGCAGCTTATTCTCTCTGCAACTTTTATCCAAACAACATGTCAGCATATTTTGAAAATTAGAGATCAATTGTTGGTTTTGTGAAGTCAATTATCTCCAACTGATAGTGACACAACTCCAAAGTTTAGTGTCACTTAGAATTACCTTGGGAGGTGATTCTTAAGAAAGTGTAGGTTCCCAGGCTACAAACCTAAGAGAGTCATATTTATAGCATTTCAGGTGGCCCAAGAATCCACATTTTAGCAAGTATTCTAGGAGCTATGGAGTTGTTATCTGGAAAACCTTATCCTAGAGAGACTTTAGTTTTAATATGGTCCTAGCTACAAGTACCCAGTCGAGGCTCTGGATGGTAAGGTAGGAAGAAGGAAATTGTCATATGCTCCTTCCAAAACAATTAGTCTTGGCAAACCAGCTGTGACAGGCTGAACTATGTCCCCTCCCAAATTCATGGGCTGAAGCCCTAACCCCCAGTACCTCAGAATGTGGCTATATTTGGAGACAAGGCCTTTAGAGAGGTGATTCACTTATAATGAGACCATTAGGATGGACCTTAATCCAGTATGACTGGTGTCCTTATAAGAAGAAGAAATTTAGACACAAAGACACCCACCAGGGGTGTGTGCTGCACAGAGAGAAATGACCATGTGAGGACACAGCAAGCCAAGCAGAGAGACCTCAGAAGACATCGTACCTGCTGACACCTCCATCTTGGACTTCCAGCCTCCAGACTGTGAGAGAGTAAGCTTTAGTTGTTGGAGCCGCCCTGTCCCTGCTGTTTTGCTACGGCAGCCTTAGCAAGTAATAAACCAGCTCTTCTTACCTGCCTCAGAGTTGGCTCACGGCCTGCAGGAGCTCGTTTGAAATGTGTCTCCATGATACAGCTCTCTTCATTTTCCCTTCCGGGAAGCCAGAAATCAGGGCTGCGAGGTCCACTAATGTGCCTTTAAGGACACATAGTGGGTTTGTGGGAGAAAGAAACTGGAGATTGGCTCCTCCACCGCTAAGATAATACAATGGTGTCAGTGAAGAATCTGCCCATAGTCTCTCACCTTTGAGTGAATGAGAGAAGAGAAAAGATGCCAGCGGTTGTGACTCTTGGACATCAGAAACTGGCTTCGCTAAAGTCTTGTCCTCAGTCTTAGGATAGATCTAATCGGGATCCCTCAAGTATTCCACAGGCACCAGTGACATATGGCCAACCGCAAAGCCCATTGTGAGATAGAGTCGGTGCATTTATTCAAATTGTTATTGCCAAAGTTAAGAGTTATAATGCCTTTCTGCTTATTTAGAAATATACTGCCGCACTTTAGCAAATCTTATAACATTCTGGAAAATTACATTATGAAAGTAATTGAATGATGATATTTGCTTAATTAGATCAATTGCCTACTGTAATTAGCTACAGAACTGCTTCATCCTTATTCCCTTTCTCTCCTCTGAGCTCTCTCCATTTAGTGTGTTTGCCGCGGGTGGAGTGTTTCAAGATCACAGGACACTGAGCATGTGGGAGAGAGAAAGCACTTGCTGAGACATTTGTCACTCTAAAGACATTCACCTGCACTCCTTGCCCTCCTTTGTCACCTCTAGGCTCCTGTGCCCTACCTCCAAAGAAGCCAGCATCACCACTGGGAGAGAAATGGGGTTTTATACACAGCTGGGAAGGAAGAGAGGGCTAGTCTGGATGGAGGTGAGTGAGGATAGTGCCTACAGCTATGTAGAGAAAAAGGGAGGATGAGGAGTAGAGAGGAAGAGAAGTTTCATCAGAGTGGAAGAGAAGGAGGAAAAAGAGTGTTAGGGGTTGAATTGTATACCCTTCAAAAACACGTTGAAGTCTCAAGCCCTAGAACCTCTGAGTGTGCCCTTACTTGGAGATAGGATCTTTGCAGATGGAATCAAGTTAAAATGAGGCCATGCTGGATCATGGTCGGCCCCGGTATAATATGACTGGTGTCCTTATAAGAAGAGGAAGATTTGGACACAGACAGACACAGAGGGAAGAGCATGTGAAGATGGAAGCAGAGGTTGCAGTGATGCTGCCACAAGCCAAGGAACGTTGGGGGCCAAAGAAGGCAAAGAAGGATCCTCCCCTAGAGGCTCAGATGGAGAACGGCCCTGCCAATACTTTGCAGACTTCTGGACAGAGAGAAAATAAGTTTCTATTGTCTTAACACTTACCTTCTATGCTACTTTGTTACAGCAGCCTTAGCAAACTAATACAAGGAGAGAGTGTATGAGGCAAAAGGAAGCTTCCTGAAGGCATCTGGGTACTCAGCTAGACTGGAATGTCTGAGGTGGCTCGCTCACATGGCTGGCAGTGGCTGCCGGCAACTGGCTGGGAATTTGGGCAGGTACATGTCATCCACAGCTCCTTGATCTTGGAGCTAGGATTTTAAGAGGGAGCATCCCAAGGACAAGCATTCTGAGAGAGAGGAAGTTGAAGCTGCCAGTCCTCAGAGAAACTAACTCAGATCAATTTCCACCGCATTCTATTGGTTAAGCAGTGCGAGCCCACCCAGAGTCCCGGAAAGGAGAAATAAACTCTACCTTCTAATGAGGAGAATGACAAGAGAATTTGTTGCCATCTTTAATTAACTGCAGAGAGCTGATGGAGCTTTTAATAATGGGGATGTCTTCTGTGACTGTTTGCTTTGCTTCAATATAAACTTCTCTTCAGTCTTCTCCAGGGCTATATATTGATGAGAAAAGCTTTGCATGGGTGGGTTTTGTTTTTTTTTTAATCCAAAGAAATATTAACTTTTACTTCTGGATTAATGTGGATATAATATAAACAGCAGATGCAGAAAAACAGGCAGAGAAGACTATAAGAACATGGGACCTTGATAATCCAATGAAAGTCAAATTGTCCTGTAACATTCATAAAGAAATGAAATAAATAAAAATATAATAGTACTATCTTAATGTACAGAAATAGTTATTGTTAATATAAACAAAAATTAGAAATATTTAAAATAGGGATCTTAGAAATAGAACTGGACACCCTAAGATGTCCAGTTGGTACAGAAGACTTGTGCATTTAAACATTTTTAAGGTTTTATTTGAAATATTTTTGAAAACAAAATTAAACTTTTCTTGCCTATCAAGAAAAATTATACATAGTGATAAAACCTGTTTGGGCAAGGTCTTGAGAAATGAGCTTTATGTATGTTTGAAGGAAATATAAATGGGTATAACCTTTCTAGAAATGTTTTGCAAAATGTTTGCATATTCTTATTTAGCAATCCCATTTCAAGGTGTTTACCTTAAGATGATAATGACAAAAATGAGGGAAATGTAGGTACAAAGATGTTCAGCATTATTTACAATAATGAAAAATCAGATGCAACCTAAATGTCCTTTGATTGGGATCTAATGAGGTAAATTATGGTACAATCTGGTAATCTCCAACCATCATAATTGATTTTGTTTTCTCAAAATGAAAAGATGTCCATGATGGATTATTGAGTAATGATCCTGATTGCAGAATGTGTATAATATACATTTACATAAAAATTGTACATATACACTTAATGTGCCTATATGTACCAAACATAGTCATCATTGTGAGGTGGAATTTCTAGTGTTTTCTCTATTTTTCTGCTTATTTACATATCTTAAAATATAAAGCCAATGTTAAAAAGAGCTACTGAAACAGCAACAATAACAGTATTTCCAACAACTCAAGATTAAATGTAGGCTTTTTGTATATCAACTACTCAAAAAAGATGACAGTATCTCTGTATTTCATACAACAAATACCATAAAGAATAATACAAAGTAGGCCGGGCGCTGTGGCTCACGCCTGTAATCCTAGCTCTTGGGAGGCCGAGGCGGGCGGATTGCTCAAGGTCAGGAGTTCAAAACCAGCCTGAGCAAGAGCGAGACCCCGTCTCTACTATAAATAGAAAGAAATTAATTGGCCAACTGATATATATATAAAAAAAAAAATTAGCCGGGCATGGTGGCACATGCCTGTAGTCCCAGCTACTCGGGAGGCTGAGGCAGAAGGATCACTCAAGCCCAGGAGTTTGAGGTTGCTGTGAGCTAGGCTGACGCCACGGCACTCACTCTAGCCTGGACAACAAAGTGAGACTCTGTCTCAAAAAAAAAAAAAAAAAAAAAAAAAAAAAAGAATAATACAAAGTGTACTTTAGCAAATGCCAAAAGAAAACAGACTGAATTTGTGGCATCATCTTCTTCTGAATAAGATCATTCTACCCAATTTTCTTAAATATTTTTCCAGAAATAAGAACAACACAATTCTAGGCAGAAAGCCAGAGTTTTTGTATCAAGAAAAGAAAAGGGAAGATTCACTTACCTCTGGGGTGACTTGTAGTGGGAGAAAATCAGGCAAAAATGTTGCTGGATGCCTTGTAGCCATTTGAGCCACATGATCAGCCTGGAGATAACTGAGGTCCTATCACTTTTCTAATTTCTATCTTGAGCCCCACCTGCCCTATTTGTCAAAATTTCATTGTCTCCTTCTGGAGAGCTTCTTTCTACCTGCCATCTCCGTGCTGAGGATTCAAGGCTCGATTGCTTAGCCTCAAAGGCTCAGGCAGGGGGACCCCAAGTCATGCAGATCAAGCCCTGCACCGCTGCTCGGGGCCACCATGCCTGGTGATGTCCAGTTGGCAGTCATGCCTTCTTGGTCTCAAGACAGGTATGCCCCACACCTGGACCTTAAGGGGGTATATCACCTTTAGTTTATCCATATGCTCAGCTGTTTCCCCCTACATGAGACTCTGCTAGAACAGCTGGATTTAGGAAAGCCACAAATATAAGGGTTGTGCTGAGCCTGGTTCATCAGCCTAGAAAGGGAGGTAGGTAGATAGATAGATAGATAGATAGATAGATAGATAGATAGATAGATAATAGATAGATAGATAGATAGATAGATAGATAGATAGATAGATAGATATTTAGATAAATAAACTCCCATTTTAGTCCCAGGTGGTCTTTACCATCAGTGCACTTCATCTGGGTTGGGACCATCTTACTTTATCAGAAAGAGCCTGATAAGATGGGATCTCAATAGTGAAAATGTGGGAGACGAGTGTCCCTCCCTTTCCTCTCTAATTTACTCACCTCTTAATATAGCAACCATCTCTGCCAGCCATAGTTTTTGGAACAAAGTCTAGCTGATAAAGCTCCTATTAAAGTAAAATAAAATCTTCCTTTTATCTAGGGAATGGAGTAAGGTAATGGATCCCTACTCATCTAACATTTGTATTATTAAGAAGCCCTTCGATCCACCCTCCAAATCTGCTCTGAAGAGATTTTCTGCAGAGGCAAACCTAGATGAGTGCTGGTAACTTCTCTGTTAAAAAGCCTAAAATCCTCCCAACTGAATATCTTACCAAAAAGCTTTTATTTAAACAAAAAAAAGTGGGAGGGAGGAGGAGCTGCCTGTATAACTTAAAATTCCCTACTGTTTTCTTAATGCGTGCCAAGACCTACTCTCCCAAGTCTGCCTTAATAATTCTAGAGGTATGTTACACACCACAACAGTGCTTGGAAATGACTTCCCCCCAAATAGTAACCGAGCAACTTGAGACTTCACAGGAAATTAAGTCTTTTGTATCATTACATCCAAGCATGCTTATTTGATCCATTCCTTACATTTTTTATTAGAAACATATGTGATGGCTTTCCTTTGTAGTATAATATAGAGCTAGCTCCAGCTGAATGACGAATGTGGCTATGTATGAGATGCCAGTGGGAAGAGAAACAAGGAAAGCAAGTAACTGCCTTTAGTAAGAAAAAGTATTTAACACTTGGAAATAAGGCAAAAGAGTAAGTGGCTTGTCCCTTTTTCTGTCCTGCTGGGTATACTAAGTTGAATGGTGTCCCCCCAAAGTTCATGTCCTTCCCAGAACCTCAGAGAGTGTGACTTTATTTGGAAGCAGGGGTTTTGCAGATGTAATTAGCTGGGAGGAGGTCACACTCTAGTAGAGAGGGCCCTATAGCCAATATGACTGGTGTTCTCAAAGGAGAAGAGAGACACAGAAACAGATACACCGGGAGAACACCACATGATGACAGAGGCAGAGATTAGAGAGATGTGTCTACACGCTAAGAAACCCCAAGGATAGCCAACAACCTCCAGAAGCTGGGAGAGAGGCCTGGGACAGCCTCACCCTGAGAGCTCCAGAAGGACCCAACCCCGCTGACACCTTGATTTCTGACTTCTAGACTCTTGAGGGAATAAATTTCTATTGTTTGAAGCCACTCAGTTTGTGGCCATTTGTTACCGCAGCTCTAGGGAACTAATACACTGGGGTATTGTTTAACAGGCTCACCCAAGTGCTACTGAATTTTTTAGGGAACTATTTTTTTGTTTTTTTCTACTTAATATTTTAGGTAAAGGTTCAGTCTCTGTAAAGATACATGTTAATTTATATGCAAATAATTTCTATCTGGTAAAAAAGATAACCCTAAAGGTTACAATTTTAACACCCTGTAAGACATTAATCAGTTTTATTTCGAACTCAGCAAACATATCAAAATGTCTTTTCTGGTGGAGATAATTCCAATTCTTCTAATTTTCATTTGAATTGGTTTTCCCATCTTACTATTGCCTCATTCGAAAGTTAAATAAAATCTTTGACACTTCTTCATTCTATATATGTATGGAAGTCATGTATTTAACTTTTTGAAAATCATACTTTGACAACACCCAGAATCATCAAGGTCTGGGCATCTTTATGAGCTGGAGCTGGTCTGATTCAACGCCACTCTGAACAGAGGAAAGAATTTTTTCCTCAGTGTATTTGTGAATAGGCTTGTTTAGCCTGTGCTTGAAGACTTTACTTGATGAGGAACTCATGAATGTTTTTAAGGTAACCTGTTCCATTGTGAGATATTTATTATTAGAAAGTTATTTCTCAGACTGAGCCAAAATCTCCTTCCAATTCTTGCCTATTAGCTTGAACTGTGCTTTCTGAAGCAGCACAGAATCTGAGCCCTCAGGACATTTGATATCAACCCCCCCCTTGGCATTTTATCCCCCAGGCTAAATATCTTTAGATCCCCCTGAGCACTAGAATGTTCCTCATATGTTTCATAGTCCTGTGGAATTTGGAAGCTGAATTAAATCCAACAACCTCTCCCTTCTTTCTTGAGCTTCTACTGTATCCAGTGCTATGGAAATAGAAAGGGAATCAGATATCATCTGGACTGCAGAGAAAACACTACACTTATAAACAGATCTCTGCAAGAACAATTAACAGACTGGAAAGACTCTGAACAGCTTTATGGGATCCACTGAGGATCCGAGGGAGGACATGATGAATTCTACCCAAGCCTCTGAGAAAGGCTGGTGTCACAAAGAAGGTGCTCCTTGAACTAGGTCCTGAAGGTAAGTGGGAAGTCTCTGGAAGGTCAAGGTGTGAGGGGCACCCCAGGCAAAGGCAGAAAGAAGCATGAACAAAAAAAGCCAGGAGAAAATTCTCAAATAATCACAAGGTACTAGAGCACCCCACAAATTCCATGAGAACTACAAAAATATAAGAGTCATCAGTGGGGAAAATAATGATTATGGAAATACAGCCTGTTCCTAAAAATGTAGGCAGGAAGGCAGTGGTCTGCACAAAGACTATAAAACTTGAGCTAAGGAGTGAGAATGTGTTAATATTTACTCAGCCCAATCCAAGGAAAAGGCAGCATATTGGGGAGATTTTGGTAATTTAGAGGAGAAAAGCCAAAATCTGAAGAAATAGTAATCAAATGGGAGGTACTTTGTGTAATGACTTTGAAATGGGATCTGGTATCTTGCTGCCCAGTGCAAATCCCAGCTCTGGCTCTTGCTTTCTGCCTGGCCTTGGGCAAGCTACTTAACATCTCTACAATTCAACTTCCCCATCTGTAAAATGGGTCATTCCTAACTTCAAGGAGTTATTAGGTTCATATAACATAATCCATAAAAGTATGTATCACATGCCTGACTGATGCTAAGATACCAGTGAAGAGTAACTATTATTATTAGATCCTAATAATACTTATTTTAAATAGCAATTCAAAGTGAGAGAGCAGGGACGTAAAGAAGAGAGCAAGACCCTGGGAGGAGGGCAAAGGAAGAAGAAAACACTGAGGAGATACAGATGCAGGTTTTGAGAAGGCGTCGTTACAGTTCTTGGTTGACGTGGTACCTCCGGGGCTGTGTGTAGAAGCAACAGAGCGAGCAGATGCAAGGCATGGCCACCCCCTCCTCTTCCCCGGCCAGGCTGCCTGGTCTCAAATCCCAGTTCTCCAACATACTGGCTGTCCTTTTGTACCCCAGTCTCCATATCTATAAAAAGTAGGGATAATAATAGCAGATCAACCTTTACAAAGTTGTTTATGGACCAGATAAATTAATATATGGCACATGATTAGAACGGTTTTTGTATATTAATTTAAGTTTATAATATATTACAAAATAGAGCACTATAATGAATAAGAACTATGTAAGTGTTACTTCTTCCTTTCCTCTTCTGACATCGCACTGTCTTCTACAGTTATTTCAGGACTTAAAGTTTAGATTCAAATGTAACTACAGAAGCTACACAAGCTTGTTTGCTCAATTAATCATTACCTACCTAATATTGAACACACACATTAAACATGAAAATTTATGGAAATACTATGTAAAAATATGATCCTTTAAAGTTAAGCAAATAAAGAAAACCAGTGTTTCTCTCCAAAGCATTTTTAATATTTATAGCAAAAAAAAAAAAAATACCTAAACTTGGTAAATATTGATTGACCTAGAAAAGTTCTCACCAACTCTTGTGAAATTTGCCGATTCTAAAAAATAAAAGTGATTGTGGGGCTCTGGAAAAAAGAAAAATTTAGAAGAAATGATTGAAAATAGGTAGTTAATTTAAAAATAGAGTAGATAGTAAACTACCACTAAACTATTACATTTTTTAAAAATTGACGTAAAATACACATAACATGAAATTCAGCATTTTAACCATTTTAAAGTAAACAATTCAGTAGCTATCAGAATATTCACAATATTATGCATCCTCTACCTCTACCTGATTCCAAAATATTTTCATCACTACGAAAGGAAACCCATTGCCCATTGAGCAGTCATTCCCCACTTCCTCCTCCCCCCAGCCCCTGGCAGCCACTAATCTGCTTTCTGATTCTATGTTTTTTCTACTTGGATATTTCATATAAATGAAATCAGTCAATATGTTCCCTTTTGCATTGTGCTTCTTTCTCTTAACATAATGTTTTTAAGGTTCCTCCATGTTGTAGTGTGCATCAGTACTTCATTACCTTTTATGATGGCATAATATTCCGTTGCATGGATAGACCACCTTTTGTTCACCCATTCATCAGTTGATGGACATGTGAGTTGTGTCCTCCTTTTGGCTGTTGTGAACAGTGCTGCTATGAATGTTCAGGTGCAGGTATCTGCTTGAATAGCTATTTTCGGTTCTCTCTAGTATATACCTAGTCATGAAACTGCTGGATCATATGGTAAATCTATGTTTAACTTTTAAGGAACTTCTTCATTGCATTTGAATCTCAAGCTCTTAGAATCTTCTACCTTATATGCACATTTCCCCTCTACATTATCTTGTAGGCCCTGGGATCTTCCCTGCTGTCCTGTGCCATCAAGCCCATGACCCACAAGTCAAGGCAGAGACCAAAGTGTCCATTCTCAAGCCTGAGCCACTCTGACCACTTTCTCTCTCTGATTCTGCTCAGACAGCTAAGACTGGAAGCAGATAGGGCAAAGGGTGGAGGGTGGAGTTTAAATTCACCCACAGGTGTTGTTCCTTCCCTGGCATTTGTAGCTATTTAAATCTTCTTTCCAACAAGCTTTATCTTACTCAAGGCTCCTCTGTCTAAAAGGAAGAGAAACTATTTAAGGTAGCTTAAGGAAAAAAGGAGGAATATATTAGAAAGAAATAGGGTGTCTCCCAGAATCATGGGGCAGGAAGATGGAGAAGCCCTCACAAACTGGAGACTTTGGGCTCAAGGCACCTGCTTTGGCGTCCAGTACTGCATGTTCTCTGAGCACCAGGTCTTTATAAACATCTGATTCGGTTTTGGTTTTTCCAGAAAACACGTTGCTCATGAGGGAAAATTGCAGATGCTCCAGCCCTGGCCTTATCCCATCTCATTCTGTACGATGTCTGCTGGTCAGTCTCCTTTAACGTGGCTTCGTTAATTTATTAATCCATGAAAAACTTCAAGGGCCTCCCATTGCCTTAGAACAAAATGAAAATTCCTTATCATGACATTCCATACCCTCTTCAATCTGGAAACTTCCAACCTTTCCAGCCTGATTCCTCCACATGGACTCTGTGTCTAGGCTGTCTGGCTTTCTCCAAATATGGCCAGAGCTTTCCAAAATCTCGTGCCATTTCTTTGCTGGAATGCTGCCCCCCCCCCCAATCCTCTACTATTGAAATCACACGCATCTGAAACGAAACTCATTTCCTCTTTCTGGGCATACAACTAAACTACATTTTCCAGCCCCTTGCACCTAGACAGGATGGCTGCTTTTCTCCAACAGAAAGGGAGTGGAAGGAATGTGTGTACCTTCCAGGCCAAGGCAGTTAACAGCACGTGTGTCTTCTCAATGTACTCGCTCTCTTCTCCCCTTCCCCCACTGGATAATGCCAAAGCAACTGTGAAGTCACAACTGAAATCAAAGACTGGACCCACAGCATGGGTGGAGCCTGGGACCCTGAATGACGGCATGGAGTTGACTGGGTGGCTGTGACATGAGAAAGAAAGTTTTATTGGACTAAGTCGCCAAGAGTTAGCATTGTTCATAATAGCAGTTAAGCTGCTCTAATAGCACATCATCCCTCCATTTGAGACTTTGCTCAAATTTTACATCTTCCTATGTCACCCCTGTAGAAAATGACCATCTGCACTTTTCTCTAGTACTCTGTTGACAGTACTTATCAGTTAATTCCATTAACCTTATGTCATACAGGTTGTTTACATGCTCCGTCTTTCTCTCTGGATAGGAAATTGTTTGAGGACAGTGTTGAGGGGCCCCTTGCATAGCTGCCACACTTCAGTCTCTGACTGGTATTCTGCGGGGTTGTCACTGTACAATGCACACACTGTTCCTTCATGGAACGTCTATCTGGTGAACTGGGGTGGGAAGCAAGAGAGAAACTTGGGAGTCCCCTTCCACTCTCCCAGGGTTAAGGGGATCTCATTAAAAGAGTCCTCCAAGCCCAAGGAAGCCATGTAAACCTGGGAGAGCTGTGCCCTGCACAACCGCAGAGGGCTCTATTCACACAAATTGCAATGCACTTTGCGTGTACACATTTCAGAGCCCAGGATTTTCCAGATCCCAAAATATTTCAACCACTCTCCAGATCTGCAACCAAACCGACTGAATTAAAGTGTCATCCTCCCAAAGGCTCAAATGGCTCATGCCCTTCCAACAACTTTAACATCTTCTCTTGAGAAGGGAGAAGGCAGAAGGTATGAGGAAACAAGATGATATTTGCCATCTTCTCTGTTGTAGTTGTTGCCAGTCCAAATGGCCTTATTACGCATTTGGGGTGTCCCTTAACTCTCTGGTTACATCCCTCAGTTGTACACTCAGTCTTGGCTTCACTAACACACTAGCTGTTTGACCATGGACCTCTGTGCTTCCTTCCTCATCTGTAGGATGAGAATAATGATATTCACTTGGTAGAACTTTTGTTGAGAGTTAAATAATACAAGCACAGTGCCTGGCATACACTCAAATAGTCAACCAACCTGCCTTCTGAGTGTGCCAGCAACCCCAGAGTTCCTGTCCAAGGGGCTGGGGTCAGTGTATAGGGCGAGCAGCAGGGAATTTCTCTGTCTTAAACTTCTTATTAAACCATACGATTGTAAGAGGCAGAATCAGTGTCATGCTCATCTTTGTGTTTTCTATAGAGCCTATCCCTGTACTTGGCACATAGCATTGTATCATTTTGATCGTGGCTGCCTCAGCAAATTGCAGAACAAGAAAGCACTGGATTAAGTCAGGAGACTCCAATTCTAACTCCAATATTGCCAATGACATCCAGTATGACTTTCAGAGTTGTAGTTCTCTGAGGGACACTGTTGAATGCCTGCTATGCGGTAGGCATGGTAACTGCAGGGGTACAGGAGTCAACGACACAGAAATGGTCCTTACCTGCATGGAACTCACAGTCTAGTGATGGAAACAGACTTTATACAAATGATCACATGGTTAGTTGATCACAAATGTAATAAGAACTATGAGAGTATATATGGATGGATCTAAGGGTGTTCGGGGAGATAATTCAGGAAAGGGCTTTCAGAGGAGGTGACTTTTGAGCAGACACCTGAAGGGTGAATTAGGGGTGGCTAGGTGTTGCAGAGGAGAGTAGGAAGGAGTGCTGCAGGTGTATGTGAACATCCCAAGATGGAAAGGAGCACAGAAGCACACTGCAGGACTCCAAGAAGGCCAACATGGCTGGGGCTCAGGAAATGAAGGCAAGAGGGGTATGAGATGATTCAGGAGCGGTAGGCAAGGGGCCAGATCCTGAAGGTTTAGGTCTTCAGTCTAAGAATAATGGGAAGCAGTGGCCCACCAAGAAGGGCCACAGTGGGAGCAAACCATCTTGACGACACAAAATAAGGGGTGTGTTGTCTATAGAGTATTAAAAGGCACCAATAGAACTGACTAAAACTTTGTCTGCTTTTTATTTTCAGCATGCACTGGTGATTTTAACTATGCCAGTCAGTAGTGTGCTGGTAAATATTTAATAACTAGATCTCTGGGGGTAATAGAAATGTATGTACATACACAAGCATATGTGCATTATAAATGTCCCTGTTATAAAGGATGTGCAGGAAAAATATACAAATATTAAAATATGCAGACACTCTTCACTATAAATTCTATATACTTCATTGACTAGAACAGAATGCTTTGGTTCATTTTTGCCAAAGGCTTGTATCTGAATCCAAGGCTTGCAAATTGACCATGATTTGACAAATGGAATTGCATCCCAATCTACTTTTTTCCAATGAATTTATTGTCATTAAATCTAGTTATGTGATGTTAAACTGTATCTCTCCCTTGTACAAACTAAAACTGCAATCTTTTTAATTTCAGCACCAAGCACAACACATTTTTAAGTATAATCTGCATTATTAACATTTTCCCCCCATCACTTTCTTAAGTCTAGAGATAGCAAAACAACAAACCATGTCCTGATTCATAACGTTTGCCAATTTCCATGATGTAAATACTCCCACCATGGCCAACCGCAATCTACCAAGGTGACATCACTGAGTGTGGGCTGGGAAGACACATGCACTGTAGCACATCATTTTATGTTAACAGCATAAATGGAAAGAAGTGGACAGACTTCAGAGATATTTAGGAAGTGGATTCTTGGCAATTTGTTAGATACTGGGGTGAAGGCAGAGCTTTTGAAATACTGGAAGGATGGTGGTGCCTTCCTTGTCACAGGGAGGCCTGGATTTAAAAGCCAGCGGTGAAAAGCATGCATTCAACTTTTGGATGTGTTCCATTTAAAGTGCTTGTGACCTCCAACTGGAGAAGCTGAATAGGAGGAAGCTAGATATATGAGTTCAGAGCCCAGAGAAGCAAGGACTAGAGTTGTAGATTTGGGAGTTGTAAATCTGGGATATATTGATTGAAACATTGGCAGTGGATTAAATCATGCAGGGAAAAATTGTGAAGTAAGAGAAAAAGGTCTGAGACCTTGAAAACTTTGCTATTTGGTGGTGATCCAGAGCAGATAAGCAAGCCGAGAAGACTGGGGAAAAACAGGGAAGTGGAGTGCTGCCCAGCCACAGGAAGAGCATGTTTTAAGGAGGAAGAAGGAATTTTGCTGAGAGATCAGGTAACATGAGGAAAGAAAGGGTCCTTTGGATACAGTGATGTGGACGTATGTTACTGGGGACTATAGCAAAGGCAGTTAAACTGAGCGTGGAGACCAAGAGCCGAAGGGAGTTGGGAGGCCACAAAAGTAAGGGCAGGCAGCTCTTTCAACCTCCTCAGCAAATGAGAGCAGGAAAGAGACCGGGTGGCAGCTGTAAGGGTACGTGGAGCAGAGGAAGGCTTCAAAATCATCAAATGCTGAGGATCCGGATCCCAGCCCAGAGGGAGCTACTGACCGGATCGCAGGATGTAGCAAAAGGGCAAGGAGGGGGCGCAGGGGCGGTGATGAGAGTAGGTGTGTGGGTTTGGCCGTGGAAAGTGGGAGAAGTTGCTTTCCCAGAGGAAGCAGGCGGCAAAGCCACGCACTGCGATGGGAGTGTGGGGCGTGGAGTGGCAATCGGTCAGGAGCGGAGGTTTAGACCGAGTGGCGAATGCACCCACGTTTGGTGGCTCTGGCCGCAGCAGGGTGCGTGGGGTGGCGCAGCAGGCCCTCGTAGGAAGGACGCAGTTTCGGTCCGACAGGCAGAAAGTGGAGACGCAAATGTACCCAACTCTCCCAGACAGGGGGAAGTCTGGAGTCCGGCTGTGCCGCAGGGGCGTGCGGGCCCTCCGAGGAGCGGCGCGGGAGAGGCTCCGGGCGGGCCAGAAACTGGCCCCGCGCTCGCGGA
Source organism: Microcebus murinus (assembly GCF_040939455.1). NCBI lineage: Eukaryota > Metazoa > Chordata > Mammalia > Primates > Cheirogaleidae > Microcebus > Microcebus murinus. The sequence goes on from NC_134116.1 coordinate 16,549,230, forward strand.
CCGCGGCCGGGGAGGGAGGGCCCGCTCCGGCTCCCGCAGCCAGGCTCCCCGGCCCCGCCTCGGCTCCACGCCCAGCGGCCGCTTCCTCCCCTCCCGCCGAGTCCGTCTGTCCCTGCGCCTCCTCGCCGCCGACTAGCGCCCGCTGCCCTGACGTCACCGGCGCGTCCGCCAATGAGCTGAGGAGGGGCGGGGCCGAGGCCGGAAAGTGACGGGAGAAGCAGCCAATGGCCGCGAGGAGGGGCGGGCCGGGGCGGGGCGCGAGGGGAGCGCCGCGCGCGTGGGGAGCTGCGGGCCGGCGGCGCGGCGGGGGCGCGGCGGGGGGCGGTGCGCGGCGGCCCCTCCCCTGCCGGCCGCGGGCGGGCGGGCGCCGGGAGCCGCCGGAGTTTCCGCGCCCGGGAGGGAGATGCGGCCGCGGCTCGGGCTCCTTGCAGGTAACGCGCGGGGCGGCCCCTGCAGGGCCGAGCGCGCTGCGGGGCGAGCGGAGTTGGGCTCCGAGCGGGCGCGGGCTCCTCGCTGCCGCCGAGCCCCAGCCCCGCGCGGCTGCCCGGGCCCGGGGGCAACGCTGCTGCCAGAGTTGGCTCCTGGACCCGGGCTGCGGCCGGGGCCGGGGTCACTGGGGACGCGGGCCCCTAGCGCCCCGGTGTGAGCCGCACACGGGACAAAGGGCGCGGCGTGGAGGCTGCGCGCCCCCCAGCCCGCGCGCGTGGCTCTGGCCCCCGCGTCCCCCTAGCCCGGCGCGAGGTCACCACCCCAGCCCCTGCCCGCTCCGGCCGCGCGGGCGCTCCCTCCGCCCGCCGCGCCTCCCGGGAGCGGCCACCTGGCCGCGGGGCCCTGCGCCTGGCACCAGCTGGCCGCGGCGCGGGCGATGGCTGGACACTGCCCGGCCGCTTGGCCGCCTGCCCTGGGTTACGAGGCGGCTCCCCCGCAGCGCCGCGAGCGCCCGCTACTACACGCCCGGCTGCCGAGCGGAGCGGCGCGAGTGCGGGGCCCGCGGCCCGGGCGCCCGGGGCCACCCAGCCGCCACTTCCGGGCGAAGGCTTGGAGTTCGGGGAAGCCGAGCAGGTGGCGCAGCCACCTCCTCACCTCCTGTGAACTCCGCGGGGCTTCTGGTCTTGTTGATGTTGTGACTGTGGGCTGTGTGTGTTTTCTTTTTTTTTTTTTTTTTTAGTCACACACAAAAGAAGGGAGGAGTTAGAGGAACGATCCAGCCACTATGAGTCATCCCACACTTTGCTGTTTCCCTAGGAGAGCGAATGCATGGGGAGAATTTCTTGGGAAACAGTTGTAGTAAGGACTAGGTCCCCTGCCTGTCCCTTACCTGCAGTCCCGTCCGTGCCTGGTACGTCCCCGCTGGAGGAGGGGTAAAGTGACTCTGCCTGCGGACTGAGATGGGAAAATGGCCACAAGCTAGCAAGCTGGAAACTTTTTGGGATAGTGGAACTGTGAATGTCAAACCACACACGTTTTTGCTATAGTCAGTCATGGCCCTTCTGAGTTACTGAATTTAAAAATGGGAAGCAGGTCACAACGGGGACGGCGCCCTCACTACATTTGGCTCAGCTGCACAGGAGAGGGCGGTGGAGATGGCCTGGTCCCCTGCGGTGGGAGGCTGGGACAGGAGCTGCCAGCTCAGGGTCTCCAGGCTACTGCCAGGCCCACAGATACTGGGTCAGAAATGATCATGCTGTTTAGTCTGATTTCCAGAGGCATTGTCACATCTCAGCGTGGCAGAGGGCAGCTGGCTGGCTGTGTGGATGGATTGCTATTGATGAGGTAGAAAGGCCGGGCAGAGGCCAACAGGCCCTTCCATGCATGTGGAAGAATATTCTTCAGTAGGTGGCTGCTGCTAATTTTTCCAGGGTGAATCATTTAATTTTGGTCTCATCATTCTGTTTACTGCAGTCCAGGCTGCTGTGTCAGCTGTCACTGGGTCCTCATGGTTCACAGCTCAATGCCATTTGTTTTTGGAGGGTCCCTGTTTGAAGTGTTTTTGACCTTTGCACTGATGACTAATTTGTTTTAACCTCCTGAAAACAGAGGCTTGATATTAGAAGTTTGAGAAATTGGGGATAAAGGGACCTCTGCTTTGTTCCAAATTCAGCTACTGTTGAAGGGCCAGTTGGTTCTGACCCAGAGTCAGACAGCAATCAGAATCCCACTTTTATTATGGCTGCTGGTGCACTCTGCGTGGACTGAGACCCCGGTGGGATTCCCTTCTTCTCACTCCACAAGGTGAACTTGCCTTGCAGCCACGGCGGAGGAGCTGGGGATCCCAGGCTGGGGTATCATGTGAAAGAGAAGGATAAGACGGTTTGGCCTAGTGCCCATCAAGACAAAAACAGAATGTCTCTTAATATGTCATGGCTTGGGTATAAAGAAGGGTGGAGGGCCTGGTCTCCCATGTCTACCACCTCATGCAGCCAGGGCTTCTTTTACCTGAGTGCCAGGCCTATCTCAGATCATTGCAGAACAAAGGTCACTTATTATTGATGGAAGGGGAGTTGAGAGCAAGGTTGCTGTGCATGGTTATGCAGTTTATGCAACACAGACATGCCTGGCCAAGGAAACCCTGTGTCCTGGGTCTGCCTGAAAGAAGGATGCCTGTTTCGCAATTGCAGTAGGTCCCCTTATGGGCTTGGCTGGTAAACCCATCTGCAGGAACAGATGATGGCAACATGGGTGTTCCCAGGACAGGCAATCAGGAACTAGGCACCAGGAGCTAATTTCTCCAAAATGTGACAGTAATGGAAACTAATTGTTTGCCTACGTTACCTCATTTAATGCTTACCACAACCTCCTGAAGAAAGTAGTGGTACCCTATTGTGCCTGTGAGGAAATTGATCCTTAGAAAGACTAAGTAGCTCAAGGTCAGGCAGCCAACAAATCCAGATTTGTCTTGACTCTGAGAACTTTGCATGCATTTCTAACACATTGTAGCTTTTTTTTTTAATATTTGAAAGTGAAAGGCATTTTCTGCACTATTCTGCTATACATGTTAACAGTCTATCCCTTAAATGAAAAGGGCATTTATGAGTATTTTTCAGTGGCAACAAAAGAGCAGGCACCTTGGAGACTAAAGAAGGAGGAGCCCCTGAGATAGAGGAGCAGGGGAGTCACGTGAGGAAGAGAGAGCCAGCCAGAACTGAGATAGTGTGGGGAGGGTGGCAGGAGGGGATGGGGTAGATTCCTTGGTGTCCATGCAGGAGGAGAGGGGGAGGAGATCATCCTGAGGTTGACTCAGCCATCCTTTTGACTTCCCAAGAGCCTGGCCTGGCCTAGGAGGACACTCCAGCAGTTGGGTCCATGGCCTGTCTTATGGGTATATGGGCTGTTGCTTGAGTACAAAAATGATTAGTCTGTTATGAGTGATCTGAAATACGGTAGCTAATTTAAGAGCACAAAGTATTTCCTGTTGTAATATTCTACCTGTAAGGCCATTTGAACCTCATGACCAACTTTTGTGAAATAATATTCACATATTTGGGGCTAAAGCAGATGACATCAAAACCAGTTATGTGACCTTTGGTCAGCTCACGACTCTATGTACAATTAAAATTGCTGTAAATTATTTGTTTTCCTTCACATTAATTTTCTAAATCAGAGAACACTTTTATTCTCCCCCTGTGAAGTCATCGTATCTACCTAACAATTCAGTCTTTTGATTTGTATTTTTTTTTTTTAAGTAGCAGGAGTAATTTCTTTAGCTGAAATGTGAACATAGTGGCCCAGTGGTCGGGGCTGCGTGGTGACCTGCATTGTGTTTGCAGTGGTAATTTGGATTTGAGCAGTGGCTTATTCTTTCATCGGAAAAGAAAAGAAGGCAACAGATAGTAGCTGGAATATTCCCCCAGCACTTTCCAAGGGCATGCCTTACGTCAGGCTATGAGGCTCGAGGGACAAGCAGTGGAAGAGTTGCAGAATCTTCCATCTCTGGAGGGTAAATCTGGACCGCCTCGCCGGCCCTGGAAAGGGACAGCATAACCGTGGTTGCCTGTTGGGTCTGTCTCCACCTTCACTCAAGCTTGTGGAAAAGAGGCCTGTGACCTCAGATGGCCTCTGGCTGACTTCTTATTGATTATAATCAAGGGGGCCGGCATTTGCTTCTATCTCAGGGGAAAGGAATGGGGGCCGGTTTCCTTGGTATGGAGACAAGAGTCTCAGTACCAATAAACCAAACACGGTAATCCCTCATTGAATGTCATTGCTGGTAGGTTCTTGGAAACTTCACCTGTAAACAAAATGATGTTTAATGAAACAGCCTTATTTGAGGACCTGCTGTAGGCTGTTTCAAATAACGTCCCAGGTTCCAAGAGCCTATTGGTGACGTTAATTGAGGACTTACAGTACTAAAGGAGATTTTCTAAAGAAAATCATTCTGTGCCTGTGTTTCAACCTCCTGGAGAAAGTACTAGTGTTAATAGCTAACCTTCTGTGAGCATTCATTAAAGCCTGGCAGTGCTGGGAATCCCATTTGACCCTCGTGACAACTATGTAAGGTAGACAGTGTGATCATCCTCATTTTACTGGTAGGGAAATAGGCCCAGAGAGTTTAAGTAACTTGTCCAGATTTACACAAGATTCGAACTAAGCAGCCTGACCCAAACACGATCCTGGTACATCCAAAGAAAGCACCTAATGAGGGTGTGGTAGGAATGGGGACAGATAAAATGTGATTTGGGTGGCAGTTTGACATTTGTTGGGGCAACTCTCACCATTGGACAGTTCTTATGCTTTGCAGAGTGCCGCAGAAAGTGGGCTCAGAGAGAATGGGCCACACACATGACCACACAACTAACACGTGGCAAGGCTGAGACACAGACATTCCTGGTGTTAACATTTTGCCCGTTTGAAGGAAAAGTTCAAAATAAGTGTATATTCGATTCTTTCACCAGTATTGAAGGTCATGTCCTCATGTGCAATAGCCTCCTCTCTTGCTTAGGATGCAGCTCAGCCTTTCTGGGACAAAACAGTCATTTTTTAAAATCTGTCCTCTGTGTGTAAACCCCTAACCTGGCCGTCAGTCATTCGATCATGTGCCCTGCTCTGTCGATCTCTTCTCTCTCCTGGAGTTTCATCTAACTGGCCTGTGCACCTGAGTTCTACAAATAGACGATGAGCTCTTTCGGAATTAGGTTTGTGTTTTGTACATCCCTTCCCCAAACGTGTGCGTGTGAGCACACACACATACACACACACAGACACACACAGTGTACTAAAACCCAACAATGAATATTTGTTGTTTTTTCTTAACTGGATGAGGTAAGATGGTAGCTTCTTTTTTTTTAAGCTTTGTGAACCAGTTCAAGGACAACTAAAAATGATTTGCCTTATGGGGTTTATAAATATAGGATTCCATTAAATCAGTGTTTCTAAAGGGTTGTCCAGCATCTTCTGGACAAGGTGAGGGCGTCCAATTCAGTATAGGTTGTGAGATAGGGCCCTGGCATCTGCATGGGTCCCAGGTGACTTTTCTGCCCACTGGAATTTGGAAACTGCAACTTAAAACTTTTTAACGATCACATCCTATAAAATGGCAGCACCGACTGTCTTGCTCTGATTTACTTACAGTAAATATGTCCACTGCAGAAACATTCCTGCTAACAGGTCGATGCATGTTGATGTGACCTCGTTGTTCCTGCAGGTCTCTAACCAGCATGATGCCAGAGCAGGGGGCCGCCCGCCTGCAGTTCTCAGAATGGCCGAGCTGGACGCCGATTTGGTTCACATCCTTCCGTCTTCTGTTCTTCCTCCTTTCTGGGCTAAGTTAGTCGTGGGATTTGTTTCCCTCGTGTGTTTCGCACGGAGCTACGATGGAGATTTTGTCTTTGACGACTCTGAAGCGATTGTTAACAATAAGGTTCGTATCTTCACGCTTTTCTAGTAAACTGCTGTTAACCACTTGCCTGCGTCTCTGTAATCATCTGAGTTCGTGCCGCGTTCTTCTCTGTGAAACTTAGGTCAAGCATTTGCCCGGGCCCCGGTTGTCCTCTAGATTTTCCACCTGTTTGGTATCGTAGCTTTATTTTAGTGCCTCTCTCATTGCTGGCAGCAAGGTCTCCAGCCCCTGCCTATACTCAGGCTGTACCTTCATGAGGCCCCAGTCCACACGTGTATCAGAGAGGCGGGTCTGCTAAGATTGCCAGGAAGGGTATTGCAGGGCATTGCAGATTAAGTATTTCAGGTGTTGTGAACATTTTCCAGAATTGTTAAAAAAAAAAAAAATCATGCATTTGCTGCAGTGATGGGCGGGTCCGATCACCTGCTGAAGGATGCATTCTCAGCAGCACGCAGCAAGCTGGCTGCTGCCTTGTCCTTCACTGAGAGGACCAGGACAGCCTGCTGACAGCAGCTGGGGCAGGGGGAATGTGCTGCCCGGGGTGCTGCGGCTCCTGCTCAGTTCACGTTTGGAGATTCATATTTGCTGAACTTGCAAAATCTCACTCAGTTTTTGCTCACCAGTGGCTGCCGTGTATTGGTGCAGGGGAAATGATGTTCTTTTTCACTCACAACCTAGAGTTAGAGCCTTCTAGCTCCTTAAGTGCAGCCTTTTGTCTGAATCCAAATTTTATAGAACAAATCCTTTTAATGAAAGAGTTACTGGTTCCTAGTAATTAGTAATCTAGTTACTCTGCTGAGATTCTAATTGCTCAGCAGCTATTTTCTGTGTGTTCCTTAACCAATGAAGAGGACTTGAGAAAATACACCAATCTAGCTGTCTAGTAGATGCAATTGTAGCAACTCTTTGTAACAACACTGTTGAAGTCACAGATTCCATTACTTCAAGTTTGTCGTTTTTAATTGTCTTCAGGGTTCACCCAGCAGTGACTGCAGATGATTCCATTTCACTTCTTTTTTTTTTAACCATGTTTAAAAGAACTAAGTAGCTCTAAAGCGACTATGTCAAATTGTGTGGCTTCATAGCCACACAATTGCCTTTCTCACAGGGTACAACTTTATTTTTTAAATCCTGCTATTCATTTTGGTGAGAGTTTCTTGACTTTTATAAAGTGGAAGATATATAGAAAACGTTAATTCAGAACCTGTGTTGAAACTGTTGGTCAGCCAGGCAGAACAAAAACACGAGCCTTGTTGTGCGGGGGAGGGGGGGCTGGCGTCTGGGTGTGATCTCAGCCCTTGTGTGTGAGGTGAGGCAGATGAAGCCGTTTGGGGCTCCGCCGAGCACTGCCTTGGCAGTGTTTTCTGGAGCATCACACTGTGCCCCTTTTGTTAACTTGCTAGCCCTCCCTTTTTCCGTTCCTGTCTAATGAAAGGCCCTCCTCCGTTCACTGGCTCCGTGCCCACAGTAATGTGAAACAGGCTGTTACTGGATTTTAGTGATGTTAGAGACCGTTTTCCAGATGCTTCCCGGTCGTGTTGAGTTGCCTTTTTTGTTCCCTGAGATGATGGTCCTCTTTGAGACAGTGGAGTGAGGAGGAATTTCAGACACAATGCATCTTTTCCATAAATCATTACGAGGAAAAATTGACCTTTCTTTCCGTAGCACACCCCGCTGTGCGTAGGCTACACCTAATCAAATATTTAGAGCTTCGTTGGTGTTCATTTTCTTTTCAAAAGGAGGGAAAGATCCTCCGCCCAACCCTTTCACAACTGAAGGAGTACCTGTGTGACAATGCAAAAGAAGTTAGACTTCCTATTTGTCGCTGCATCCACTAAGTCAGCAGGTGCATTGCATGACACGAAATAACCGGCTCTTGTGGGGGCAGGGTGGTCAGTGTACTCAAGACTTATGCAGCTGGTCACTAATGGAAATGAAAGCCCCCCTTACTGTGGGAATCAGGTGGCCAGCTTTGCATCTGTCACCTCTGCTCAAGCCTTTCCCTTGAGTCAGCAAGCACTTCAGTAGCAAATACTGAACTCCAAGTTGTGCTGTGGATATTTGTTGTTCTTTGGGGCCACCCATCATGTGACCCACTTCTTCCATGTGGGGCATTCTTATTGCTCGAAGACCATTTGATTAGGAAGCTATTCCTTTGAGGTGTGCCCACCTGTTGGAGTCAGGAGCTAGTCATACAAAGAAGTAGGGTCGGGACACAGCTGCCTAGTCTTGGCAAGGTGTCCGGGGCGTGACTCGTGGTTGTGGCTGTACCGCTGTTTTCTGGTTTTCCAGCCCACATGGTGTGTCTATGAGGCTTACACTCCCCTGTAAATCATTTCTTTTTTTGCTTCAATGAATCAGAATTTGTTTGGTTACTGCAATAAAAAATCTCGACTGATACACCAGGCAATGATTAGCGCATCATAATTTCTAAAACATCCTAAAACATCCCTGTTTAATTATGCTTTAAAGAGAAAATTAATCATCAGTTTTGTTACTCACTCCGTAGTACCTTGTTTGCCATTTTGCTTGTTAGATACAGTTTAAGCCTTCTAGTTTCATAGTACAAATGTAAAAGAAAGATGCATTTTTAAGCATCTGTAGTGCAGTATCAAATTAAATTACCTCAGTAGTAAGATAGGTTTTTCATATTTAGTGATTTTTATGTTTAAAAATTATGTGGAAGTTTTTTCCTGAATTTCACAGTCTGCTCAGCCCATAATCAGAAATGGAAAACTTAAAAAAATATATAGGTTTATCCATATTTATGTTTTAACGGGGACATTTTTGGTAAATTACCTTATTTATTGTCTATGAGAGGTTAGTAATCTTATTTAGCTATATGGCCCATTCATTCATTCATCGTGTATTAAGCATCTTCCATATACTCCCAGCAAACTCGGATGGGGTCCAGGCGTTGTAGAGCCCTGGTCTAGTGCCATGGTTGGATAGTGATCATGTGATTGTAAGTCCCAGTATGCCACACAGTATGGGGACAGGGGCACAGTGCCCCAGACCCACAGAAGAGGGGGCAGGATCCGCTTAGAAAGGGCAGATCTCAATGGCTGAGATATGAATGTTGGGAGGAATCGAGTTGTGAAGAGTTGACGGTGACTGTTCAGGGGAGACCTGCAGAGCCTTTGGGACGGGAGCTCACGGGAGCCACAGCAGGACACAGTGTCGAGTTTGGTGGGAGCCAGAGCACCCCAGGCTGTGGCTGCCCCATCAGGTGTGGGCTCTGTCCTCAGAGGGTGGGGTGAGCCACTGTGCAGTTTGAAACAGTCAACTCAGAGACCGTGTAAGAGGGCACGGTGACCCCGCTAGGCCTGCAGCCTGGGGGAGAGATAGCGGAGCCCAGGGTGGCCCAGGCCGGCAGCGGGAGAGGTGGAGAGAGAGGGCAGATTCGAGAGCGCTGAGGAACTTTCGAGAAGAGGGCTCTGTGAGGGCGTCGGTACAGAGCTGAGGGAGGAGTCGTGACTCCCTTGTCCAGAGTGTCCCCTGGTGTGTCCTTGCAGGACCTTCAAGCAGAAACGCCCCTTGGGGACCTGTGGCGCCACGACTTCTGGGGCAGCAGACTAAGCAGCAACACCAGCCACAAGTCCTACCGGCCTCTCACCGTCCTGACTTTCAGGTGAGGCGTGACCACGCAGAGCATGGGGGCTGGCCGCGGTTGTGTGCCACTGGGTGCTGAGGGCTGGGAGTCCTGTCAGCGTCTTCTGGGGAGGTACGCGCCACTCACAGACTCGGGTCTCTGGGAAGTGCAGCTAATCCCAGCTACTAGGAGGGAGGTCACAGGAGGATCCAGACTGTGCCTAAGGAACCACCCATTGTGGTCCTGTCGCAAGGATGATGCATTCTATATTTTTCTCATTCTTGGAGGTTCGGCCATTTGCTGGTTAACACCCAGGGAACGGTATGAATCAAAGAAGCGTGTGGCATCTAATGAAACTGTGATTTTTTTGACTACATGAAAACAAATAATAGATAAATCTTCCTATTATTACCAAGTCAATATGCAAAAATAAAATGAAGCTTAAAGACAGTTCCCCTGAGGCCAGGCTTGGTGGCTCACACCTGTAATCTCAGCACTTTGGGAGGCCACTGCAAGTGGATCACTTGAGGCCAGGAGTTCAAGACCAGCCTGGGCAACACAGCAAGACCCCATCTCTTAATAAAATGAAAAAATTTAGAGAGGCATGGTGGCGCACGCCTCTAGTCCCAGCTACTAGGGAGGCTGAGGCAAGAGAATCACTTTGAGCCCAGGAGTTTGAAGTTGCAGTGAGCCATGGTGACACCATTGCACTCTAGCCTGGGCAACAGAAAGAGACTCTGTCTCAAAAACAAAAATACAATCCCCGCCTCCATTAATCAGGGAACTGTTTGCATTAAATTGCTTTATTCACCTTACAAAGGTTTTCATTCACACCTGTTTCTCTGGTGCATTTAAATACTTGTGCATAGACCTTCCACGCACACGTGGAAATGATGTATGCAGTTGAGAAACAGAATAAGAATCTAGGGGAAGGCACCTATTGGGTGGAAGGCGGTGGGTGTGCCGCTAAGGAGAGCTTTTTTGGGTGGATAAGCAAATTGCACGACTCTCATAAATCCAGGTCCCTGTGGGGTAGCCGGGAGGGCGCAGTATATAACATACTAAACAGCAATATAATATAATATGTGTTATATTGTATCTTCTTGGAATGTAGTTTGCCTTTTTTGCACTTAAAAATTTGACTAGCTTTCCTTTCGATTTTCCTTGGCAAGCGTCCTCCTCGCCGCTCCCCTTGGCCACGTCCGTTTGGTCCATTTGTCCCTCTGCAGTTAATTACGTCTCCACCTTTTCTTCAACCTTCTTGGCTTGACAGGCATTATTTATCTCGGTGCTATTTTTACCAACCTGGCACACCATCCTCCTCCTCTCCTTTTAATATTTTCACGCACAAGCCTTCTCCTTCAGACCGTTGCTGTTCCTCTCCGCGTGCCACTGCGCATCCGGCCTGAGCACCCTGTGTTTGCTGCAGGATTAACTACTACCTGTCGGGAGGCTTCCACCCCGTGGGTTTTCACGTGGTCAACATCCTCCTGCACGGCGGCGTCTCTGTCCTCATGGTGGACGTCTTCTCCGTGCTGTTCGGCGGCCTGCAGTTCACCAGCAGAGGCCGGAGGGTGCACCTGGCCCCCAGGGCGTCCCTGCTGGCCGCGCTGCTCTTCGCTGTCCATCCCGTGCACACCGAGTGCGTAAGTATCGTCTGCGTGCACGTGGGAAGGGACAAGACATCCCTATGCCGTCTCCTTTCCTAAAGCAGGCGCCCTTTGGGTGCTCACCTTGCTTCTAGAGCCGGAGAAAGCCTTCTCCGAGGCATACTCTATAAATAGAAAGCACGCTGCATAAACGCCCCACCAGACATGCGGAACCATGATGTCTGGGTCAGAGACATCTCTCGTGAAAAAAACGATGCAGAGCGCCGTATTGGTGGAGTCTTCATGATAAGGTGTGGTGTGATCTCTGGTCACACTCCTGTTCAGCCTCTGTGACTCACGCTGGCTGGTAACGTGTGAGCGTCAAGTATTGCCTGGCCTTGAAGACTAAAGGCCAGAGGCTACGAACCATTCTTCAGGGAAGGGTCTGATGCTGTTTTTCTGTTAGCTTACAACTCATTGATTTACAGAATACATTCTTATACTTAATATGACTGTCACAAAAATGCTGCGATGTCAGTTGGGCTAGTATGACAGTTCCCACTTATCAATGAGGAAATGGCCTAGGAGGATAAACGAAGGATTTGTCCAGGGCGAGTAGCAAGTGAGTGCAGGATAGGACTCACACTCTGGGCTCCCCAGGCTCCTCCTGGGGAACTGTTCCTGAAGTCTCCCCACCTTCCTCTTCCTCTCTCCTTGTGTCATCCTCTTCCCCTGGACAGATGTGGCCCAGGTGATTGGGCAGCTCCTGACAGCTGCCTCACCTGTCTCCCTTCCATGGAGCTGCTGCTGCGTGGATGTGGTACAGACTGTGTTGGGATTTAACTAGATATTGGTGAGGTTTTCAGGAACTAACTCACCTCCACCCCTGTGAACCCTTGAAAATGTAAGTCAGCATGTTTGCCGAGGTAAAATATTTGATTTGAATCATTCATTCTGTGAGCTTGAAGTACCTGGTCATCAAATACTGCATATACTTTATGATTAATATGTCTCTCACAGTTGACTTCTGCATTTAATATGGATTTATATACCTACGTTTAACCAATTGTATTGAGCTTCTTGAAGTGTAAGTGCCAAAATGATGAGCAGAATTCCTGTTTTTAGCATCTGATTTTATTAAATTGTTCTTTGGTATCAAGAGTTTTGTGGAGCTGCTATCACAGCCTGCTCCTAATATTTTATTTTTACTAAAGCAAATTCAGAGGACTTAGGGCTTAATATGCTGGGACTGCTGTTGTAAAATTTTATCTATACTTAACTTTAACCAAATTTGACTTTGTTTGAGTCTGAGTTCTCCATGGTCTAAATGTTTGTTGGGACCCAGAAATAGTATACACGTTGATCATAAATAAGGGACTGAGTATACTGATTTCCCTAGGAAAGAACTAATCCACTGTTTTGCTTCTTGTCTAATTTAGCATGATCTTCAAAGCAAAATAAAATATTTGAATTTTTAGGCAAAGAAAGTTTTCTAAAATTCTCATTTTAAATAGTGCAAACTTGATACATGAAAAATTTTAGGTGCCAACAAGTATAACTGGATGTGCTGACACATACCACACACACACACACACACACACACACACACACTCCAGATAAAGTGCAATCTGAGAACATGTTCATCTTCAAAGTCCACATTCCAGATCTTTAAAAGGAAACTGAGGCAGGCCTAGCTATAAGAGAGAAGGAAATATTTGAAAAAAATCTCTTCATCTCCCCCTCTCCATTCCATGACAGTCATTCAAACTCAGATTTTTAAAAAAGAGTTATGAATAATTTAAAAATAGATGGATATTTTATATGTTCATCTTTCAGTGATTGTTTTGTCAAATAGCTTTCAGTTTCCTCTTATCTGCATTCTCCTGTTGTCTCCCATTCTGCATTTAAAAATTCCAGCTTGAAAAATGTGCAGAGAGTGGGATACCCAGGCAAACAGGTGTCCTGGCCAGCTCTGAAGAGGCAGCCCAGCTCTCTGGGGGGCCGGGCCAGAGGCCTGAGTGACCACCTGGGCACGGTGTCCCCAGACTGTGTGTTGATCCCTTGCAGGATGACGACAGTGGGGGCTTGGGTAGTAAGTGTGCCTCTGTTTACATTTATTAAGAGAAAGTAGGGCAGTGTAGGCCCCTGTAGGTTTAGTGACACAAATTTCTTTATATTAACACCTGTGTGTTCTGTGTCTTTACTACTCCTCAACGTTGACATTGAAAGTGATGTTGCCCGCTGCAAATAAGCACCTAAATCTTCCAGTCTTCTAGGGCGACCTGGCATCCAATATTCCCAGGACTTTCTGTTTCAAAACCCGGACAGCCTGGGCAAGCGAGGATGACTCAGTCAGTCACCCTAAAGGCTTGCCACCCCTGGTCTCCAACCGGTAGTGCAGCAGTTACAGTTGGTGTGATTTGCTCCCTAGCTGATAAGAGAGTCTCTCTTTTTCAGATGTGCCACCCTAGATCTGTTTGTAGACACACAAGGCCTCTGACACACCAGTTACCGCTGGAGAGGGGACAGCTAGGGAGGCCTGCGCAGCCCCTGGTCTGAGGACAGGGTGCCCCTATGTGGGTTTTACTGTTTGTTTTCCTCAAAACCTTGGGGAAGATTTCAAGTTGCTAGGATTCCAGTATCAGAGAGAAACTCAGACCTCCCCTTCTTTCTTACGGCCCCTGGGCAGGTTGTTCCTAGTGGGGAAACAGCGGTGCCACCTGCTTTGTGGATTCAGGGGGATTGCAGTTATTTCTTCAGAAAACCCTGACAGGAGTACTTCATGTTATTTGTAAGAAAAAAATAGTGTTCGCAGAGAAGTTTGCCTGAAAATACATATTATGCAAGTATCAGAAAAGGAAAACAAAATCTCTTCTTGCTTATGTTCATTCTTAGACAAATGATTGGATATAGTCCCTTTTGGGATAGTCTTTTAACATTTTTTTTCTATGAAATCTCTAATTACTATGCCAAAAATTCATTGTAAGTGAATTTTTACTTTTTTGTTTTTACAAAATACCCTCTTGCTTTAAAACATTTACCATACTTTAAAATTTTTGTTTTTCTTTATATAAGACCATATAAAGTACATTACTTAAAGTCCTGGAATTGTCTTCAACAATTAACAAAAAGAAAAACATTTCTTTAAAAATAAGTTTATGAAGGCCGGGCGCTGTGGCTCACGCCTGTAATCCTAGCTCTTGGGAGGCCGAGGCGGGCGGATTGCTCAAGGTCAGGAGTTCAAAACCAGCCTGAGCAAGAGCGAGACCCCGTCTCTACTATAAACAGAAAGAAATTAATTGGCCAACTGATATATATATATATATAAAAAATTAGCCGGGAATAGTGGCACATGCCTGTAGTCCCAGCTACTCGGGAGGCTGAGGCAGGAGGATCACTGGAGCCCAGGAGTTTGAGGTTGCTGTGAGCTAGGCTGACGCCACGGCACTCACTCTAGCCTGGACAACAAAGTGAGACTCTGTCTCAAAAAAAAAAAAATAAATAAATAAGTTTATGATGTTTAAAGTTCGTTTTCATGCGATTCTTTACACAGGCCTCAGCTATGAAGGCAACAAGTGGCTTAGATGGACCGGTCCTCTTGGCCTTCATCCCTAGTGTTTATCCAAGCAGTTTCCTTCCCCTTCGCTCACTCCATTTCCCAGGTCTCTGAAACTCCCTTCCCAGGCATCCTCAGACCCCATTGCTCTGTGGTCCCTTTGGGCAGGCTTCCCCGGATTATTGGCTTTCGTTACTCTCTTCTCCCAGGGGCTTGGGTTCCGGTCCTCCTCCGGGCACCGTAGCCGCCGCCTCACTTGCCAGCTGGCTGCAGAGACCACACCCTGCCTCCCCCGAGCTTCTGTGTCCTTTATCCGTTTCCTTTCTGCTGCTCCTGTTTCTAGAAACCCCCCACGGGATTCACCAGTGGGAGTGACAGTGCGCCGCACCCACCACGTGCCAGGCTGTCTTCTGTGTAGCCGCACCTCTGATTGTTTTACTGTGTCCCTGATTGGGTTCACAGCCCTGAGTGCTGCAGAACTCTTCATTGCATATTCATTTCACTCCTAAAGTAATTGGATTGTTTAACCCTCCAGCATGCTGGCATACTTGTTCCGGATCTGTTAAGCCTTTGTTTTGTCTGTAGGTTCCTTCCTGGTAGGTTTTTTATGTGTGTGGTATTCACAGGTTGGATTTATCGGCTTATTCAGCCTTCCTAGTCATTGCATGACACCGTGGGCTGCCACGTGCACTCCATCAGGAGGTCACAATTACGGTGGCTAATAGACCTCGGCATGTCATAGATACCCGGTGTAGTGTAGGGGCAAACGGCTCCTAAAAAGGCATGCTTTCTCAGCTATTGCTTGTACATGCACTTGGGAAGCATATGTAAATATAGTAATTTTATACTTACTGTATATCTTCTTATCAAGATTTAGAAAGTAGTCTTTTATTCTGCAACTCACATATCACATATCTTCCCTTTGAGAAAGGATTAACCTGCCAACCTTTACAGCACTACGTAGAGAATCACAGCAAAAGCTTTGATGTATGTCAACATTCAGGCGCTGGTTAGTAAAGGATCCACCTACCCTAGACCAGTCCTCGTGCATGGAATTCTGTGTCTTTCATCACCATCAAACGTTTGGAGAGCAGTTACTGGAGCAGTCAGCCTGCAAGGAAGAAACACAAAGTTCACACTGCTTCATTCTCACTAAGGGAAAGAAGAGAAGGGCAGAGTCCTGTGGAAAATGGGGGGAAAGAAATGGTACAAGTGTTATTCTCTTTTCATCCTAGTGGTTAATCACTTTTGAAGCATCGGCTTTTCAGGCTAACCCACTTAATCAATTTTGGTCTGAAAGGAGGAAAAGACAGCAGAGGCAGCTTTGAGCGATTATTCCTGTGTCTTTTTCTGTCCGCAAGATGGCTTTTAACACTTCTTTCCTACTTTTATGTCCATCCTGTTTCCAGTCAAATTTTATTTTTTAAATATCATGCCCTTTGAGCTGATAACATTTTCCATTTGAAAATCCACTCTGGGGACATCAGAAGCTTGTCTGCGGAGCTCTTGGGTGCCGCATGTTAAAAAACACAGCTTTTCCTGCACACGTGTGTCCCCGTCGGTGCCCAGCCCACAGACTAGCTATCGGTAGGTCCAATTCAATCTGGCTTTCTCCTGGAAACGGTTGAATCAAGTCCTACACCGAAAAAGGGAAGAGAGAACCAATTATAAGATAACACCTCAGGGTTGTTGCACAGCTACACAGATTATTGTCATAGGTGGCAGGGTCTAGGAAGTTTCTTGTTTTCTATACCTAAAGAATGTTTTCTATTTCTGAAGTTTAAGATGTGCTTAAATGTTTTTATGTAATTCTTTTTTTTCTTCCCCTTTTTCTAAGGTTGCTGGTGTTGTCGGCCGCGCAGACCTCCTGTGTGCCCTGTTCTTCTTGCTGTCTTTCCTTGGCTACTGTAAAGCCTTCAGAGAAAGTAAGCATTATGTTTGTCTCCTTAATTTTCCACCTCTGCCATGTTTTGTCCTGTGGAGCAATGTCTTAACAGATGGGAAATGACCATCTGTGTAAGTTTATCACTTTGCAGGGATGTGGGTGAGAAGGCACATAAACGCCATTGCTTTTTCCATGGTGCAAAGTTCTGACATCAGCGCCCACACAGGACTGTCCTGCTGGGTGGTGAGAGCAGAAGCAGTGGCAGACGTACTAAAGCAGCTGTGATTTTTGCTATTGTATTTACAACAGAATTGTAGGATTGCAAACTATTCTAGGACAGGCTGTGCTGTTTTGATATTCTGTGGATTTATAGCCCAGCCATCCCTCTGTAGTTTCCAGGGGTGGATTGGAAAGGGCCTTGGAGATTTTTCATTCACTGTCATTCCTCCGTCCCCTCCTGCTCCGGCTGTGTCCTGGAGCACCTGCTCTCTCAAACCTTTGACTTCTCTAAGGCACAGCAGAAGGGTGACCCGCATGGCCTCAGAATGTGACAGTGCTCATTCAGGGTGTGGTGACACTGAACCCCACCCCTTCTCTTGTTGTTATTTCATCATACCAAGGTAAAACCACCACTTCTTCCTGTGACACATGCGTTTTCCAATATGTCTGAGAGTTTGGGGACAACCGAATAGAATAGATTCGAGCACTGAGAATAGCGTTGGTAGCTTTTCTTCCTGAGACTGAAAGTTAACTTAGCAATAATTCACTTCATCTCTCTGTCTGGGGTAGGGGTCATGCCACCTCCGATGAATGTAAAACTCCCAAGAGACATGGGGTCCCCGGGATCGGGGCAGGTTGTACCCGAGTGGCCTGGTAGTGAGTTCGGCACCATGTGAACTCTTCCACATGGCCATTCCATGAGACCGTGAATTGCTGACGGGAGTGGGAGGGGATGGGAGGGGGTCGCTCCTACCACGCTGTTGTGGTCCTGCATGTAATGATGCTTTGTGTTCTAAAGTCAGCAGTTAAATCTGTCTGAATTTGCACATACCTAGGATGACAATTTATCAGCGGTCATATTTTTCCTGAAGGAAATTAAAAATTAAGATTTGTGACTTTTCTCTAAGACAGCTCTAAAGTTTCATAAAGTATCGTTTTATTAATTTTGACATATCTTCCCTTAAAGTAACTACTCCCTATTCTGAATGGATTTCAAAGACATCAGAAGGGATTTTTGAAGAGAGTATTAAATGTTGATAGATTTAACATGTGAGTTATATCATTTAGGGGATATAATAGGACTTCTCACTACTTCTAAAGATTGCTCTTGTGAAATAATGGAAAAACTATCATGAGACTGCAAATTTTTCTATTAAGTGAACTCATACATTTATTAGCCTCCTAGAATGGAGTATTCTCAGAGAATGGTGACAAACTGAAGACATTTTATGTTCTTTTACTAACTTTTTCTCTGTTCTAATTCATAAATTTGTATATTAATATTTATATAGTATATATGTATCTGGTTTTTAATTCATTTGTAAATTATAAAATTATTTCTAAGAGCCATTCATACAAAAGATAAATTTTTCAGAAAGTTTCTGGAAACTGATACCAAAGATAGAGAAGCTTAAATGTGTGGTAGTTCAATTAATTAATACTTTGATTCATGAAAAATAGGCAAAGTATATTTTAATATTGACATAAAATGTATTACCTGCAGGTAACAATGTGACCTTTCTTTTTTGGTCTAGTAACATTCTTTTAGCATTTATAGTATGTTTATTTTAGAATTGGAAAGAAATTATCAAGCGTTTAATGTTAAGTTTGTAAATGTTTTTGAGAAAGTTAACCTGGAAATATTTAGCATTACAAACCAATAGCAGTGGTAGATGTGGCTTCCGTGGAAACTCTTCTAAGACTGTGTATCAATAGCTTTTCATTTGGTTGAAGTTACTTGGAACAGTTAGACAAATGAATGGATTAGGAAGCCTTTGAAGAAAGCTTTTTGTTGACCTCTTGTCTGTGGGCCAGCCCATCTTCTTGGGATCTGTTCTCTTGTTAACTGGAACTCTCTTTGGGAAAAGGAAAGAGCAGGTTAAAATGGAGCCTCTGGAGTTGCCCCCAGGCTGATCTCTGGTCCTTTGCAGTCACCGACTGCTTGTTTAGTCTTCGGAAATACAAAGCCACAGTAGTTTGCATCTTACCCTCTTCCAGGGCTTAGGGTCAAGTTATTATTGGCCATGGATTTTGTGCCCTTTCTGTCCCCTAAAAGTGTCCACCTGCCTAGGCGGGTTAGAGATCATCACGGTTTTTTTTGGGGTGGGGGTTCAAGTGCGTTGTTTAAAACCCTCCTCCCTGCCGGGCGCTGTGGCTCACGCCTGTAATCCTAGCTCTTGGGAGGCCGAGGCGGGCGGATTGCTCAAGGTCAGGAGTTCAAAACCAGCCTGAGCAAGAGCGAGACCCTGTCTCTACTATAAATAGAAAGAAATTAATTGGCCAACTGATATATATATAAAAAAAAAAAAAATTAGCCGGGCATGGTGGCACATGCCTGTAGTCCCAGCTACTCGGGAGGCTGAGGCAGAAGGATCGCTTGAGCCCAGGAGTTTGAGGTTGCTGTGAGCTAGGCTGACGCCACGGCACTCACTCTAGCCTGGACAACAAAAGTGAGACTCTGTCTCAAAAAAAAAAAAAAAAAACCCTCCTCCCTCAAGCTGCATCACTGTCATTTTGAATTGGCTTTCATTGCTGTCTTCAGTTCCCAGTCGTGGTTTCCCATCACAGACTACCGACACAATGATCGGATCCTGCCTCCCAATTCCATCGCAGGCTGATGATGGCACACAGCAACCTGGATTCTTGAGAGAGGGCCCCAGGCTCACTGTCACTGGCTTTCTTGGGAGAGTCCCCTGAGCCCCGCATGTGAGCAGTTCTCCAGCCCTCCCCAGCAGGGTGCTGTGCCCTGAGCCCCAAACGCCGTGGCCTCAGGAACCTGGATGGGAAGCCCAGCCCCATCCACCTTGCTCCCCTCACCTTGCCAGCTGCTCTGTCCCCTCCTCACAACTCCCAAAGCCCCCTTTGTCTCGTCATCCCCAAAACTGGCACGATGAAGTCTGGTGGAGCCTTTCCTAGTCTCTTGACAGAGCTACTGTTTGCAGCAACTTTTCTGTGTTTCTGAGTTTCCATGCTCCTTTGTAAACATGCTGAGACTAGAATATGCTGCTTTGTTCATTGACGGCTCTTTGGAATAATCCTTAAATGTCATGTGAATGTTCAACTTTGTATATATAGGGTGCCTGAGAGTATTTTTTTAAGGGGAGCAGACTTTCTACAAACTAATAATGCCTTCACACAGAAGAAGCAGTACGAACCCTATATGCAGAAGTAATTCTAGTTAAGGTGTTCATGAAACACCACTGTCTCTGATTCTGTTCTAAAAGGACATAGAGGCTTATTGATTTTGGTCATTCATTTTATCACCAATAATTAAACTTTAAGGCTATTTTTTTCTTTTTCTTTTCTTTCTTTTCATTTTGTTTTAAAGATAGGGTTACACTCTGTTGCCCAGGCTAGAGTGCAGTGGCACTACCATAGCTCACTGCAACCTCTGACTCCTGGGTTCAAATGATCCTCCTGCCTCAGCCTCCCAAATATTATAGCTAGGACTCCAGGTATATGCCACCATGCCTGGCTAATTTTTTATTTATTTTATTTTATTTTATTTTATTTTATTTTATTTTTTAGAGATAGGGTCTCACTGTTTTGCCCAGGCTGGTCTCAAACTCCTGGCCTGAAGTGATCCTCCACCTCAGCCTCCCAAAGTGCTGGGATTACAGGTGTGAGCCACTGTGCCCAGCCTAAGGGTGTTTCTTATACCAGGCTCTGTGTCTGGTGCTGGGGACACAGACTAGAAGGTGAAGTCCATGTCCTTGAGAGATGTATAATCCAATGTGTTTTGATAAAATAAAGCTTCCATTATTTAGAGTACCCAAAGAGTGCAGTGTTCTGCTTCTTCACACTTCCCTGTTGCCTTATTCCCTCCTGTCCCCCTCACAACAGGGGTTCAGTAAGTATCACCTTCTTTTCATGCTGTGCCTATGAGAATGGGTGGCTGCAGCCTTTGTACTTCTGATTTCTTTCTTTTTCCTTCTACTAAATTTCCTCCAGTTCAGCAGAGCAGAGACCTTGATCCTAGTGGACATTCAGGTGTATATATTTTCATTTGGAGTTTGAGATTATCTTAAGAAATAATCACGTTTTTATGTTCCCCTATCTAGTCAGTGCAGATTATACAAAAAGCTGAAAGTTGTATTTATTGTCATTGCAGTAATGATTTCTTGTTCCAGTTCCCTGTGTTTATAAATGTTCAACAGAGAATCAAAACTCTTTTGTGGTAGCAGTTAAGTCCATTATTTATGGGGATACAAATAATAATGCTATTTAATGTTGAGAGTGACTTGGTCTTTGCACTTTCTGGATCTGAACATAAATTCAAAGAAAGGCCTAGCATCCGTTACACATAAATTTGAAGTTCAAGAAAGTCTTTTACAGAGGAACAGGTTTAATATTAAGGAAATAAAAAAATTAAGTACTCTGAAATTAATGATTCAACTAGTTAAAATTCTCTTTCAGAGGATGCATTTCCTTTTTGGTAACTGCATTAGCTTTCTTTATAGATGCAATGTCTGTATTATAAAACTTTGGACAATTTTTAACTGCCTGAGTCTATTGACTAGCAATTCTGTCCTAACCTCTGAAATCCTGGCATTTTCAGAAAGTAAAAAACATCTGCTCATATAACATTTCTGGGGCTTTGCCCTCTTTTTCTAGGGATGGGGGGGGCAGGTGGTGCTTAAATAGAATATTTCCAAGCAAGGTCTTTGAAACAGAATGCTTTTTTAAGAAGTAAATGTCCTAGGCCGGGTGCGGTGGCTCACGCATGTAATCCTAGCACTCTGGGAGGCCGAGGTGGGCGGATTGCTCGAGGTCAGGAGTTCGAAACCAGCCCGAGCAAGAGCAAGACTCTGTCTCTACTATAAATAAAAAAAGGAAATTAATTGGCCAACTAATATATATATATAAAAAAAAATTAGCCGGGCATGGTGGTGCATGCCTGTAGTCCCAGCTATTCAGGAGGCTGAGATAGCAGGATTGCTTGAGCCCAGGAGTTTGAGGTTGCTGTGAGCTAGGCTGACGCCACGGCACTCACTCCAGCCTGGGAAACAAAGCGAGACTCTGTCTCAAAAAAAAAAAAAAAAAAGAAGTAAATGTCCTTATAAAGGAAGCATACTTTTTCTTAAAAAAAGAAAATTACTAAGTCAGGTGAAGTCATTGGTACACTGGTTATTATTTCTGAATGCCCAAAACAAAAAGTATTATTCTTATGATGGGGCATCTTGTCAATATTTATGTCTGTCTTAAAGCCTGGTATTTCACATTGGAAATGGATCATCTCTATACCATAAAGCTTGCTAGAACAGCCAAAACTATTTTGTTTCTAAATTAATACCTTGAAATACTTGTTTTCCAGATGTCCAGACTAAGAAGATAAACTTAGTCTCATTTATAGTAGGGAGGAGAGAGTATTTCCAGAGGAGGGTGGATTTGCTATATGCCTAGAACAATATTTTAAGTTCTAAACTATTATTCATAATATCAAAGACAAGATCTCAAATCTCAGTTGTTTTTAAATCGTTAAACCTTATTTGCTGTATTGCTGTCCTTATGATAGTTCAGGCACTAACATAGGGTAACTTACTCTTGGGATAGATACCATTTCTTCATATTTTCATTCTGACTTAAGATATTTGTGAGGTTTTTTTTTGTTTTTTGTTTTACTTAGAATCATGCAATTTAAAAATTAGGGCAACTAATTGCCCAACTGTTCTTCATGTTGTAGAAGGCACTTGCTTTTAGATTCGGGTCTGTCGCTGACTGAATCCTGCCCGTGGTATTCACGTGTATTCTCTTTTCTCTGCTTTCACATTTCTTTGCTTCCTCCACTGCCTGGTTTTCCCAAAATGGACCCATATTTTAGAGTGGGAAGTCTGACTTCTTTCATTCTGCACGTGGAAGCACGGCCTGGTTGGTTCCGGCTTTTGGAACGTGAATCTGCTGCTCATTGTATTGCTCTGGCAGATAGCGAGTCGCGGCCACCTGTCGGGGTGGCGTGGTTCCCACACACTACATGACGTGCCAGTTTCAAGCGGCGGAGATGCCAGGCATAGAGTGGTGAAGAGGGGTAGCTTGTACAATGTGATGCTTTTTCTGAAAGGAGATCTTCCCACTGGAAAGGAGTGCCAAATCCGAGGCACAGGCTTCATTAAATTGATCACATCTGTTGGCACTTGTGGGTGTCAGCACTGACGAGTGTCTTTCTGTTACTGCAATTTTTTTTTTCTGTGCTCCCTTCCCTCTGTTGGCCTTTGCCTCCATTTACCTAAGTGATTGAATTATCTTAGATAATAGAGACATGTCCTGAAACAAGAAAAACATTGTCTAGGCAAATCTCTAACTGCTGACGTATGCTAATGCTGCATAATTATCCTAGAGCAAGTTGTCGTCTTACGAGAGAAAAGATGCAGCATGGTGTCTAAATGGCTTTTTCCATCCTCTCCTGGGTCATTGGTGCTTAAAATTTAGCAATTGGGTTGAAGATGAGGTGGAGAACTCCGGGTAAAAGTGACGTCCTGAGATGCTTACATAGAGCCGTGCACAAGTTAGAATTCCCTATCTTGGGAAGATTTTTCTGAATAAAGATATTTATAAAGCAACTGCGCTGGAGGCGACATCTGTCTCTCAGGATTTATTTTTACTGTTTTTAACAGTTACTTCTAAATTTAAAATGAAAATAATCCATTTCCCCCATACTTTTTTATATTCCTTATGTAATTTTTTAATTAATTTTTTTTTTTAAACATTCTCTTATGTGATGGAGATTCTTCCAGTATGAAGCGGTTTGAAGATTAAATTAAAAGTGTAAGGACTTGACTTCTGGCTGTATTTGTTCACACTAAGCAAATTATTAACTTTTGGGTATTAAGTTACATCTCTTAATTGCAAAAGAAATATGGTAATATAATAAGACTTCTGATGAATGTGGAAATAAGTGAAACTTTTTATTGATTTAGCAAATATTTATTGAGTACTCACTATATGTAAGGTTATCTGTCTTATTAAATTACTCAAACTTGCAAATAAAAGAATGGCTTGTATTTGTTACTATATAAGAACACAGCCACAAGAATACAAATTCATCTAGATTATGCTATTTATTGATAATTATGAGCATTACTCACCTTGACAAACCAAGGTTCAAAGTAAATCTTAATTTGGGGGATTCCATGAGTAAAACTATATTAGAGCAGGTTATATTACCAGAAGTCCACTAGCCTGGGCTACCTGAACTGTCAGAATTGGTTTCCCAGTCTAATTTGTAGGACGCCTTTTTTGTTCATGCGCAGGACGGAAAATATTTCATCAATGCTGTATAGGTTGGCTTTGGTTTATTATATACATACATACTACATATTTGTAAAGAGGACCTCTTTGATTTATATTAATTGGTTTAAAAATATTAGTTAAATTAAGCTCCCCAGTTTGGATTCTGGAAGACTCAAAGTATATATACACGCTTAGTCCTGTTACTCCTGATAAAATATTGAGTGGCTAATCTGGTAGGGACTGGAGAAGATAGAGTTAGATTTAAATAGGTAATCTCATTTCCTGTTTTTCAGATTTTCAAAGACAGAGTTTGAATACAAACATAGCAATGTGCAAATCATTTCATCTGTGAACTGTGTCTTTGATCATATGATCTAGAGTAGACACAGCCATGCAATAGAAATACAACAGGAGCTATACATGTAATTTTAAATTTTGTAGTAGCCACGTTATAAAAAGAAACATGTGAGATGAATTTTAATAATATATTTTATTTATCTCAAATATATCAAAAATATAATTTCAACGTATAATCAGTATGAAAATATCTGTATGAAATCGTTTACATTATTTCTTTCATACTAAGTCTTCAAAATTGAGAATGTATTTCTCACTTGTAGCACATCTTAATTGGGACTAGATACATGTCAAGTGTTCTTTAGCTATAATGGCTACTCAATTGGACAGTGGCAGGTCTAGAATGCAGTGCTCTGACCATGAAGCTGTTACTAGGTTTATAACTCTGACTGTTGAAATTTTGCCGTTAATCTGAAATTGCCACTGTTTTGAGAAGTGTATATTAAATAATCACTGAGACTGAAGAAACTTTTTCAGCAAAGAAACATTGCCTTCATCTTTCATATGTTTTCATCTTGGGTGTGTTTGAAGCAAAACCAGCAGTTTAAGGGAAAATTAAAGAATAGGACTCTTCCCTGAGAATTGCAGGAATAGATTTTAAGAGGTGGGGAGAGATAAATAAGGGTTTGAAAGGTGAAATCTTGGGTGAGACTAGGGAGAAGACTATGAATAAATCCAAAGGCTGGCTGCTGTATGTTACTTTTCTGTTTTCAATTATGTCTTTGATTTAGCCATCTAAGGAGAAAGCCATTTTAAATTTTAGATAAGTGGAACATGAGCCCATCATTTTCATATCTGTGCAGTAATTTAACTTTGTGTTAACGGAGTGCTTTCAAGAGCAGTCCTCTGGGCATTTTAATGGAGGAACTAGGAATTTTTTTCTTATCACAGGCCCCTGGTCCATGGGGGAAAAATTAGTCCGTGTTATAGTCAAGTAAAAATACAAGCTAATTCAGTTTTTCTAAGCAATTTTTCTAGGACTTTTGAAATTAAGAACGGGGAACTTTACATTGGGAAATCATGTTCTTTGAAAAGTACAAACCCACATCATGGGAGTAAGAGAAGCGTAAAAAATTAAATTCCAGTAGTAGGTTGGTGAGGTGGGCTCCAAGTGGGAGCTGCTTGGTTTGTGAACTGCTGAACCGAATTCTTGGTCAGCGTGGAAACAGCATCCTGGGGCCTGACCAGGCACGTTTCCTCCTGCTGGGCCTGGAGGGGCTAAGAGCTGGGAGGGGCAAGGGTGTCTTTTACCCTTTTATCTGTGGCTGAGACCCTGTGGTAATTCATGGGGTCACTTATAATTAAAGGCTTGTGTTTACATTTACTAGTAATAGGAGAAAATCCTGAAGGTGTTTTGACCCCAACTCAGGAAAATGTGTAATGGGGGGAGGGGCTACACGCACTGTCCCCAAGACCGAGTGGCCCCATGGCGGGAAGCTTGGACCCCTCCAGTGCCCTGGCTTGTGACATCGTGAGCTGAGATCACCCCAGTTTTACCAGCTGGATCCCTGTGAGCCCCTGCTAAACTGGTGGGGTCTTTTCCTAAAGGGAATTATAATCAATATGTTAGTTTTAGGGTTATTTTTGGCCATAGTTTTTTTTTTTTTTTTTTTGAGACATAGTCTCTCTTTGTTGTCCAGGCTAGAGTGAGTGCCGTGGCGTCAGCCTAGCTCACAGCAACCTCAAACTCCTGGGCTCCAGTGATCCTTCTGCCTCAGCCTCCCGAGTAGCTGGGACTACAGGCATGCGCCACTATGCCCGGCTAATTTTTTTTTATATATATATCAGTTGGCCAATTAATTTCTTTCTATTTATAGTAGAGACAGGGTCTCGCTCTTGCTCAGGCTGGTTTTGAACTCCTGACCTTGAGCAATCCGCCCGCCTCGGCCTCCCAAGAGCTAGGATTACAGGCGTGAGCCACAGCGCCCGGCCCCATAGTTTTTTTTTTAAGTTTTGGTGCCTACCAAATACTTGTCTGCACATGAGGGCTAGCAAATGACCAAATTGAGTAATAAGTTCCAATTAACATGTAAATGCTCAAATTGGAATTATGCTCAATTTAAACAGAGTTTTGTTGTGGCTCATGATTATGATCTTTTGGTGTTATATACATATAAAATTATTAATTTCTGCAAGTTAGACAATCCTTAGTTTGTGCGACGGATCTAATTACAGTAATATGTAATGGTTTTCATTATCGAGAACTTGACTTCCAGGCTCCGTGCGCCTGAGCAGCTTGGAGCAGCGGCGCTGCCCTAGGGCAGAGCTAAAATCTGAAGCGTAGGGAGGCAGGCTTGGGCTCGGCATGAGGACGAATGTTCTAACAACCCCAAGCTTTAAAAACGGAATAGACTGTGCTTTGAGCAGTTAATCCCCATCACTGAAGTTACTCAAGTCAAGGCCAGGTGGCCCCCTGCTGGAAGCATCTTGGAAAGGATTCCAGCATTTCCACCTCTGCAAGGGAGATTCATGCACAACCTCCAAGAAGAGCTATTAATACCTGTGGTTCTGTGGTTGTCAGGAGCTCACAGGTTCTTACGCCCCTCTTGGTAGATGCTAGATAGTCACTTCATTGACCGAACACGTGTTGCCTTTCCGGTCAGTCGGCACTGCTGATGCAGTCAGTCGCATTTTTAGTGGCTGCCACAAGCCAGGCGTGGTGCGGGAGATTTAGCTGTGAGCAGGCCGACTGCGAGGGTAATGCTCGCAGCCTTTAGGGAGCAGCGGAGTCCCCGGGAAAGCTTGTTAAAGGCTGGTTGCTGGTTCCCAGCCTCAGTTTCTGATTCAGCAGATCTGGCTGGGGCCTGAATCCGTGTTTCTAAACAGACCCGGGTGCAGGTCCGTGGACCACACGCAGAGTAGCGCTGGTATTGGTCAGTGGTTCTCAAGTGGGAGTGATTTCCTACTCCCCCCGCCCCCAACCTCTAGGTATGTTAGGCAATGTGTGACATATTTGGTTGTCACAGCTGAGGGCAGGGGTTAGGGGGAGAGGCTAGCTGTGCTGCTGAACATCCTAAGGGCAGCTCCCCTTCCCCACCAAAGAAGTAACTAGCCCAAAGGTGAGCAGTGTGGAAGGGCGGGGCCGGCCAGGGGCATTCTAGCCTAAGGGAGGGGTTAGGGCTAGAATGCAGTATAGACTCGGAGAAACTAGACAGGTGCCACTGGCTGATTTAGAGGGGCCTTTAAAGCCACTGTTTGAAAGCCACTGTTATCTGAAGGCAAAAGGAAGGATTTGAAAGACCTTAAAACAGGAATGTTCATTGTGTTTTATGAGACAAAGGGATCCCAGTTAATGAGGCTTTTTACTGCTGACCAGTTGCAAAAAGCCCTAAAATGCCTCCACTCTAATAGCCAAATAAACTTTTTGTAGAGTACCTATTCGGCTGTTTTGTACTTAAATCTGGAAATTTGAGATGCAGAGATTCCCCAAAAAAGCTGAAAAGGTTAGGAAATGTCAACCCTGGCCGTCCTTGCTGCCTGTGTTCCGAATGTCTCCTGTTACTGGAGCCTGTTTGTGAATGTGGAGGCTTGACCCCCAGACCCCCAGCCCCGGGCCCAACCTGCAGCCTGGTCCTGCAGGCAGTGCCAGCCGAGCACATCAGGAGTTAGCTAGTCCTGCCCATGGTTGAGAAGGTCTCAGCTGGGGACAGGCCTGCATCATCGTGACAAGAGTCTCAATCCGAACATAGAACATGGGAGGTTAAAGGCACCTCCCACCCACAGGCCAGACCCACTGGCTGTTGGCAGGACTCGAAGGCCTCCCTCCTGGGGCTTTGCTGATTCGTTCTTCAGTGTTCATGAGGCTTTTATTCAGGCTCTGCATGAAACACACGTGCCCACCCACATCGCCACGTGCTCGTTGGTCTCCTGAGCAAGCAGTTTCATGAGAACCAAGGTATATCTTTTACACTACATAATGTGTGTGGCACATTGTGTGACCAGGTCAGCCACCACCTGACTACTGCACCAAAGCCACATTGGAAATTCCGTCTCCCTCTAAGCTAATGGGGTTTGCCTGATTCGTGTGCAACAAACAGTCATTGAATGTTTTCTGTGGTCCAGGCACTATACCGGTGTTTAGGGGTTTTTCCTTTAAAAAAAAAATTTTTTTTTAGAGACAGGGTCTCACTGTGTTGCCCAGGATGATCTTAAACTCCTGACCTCAAGCAATCCTCCTGCTTTGTACTCCCAAAGTGCTGGGATTACAGGCATGAGCCACTGTGCCTGTCCTAAATGTTTGGTTTTTAGTGTGGTTTTTAATACATGTACATGGTTAAGAAAACTTAAAAGGTACCAAAGGTAACATAGTGAAAAGTAAGACTTCCTCCCTACTCTACCCCAATTTTTCCTCTTTGAACTTCTCCAAAACTGTAGTCAGTTTCTTGTGTATTTTCCAAAGATATGTTTTGCAAGTTTACATATATAAGCATATTTACATATTTTTTAACACAAATGGCCAAGTATTCCTATATAATTTTTTCCTCTCAGATATATCCTGAAGTAAGTTATATTGCCCCTTTCCATGTTACAGATGAGGTCATTGAGACTGTGAGTGTGAGTAACTCGTTCAATGTCACATAGCAAGTAGCAGAGCTGGAATTCAGACCAGGGTTTCTGGCAAGCTAACGATTGGATCCTCCAAGCAGATTCACATTTGCCCCAATCAAATCGATGTCTTTTGAAATTGTTTGTTTAAGGCCAGGCGTGGTGGCTCACGCTTGTAATCCAGCACTTTGGGAAGCCGAGGCGGGCAGATCGCTCAAGATCAGGAGCTCGAGACCAGCCTGAGCAAGAGCAAGACCCCGTCTCTACTAAAAATAGAAAGAAATTCATTGGACAACTAAAAATATATAGAAAAAATTAGCCAGGCATGGTGGCGCATGCCTGTAGTCCTAACTACTTGGGAGGCTGAGACAATAGGATCGCTTGAGTCCAGGAGTTTGAGCTTGCTATGAGCTAGGCTGATGCCACAGCACTCTAGCCCGGGCAACAGAGTGAGACTGTCTCAAAAAAAAATTGTTTATTTAGATGAGGGGTGAGGACTTCACAAAGGAGGAAGAGCTGAGTAGTCCTTGTGGCCTTCTCTCTCCTCCCTGGAAGTTCAGCTCTGGCCCCCAGATTGCATGCACCATCCACCACAACAGTGTACAGCCAGAGCCTGCCTGCTCAGAAGGCCGTTTAGGGACAGGTGGTGGTTACTCTTGCTCCTGCCCACTTCAGCTTCTTATGGTGTTCGCATGTCTGGTGATGCTTTGTCTTCCTGTTGATACTCGGGTCCCCATGCAGATTGGCAGCTCAGCCATTACCTGTCCCGGGTGCAGGGTAGGTGCGAGCGCCAGGTGCATTCTTTGGTAGAGGTCGGAGCTGTTCCCCACTGGGAGCAGAGCAGACCCGTCCTCAGCCACCTGGTGTTCCAGGAGCCTGCGCTCTTGTCCTAGGCGTGGCAGAGATGCTCGGAGCTGCACAGGCACTCCCAGCTCCTCCCATGATGACAGCAGCAGCGACCGTTGGGGTCATCTTGCAACCAGATGGATTGTGCGCAGTCTCACTGGGAGTTCTCAGCGTGACTTGTCAGAATGATCTAGTAGGTGATTGGCAGGTTGGGAAGAAGGTACTCGCCCCATGGGGACTCTGGCCAGAGGTATCTTTGTGGCTGAGGCTCCATGACAATGCCTCCCAAAGGCTCTGGGCACCTGCTCGGGAGAGCCTGGAGAGGGGACATCCCTACCATTTAGAGGGTGTTGTCTAACCAGAAAGCAGAAATGCACACTCGCCTACACAAAGCACCATCTGAAGACCAAACCCTGCTTTTAAATTGCGGTAATTTAAGGTGCATGCATAGAGTTTTAGTTCCTGATGCTAAGGAGACTGAGCTGCATTGTATGACTTTGGACTTATCATTTCTCTTAATTGGCAGGTAACAAGGAGGGAACGCATTCTTCCACCTTCTGGGTGCTGCTGAGTATCCTCCTGGGAGCGGTGGCCATGCTGTGCAAAGAGCAAGGGATCACCGTGCTGGTGAGAGCCAGGGCGAGGGCAGGGCCCACTCTCCGTCTGCGTCCTTCCCCCTCTGCTAGGACATCCTGGGCTAGCCCTGCCTCTGTGACCTCCTCTACTTCTCCGCCTGAGGTCATAGACCTTTCTAGATAAATGACTAAAGTCAAAATTCTGGCATTTCAGATGGAAAATTGACTGCCTTCCTTGACGATCATTAGCAACTGGTGGGAAGTGGTGAATGAGAATTTCTTACAGAGCTGTGATAGTCCTCTCAGGAAGCCCTGTAGTGAAAGAGAAAAGAATGGTTTGAGTTTTCTGGGATGGTCTTACATATTTCAGCAGCATAGGTATAGCAGAGGACTGACCCCATCAGTGTTGTTGATCCTGGATTTGGAAAGGGCAGTGGGTGGTCCAGAGATGGAGGAACGTGGGTCTGCCCCCATTCAGAGTACACATACCCTCTCTCTTCTCGCCACTCCCTCATCCTTCAAACTTGCCTATGGTCACAGTTAATCGCCACCCAAGTGAGAATTCAACCAGCACTAGAACCAAAGTGTTTCATGCTCACAAATGTTTGACATGAAATTAAAAGATTACTAGTCTAGTATTTAAAGAAGAATATATGATAATACCTATGTTTCAAGTGGGACTTGTTTTCAAAGGGCTCTTCTTAAGCCAGATGTGCCTTATAGCCATGTATTTTAACTCTGAGCCTTGAAATCTCTTTATACATGATATAGAGTATGCATCATACTATCTTGGTTGTATTCAAATGTGTTTTAGAGTCCATTTTGCTTAGAAAATGTTAAAGACCCAGATGTATAGCTTCAGAAGAAAAATTCAATCTAGTTCATATTTTAAGTTCTATTTCAGTCTTTAACCCTTTGCACTCACTTGCTTTTTTTTTTTTTGATTCCTTTATTCTCCTCGGGATTTAATTTTTTAAATACCCCAGATTTTACAAAGTGTGGCAGTAGAATAAAAAACTGGAGTTTCTTTTCATACAAACTTATTTATTTGGATTTTTTTATATTTCAAATTATTGATACATTCAAAGAGTAATTTTAATATCTATAATTTTTGCTAACCATGTCGAATCACACTCGACATCCGAGTGCAGAGGGTTAAAACCAAGCTTCCCAACATTTTTTTTTACTATTATTTTTTTAGATATAATTTACATACAAAAATGCTCCCAGAATAAAGGTATATATGGTTTTAAGGTGGCCAAATATGCACACCTGTGTAACCACTGCTCCAGTCAAGACATTGTAGGGGAAGCAACACTTTAGCTCTATCCTGTAGGGGGTTTTTTTTGGCTGGGTTTGAAAACTAAAATGACGTAAGACATACTGACAAGAGAAAAGCATCCAAATGCGTGTAATACACGTTTTACATGACTTGGGAGCCCTCGTGAAGAAATGAAGACCCAACGAAGTGGCAAAACCTACATGCTTTTATCTCAGGTTGGACAAAGATGCAATTACAGAAAAGTAAAGTCTGCGAGGAAGCTAAAAGAAGATAAGAATTATTTAGACAAGATCTGTTTGTACAGAATCCTCTCAGTCTCGACTTCCCCGCCGTGGTGACACTTTCACTCTGTAGTGATCTTCATTTTTTTCATTTGTGTCTGCCACCCCCTTTTAGGCTCTAGTCCCATGAGGGAAGGGACCACCACGGCTGTCTGTTTTGGGACTCCTGGGGTAAACCCATACTCATATAGTAAATTCTCACTAAGTCTTCCTTGAATGGGAGAGAATCAGTCTGTGAAAGAACACAGTCATTCAATGTTTTGTGACCGCCTGGCATAGACACCAATGAGTCCGGCAGGTGTTGAGTGTACCTAGTTCTCTCGGAGAGGACTGTACCCGCTTCCACGGGCAAAGAGGGAGAGGAGGCTCTCTGCAGCGTACGGTGGTGCACTTCCTACACCTGGTCAGAATAGAGGCTAGGATTGAGGCCCCAGCAAGGGAGGGGTGTTAAAATCCACTTTCCTTTTCCTCCGTTCCAGCCAGTTTTCTGCTTTACATTATTAGTGGAAATTTTAGAAATTCGGCATGTGAGCAGAGGTAGAGAAATGGAAAGCAAAGGTATGGGATTTGAAACACCGTATAGAAATCCCTTATGAAAGAGAAAGCAGTCAAAGATATTTGGGGGGGTGACACAAGTCAAGACAAAGATGAGTGGTTTTATTAGGCTCTCATCTATTAAGATTAAGCTAGCAAGGAGATGGTATAGGAAGAGTTGCTGTGAAGAGATACTTGAATTTCATGAGTTACTTTCTAAAAGTTTGCTCTAAACCAGTGTTTCTCAACCTTGGCACTACTGACATATTAGACCAGGTAATTCTTTCTTGTGGGGGGCTGTTCTATGCATTGTAGGATGTTCACCAGCGCCCCTGGCCCCAGCCTACTGCATGCCAGTAGCCATCCCTTCAGTTGGGACAACCCAAAGTGTCTCCAGACATTGCCAGACATCTCCTGGGGCATGAAATAGCCTGTTGAGCACCACTGCTCTGAAACCTTACCCTGATGGGAATGTGGCTTGGAGACCCACGGCTCAGCACCATCTGGGAGCTTAGTGGCAATTCAGGATCTCAGATGCCCCCGCCCCAGGCCTCCTGAGTCAGAATCCCCATTAACAGGGCCCTTGGGTGACTCTTGTATACATTCATGTTTTGGTAGCACAAAAGAATTGGGTGGAATTTACATGAATACAGGCAATGGTGAGATGCAGCTGTTTTCAAAAATGTGATTAAAATGTGGACATTTTGATGATGTGTTTAAATGGGAAGGGGGAGGGAGTGCCAGTCTTGCATTTGGCTCAGTTCTCGTGACCAGATAGATGACTCTGTCACCCCTTGGTGTCTGTCCTACATCTCGCAGAAAACAAACAGTGTGAGAAGACAGCTGTAGCTTAACAGGGAGCTTTTTGCCTTGTAGAAAATGGCTTTCAACCAGGCAGAAATGGTCTTCGGTGACCCTCTAAGATCATGTATCACATGGGTGAATAAAATCAGGATTCTTTGAAATGATTAACCCAGCACTGGCCCGTGTACTGGGTAATTAGTGGCTCCCAGCATTTATGGGAGAGGGTTAAGTAGGGATGTCATCCTTGCTCTGAAAACCACAATTACCACTGACTTCTGATGATTTATGATCTTTTTTACCACCAAGCAGATCATGTTAAAGACCCGAGTCATTTAGGGGAAGTTTTAACTGTATACACTGAGTATATTGAGACCCCTTTATCCAGATTGGGTAGGGAGTTCTGCTAGATGACTTGCCTGTAGCAGCAACATTTATAGGGTAGAGAATAGAATCCAAGGCTTGTCTCTCCGTCAGCCTGTAACTATAGGTGTAATAGCTGCAAAAGCAGCCTTTACCTGCTAGAATGAAACTGTCATGTTGGAGGTGGCTGTTCCCCACGCAGCAGGCCCAGGCTGGCTGGGGTCTGGCTACCATCAGTGTGTAGTTTCCAAAGTCGCCCTGGGTGTTTCCATCCCAGCCAGCTGGAGGAGGAAACCAAGTAGTGGGCTGTGCCCAGGCTTTATAAGCAAACCTCTCCAACGGTGCATATCACTTCTCCTTCACATGCCGGAGGCCAGAACTCAGCCATGTGACCTCATTCAGCTGCAGGGGATGCTGGGAGATGTGGCCTAGCTGTGTGCCCAGCGGGAAGAGAAAACCACTAGACAACTAGGACTCTGTGCCCAAGAGACCTCCAGAGTTCCATCAGATGATTATGTGTGTTCTACGCCTCCTTATGCTAAACGTGCCCAGATCAGTCAGCATTTGAGGTTTACTCGTGAGGCTGGGAACTCCAGGGTGATGGCCCCTGTATCTTCCAGCATAATTACTGCCTAGGCAACCACTCTGTTTTATGAACTAAAGGACTGTTTTATAACTACAAAAAAAAGGGG
Organism: Microcebus murinus; assembly: GCF_040939455.1. Lineage (NCBI taxonomy): Eukaryota > Metazoa > Chordata > Mammalia > Primates > Cheirogaleidae > Microcebus > Microcebus murinus. The sequence goes on from NC_134116.1 coordinate 16,583,410, forward strand.
TGAGAGAGGGACCTCTGGGGAACTCTTCCTGGGAGCCCAAACTTTCTAGCAATCCCAAATTATATAGTACTCTATATGCAGACTGCATGAATCATTACTGTCTGGGACTTACTAGCTAATTAATATGATATATTAATTAATATGATATATTATGAGCTAATTTCATAGAAACATAGGGTTGTTGTTTGGTTTTGTTTTTTTCTAAGAGCTGAAGAGGTCTCTGATTATCTAATGCATTGCATCCCTTGTCTAGATTCAGTAATAAAATTGTAGAGTGTGATTGCTGCTTAATCAGGGTTAGGCTCTGCCATCATCGATTGTCTTGCTTTGCCTCCTTAGGGTTTGAATGCGGTATTTGACATCTTGGTGATAGGCAAATTCAATGTTCTGGAAATTGTCCAGAAGGTATTACATAAGGACAAGTCATTAGAGGTGAGTATTTACTTTTGTCTCCAGCCCAGACATGGAAAATGTCAAGTACCAGCTGATTGAAAATGCCATTTTCAAAGTACTTCTTGTGAATTTGAATGCTAAAATCAACAGTGTTCCAAAGCATGGTGTCAGAGTAGTTCAGGCAGAATCGCTGCACATTTGTACCTGGCTTGGCCTCACTTTTATTTGAATGTCTGCATCATCAGTGGCTTTGGGCTGTCCTTGCAGAATGTTGGCCTGCTCAGGAATGGGGGCCTCCTCCTCCGAATGACCCTCCTCACCGCTGGAGGGGCCGGGATGCTCTACGTGCGTTGGAAAATCATGGGCACGGGCCCGCCGGCCTTCACGGAGGTGGACAACCCGGCCTCCTTTGCCGACAGCGTGTGGGTCAGGGTGAGTCCTCGGCCTGTTCCCCTTTGGATTGTTTTCTTTCCCCACGAGATTCCCAGATCCTTCATCCCTCCCCCTCCTCCTCTTACCCCTCACCACACCCACAAAGTCCCTAGTAAATGGGGTGCCTCACGTTTGTTTGCTATGGCTAAGGATATTCTAAGACGAAAGCAGGGTTTATTCGGCAGTCAGGAGGGTGCACTGTAAGCTCCTTGTGTCTCCTCTTTAACGAGAAGTAAAGCCTGTGGTTCCTCCTTACTTCCGAGCCCTCGCCAGTCTTGTTAACACGCTCCCTAACCCCGCAGCCGGGTTGAGAGCAAACGTGATGGCCTTGCTGGTATCTTTAGAAGTCTAACAGTTATTCTTTTCGGTTTACCTTTTTGCTAAAGGCAAGAGTGTCAAGCCGCAAATTCTTAGCCGTGCATTTTGTAGAGACCAAAATCAAGAGAAGAACCATAGCAACCTGTTCTATGTCGTTAGGCACATAGGTGACCCGCAGGCCTTAGATTTCCTGCGTCACGGGCTTCAGGCAGGACTAAAGCATTGGGTCCTAGTTTGGCCAGAAGGATAACACATGCGTTGCCTCATCGGATGGCTTTGCTTTATTTTTATGTATTAAAATCCAAATGCCTTCGATAAATTACAGACTATAGTCCCGTGCCTAATACACAAGTTGGTAGCATTCTATTTTATGCAACTGCTTAGAAGTATGTGAATGCCTAAAAAATGAAGTTAGGGGATATATGTATATATGTTTTTTTGAGTTCAGTATCAAATAAATGTTTGTTTTCCTTTGACTGACAGGCCATAAACTATAATTACTACTATTCATTGAATGCCTGGCTGCTGCTGTGTCCCTGGTGGCTGTGTTTTGATTGGTCAATGGGCTGTATCCCCCTCATTAAGTCCGTCAGCGACTGCAGGGTAATTGCACTCACAGCGCTCTGGCTCTGCCTAATTGGCCTAATCTGCCAGGCCCTGTGCTCCGAGGACAGCCACAAGAGAAGGTAAGAGAGGCAGCGCTGAATTCTAACTCCCACACGGGGTGAGTCAGAAGCATTTTGCGAATCCAGCACGGATGCTTTTAATGATTTTGTGGAAGTCGCGTCGAAGGCCGTTTGTTTCAAATGCATATTTGAGGCTGGGATGAGTTCCATCCATTCGGAGTCCACCGCCAGCCTCCGGGAACGGGGAGCGAAGTTGGAAGAGGGGGTACGGATGACTGCTTTGTCCCCGCCTCCGTCCCCGTGAAGTAGCATTTTGAGATCCTTTTCGCTGTAGGTGGTAAAGAGTAATTTATGGTCAGAACGGAGGGTGTAATTGATGTGTGTTGTGCCCATTATTCCACAATTCTCCCTCAAAAAGCCCCCGTGAATGCTATCGTGAGGCCTTCTGTTGTTGTCGGGTACAGAATAAACTGCCGCCCCAAAGAGACTATTCTTTCTCAACAGAAAAAAATAAAAAAGTTATTGAGAAAATAATTGGGAAAAACAAATGTGCTTCGTGAAAAAGAAAACTGTTTTAAGATGATTTCCTTTAAGCATAAGTGCTTGTGGAATTAAATTAGTAATTTCTCAAAATCAATTCAATTTTAAGTTTACCTGTGTCTCAAATTGGTCGGCAATTCTAAAGAGCAACAAACTTTAGTCCCAGTTCACTTATACATGTGAAATAGGGTTTTTATTTTTTAAGACTGCAGGCACAGGGTCCAGGAAGGGGCCGCTGAATATGACCTAGCTTCTTATCAATTCACTCTCTTACGTTGTCACATGGGACATTGGAAATGACCGGCTAGTTTGGGAAGCATTTCAGGGCTCAGGTTTTTTTCTGCTTGACTGAAATTTGTGGAGATGTAGTAACCAAAAATGATACTAGATTATTTCAGTTTGTTATAAAGTTTAAACTACTGAAGTGTTATTATTCCTGTTGTTTTAGGGGAATTTTTTTCCCCCACGACAGCTACATTGAGTAGTTTTTCCATGAAAATCTAGTTGAGACCAGTGTCCACTGAACTATTTAATACCTAAATGGTTTGAGACATACTTAGGAGTAGGTGAATTAATAAGGCCTCACAGATGTAATCATTCTGACTTTATCCATAGGAGTTGTGTGACGTGTAAGTTTAACCCTTACTTAGGCTTGATGGTAAGTGCCTGAGTAACCTTTTTTATGTGTTATCCCCATACTCTCAGGCTAAACCCTGACATTTTTTACTGATAATGATACCTTTTCTCAATTGACGTCATGAAAAATAAAAAAAGTCTTTATCATCAATGTTGAATAGGACATTTTTCTTTCTTTCTTTTTTTTTTTTTTGAGACAGAGTCTTACTCTGTTGCCCGGGCTAGAGTGCCACGGCATCAGCCTAGCTCACAGCAACCTCAAACTCCTGGGTTCAGGCAATCCTCCTGCCTCAGCCTCCTGAGTAGCTGGGACTACAGGCATGCGCCACCATGCCCGGCTAATTTTTTCTATTTATTTTTAGTTGACCAATTAATTTCTATTTTTAGTAGAGACGGGGTCTCGCTCTTACTCAGGCTGGTCTAGAACTCCTGACCTTGAACGATCCTCCCGCCTCGGCCTCCCAGAGTGCTAGGATTACAGGCGTGAGCCACTGCGCCCGGCCAGACGTTTTTCTTGAGAAATGTGAAATAGCCATTTATTTACATATTTTTCATTTTCCAGGATCCTTACACTGGGCCTGGGATTTCTCATCATCCCGTTTCTTCCTGCAAGCAACCTGTTCTTCCGCGTGGGCTTTGTGGTTGCAGAGCGAGTCCTCTACCTCCCCAGTGTTGGGTACTGCGTGCTGCTAACTTTTGGATTTGGAGCCCTGAGCAAACATACCAAGAAAAAGGTATCAACCGAGACTGGTGGTGCCACCTATGACCAAAACGGCTGGATACATCTCACTAATGATATTTACCATGTCTCTCTATTCTTAAGAAACTAATCGCTACCGTCGTACTGGGGATTTTATCCGTAAACACGCTGAGATGCGTGATTCGCAGCGGCGAGTGGCGGAGCGAAGAACAGCTTTTTAGAAGTGCCCTGTCTGTGTGTCCCCTCAATGCTAAGGTACCTTGGCTGCCAGATTTCCTTTTAAAAGACTTTATTAGGAAATGTTTTAAGTTCTTCAGCTGAATAGAAACGTTTACCGTCATAGAGAATCTAGTGTGAGATCATGACCAGATGCTTGGGTTTTTCTTTGTTGCGAGTTTTTTTTTTAATGGTTTTGATAAGATTCATTAAAATTCTACTTAGCCAAAATAATTTAAAAGAAATCACTAAAAGCAGATAATGTCAGTGAAACAGATTACCTAAGCAAGGTCTTACTCATCTTCCAGGTGATCTAATCTCACCCTTTGAAGTGGTGTCAGGGGAGGTGATGTCATATTTGGAGGCCGGGCTGGGCAAGGCACAAATTCTGATATTTAGAGCACACTTTTCAAAATGCATCCTTTGGCAGTAGCATTAAGTAGCCTCCTCTAAGCTGTAATTTGAAGGTGGCAATACCTGCAAATGGGCAATAATTTTGTTCAGGAAGCTTAAATTATGCTGAGTTCTGCACAGTAGTACATGTTCATATCACTTTTGAGTTCTCTGTGATTCCTTTTGTCAGATTAGGAAAACAAATGTATATACAGTCATGTACCTCATAACAATGTGTCCTTCACCAACAGACTACATACAGTAGTGGTCCTGTAACATTACCATGCCATGTTTTTTACTGTATCTTTCTGTATTTAGATACACAAATGCCATTGTGTCACAGTTGCCTACAGTATTGCGTACAGGTACATGCTACACAGATCTGTAGCCTAGGAGCAATAGGCCATTGCCATACAGCCTCGGTGTATAGGTAGGCTGTACCATCTAGGTTTGTGTAAGTGCACTCTGTAATGTTTGCATAAGGATGAAATCACCTAAGGACATATCTCTCAAAACATCCCTGTCACTGTGAAGTGACATATGACTGTACTTTAAAATTGGCAATGTTGGATATATACTTACAAAATAGGTGCGATGCGCACCACCTGGGGGTAGGACACGCTTGCTGTTTTCGTAAGGCGGGGGGCAGGGGGAGGAATGGCAGGGGCAATATATGTAACCTTAACAATATTTGTACCCCCATAATATGATAAAAGGAAAAAAAAATTGGCAATGTTGGCTGGGCCTGGCGCTCTGGTAGGCCAAGGTGGGCGGAGAGCTCAAGATCAGAAGTTCAGAACCAGCCTGAGCAAGAGCTAGACTCCGTCTCTACTATAAGTAGAAAGAAATTAATTAGCCAACTAAAAATACATAGAAAACATTAGCCGGGCATAGTGGCGCATGCCTGTAGTCCCAGCTACTGGGGAGGCTGAGACAGAAGGATTGCTTGAGCCCAGGAGTTTGAGGTTGCTGTGAACTAGGCTGATGCCACGGCACTCACTCTAGCCTGGGCAACAGAGTGAGACTCTGTCTCAAAAAAAAGTTTAAAAATAAAAATAAAATAGGCAATGTTTTTTGTTGAAGCAGTCTGTTAGGAATTTATTTCACTTGTATTCTTGATGAATCCCAAGCTCTTTACTTAACCAGCCGTGCTTCTTTGGGTGAAACTAAACCTTTTTGAACTTTCACGCCCCTTTCTGTAAGAAGGGAGTGATACCCATATGCTGGGTTTGCTGTTAGGGCTGAATGAACTAAAATGCTCTGATGCCGGGGCTAGCACATAGTAGGTGCTCAAAAACTGTTAGCTTTTGTAGGCTCATTTTAGTTTTAGTTTTGTGTTAAATGACAGGATGGGAATGCTGTTTGCTCAAGATGGGGGGGGGGCTTGGTTAGGTTAGAAAAATTTTCTGTTAGTACAGATTATCATTAAATAATGATTTATTCTATCTTATATCATCAGAATTAGAGCTGCCTAGGATGCTTAAATGTAATCCTCCTGGGTGGGAGGGCTCTCTGCATTCTGGCTCATTTTCTACATTCTGTATTTAAGGGAAAGCAATCATTTCAGGCAAAATTATATAAATAACACTAAAGAATTGTAGGCAGTTTATTGTGACCTTGAAGTGATAAATAGTGTATAAAAGGTGCTGACTCCTTGTTTGTCTTTTTCTTGGATTAAGACATCTTGTTAATATTTTACAGTTAAAAGACTTAGATAATAGGAGTGAATTACTTTGAGCTTTTATCTTTAATTTGATTTGCTGACTTATCAATGTATTTTATGCTGCCAAAAATAAATTGCCTGTGATTTAATTTCATAAACTTTAATAGATTTGCTTTATTTTTCCTTTACTGTTTGAATAGCAGTAATTACCCCTTCTATTTATATAGTTCCTTACCACAAGGAACTCAGATTCCTTTATAGAGGCTCTATAATTAATCTCCATTATCCTCTCACTAAGGTTTTAGAGAGAGAGGGTATTATTTTTTTTTATTTTTGCAGGTGGGAGAAACTGAGGCATAGAAAGATTAAACTGGCATTCTCTAGGTTAGCAATTTAGGTGGCTGGGTAGCTGGTATGGTGCTGTGCCCTGTTTCTAATAAATGAAGGGGGATGGGAAATACATGACATCTGAGCCCGAAAGTCTGCACAAACAGTGATTTCATACATTATAGGCTCGTACATGTGGGCATGCACACGGTTACTAGGAGAGAATGTGTGTGTGGTTTTCTCTTTTTAAGAAATACATACATGACCTCATCTTCAAAACAGACACAGTGGTAATAATCCAAGAACTTTTTTCAGTGATAAGCAAGGTAGAGGTTTTCTGTTGTTTTTTTTTTTTAGTTTTCTGTTATAAATTGAGGTTTCATAAAATTGTCTTTACTTTTTTATTGAAAACAGCTAAGTGGATTTTAGGGAAGATATCTCATTTAGGAAGATGCTGGTTTTCTTCAATTTCTTACAGGGAATACATTTTCTATATTGGTTTCCTTTGATATTCATTGAATAGTAAGGGAGCAATTGGCAACTGGCTCTAGTTTAGGGCCAGATTTATAAACTAAGATTTTTTTTTTTTTTGAAAGATTGCAATATCTACATAGGTAGTGTTAGTGCTTGGTCTGCATTTATATTACTCACGGTGCTTTGCATATGGTAGGCACTCAGTATTAGTTATTGAATTGAGCCAAATGGAAATTGGATTCACTGAGCCTACTGTGGATGAGATATCAGGTATCTAATTATGTATACAGTCATTTTCAGTTTTTAAGGCTTAATAGTATATTGCCCTTGATACCAACTCTGTGATACAACTCTGAATTCTTTTAATAATAAAAAGGATAATACATCACAATGAGGTATTTTCTTAAGGAATGACCCAGGATGAGATGTAGGATTTTTATGTGTTTAAAACATGTTAAATTTAACATCAAATGTTGGTTACAAATATCCTTATTTGTAACAAATTGGTTTAGCACTGGCTTTAAAAGTGGCTTTCGTTACCGATGCTCTTATTTCATTTGCATTTACATATTACTAGGTTGCAATGGATGCTTTTATCTTTGGCTTCTCCTGTGCTAGTTCATTGCCTCAGCAAATGAATCACAAATGCTGGAGGGAGAGTTGTAGAGTAAACAGGCTTTTTCAATCTTCTATATTCCAAGGAAACAAAAATCACTTAGTCTCTAAACATTATTTTAAGTGACCTGTTTGTGAGGTTTTTGTTCTGTTTTACAATCTTGGCAGCTATTTTTGTATTCAAAGAATTCCCTCCATATAACCCTTAGGATAAAGCTGGCCTCTGAGTAAACCCGTTTACCAGTTCTTAATTATGGGCTGCCTTCTAGGGCAGTATCAGATTTTTAACTAGTTCTATTTAAGTAGCAGCAGTCTGAATTTCCAGAGTCCCCTGTGATCTTCTGGTCTCTGGCATTCTGAGTGTCTAACAGAACACTGTCTCTACTGCAGAGGGCAGTTGAACTCTTTGTCTGGGCTTTTTATTGAGAAAGCAGAATTTGCCCGGAACAAAGGAAAGCAGCAGGAGCATGGGGTGGAAGAGACAGGAGTCATGTTGAAGTCAGAGTAGAAGCTGTATTTGTATTCGGGGGACCACAAGGACATCGCTGGCAGGTTGGATTGTCCAGCGTTGGGTTCTTTTGTGCATGGGACGGGAGGTGAAGTCACACTTCCACGCTGGGTTGGGGGAGGCACAAATTCTAACCAATTCAGAGCACACTTTTTCTCGACGTGCACTCTGGCGGTAGTGTTAACAAAGCCTCCTCCAAGCTACCATTTAAGGATGAAAATACCTATGAATGGACAATAATTTGGTTCAGGAAGTTTAAATTATACTGTGTGGTGTGCAGTAGTACACATTTACATCACCTGCCATTTCTCTGCTTGTGATGCCTTTCATCGGAGTGGGTAAACATGAATGTGTATACTGTTAAATTGGCAGTTTAAAAAAAAAATCTGTGTTACATATGTGCTTAATAATGTCACACTGCTCCACACCCTTCCAGAAATACAAGTGTTTTTGGGGAAATGCTTTAACTGTAGGTAAAGATTGATAAGGCAAGATGTGGTTCAATTTTCAGAGGTCGTTTTGAAGCAGTGTCCAGGCATAATGTTACTTGAATGTGTTTAAACCATTATTGTATTTCAAGATTTATTAGTCTGCTTGGGCTGCCACAAAAAAAGGGCCACAGACGTTTATTTCCTCACAGTTCTGAGAGCTGGAAGACCAAGATCAAGGTAACGGCAGGTTGGTTTCTTCTGAGGCCTCTCTCCTTGGCTTGTGGGCGGCCACCTTCTCCCTGTGTTGTCACGTAACTTTTCCCCGTGTGTAGACATCCCTGGTTTCTCTCTGTGTGTGCAAATCTCCTCTTCGTGTAAAGACACCAGCCAGGCTGGGTTGGGGCCCACTCATATGCCTCATTTTATCTCTTTAAAGACCCTGTCTCCAAATAAATGCATATTCTGGGGCAGCAGGGATTTGACATATGAACTTTGGGGGACAATCACACGTAACAGGAAGCATTAATTTACTTTAAGAAAAAAAGCTGATGGTACAAATGAGTGGGTCTGGAAATTGCCTTGAGCAGTCGGCCCGTCTTCACCCAGCGTACGTAACTGGTGGGTGTGATCTAGTAGAAAGAAACTCGGGCGCCAGACCCCGGGTTCAGATCCGGCATCACAGCCTTGGATGAGACGCTTTAACGACGCAGGAGCAGTTGATCAACTCACAGGGGAGAGTCGAAGCAGCCACCTCGCAGGGCTGTGGTGAGGAGAAGAGGCCACACGAGCACAGTGCCAGCCCAGCTGATGGCTACACTCAGCATGTGCCAGCTGCTGGCGTCACTATTGTTGGTAGTAGTCACACTTCATACTCCTAATTGAATACATTTCTGTAGTGTCTTCTCCTCTGGGATTGCTACTGGTCTTCATAGCACATGGTCCCCAAAGGAGCTTTTGAACATCATAACTACTTTTGACAGCAGTCCTCATGAGTCTGCATTCTTGCTGCCCTGGGCTTAGTTCGGGCCCCCACTCCCTTCCTTGTAATTTATTCTGTGTCTAGTTGAGAAAATGCTGTGCGTTGGCCTCCTGGTGCCCTTGTTCCAATGTCTGCAGCTGGGAGTCCTGTTCACTTTGTCTACTTTACCACTCTCTGCAGTGATTAAAATGCTCTGTCTCCTCATTCTCTCTTTCTCCTTTTAGTGAAGGTGAAATTCCCATAACATAAAATTAACCATTTTAGTTCCTAAAAAAATTCAAAACAGAATTATCACATGATCCAACAATTCCATTTCTGGGTGGGTACCCCAAAGAATTGAAAAACAGAGACTCAAAGAGATATTTGAACACCCGTGTTCATTTCATAGCAGCACTATTCCCAATAGCTAAAAAGCAGAAGCACCCCAAGTGTCTATTCGGAGATGAACGGATGAATAGAATGTGGTGTATTCATACAAGGGGATATTACTCAGCTGTAAAAAAGAAGGAAATTCTGACACAAGTAACACAAATGGGCAAATACTGCACAATTTCACTTGATGAGAGGTCCCTAGGGGAGTCAGATTCATACAGATAGAATGTGGAATGGTCGTTGCCAGGAGGCAGGGGAGGGGAGGATGGGAGTTGTTGTTGAATGCGTACAGAGTTGCAGTTTTGCAAAACGAAGAGTCCCACAGATGGATGGTGGCGATAGACTTCCAGAGTGTCCTCATTCCTGTCCTCCAACAAGCCCAGTCACCCATCACTTATCCATCCTGTTCCGAATGTTGGAAACCTTGCACTCATTCTTGGCTCCCTTCCCCCTCTCCTATCAGTACGTCACCAACTTCTGTGCTTTTCACTTCCTTGATGTCCCTCAAATCCCTCTAGCACTTCACCATCACCTCAGTTCATTCTGTTGTCCTCTGTCCCCGGCACTGCAGCCACAGCCTCTCCCTGGACCCCAACGTCTGCTTCTCTGCACTCGTATCTCTGATTTGTTCCACAGGAACACGAATCTGAGTAGGTCACCCTGCCACCCTCCCACCCCTGGCTTTCTGGTTGTGAGTTGAATTGTGCTTCCCAAAAGATGTGCTCAATTCCTAACCCTGGGACTGTGTATACAACCTTATTTGGGAACGGGGCTGTTGCAGGTGTACTTAAAACGTAAGTTGCACGGAGGTCATACGGGAGGAGGGGGCCCTTAATCCAGTGTGACTAGTGCCCACGTAAGAAAGGAAGAGGGACACAGAGACAAAGAGGGAGAAGGCCCTGTGTGGACAGAGGCAGCGGTCAGCTGCAAGCCAGGGATCACCAGCAGCACCAGAATCCTGGAGAGAGGCATGGACAGTCTCTCCCTCCCTCAGAGCCTCTGGTAGGAACCAGCCCAGCCTGGTTCCTTGATCTTGGCCTCCATGACTATGCAAGAAGAACTGTGTTGTGTTAAGCCCCCAGTTTGTGGTGCTTTGCGGCAGCAGCCCCAGGGCTCTCAAACCCGTGCAGACGCTACGCGGCCTTCTTTCCTCGCTCTGAGGACAACGACTAAACCAAACCTGGCCTTGCTCGGGGTTCCCTGCGTGCACGCTGCACCTGCAGGCCTCCGGCCTGTGCCCCTTGCCCTCTGAGCTCCAGCGACACTGGGCCTGTTTCTCAGACCAGGCTTTCTCCCAGCCTGGAGCCCCTACCTGAATCGCCCCCTCCGCCTGGGCACCCTTGCTCCACCAAAACCCCCCTGCCCCGTGGTGCCCTCAGATTTCAGCCAGTAGGCCTGCCACGGGACAGCCTTTCCTGCGACTCAGCTGTCCTCCCGAGCCCTTTGCAGTGACAGGTGTGCTCACGTGGTTGTGTGACTCCTTAGCTAGGGGCCCCGTGAGGCAGAGATCCGATGGGTTTGCTCGCTCTGGTATCTCCCAGTGCCGGCACGTTCCACATCATTACCTGAAGGAAAGAGGGAAAGGGGATTGTAGTTGTTTTCTTAGTCCAGGCTACCATAACAATCCCACAGACTGGGTGGCTTAAACAACGAACATTGATTTCTCACGGTTCTGGAGGCTGAAAAGTCCAAGGTCAGGTTGCCAGCAGATTGGGTGTCTGGTGAGGGCTTGGCTTCCTGGTTCGCAGATGGCCGCCTCCTCCCTGCGTCCTCACATGGGGGAAAGAGGGGTTGGTTGCTGTCGGTGGTCTCTTTTATAAGGGCACTGATCTATCCCTGAGGGCTCCCCTCCTCACGCCATCACATGGGGATTAGCATTTCAACCTGTGAGTTTGGGGAAGTCATTCTGCCCAGAACAGGCATAAAGTAAAATGCTTGTGCTGCTACAGGAGAAGATGTCATGCAAGAAGGGGCTGTGTTTGTTAGAATGGGTGCACAGAATCACAGTTTCTTCCTCCCATCTCCACGTGGGATTGGACTTTGTTATCTCAACTCTAATGGGGTGTGAGACGAGAGGGATTTGAGGATTTGGTAATAAAAACAAGCTGGGAGTGATGGCACACTCCTGTAGTCCCAGCTACTCGGGAGGCTGAGGCAGGAGGATCGCTTGAGCCCAGGAGGTTTTTTTTGTTTTGTTTTGTTTTGTTTTGTTTTGAGACAGAGTCTCACTTTGTTGACCAAGCTAGAGTGAGTGCCGTGGTATCAGCAACCTCAAACTCCTGGGCTCAAGCGATCCTCCTGCCTCAGCCTCCCGAGTAGCTGGGACTACAGGCATGCACCACCATGCCCAGCTAATTTTTTCTATATATATTAGTTGGCCAATTAATTTCTTTGTATTTATAGTAGAGACGGGGGTCTCACTCTTGCTCAGGCTGGTTTCGAACTCCTGACCTCGAGCAATCCACCCGCCTCGGCCTCCCAGAGTGCTAGGATTATAGGTGTGAGCTACCACGCTCGGCTGAGCCCAGGAGTTTGAGGCCAGCCTAAACGATATAACAAGACCTTGTCACAAAAAAATAAATAAAAAACAGCTCAGCATCATAGTTTTCCAGTTTTCCCTGGTGAGTTCTTTAGTTATTTCCCGTCCATCCTGCTTTAGCGATGGCATTTGCTCGTACCCTCCTTTCTTCTCATCTTTTCTTACAGGGTTGGGGGTTGAAGTTCAAACAGCCCCGCCCGCTGCAGGGTTTTAGCTAAAGTTGTGGTGGATGATTGTTTTCAATCCCTTTACCTTTGTTTTCAGTTAGAAGATAAGATAGGGGTTCCAGGCTCTGAACAAAGAGGTCTGTCTGCTGATGGCCAAATTATTATCTGTGTTTTCAGGTTCACTACAACATTGGCAAAAACCTGGCTGACAAAGGCAACCAAACAGCAGCCATCAGATATTACCGGGAAGCCGTAAGGTACGGCAAGCACGTCTCGTGGAAGAAATAACATTTACGTACACACATTGTTCTTACTTTCTGCGATTAAAAACCTGTCCCCTTAAAGACCCAAATTTAAGATGTTGTTGCCAATTCCTGAGAGTTTGGTGAAAACTCCTGTGCATTAACGGGCAGCCTGGTTTCCCTCTCAACTTCCAGATTAAATCCCAAGTATGTTCATGCCATGAATAATCTTGGAAATATCTTAAAAGAAAGGAATGAGTTACAGGAAGCTGAGGAGCTGCTGTCTTTGGCCGTACAAATACAGTAAGCATTGTTTTCATAATTATGCTGGGACGGAGGAGCAAGCTCCTGCATTCTGGCATCTAAGCCTCTCTTTTTCTTGTTTATCTTTTTAAAAAATGCACTTCTAGGCCAGACTTCGCTGCTGCGTGGATGAATTTAGGCATCGTGCAGAACAGCCTGAAACGGTTCGAAGCAGCAGAGCAAAGTTACCGGACAGCAATTAAACACAGAAGGAAATACCCAGATTGTTACTACAACCTCGGGCGTCTGGTAAGCTCAGCATGCCCTGTGCCTGCAGAAGGAGAGATTGGTTCTTTTTCTTATTTATAGTAAAATGATAGCAGTGATGCCCACCTGGCACTCTACAATCTTTTAAGATTTTTTGTTCGTTACTGACAGGGTCTCACTCTGTCACACAGGCTAGAGTGCAGTGGTGTGATCATAACTCACTGCAGTCTCAAACTCCCGGGCTCAAGTAATCCTTTTGCCTCTGCCTCCCAAGCTGAGACTACAAGCACATACCACCACACTTGGCTAATTTTTTCTTATTTTTGTAGAGATAGGGTCTCACTATGTTGCCCAGGCTGGTATTAAACTCCTGGCCTCAAATCATGCCCCTGCCTCAGCTTCCAGAGTGGCTGGGATTACAGACATGAGCCACTGCTCTTGGCCTACATTTTATAAAGTTCTTTTACATATGTTTATCTTATTGAGAGCAGCTATTTGATTTCCTTATGTGTAATTTTTTAAAGCTCCCATTAGAGAGCAATTCGAGTTGAGTTAGTCAAGTTTAAGAGGTCACCAAAGCAAAAGGTTAAACTAAGGAATACATTAAATTTTTTAAATCCCTCCTGTCCTGTAAAACAATGCTCCAAGAGGCAACTTCCTGATAAATATCAGTTTCTCTGTTTTTAAAACAAGAATTGAATAAACATTAAGATAAAAAAAAAAACACTGGTAGTGTGATTTCTGAGCTCCCTTGTTCTGCTTCCTCAAGGGAACAGATCTCTTCATCTGCAGGAGGCATTTTCCCCAAATGCGATTTATTTGAAAGGGCTTTTGCGTTATAGAAATTGAAAATAGTGTATTCCATACTAGCTTTATATGTTTGGTTATTGACAGAATGTTTATGAAGATCTGATTGCTTTTGATTTTTTTGATAAAAAACAAAAACGAGACACACAGAAATGACAAAATTATTTAAACAAGAATGGTTATATTCTACCCACAATCGACCATTTAATTTGGTTTTAAGAAACCAAGTATACATATTCCTAATATATTTGGATTTATTATTATATAATAGATAAAAGGTTTTTTTAAACATTTTTTTTGAGTGGGAGGCTGTGAGGACAGGTGTCCAGTTGTCTTGTTTATTTTTGTTGAGAAAGAGTCTCACTCTGTCGCCCTGGGCAGAGTGCAGTGGCATCATTGTAGTTTACTGCAACCTCCAGCTCCTGGGCTCTAGGTGATCCTTCTGCCTCAGCCTCCCAGGTAGCTGGGACTACAGCCGTGTACTGGCAAAACCCCAACTGGGTTTTTTTCTTTCTTTCATTTTGTAGAGACGGGGTCTCACTCTTGCTCAGGCTGGTCTTGAACACCTGAGCTCAATGGATCTTCCCAAATCAGCCTTCCAGAGTGCTAGGATTATAGGTGTGAGCCACCGCACCTGGCCTAATAGCTAAAATTTTAAGGAAAAACTATTTGTTCATTTTAGCCAACCTGGAATTCATGTATAGTGATGTGACTTTTAAAAGACCTTTATGTGTAGATTTCCAGACTTTATCCTGCTTAGCCTTACAAGTGGGAAAATGTCTTAGTGTTCTAAAGAGAGGCCTGAAGCATCTTTGTTTTAAGGAGTCCTTGTGTTATCAAAACCAGTAGTTCCCAAAACTGGTTTGTACATCCAAATCACCCCACCCCATCTCAGAGTTAGGGAATCACAAGCCCCATAGGGAATCTGTACTCAAAAACAACAGTGATAAACCCTGCAGGAGACTCAATATTCTGCCCTTGGTCCTGCGTCTGGGAAGCAGCTCTGTCTGAACTTTGACCCGACAGACTGAGCATGAGCAGAAGGGACCTTTTGGGGAGAGCAACCTAGAAAACATTAATTGCTTTAAATTGATTGGAAACCGGGCATCAGTTTTTACCATGATATGAATGTCTTTGATCTTAATGTCTTTGTTTCTGGACTGGGTAGCCATGACTTTGTGAGCTGTGGAGATAGGGTTTTCTGAATGGAGGAAACGTGACATCAGGAACCTATGGCCGACTAATGGTAACAATCTGACCTTTCCCACTCTGCAGAAGTCACTTTAAATGGGCGAGTAATGCTCACGTTATGCATTTTAAAGTGAACGTTTTTTAGTTATGACATGCCAGAGGAAGATGCCATCTCTTTGTACTTCCTCCAGTGTGGAAAAGAGGAATTATTTCTTCCTGGGCACAGAGAGGAGGGGGGGCAGGAATGTGCTGAATCCATGGAACAGCAAGATGATGTTTGGATGAGGAATGTTGTTAGCAAGACACTCCTGTTGTCCCACATTAACTTTATCTAGTACCACTGGACCTTGCGTGCATTTCTGATTTCTTTTACACATTAAAATTCTGTGCTTTATGATCTGTTTGCATGCTTTGATGCTGAAACAGCTTTCTCTGTGAAGCCTGGAGATTTGGAGAGAACTAAAGCTATTATAGTGATAAGCTGTTAGGGGAGGCCAGTAAAACCTCACCGTAAGGGTACAAGGAGCGACCCCAGAATTCAATCACATGCAAGGCAGGGTTGGTCCTCACAACGTTAATGAAGTGAGAAGGGGGCTAAGCAGGGGTGGGAGCACAGGGGGTGTTATCTGAATACATTCAGGGGGTGGTTATGAATATATCAAGCAGGGGCCACTGTTTCTATTTACTGTGTCTATTAAACTAGTACTGAGTGACATATTAGACTTGATATCCATTTGTGAATTCTTCTTTCATTCTTTTTTTTTTTCTTTTCTGGAGGTCACTCTTTGGGTTATTGCTTGCAAAGTGAGTGAGTCTGCCTACAGCCTCCTGGGTTATCCTTTAACGCTCTACTCTTCAGTCTTTCTCCCTCCTCTAGCAGCTGCCAGTCATTGCAATTCCTTAGGACTTGGAAAATAGAGAATTTATGCTAAATGCACCTTCTGTAAGAGTTACATCCAAAGAAAGGAATGTAAAATGTAAAATACCAGCTTTATCATGTACTCTAGTCCTTGGGATTCATTACACTTTCACTTAGGAGATCATCTGTAGCACTGAACAGACCTGTACTGCTCTTTGTTTATATTGTTTACTAATTACGCCACCGTGAAATGGTCTTCCCATGTTCCCTTCTGCCAACTGTTCCTGCTTATTTAAGGCTTTTGCTCTCCATTGTGGTTTAATTATCCAGCTTTTGCCTGCTTGACAGCTTAAAAGCATTAAGAGCTTAATCTTTTAACAACTCAACTAACCCATTTATATGTTGACGAATAAGAGGAACTTAATAACTTAAAAGTTTCTTTTTTAGAAATCACTCCTTTAGTAATGGAAGACAGAAATTTGTTTTGATTTCTAGACCTGATAAGAAGGGAATAGAATGCAGTTCTCTTGTGGAACAGGGACTTAGGAAGAGCTGGGTTACTTGGGACATATTACTGATCTCGGAGAGTTAGAATTTTGGTCGCTGGAGCTACTGCCGGAGACAATTCACAATGCAAGAACTGGCTGTTATCAGTTAGGATGCGTTCAGGAGAACATAAACCGTGCCAGGTACTTTAAGTGGAGAAAATTTCATACAGGGAATTGGTTAGACAGTCATTGGGAGGCTGGAAGAGCAAAAAATAGAAAGGTAATATTAACTCAGAGATTAGTGAATAAAGGAAATGCCATAGGTTTAGGAGAACAGACAGGAGGAAGTGGTGCTACCAGAATTTAAGAACTCAGAAGGAGCTTCCATGTGTGGAGTAACCACAATGAGCTGAGGTTGTCGAAGAAAAACCACTGCTTCCAGCTCTGGGACTCTAGAGGAAGGGAAACAGCCACTTCAGAGACACTGCCGTGGAAGGAAGGAGAGGCTGAGAGTGAGGGGAGGACCACTGCCCTCTCCCCACCATCTGACGCCTGTTGGGAGAAACTTATCAAGCAGCCAAATGCAAAGGAGCTTGGGAAATGTGGTTTGCAGACTCCCAGCCCCAACCTCCCAGAGGAGAGTACAGCCAGGCACAGGGCTGATCCGTGAATGATGTGCACGTTACTCATCTGCTTTCTGGACAGGTGGTTCCTGCTAAATCATCCTTTTTCTCTGCTTCCCTCAATTAAAGTGTTTGTTCCCTTTGTAAAGATGCTGTAAGAAGAATAGAGGTAGAGACAAAATGAAAGCAAATTTTACCTGACTCAGTCTGTTGTTATTCTTCAAAAAATACTACTAGTAATAGTAAAATATGTGAAGAATTTTGTTTTATAGTATAAATGAAGTTATGTTGGTTGTCCTGGGTGTGCTCAAATGCCTCCATGGATTTTGTCCAAGTGACTCGAATGTTTATCACTTGCTAGAGAAAATTGACTTGAGAAATCACTGGGACATAAAACAGAGACAATTAAATGTTAATATAATTAAGCCTCCCCATTATTTTAATTTTTATACTTTCATATCATTTCCTCATTTAAGGGATAAAATATTGTAACTTGAGTTTCCAAGTCTGGTGGGGAAATTTGTACTTTTTGCACAGTTAAAGGGATCAATGACATTCAGATGAAATATGTATTTCGGCTTAGTGAAAGAGGGTCAGTTGCTAAAATATCCCTCACTTTCTCCCTGTGGGCTTTTATTAACAATGCAAATTGAGAGCTAGCCATTTTGTAGTCTGTTATCAATGTTAAACAAAATCCTCTCAAAAGAAAGCTATAGATAATTCTCTTTTTCCTAAATGAGCCAAATAGGCTCCAAATTGCCAAGGGGTTTGATATTACTATAGGTGACTTTTCCAAGGAGTTTACAAAGTATGTCTTTACAAAGACATACTTTACAAACTCAAAGTATTAGTTTACAAAGATGTCCTCATATTTTCATATTAAGTTTAGGTGTAGGCAGGAAAAGACTTCTAGGCCCATACTTCATAAGGTGAATTGGACACATACAGCTTTTGGTCCTGTGAAATATTTGAAATATTTTGTTTAGTATTCTAAATAATACTTTATTGAAGATGGACTTATAAAGTCTTTCTGGAAAAAGACTAATGGAGATTCGGGTAACTTTGGGAAAGTTACTTAATTTCCCTGTGCCTTAGTTGCTTCACCTGTAAAATGGGGATAATAATATCTATTTCACTGAGATTGTTTTGAGGACTAAATGAGTTGATTGAAAAAATTAGAAGCTCCATAAATAAATGTTTGTTTTGTTTGTTTGGGGATTTTCTTTCTTTTTTTGTTTTTGTTTTTTGGCTTTTTTTTTTTTTTATAATGAAGAGCAAAAGCAGAAAACTTGTGATGTTGACTTTTTTGGCTTGTGCTTTGTTTTCAGTATGCAGATCTAAATCGTCATGTGGATGCGTTGAATGCCTGGAGAAATGCTACTGTGCTGAAACCAGAACACAGCTTGGCTTGGAACAACATGATTATACTCCTTGATAACACAGGTACAGAAAGGTGAATTAAACACATTGCTCTGTAGTGCACGACCATTGAATAATTAGGAGATAGAGATTATTGTGCTTTTCCCCCCTAATTTAAAAATTAACATGGGGTTAAATATTTTATATGATAAAAATATCTATTCTTTAGAAAAATAGAGTTTCCTGTGACATATTGGAATGTTTGACTTATCATTTTCCCACTTCACTTAGAACTGGTGCTGAGTACTGGGGGAAGAGATGTGATCATATCTCTTTTCTTCTGAAGAAGATGGGCTCAAGAAATGCATGGTGCTAGGTCTGTGCTCCAAGTTCATGGACTTTACTCAGAGGAGATGCCCTCAGTCAACACTCCCAGCCATGGATTCTTACTTTTGATTTAATGATAGTAGACTCAAGATCTGGTGTCTTAGCCTATAGCAGACCAGATTCAGTCAATTAGAAGTTATGCTGCCCAGTTCACTTTAAAAATACAAACATTCTTTAAGAGATAATGGTGTTAGGCACAGAAAGACAAATATCACTTGTTCTCACTAATATATGGAGAGCTAAAAAAGTGGATCTCATGGAGGTACAGAGTAGAAAGGAATGATAGTTACCAGAGGCTGGGTAGGGTAGAGGGAGATGAAAAAAGTCTGGTTTATGGGTACAAACACAGATAACATCTAGTGCTCAATATAGCACGGTAGAGTGACTATGGTTGAGAATGTATTGTATATTGCAAAGTAGCTAGAAGAAATTTGATATATTCCCAACACAAAGACATTATAAATGTTTGAGACGAATATCCTAAATACCTTGATTTGATCATTACATGTTATATGCCTGTATCAAAATATCACACGTATCCCATAAATATATGCAACTACTATGTATCAATAAAAAAGTTGTTTTCATATATGCTTGTTTCTAAGAAAAATACAAAACATGTACTTCAATATGATAAATATGAAAGTGTTACTATGATACTCTTATTTTACAGACTTGTTTTCTCTGGTTTGGGTATAACTGGTGTCTGGGGAAAAAATAAAAGCAGATTTTATATGCTTCTACAGACTTTAATCAAAAGCTGTTTATGTACCATGTCAGGATTGTGCTGAATTGTAGTGGCTATGCCACTGATGGGGTTGTGTGTAGGTGTGTGAGTTACGCATTCTACACGGATTTTCTTAAGTCGTTTATTCATACTCGCTGTGTACTGTGTGCGTAAGCCCTGTTAATTATAGAGAATAAAACCCAAGACAACATTAACATGTTTTTTATTTTTCCGTGCTTTACTCCCAGGTAATTTAGCCCAAGCGGAAGCAGTTGGAAGAGAGGCACTGGAATTAATACCTAATGATCACTCTCTTATGTTCTCCTTGGCAAATGTGCTGGGGAAATCCCAGAAATACAAGGTGTGTAAACTGCGGGCCATGATTTCTTGCGGTTAATGCCAGCACCTGACAGAAGCCATAAGTGTTACTTCTGCCCAGTTAGATTCGGAATCAAGCCAGAACAGCGGCAGCGGTACGCTGTGTGGCTTGGTCAGTTTGTTTCCTGGAGAAGTTGCCCAAAAAGAACAGGAATGTGTAGGACAAAACTCCGTGGCCTTTGTCATCAGAATTAACCGCCACGGTTCCATGTGGGGAGGGGCGGGAACAGGCGGGGACCTGCCGCACAGTTGGCCTCGCTCGCTGTGCGGCTGGTGGAGGAGAAGGACTCAGGATAGCGATGGGGCATCCCAGGAGACGCCCCAGCCCCACCCTGGCTCGAGGGCGTTTGGCTCCATCCTTGGCTGGAGCTCTGGGCTTTATTTGCGGGCGCCATCTTCCTCGCACAAGGATAACTGGTCCGTGAAGGATGCACGGCTGGTTCTTGCGCTTCCAAGTTTTTCTTCATCTAAGATACAGGCCATCAGCAGGGCCCAGAGGGTTCTGACCAACAAAAGCCACAAGATACTAAATCTGTGCTCTGGCTGGGCTCCCAGGCGTGGCCAAGAGTAGGCTCTGCCTAAGTCCCTGTGTGCTGAAGGGGACTTGATGCTCCCGATAGCAGGGATCTCAAACTTTAATTCTGTGTGTCAGACAGAATCACCAGGGAGCTCGTGGCAACATAGATGCCCACATTCCTCCCCACGAGAGATCGTCTCTAGGGGCTGGGGCAGGTCAGGAAAACATGTTTAACTGGCATCCTGGGTGTCTGATACAGATGTGACAGGAGCAGTGCCTTACACACTTTCGTGAGAGAAATATTTCACTTCAGAATCAGGGGCTGTATCTTCTTTCGATCACTCTGACTGAGGCAGTGGATTATAAGACAATAGGCCTGAAGGTAGTGACTAATTAATACTTGTCCTGTGTTATTCACTTCTCCTTTCCTGTTCATTAGATGTCATTATCAGTATAGTTTTCTATAAAATAATAAGATATTTCGCTTATGTTTTGAAAGTCAAGGAATTTAATAGGTTTACTATACATGGTTAGCATTTCTAGACTGTGCTCCAGAGATAGCTTTTAGAGGAGTTTAGTTCTATCTTTGATGGATTTACTTGAATATCAGGGGAAGGAGGTGAGGTTTGCAGATTTCCCTTCTAAGTGACCTTTCCAGCCATCTGTCAGCCTGGGGTGGGTCCGGAATCTCAGTTCTCCTCCAGTGACCCAGCTACATACAGTGAGTCATCTTCAAGATGCGGCTTATATAATCATTGTATTGATTTTCCTATCTGCCCACAGTTTATAAACTGGAATTTCTATTAAGGGGACAGAACCCAGGATTGATTTAGCTTCCAATTCATGTTCTTCCCCCTCCCCTTCTGGCCCCCCAGCTAACGTAGAAAATACTCAATAAAGCAGAATGGAAAAATCAGTTTCCCATTACTTTTTTTTTGTTGTTTGAGTCAGAGTCTCACTCTGTTGCCCAAGCTAGAGTGCCATGGCATCAGCCATCGCTCACAGCAACCTCAAACTCCTGGGCTCAAGCAATCCTGCTGCCTCAGCCTCCCGAGTAGCTGGGACTACAGGCATGCGCCACCATGCCCGGCTAATTTTTTATATATAGTTTTAGTTGGGCAATTAATTTCTTTCTATTTTTTTTAGTAGAGACGGGGTCTTGCTCTTACTCAGGCTGATTTTGAACTCCTGACCTTGAGCCATCCTCCCACCTCGGCCTCCCAGAGTGCTAGAGTTTCCCATTTCTCTACACATTTTGCATCCTAATTGTGGAGGTTCAGGCACTGATCCCAAGATAAGGAAACAGAAGATGGAATCTGAAATCAGGAGCTCACCAAGAGCTCTCCAGGAGCTACCAAGTGGGGGAACATGATGGGGCTCCCCAAGCAATGGTGTCAGCCGCCAAGCGAGCATTTAATGTGTTTTGTAAATTAAGGATTTGGAATTTTAAACAACTGTTCAGGTTTTCTCTTGTAATGCAAATATGATACCTGTTTCTCTTGGTTGGCTGCGTCCCATACCGTTCGTTTCAGGATTTGGCGCAAAGGGCCTGTTCCTTGCAGAGCACCGGGCAGGATGCTCTGGGGAACAGGGGTCTGTGCCCACAGACCCTCCAGCTCAGCCATCATCCTGGCAGGACAGGCCCCTGCTGTCAGGACAACTCAGTGTGCACCTAGGTCCTTGCTGTTCTATGTTGTCAATCACTTGGTAAATTTCCGTAGAGCACCTGGAGGCTTCTTGAGGTTGGGGTCAAATCTTCAATCCTATTTTTATGTCTCTGTTCCTGTCCAGCCTGCTGATGGGCAGTTAGTAAGCACCCAGCTAGTAGTTGTGAAATGACCGAATGCATCTCTCATTTGGCCCTGAAATATTCAAGCTTTAGGAACCTGTTTTGAAACTTTGATGTGCAGAGTGAGCATATTCTCATGATATCCATGTGGTTCTAGGGCACATTTTCATCCTATACAGGCAGCCCTTTTTAAAACTTAACAGCAGTCACCTAATCATTCCTGGCCTCAGTTTGTTCATCTGTAAAATGGAGACAGTGATCTGCCCAGCGTACTGACAGGGCAATATGAAAAAGTGTACAAGAATATAATTTGTAACTAGTAAATGGTAAATATATAATAATAATTTTAATGATCATTAAATAAATCTCTAAGGATAAAATATGTTAGAATTTATATTACTTCTTGCCATTTAATTCCCAATTGGGGGCTAATGTGATAAAACAGAAGTATAAAAGTACTGTTTTTCAGTGCTTAAAGCATTTTTTCCTGTGCTGATTTCTCTTTCTGTATTGCTAATTCCACTGGCCCTGTAGTTTAAGAGCCGATTATGGTGATAGAGCAGTTTCCCAAACTACAGACATTTATATCACACGTTTACGATTTTTTTTTGTTTGTTTGTTTTGGCCAAATCTAGATATTACCTGACTTATTTTCTTGATATTTTTCTTTAAATAGATTTTTAACGTAAATATATTTAAAATAGTAACATCATATCGTTACCATACATATAAGGTAACTGAAAATGAAATAGTTTTATGCAACCCCAGCTAGCTACTCTTGCTGGCCAAGGCTCTGAGCCTGTGGGTCACCTCTGTTAGCTTCCAGGGTGTTAGAGGGTGTGGCCCACAGGCGGCCATTGGGTGTAGCCGTCTGCCCTGACTCAATCAGAAGGAAGGAAGGAGTATTGCAAGAGGGAATAACTCTTCTATGCGTTTCATGGTTCCAACCTCACTTCAGACCACCTCCGTGACCTTTCCTAATTCCAGTGGCCTGCAGGGTGGCCCCTGTAAAACGCTGCCCGGAAACACAGGTATAAGGACCTGCTGCCGCTGCAGGTGCTGCTACCCTACGCTCACTCAGACTCAAAGATTGTTCCTACTTGGAGACACAGTCTGCCAGGCCTTTCTCAGTGCTAAACCTCTGTTGAATATGTTTTGTCTAATATGCTTCATAAAATATTGCGTTATTTTTTTTCTTTGGGTTCATAAAAAATTCCCGTTTAAATGTGAGTTTATTGGTTCATTGGCATAAATTGGCTCATTGCCTGGTTCTTTAAGCATCCAGACACCTCCATGGAAGATCAGTTTATAAACAGTTCACCGCTTTTCTGAACAGGGCCATAAAAAAGCCCGACTTAATAGATGAGCATTTCATGGGCTTTGAATACCCACAGACGTTTGTGTCATAAAGTGGCCTCCACACCTGACACCCAGGTACAGGCCCAAGGGCTGCCCCAGTTACCTGAGATGGAGTGCGTCTGACCCACACTCACCTCCCCCCAGCCCAATTCTTCCTCCTGATGCCCACCTTTTTTGTGCATGTACCACTGTGTTTCTATTTTTCCTCCCCTGTTGTCTCCCCAGGCCGGTTCTTTCTGCCTGTTCCTCCTCACAGCTGTTCTCAGCACCCTGCAGAGTCCGGGCCCCACCCTGCATAGACAGGTGGCCCCTGGCAAGGTGTCAACCCAAGCCCTCCCTGTCTTCAACACCACTGTGTCCCCCAAACCTGCCCACTCCTTACCATCCTGAGTGATCCTCATGGACGTTTGAGAAGTTAGGCGAATAACTAAAGAAATGAGTCTAGCATATCACTCCTAACTTCCTTTTTTTTTATTTTTTTTTTTATTTTAAAGACATGGGGTCTCACTGTGTTGCCCAGGCTGGAGTCAAACTCCTAGGCTCAAGGGATCTTCCTGCCTCAGCCTCCCAAGTACTATCTCTAAACCAGTTCTCTAGTTAACATTACCATTAGGGGAACATTGTTAAGTAGATTTAGTTCATTCCTATTTCTCAAGTTTTAGATTTTAAATGGAAATGTTTTGAAAATCATCAGAAACAGCACAGCTACTTGGAAACCACTGCAAAACTACACAATTCACTTGATTATTTGATTTTTTTTGTTTATTTTGCAGCCTACCTGATGTGGTAGGAAAATCTTAAATCTCTTTGAAGGAGTTTTAGCTACTGAAACTTGGAATGTAGACACCGACTTTGAACTGACATATCCTGTATTTTATCCTGATGTCTTTATTCAGTCCCTCTTGGACGACAGTTCTGAAACATAAATTTTTTCCTCTTCTAGCTCTGTCTAAAAGGTAGTGGTTTGGGAGATGTTAGCTCACAAGCCCAGACGAGTTCTCAGGAGTTCCACAGACCCTAACGGGGCAAAGGAGCGGGTTATCTTGGACATTATAAAGTGCATAATCTTACATGTGGGAAGCCCACCTAGAAAAACTCACATATGGCACAGGTAGAAGGTGCAAAAACTATCCCCAAACTAACAGCTTTGATTAAGCTCAGCATTTGATACTGTTTAAAGTGTACATGGCCCTACAGGAATAAGAATGTAGAGTAGGGTGAACAGCGCCCCCAGGCACACGTCAGTGAGGACAGATGAGGCGTCTTTGTGTCTCAGCAGGAGGGTAGAAGGAGACTGTCCCCCTGCAGTGGTGCAGCAATGATCAGGGAGGAAGACACTTCGCCCTGCTTCTTAGGGACTGGATTGGAAGGGAGCACTATTTGGAAGAAAAGCAAGTTTGTGCAAGAATCAGTTCACGCCCATCAGGGGCGTTTGGTCATGGTCATGTCCAATACTGTGACAGCTTAGGTGACAGGTGGCTGTTCCTTCCTCATTCTCTCTGCTCATTCTTTCCAGCTGAATGGGCAGCTTCTGGGTGTTGCTGGTTGTTGAGGGAGATGAGCTAGGTCCCAACTCCTGCCTTGAGAGCCCTGGAAATGCATTCCTTGGTGCTAGCTAAAAATGGCACTGGCAGGGGTACGTTCAGCAGCCTGGTCTCTCCTGTTCTCTCTACTTTTTCTCATCCTCTGCAGCACCCTGACCCCAGTGACCTCCTTCAAGTTGCAGAATCCCAGCCGCTGCAGGGAGGCGGGTGGCCAAACCCAGGAGCACATCCATCCCCTCTCTGCGGTTGGCACGGCCTCCTGATGCCCCAGTCGCTTTGCTCCCTTCTAGCTCCTGGGAGCTGCCTTCAGCAGAGTGTGGCCCCGCTCGGTCTCGAGACCATTTCTGAAAGAATGCATTGGTACACAAGGAGGATGTTAAAATTTTGAAAACCATAGAAGATAGAATTGCTTTTGCTTCATGTACAGTAAAATACCTTCTTTTCTCTGTTATATCTTTCATTTTTAGGAATCTGAAGCTTTATTCCTCAAGGCAATTAAAGCAAATCCAAATGCTGCAAGTTACCATGGTAATTTGGGTAAGAAAAATTTTCAACTTAAATTATATTGAAAGTCTATGTAATTTTAATGAAATGGGTGCATTTTTATAAAATCAATGTTGGGAGAGGTTTTTTTTTCCCAAAGCTAAGGCAGTGTTATCCTTCACAATGTGGTTTTATTATTACATTAAAAGGGTAGCAAAGTGACAGTCACATTTACAAATCTTATTGCATGACCAGAACAGTCCCCAAAATTGCCCAGTTTATCATCTTCTAATGGATAAGACTCAGATGTTCCTTCTTTGTGTGAAGGATCATGGAACATTAAGCTGAGAAATACTTTGGAAGTTTGCCTATAATTTACCTCCTTTCTTTCCTTCCTCCGTAGTAGACCTTTTCCTTCCAGCCTGGTCTTCTCTGCTTTCCCACATCCCCTTATGCTGTGGTTAAAAATGCATTTATAATCATTTATTCCCTAGAATTCATTCCTTCCATTTTTACATCTCCATAGTTAAGATTTTTAGAGCACAGCATGTTGGTGTTTTGAATGCTTGGTCATGAGAATGTTTTTTCACCAACTCTGTTCTCCACTAGATTTGCTTTGTGCCTCTTGTCACAGAAGTCACAAAGTATCTACAGGTGCCCATGTAGAAAGTTGGTTTTATTAACAAAAGCACTATAACAATCAGAGGCATATCATTGTAATAATTAGGCTTATTGGAACTGTTGTTTAAGGGTCAGATCTTGACAGCAAAGGACTTATTTTCAAATGGCAACAAATAACCTGCTTCTTTAGCAGAAAAGAAAGGGAAATCTTTATTTAAAATGAGTAGCTGGATTTCTGCACCATCCTGGCTCTAAGCAGTCCCTGGCCACACCCTACGCAGACTGGCTTCCTGGAAATTTCGTGGCAGTCTCAATGACATTTAGTGTACTTTTTTTTTAACTTCTTTATGTAATAATGTTGCAATAGGCAGATATATCCCATCTAGTGCTATGAAGAGCCCTAGACATAGCTGGCAGTGGTTAAATTGACAATCACCAGGGAGTGTGATCACAATAAACAGTTTTCAGTACAAACAATATTTTTTCAACACAATGATTTTGAGAACTATTTGCAAAGGTTCTGTAATATTTCTTTGCACACGTGGTGAGGAATACTGCAAGTTATTCAGAAACATTTCCAATGAAATTCACCTCTTGCTATTTCAGCTGTGCTCTATCATCGCTGGGGACATCTAGACTTGGCCAAGAAACACTATGAAATCTCCTTGCAGCTTGACCCCGCAGCATCAGGAACGAAGGAGAATTATGGTCTTCTAAGAAGAAAGTTAGAACAAATGCAAAAGAAAGATGTTTGATCCTTTTTCCTTCATTTGTTGAGTTTGAGTGTGTGTGCATGAGGCATATCGTTGATATACTATTCGGTTAAGTTTAACCACTTAAGTCTTAAACATGTTGTTTATTTTTATTGTTTTTTTCTATGAAAACAAAGACATGCAAAAAGATTACAGCACCAGCAATATACTCTTGAATGCTTGATATGATTTTTGCATTGAAATTGTATTTTTTCAGACAACTCAAATGTAATTCTAAAATTCCAAAAATAATCTTTTTTAATTAAACAGAAAAAGAGAAAAAATTATCTTAAACAACTTTTGGTAGAGTTAAACCTGCATTTGGGATATGAGCCTCATTGTGTATGGACTAGCACTATTAAACTTCAATTGTGGCCAAGAAAAGACAGACTGACTCCTACAATTTATATAAATATCAAATGTGTCTGTATATTAGCATTTTTATTTAATGACTAGAAAGCAAATTAAGATTCTTGTTTTTTAATCTGTTTTTTAAAACAATATACTGTGAACTTTATTTGTAAGGAAATATTTATTTGTATTTTTATGTTTTGAAGAGTGCAAATAATTGAATGAGGACTGGAAATGTTAGCATCTAGTATATGTATATGCTTTTCTTCCTTGGGAAGAAACCGACTCCTGCAATATTTTTTTGGATTCTCCAACTTATGCAGTTTCCGTACATAGATTATGTAATAATCTACATAAACTGCCACTATCAGTAGAAAATTCAAGCCATGTTTTGGCAAGAGCAGGCAGCCTGACATCTTTATTTTTGTTATATTTAGGGTTCAGAGGCAACACATCTATGTAAGTTGCTTTTTTATGATTTTTAATTGTACAGCAACCTTCCAGTTTGCTTAATGAAACTACAGACATTATCCAGAAAAATGCAAAATTTTCTCTCAAAAGGAGCCACATTTGGGGTGTTGGTGGCATTTTTAAGAATTATATTTCTTAACTATTTTAAGAATTATTTTCCTGTGTTGTTTGGTCTGATTGTCATGCTAATTTGTTTTGCTTTGTTCTTCTCTATATGCTATTGGCTTAATGATTTATGCAATCTCTGTAATTTCTTATGCAGTAAAATTATTACACAAACTAGTGTGAAAATGTCGTATTGCCTTCTTAATAGATGATTTTCAAGTTAGTGAATTTTGTTTCCTCCTTTCCCTTATAATGAAATCACAACTGACCAGATTTTCTTTTTTAGCATGTGGCTTCTGTTTGTTTTAGGGGAGCATTTCATAGAATTGCAGTAGAGTTACCCAAGTTCAGAGAACAGGGTAAATAGACCCATATTCAGATGAATTTGATTCTCCATACTTATTTTTTGGGGATAGATCTGTATAGAGTTGTAAATCAGTAATTGTAACTAATGATGGGTGAGATACATCAGAAAAGGAAGTGTCATGTTTCCAACATTTCTTAAATGGTCCCAAAACAACAGTAATAATTTATAGCTCTCTTAGGGGCAAAGGCTGTCTTATTATTTATGGTCCTATATTGCTTAGCTTGGTGTATAATAGATGCACTATATGCTTAGTTGATTGTTTTAAAGCAAATTTCTTCTTTTGAACCAGTCCTTGTCTTTTGAGAATGAAGAAAAAAATGATGTTTCTTGTAAAAGCCCCTTCAGGATCCTTTTTTTTTTTTTCCTATCCATACTGCAAATCAAGACATGCAAATCTGGACCCCCGCGTCTACAGAACGAATTCCCTTAGCTTTCACTGCTTGGCTCTTGGGATTTCCATTGCAGCTGTTTTCTTTCCAGAGAAAACAGTCATTAATTTGATGGATATTTCAGGAAGTCTTTTATCTCTGCAGATTTTGGAAATGCCCCATGCCGGCTCCCTTTTCTTCTTCATCTGTCTTAAAGCAGCCACCGTCTTTGTTTCTTGGGTTCCCTTCTGAACAAGGCTGCAGTGGAAGGCTGTCTCTCCCAGTTCCTCTCTTATTTGGTGTTGTTTTTTTTTTGTTTTTTTTTTTAATGTTTTCATTACTAAGGACAGTTGGGAGGCCAGTGTCAAAACAAACCTGGGGAAGTCACAAGGTTGGGAAACCATCGTCATCTTTCAGCTCCCCGATGGGCAGCAGCATCCACTCTGGACAGAGCGCTGGGGCTGGGGCTTTGGTTTGTTGGTGTCACATGTGTTACTGCCACATTTCTTCCCTGATCTCTCCTTGCTCAGGCTTTTCAATTTAGATGGAGGCTTCCATTTGTTTCTTTCAAGTTTTCATTCTGTCAGAGAAAGCCTGCCAGGCCTGGACAGGGCCCCTTGGGGTTCAGATTCTACCACATTTCTAAAGCAGGTTTTTTATATTTTATTTCAAATGACTGACTTAACATATCATAGGAAGACGGAGTCCCACACCAACGCACTGGACACCTGTGTGCATATTTACACCCAACCAGCTTGGACTTTGGGGTGAAAAAACTGAGATTTGGGCCTTGGCTCTCCCACCGTGGCATCACAGGCAAGTCATTTGGCATCGCTTACGCCCAGTTCCCATCTGTAAAATGGGTACAGTAAGACCTCCCTCCCACTGATAAGGTGGAAAGCTCTCGGCCCAGTTGACCCTCGATAAATGATAGGTTGGGTTTTTGAAAGACGGTCTGCATTTGGAACAGACAGATCTGGCCTTAAATACATTTATTCCCCTATTCTCTCAACAAATATTAAGTGCCAGATACTATCTAAGGCACTGGGAATACAAAGGTGAGTGGACGTGGACAGTCCAGTGAAAGACAATAGTTCTTAAGTAGTGATACGATGAATACCTGTGACAAGGTAGGCCTGATCTAACCTGAAGAATCAGGAAAGATCTCTCTTGAAAAGGTGGACTGTAGACTGAGATTCGATAGAGAAGAAAAGGTTATTCACAGCCAATTCTCAATCAGGGGAGATCTTGCTCTCCAGGGGGCATTTGGCAAGGCCTGGAGATATTTTTGGTTGTTACAACTGATTGGAGGGAGGAGAGGTGAGGGGGATGCTGCCATACATCCTATAATGCAAAAGACAACCCCCCACAAAAAAGAATTATCTATCTTAAAACATCAGCAGTATCAAAGTTGAAAAAACCTGGGCCATGCAGAAGAAATAGCATATGCAAAGGCCCTGTGGTGAGAAAGCTGAAGTCCAAAGAGCAGGGGAGGGGCACTTGACAGGGCTGACAAAGGTGACTAGAGCCCACGTATGCCAACGTTCAAAGACTCAATGGTGTTTATCTTAAACGGTGGGAGGATTCAAAGCAGGGGAGTGACATGATCAGATTCATGTTTTGACAAGATCACTTTGGCCGCTGGTGGGGAAGGAATTGCAGAGAGACCATTCCAGGTGTCCAGCATTCAGGTAAAAGTTGCTCAGTGTAGGCAAGTGGCAGTGGAGTTGGCGAAATGTTTAGGAGTCAGCTGGTGATGGGCAGGAGGTGGGTGGTGAGGGAATGAGAGCTGCTGAGTACCCCGTGCAGTTCAGCACAGATAGAAGCCATTGGAAGGGAGAAGCTGGCCTTAAACTGGAGAAAGAAGGTTCTTGAGAAGAAAGAATGGGATGGGCCCCCAAATCAGGTGGAAATCTGATCATCTTCCCTACCAAACAGGAAAGAAAGCTCCGGTATGTTACAAGACTGGGACCAGTAACCAGAGGGGCAGAGGAGTGTTCTTTGTTCTAAACCATAGGAGTCGGCTCAACAGAATTGTCTGGGCAAAGGGCATGAGGTCATCTTCACTGGAGATAAGGCCTGCCATGACTACCAACCATAAACAGTAATAGCCCGAAGCTGAAAACCCCCTTCAAAAACTCTGTATTTCTGCCTACAAGCAGTACGATGGTTCTTTAAGACAGGAGTCTGCCATTTTCCATGTTTGCCGGCAAATTAATAAACTTTTTTTTCCCTCAAACCGTTTGCTTGTCCTCATTTTTTGTTCAGCTTCCGGGAGAAGTACCAAACTTCCAGTAACACATTTGCACTGTTCGCCAAACCCCAGTTGCAGCATTCATATTAGTCATATTACAAGAATGTCAACCTTTCCAAGCCTCATATGAAAAACTTCCTCATATGAAAAAAGCAGGTAATGATGTTTAACTTGCAAGGTTGCTGTGAAGATTAAAGTTAATATAATAAAATGTCTACAGCTGCACTTGAATTGAGCACTTGAAATGTGGCCAGGCCAAGCTGAGATAGGCTATAAGCATAAAATACATGCTAGATTTTGAAGCCTTGGTATAAAAAATTAATGTGAGATATCTCAATAATTTTCATATTGATTACATGTTGAGACATTATATTTTAGATCGATTAAATAAAACATTAAAATTACTGTCTTTTTTTTTTTTTACTTTTTAATGTGGCTACTAAATTTAAAATTACATCTGTGGTTTTGCATTTGTAGCTCACTTTGTATTTCTAATGGGCAGCATTTGTCTAGAGCATAGTAGAAGCTAAGTATATGGTCCCTACCTAGCAACCTAATTCATTTTTTAAACATAACATTTATTGCATCTAATTATTGCAATCTTATTAAATTTTTAAAATTATTGGATTCCAACAAAGTCTATATTTCTCATCTTTGTCCCTAAGGCTTTCCTAGATGGACCAGTAAGATGCACTTTGGAAAACTGGATTCAGTGTGCCTGAGGTTACATGATTAGCAAATAGCCATAGCTGATGAAAGAGAATCTTCTTCTTCATAAACTAATTTGAACTAATAAGTGTTAAAAGAATGGGAATTAAGGAATCATATTCTTCTTTTTTGGTTCCTGGTGAACTATCAATAACCCCTTTCATATTGTCCTCGGGTAAGTCATATTTTTGTCTTTGGGTCCATCTTTTAAATATCTTTGTTTAACGGTGAACTCCCTGGTTTTATTGCATGTTTTAGGTGCCTCCTTATCCCCATCTTTTCCTTCCCTGGAGTCACAGTTGAAATTGCATTTTCAAGAGCTGAGAGTCTCCCTATCCTCTTGAGCTGTTTCCTTAACTTCTGGAAAACTGCCTTCCTAAAGCTTTTGATCTGAGTCTAATTGCTCCTGCACAGCTGTTCCCGTGTTGGCTTTCACAGACCCACTGTATAGCCACTTTCTCCCACAGTTGCTATTATTTTCACTTTACTAACCAACTTCCATTTGTTGATTAGAAATAGATTGTTCCAGTTATCTATTGCTCCAAAACTTAGTGGCTTAAAATAACAATAATTTATTTTGCTCATTGTGATGGTTCATTTCATGTGTCAACTTGGCTGGGCCATGGGGTGCCCATATATTTGGTTAAATATCATTACCCTGGCTGATACACATTTTGCATCTGCAAGTTGGGCTGGATTGGTCCCAATAGCGCCTCTCTTGCTCCCTGCCACATAAGCTAGGGTGGTACAAAGGCTGGGGCCTGCGGTCCTCTGAAGTCTTGCTCGCTCAACACGTGTGGCAGTTGATGCTGGCTATTGGCCATGTCCTCATCAGGGACTGAGACCTGGAATATGACACCTGGCCTCTCTGTGTGGATGCTTAGGCTTCCTCACAGCATGGCGGCTGGGTTGCAAGAGGGTCAAGCAGAAGGTATATCACCGTTTCTGACCTAGCTTTGGCAGTCACAAAGTATCTCCTGCCATAGTGACGGGTTCATTCTCTGGGAGGCATGTCAACATCACATTGTAAAAAGAGCACGTGGAATGGAAAATTTTGTTATGGCCATCTTGGAAATATAACTTCCCAGCTAGGTCTGCAGTAGTGTTTATCTTCTATTTCTAGACTAGTCTTTGGGAATTGAAATTGTCAGTAAGACAAGGTCAGAATCTAGACAGAGGCTCTGCCAAATACAACATCCAGCAGGTGTTCACATCCCCAGAGCATCCCTCCGTTCTGTGATGCATTGGTGCCAATTTGGGGATTTATATTTTGAGACACATCGTTTGTTTCCCCCACCCAAGCAAGTAGACAGGACTGAGCTACTGCAGTAATCCACAGATTGCCATTTCTCTTTTCATCCTCCTTGGGTTAGCTTCCACCTCTAGGCTCATAAGTTTCCACACAGGTGTCTCTCTTTTTGATTAGTGTGTCTTCCTCGGAGGTCTCTGTCTTTTAAACATGATATAGCTTTTCAAAGTCAGAGTTCATCTTGAGTCACATCCTACCACATTTAGGGGTGGTGTCACCAGAGGCAGAGATTGGAGTGATGCTGCTACGAGCCAAGGAACACCAGGAGCCACGAAAAGCTGAAAGAGATAAGTGAAGGATTCTCCCTGAGAATTTTCCAAGGGGCGTGGCCCTCCTGACACCTTGATTTCAGACTTCCTGCCTCCAAAACGGTGGGAGAACACATTTCTGTTGTTTTAAGCCACTCGGTTTGTGGTACCTTGTTATGGCAGCCCTAGGAAACCAATAGGACAAGTAACTTAATCTTTCAGCATCTCAGCTATAAAGTGGGGAATACTGCTACCCTTTTCACAGAATTATTGAGAAGTTTAAACGAGAAAAGTTATATAAAGCCCTGGGCTGGTGCTCGGCATATAAAAATATTTGATAAATAATTGAAGGGGGGAACCCCTCACTTTTCCTATTTTTATCCTGTAATTAAATGACCCAGAAACAATCCCAGATTTATATTTTGATCCCTTTTTTCTAAGTCTGATTAATTGAAGTGCTTTTAATCTGTTACATTGTTTATCAAACCTGCCTTGAGTGTCCTACATTTCTAATCATTTATTTTTAAATACGTGGCATTTCTGAAGGACCAATAAAGCTTTCTTCTTCCTACTTGTAATAAGTGTTTAAGTAAATATTTTCCCTCTTGATCTAAATTATACTTTTATCCATCTTTTTAAAACAATTTTGTCTCAGCAGTTAAATTTCAGTAGCATTAATTTTGATGGCTAGACTTGAGATTTGTCTTGAGGAATAACAAAACTGCTCATTTCTAGAACTTTCTGATAAAGTATACAGATGATAGCTTTTACAGCACTGGCCTAGAAAACTGCAGACCTCATAAAACAAGAAGATGGGTGGAAAGAACACAGAGGAAGGTATAGGAAATCCATCCTAGGGTCACTTTCACTGCATGTCTTTTTTTTTAAGCTCCAACAATTCAATTAGGTACAAACAATCCCAACCTTGAGGTTAGTTACCTATACCCTGGAAGGAGTCACTAAATTACTCCACATCTCAGTTGCTTCTAGTAAAAATAATGGTGGTGGTTCTTGCTTTGGTTAATTTCTCCTCTATGAAATGAGAAGGTTGGACTAAACCAGCAGCCTTCAAACATGACCTCTAGGTTCAAGAAAAAATGAAATCTTGTGGAGATGTCCACTGTAAGAAAAAGAAATTATAAAAGTGAGCTGTTTTGCATGCTTAGATAAATCCTCATAAAAATCTGTTGTGAAATGTAAGAATGTTTGAGATTCTAACACCCTTGTGGAAATAAAATATTTTTTGAAGGTTTCTAGTCCTGAGATGGCCCGAGAAGGTAACAACTGAAAAAGTAAAATTCTGCCCCTGCCATACCTCAGGCTGAGCTAGCACTGATAATGACAGCTGCCAAGTGAGCAGGAAACATGTCTTCCAAAGACAGGATGATGTTATCCCAGGTCAAATAACCCCCTTCTTTGGGTGATTGCTACTTTCTTACTCACCAAGACAAGCCTCCTTCTGAAAAATCATTGACTATCAGAAAAGCAGCTATTTGAAACCATCAGTAAGAATGAAACATCCCATGCTTGCCTGGTAGATCCAAGATGCTTTGAAACCAACAGGCAGCCTCCATTTCCAAACCAGGTGCTGAGCTCCACTGAAGGGGTTTCTGGATGCACTGTCTGCACCTATCCTAACTCTGTAATCTCCAAGGATGAAGGACCCTGGGCCTACTCCGCAGTCCAGACCTGATATTGATCCTTTGTGCCAGCCCTGTTTGCCTTAACTCTGTCAAAACACTGTTTCTTTTAAAGTTCACCTAAACTCAACTCCTCTCCCAAATCTCCAAACTTCATGTTTGTTTGCTTAGGCATCCCAGGGTTCCTCGGGTCTGAGTCTCCCCTCTGTGCAAGGAACCAATAAATCTGACTTTGTCCAGCTATGGTTTTGTTCCTAGTGTTCTTTGATTGGGCTAAGACAGGTCACTTGCCAATTGAAAAACCTTGGTCAAGTCGTCTAACTGCATAACCTCATCTGTAAACGTAGAAGAAATTCTCCCTGGCTTTTACTACACAATGCATGAGCAAGGATCAAACTGATCATGTATATGAACACTCCTTGTTGAGAGAACAACATATATAGGATTATTTATTAGAACTAGTACTTTTAACAAAGAGGTTCAAATATAAAAGAAATGATTAGTCCTGATAATCCACATTTGGTGGTACAATATTCAGCTTATTTAGCCCTCATGTGAAAGAGTGTTTTCAGCTCAGCTGGGTGTGAGTTTGAGTCTTTGCAATCTTGTTGATTAGCAGTGTGCCTTTGAGTGAGTTACTTTGCTTCTTGGAGAGCCATTTGACATGTAGAATGGGAATGATAATATCTGGTTTTGTTCAATGGAGGAAAGAGAACAGCCCTACTGTGCCTGGCCCAGGAAGCACTCAGCATGTGTTCATTCCCTACTGACCACCCAAGGGAGTCAAGCTACAGTTCATTTTGTAATTTCTACATTACAATACCAGGTTGGCATTATTCCCTCTAAAAAGTTAGTGTTTAGATAGTGGGGTTCAATAACTTGATTCCACTTTCTTGAACAATGGCAGCAATGTGACAGGTTAGAGATAGGTTGTGGCTTGGCTATGGCTCTTTGCAATGCAATTAGCTTCAATCATAGTGTATGGCATATTTGGCTGGTCTAGTTACTTCTGAGAATTCAACCCATTATCCTCCTATTCATGATTACGGATTTACTCACCAGAACTAATGAAATAATCTCGTAGAGTGCTTCGAGTCTTTGCTTATTATTCTGGAAATTACAGAAGACAGAAAAGAATAGCATAAACCATCACAACTGCAATTGCTTAGAAAATTGCTTAGAAAATCTTAATTGCATATACCATTTAGAAAAGATACTGCTTATCTTTTGTGGAGAAAAGGTCAATGCCTTATTCAAAGAAACCTGACAGCAACCCACATCATCTTTAAAATATTAATTCCAGAAATACCAGGATTGAATTTAATGTGAGTGGTTAAGCGTGGTCACTGGTGCCTGTAATCCTAGCATTCTGGGAGGCCTAGGTGGGAGGATGGCTTGAGGGCAGGAGTTCGAGATCAGCCTGACCAAGAGTGAGATCCCATCTCTACTAAAAATACAAAAAATTAGCTGGCCAACTAAAAATAGGAACAAAAAATTATCCAGGCATGGTGGTGCACACCTGTAGTCTCAGCTACTTGGAGGGCTGAGGCAGGAGGATCTCTTGAGCCCAGGAGTTTGAGGTTGCTGTGAGCTAGGCTGATGCCACTGCAATGAAGCCTGGGTAACCGAGTGAGACTCTGTCTCAAAAAAAAAAAAAAGGAAGAATTTAATGTGAGTGAACATAGCATCATGAGGTTGCTTTTCTCCAATCCTTAACTTCTTTGCTGTGGAAACTGTTTAGCAGTGAGACCTGTTGTACCAACTAAAACAACTTTGCAGAATGAGAATGAAGAAATGATAATCCTGCTGCTTTCAAATTAAACAAAAAAATTTAAGAACCAGATTTAGAAATGGAAGTAAGGAATCCAATGATATGCAGAATACATGTATATGCTAGTTTCTATTTTTTGCAGACAGATTTTCTAAATTAGCCTAATTAGTAGATCCTTCGTTGAAACTGCAAAGTCTTTTCGTTAAGTTCATATTGACTGACATAGGGAAATGACCAAAAAATAAACTTGAGCCAGGCTTGGTGGGTTGCACCTGTAGTCCCAGCTCCTAGGGCAGCTAAGGTAGGAGGATTATTAGAGTTCAAGAGTTTGAGGCTGCAATGAGCTATTATCCCACCTCTATACCGCAGCCTGGGTGACAGAGCAGGATCCCATTTCCAAAAAAAAAAAAAAAGTAAACTCAACTAAATAACTGAAGACCTACTCTGTGTGCCATAGTGGGAGATGCTTGAAACATACACACAGAGGATTTAGGCCTGGGCTCATGAAACTCAGTCCAGTGGAGTCACGTACATCAACTGTGACAGAA
Organism: Microcebus murinus; assembly: GCF_040939455.1. Lineage (NCBI taxonomy): Eukaryota > Metazoa > Chordata > Mammalia > Primates > Cheirogaleidae > Microcebus > Microcebus murinus. The sequence goes on from NC_134116.1 coordinate 16,620,515, forward strand.
AGGAGAGCACAGTGTTGAAGCAGAGGCTGGAACAAGAGACAAAGTTTGAAGGGTGGGCAAAGTTTTACTGTAAAAGAGAAGTTAGTAAATATTCTCGTCTTTGCAGGCCATACGGTCTCAGTGGCCGCTACTCAATTCTGCCACTGTCCCGAAAAAGCAGTCATGGACATATGTAAACAAGGGAGCATGGCTGGGTTCCAGTAAAACTTTATTTACAGACACTTTGAATTGCCAAAACTATTATTTTTCTTTTGATTTTTCCCCAAGCATTTAGAAATGTAAAACTCATTCTTAGTTCAAGGGTCGTACAAAACCAGGTGGTGGGGTGGATATAGGCTATAGGCTATTGAGGGCCAAAGATGACTTTTTAATACTTTCTAGAATATTTCAGCAGATTTTATAGTGTTGTTCAGTTGGACTTCAATATCTTTATATAGCCTCTCCTTTCTGTGGTTTAATTCACATTATAACTATTAGTATAATTTCAAGAGATGGCCAAATAATTAGGATTAAAGGCAATTTGTCAAATCCATGGAGTTGGTAAAGGAAATGTTTGCTGAGCCATGTGCTTAGCAGTTTGCTGGCCGTGTGGCTCTAGACTGGAAGATGTGGGAGATTGAAAAAGGCAAAGCAAACCGACCAGAGTAAGCAGAAAAACTTCCCAAAGATTTTTCTCAGGCATTCTCGCACAGGGTGAACTGAACCCTTTGCACAAATGACTCAGCAGCACCAAACTGACTTGGCACGTCAACCCATTTCCTAAAACCACCTGAGCAGTTGGCTTGCCAAGGCATCCTGGGTAATCCCGACCAACCCTAACCTGAGTAGCCCTGCACTTGCCTAGACCAACCAATCCATTACCTGAGGCACTTTGTGACTTTTTGTTTCTGTGAGGGAACTCCCCTACATCCCTGTCACCTGGGCCCACAAGTGGCATTGTGTACACCCAAAATGAACAACTTTTCTAGAGAAAAATTCCCCTTCAGCTTTTGGTTCTCACTCCTTTTCATTTTGGGGACTCAAATTAGTCCTGGGGCCAGAGGCCAGGTGATAAGTCATTCCTTCCATTGTTTCCTACGACCACAGTTCTGTTCAGAAGAGAACTGGTTAATAAGCGGGCAGTATGACTGTGTGGTTAATTATCTGTGCCCGGTGTGGTACCCCGGTGCCGAGTGTGCATGCTCAGGTGTGAGCCCTTGGTGAGGCGTGTATCTGTCCTACAGGATGCATGCCCAGGTGCATCTATCTGATGTGGTGTGTCCCCAGGTTTATGGAGTCGTTTGTGAGTCTGTGTGTTTGATGCGGGGTGGCCCAGGTGAGTCAGGGTCCAACATGGACTCACGGCTGAGCCGAGAGCCCAGGTGTGTTAGGGTGTGCGTGACCGGTGGGGGGCGTCCCCAGGTGTGTGGAGTTGGCAGCGCTGTCTGCGACGGGGCGTCCCCGTGGGCCCCGCGCGGGGCTGGGAGGGGACGGCCGAGCGGCCGAGCCCCGCGTCCTGCCTGCAGGGGGCGCCGCCCGGGGCGGCCTGGGTGCCGCGCGCCCGCCCCGCCCTGCACTTCCGCTCCGCGGCCCGTCGCTGTGCCAGGCGGTCCCCGCAGGGCGGCAGGTGAGGCGCTGAGCGCGGGCGGGGACCGGGGGACAGGGCGGCCCCGCCTGCCGCGCGGCGTCCGGGGCACCGCGGGGCGTCGTTCCCCGCGCGGCGTCTGGGCGGAGCCGCTGCTCCCGGCGTCCCCGCGGGCGCGGCGGGGAGTGAGGCCTGGGGCGCGGCCTGCGGCCCGGCTCGCGTCGGCCCAGTTGCTCCACGCGGGGGCAGGGGGACGCGATTGCCACGTTGGGTGAAGGGCAGGAAAAACTAGGAACTGGATGCAAGCCTACACGCTGCTCGTTCCTAGTGAAGGAAAAGTGATGATTATTCAGAAGGCGTCTGTTAAGGGACCTTTGAGCTGAATGAGGCTAACACTTTTCGGAAATTCTGTTTTTCGTTTTAGAGACACCTGTCTGTGAGGAGACCAGAAGCTGCAGGAAAAAAAATATATAGAAACTAATGACATTTGCGAATTTATGATCTTAGGTTTCTTTGGAGTCATTAGCGAAACACCTGAATTCTTTGGGGAACTTTCTCTTACTGCCTTGACTACTAAGTATGGTTATCATTGCTGCTTTACTCTGTTGGCCGCGGGTAGCCACAGTCTCACCTGAAATCCAACATAGGTGTTTTTTGAGCACAGCTTCTTGACACCAAGCTTAGGTGATTAGTATTGAAGTGATAAAAAAATACACTAGATGTGGAGCCTTTTTTAAAAAATAGGTTATTCGTTTTGCTTAGTGTCCCACGGAAAAATCATTAATTAAAAACTAAAGGATATCTCCAGATCAGTTGGATTGACATATACAAAGTGTAGGTCTTGCACGCACACACAACATCCTTATATACATTTACCTGTAAAGGAAGATTTTCCTTGGCCCCATTCAATTTATGGAAATGCTAATAGGGAGTTAGGGAAATGCAGTTTGCCCTCATTTTCCCTCAAAACCTTGCTTTCCTGAAACTATTCTCAGAAACCCAGTTTTCCTGAATAAGCAGACCACTCTACCATAGCAGAGAGCATTTGTATGTATTTTTAAAGCCAAGTTTGCAAAGTTAATTTAATTTCTAATTGGTAGAATAGACTAGTTGACCTTACTAACCAGGGCCATAACTATTAATACTAGTCCTGGAGAGGGTGGTTATTCCTGGTGAGCTTGGATAGTGGGTAGCAATAAGTAGAATAGAAGTGTGATAGAAACCTGTATATTTAACTTGTTAAATTGTCCATTTTACTCTTTATTTAATGTAGTGAGATCTCTTGAAAGCTCCATTCATGTCTGCTCTTAAAGTGGAGTCATCGGAAGGCTTTGTACCCACTGCCAGCCAGGGCCTTTACTGGGGGTCAGGAGATCCCGCAGGCTGGCGTGGAGGTGTAGTGCAGCAGTGTTTGAAGAGGGACTGGGATCAAGGAAAGGTGACAATAAGGACAAAATCAAGTGATCTTAGCAGTCCTCTCTAGAACATTCTTCATCTGGGCAAACCTTAAATAGTAGGGATTTTACTAAGAGAGCCTCAGTTACATATGACAGCTCAGCATCTTATCGAACAGGAATTTGTTATTCAGTTGAATATCTCTGTTGTCAGCAAAACCGCCCAGGGCAGGATAGCCTTGTTTAGACTGTGAGGACCTGCCCTGGACCTCTGAGCTGTATAGGCCAAGATCGCTCCTGGTTATGTGTTATGATACCCCCTCCAATGGATTTACAGAAAAGATCCGGCTGTTGGAAGTCTTGGGTTTGTATGGCATTGTGAGATAATAGACGTGGTAAACAGCTAAAACGCTAAGAAGAGTGAAGCCAGAGGCAGTGTGCCCTGGGAACCCAGAGGTGATTACACACCAAAGGCCGTGGGAAAGGCCTGGTTTGGAACAGACTTTAAGCAGAGAGTGAATTCTTATAAGCAGAGGAGTGGAAAGTGGGGTTCCTAGTGGCAGACACCATGAGCAAAGGTAAAAAGCTTAAAATGAAACTGTGTTCAGAGTAAAGCGAACAGCTGGTGTGCTGAGGCTGGAGTCTGTGTGGGGAGGGGTGCAGCCAGAGGGGTGCCTGGAAAGAAAGGCTCTCTGGTGATAAACTCTACTTTTTGATCAAGGTTATCTGATTTTTTCCCCCTTTTTATTTGGAAAATTTTAAGCAAACATAAAAGCACAGGGAAATAGTATAATGAATTTCCTAATATCTGTCAAATAGATTTTACAATTCTTGTTTGACCATCTCTGCTTTATCTTTTTTTTTTTTTTTGGTTGTGGTCGAGGTTTAAAGCAGTTCATTCCAGGCAACATAACATTTCACCCCTAAATAGTTCAGTGTGTACCTCCAAAGAAAGGGCATTTCTGATATAACCATAATACCATTATCACTGCCTAATGAAATTGACAATAATTCTCTGAGTTTTCTAAAAACCCAGTCCATGATCAGATTTTCCTGAGTGCTTCCAAAACACACTTATCTTTACTGTTGGTTTGTGTGAATCCAAATCCAAATCAAGAACCACACATGGTATTTTGTTGGATATCTGCAGGCTCTTTCAATCTAGGGCAAGGGTTTGGCACATTTTTTTCTGGGAAGGGCCAGATACCAGCTCTTTTAGGCTTTCCAGGCCACTGTGGTCTCTGTCATAACTGCTCAGCTCTGCCATTGTCTTGCAAAAGTAGCAATAGGTTATATGGAAATGAATGAGCATGGCTGTCTTCCAATAATATTTAATTTTCAAAAGTTTTTGTTTTAAAATCCACTTGAAGGCTGTATTTATCCACAGATCATAATTTGCTGACCCTGGTCTAGAGCAGTCACAGTGGGGTTCTTTAATGCCAATGATTTATTGATGTCACTTGGTTGATTGCCTATAGCATGATGTACATACAGGATTTATTTGGCTGCTTTTTGGGTAGTATGGTTTTGCTTCTCTGTCCCCTCTATTTCCTGTAAATTGGAAGTTAGATCTGAAGGCTTAATTAGGTTCATGTTCACCATTTTTGGCAAGTCTACTTCAGAAGTGGTTTGAATTCTTTTAAATCTAAATTTATCAGACTTTAAGAGACTTGGAAACCCTCATCAAGGAAGCTCAACATTACTAAAATAGGCTTTGCCTGATGGCTGAGAATACACTTTTTCTTTCTCTTCTTACTTTCCTTACTTGTAGGAGAGGATATAGCTGTTATTTTTGAAGGAGGTCGAGAACATTGAACCCCTCGTCTAGGTCATTGGAAACTTTATTCAAGGCATTCCTTGGCCCCTTGAATGTGTAAGCCATGTTTTTCCACTGAATGGAAATACTTTCCTTCCTTGTGTCTGAGATTGTCTTCCAATGGAGATTGGCTCATTTGTTTTTGTTTTTAAGCCCCTTATCTCTTAAACACTCAATTTTTTTCTGTTGACTTCCTCTTATCTCACCTCCCAGCAGGTCTAAGAACTGGATATTTGGGCCACGTAGACTTTCTGGTCTCTGTGTGAGTTGGCACACTTTTCCCTGTGTCCTATGGAAAGATTTTGAAGCTTCTAAGACTCACTGTGGTGCTGGATTCCAAGGCAATACATTTCTGAAAAAACAAGCTTACAGGTGAGAACTGTTATCCTCTATTCTAGAATGTTCATTGTTCCTAAATTCTACAGCACCTGAGGAAGTATGCTGACAAATAGTGCCAGCTGGAAGCTCGTCTTTTTGTCATTTAAGAATAATAGGGCATCCTAGCACTCTGGGAGGCCGAGGCGGGCGGATTGCTCGAGGTTGGGAGTTCGAAACCATCCTGAGCGAGACCCCGTCTCTACTAAAAATAGAAAGAAATTAATTGACCAACTAAAAATATATATACAAAAAATTAGCCGGGCATGGTGGTGCATGCCTGTAGTCCCAGCTACTTGGGAGGCTGAGGCAGGAGGATCGCTTGAGCCCAGGAGTTTGAGGTTGCTGTGAGCTAGGCTGACGCCACGGCACTCACTCTAGCCAGGGCAACAAAAAGTGAGACTCTGTCTCATAAAAAAAAAAAAAAAAAAGAATAATAGGGCAAAATCATATGTTCATTTGTTTATCCATTTTTCTATTGGGTTGTGGTCTTATTAGAATTATATATTGAGAATACTAATTTTTGGTCAAATATATTACAACTATTAATATTTCCCTCCCCCTAACTTTTTATACTTTGTGTGCAATATGTATGCTCTGCAGAAAATTTTAATTTTATGTAGTGAAAAGTGTCAGCCTCCCCTTTTCAGTTTGTTTTGTGTTTTGCTTAGAAAGACTTGCCCATTTTAAGATTTATATTTAAAATCCATGTTAACACAGATAAATGAACATGTACTGAGTGCTAGGAACCTGTGATTCTGAAAAAGAATGCTATTGAAGGGGGAATGTTTCCACCAGATAATATAATACCAAACTAATTAAATGTGGGCATTAAGATTGGTCCTGTGTGGATAAATGACAAAGTCGGGAGATGGGTATATAAGGGATTATTATATCATTACCCCTAGTTTTGTATATAATTGACTTTTCATAGTAAAATGTTTTCTTTAAAAAAAAACAGTAGTGGGAAAAATGCATCTTCGTCCCATTTGTTTATATTCAGCAGCTATTTAGTAAGCAATTCTGAACACTGGGAGTATTGTGTTAATACATGCACAATTTCTTAGAACTTATGTTTCTTACATGGGAGACATATGTTACTGTTATGGTTAAGGGCACCAACTCCTGTGTCTGCCTGCCTGGCTTCTAATCCTGGTACTGCCACTGACCACCTGGGAAGTTTTGAACTTTTTGATTTAAAAAATGAGGATAATAGCCTTCTGGAGGCTCTAGGGGGAATCTGTTTTCTTTCCTTTCCCAGCTTTTAGAGGCTGCCCACACTTCTTGGTTTACTGGTCCTTCCCTCCATCTTCAAAGCCAACAGTGTTGCCCCTCTCTGACCCTGCTTTCATCATCACATCTCTCTTTCTCAGATCTGGGCCAGGAGGAGTTTTCCACTTTTAAGAATGGATGTGATTAGGTTGGGTCCACTTGGATAATCCAGATTAATTTCTGCATCTCAAGATCCTTAACTTTAACCACATCTGTAAAGTCCCTTTGCCATATAAGATGATATATTCACAGGTTCCAGAGATTATGATGTGAACATCTTTGGGGAGGGAGGAGAGGGCTATTATTCTGCCAATCACAGATTTGAAGAGATGAAAGGAGGTGAGTGTGGCTGAAGCATTGGCAGGAAAAAGATGGGGTGGAAAAGGGAGCAAGGGGGTCCTATGGGTCATATTAAGTTTTGAAGTTTATCTCAACAGCAAGAGGAAGGCATGGTCAGATTTACTGCCCCAAACCTGGAATCAGCCATTTCTCCAAGGCACCCTGGTTAGCTGTTTTAAATTGAACAATGATATTTAGAAACCATAATCTGGACCATAGGGTGCTAATTGCTATTGGGTTGGCAGTTGTTTTTAAGCCATTTCCATGTACAGAGATAGAGGAAAACGTTGTTTGAGATAAAATATTTCATGAGTTCATTCTGATAACTTCCTAGTCTGTTTCTAGACTGCAGGGTTTTTTTTGCTTAACATCGTAGATCTTCTATCCATACCTCTTTCTTCCACTCTAAAAATCTCAGTTCCCAACAACAGTAGCATAATTAGCCATTTGCTTTATCCTTCACCACACAAAGAATCGCTGCTACTAGGGGGTGTGGGTTTTGGCAAGGAAGACCAAGAGGTAAAGTGCCATTTCATCACATCCAATCAAGGCTGCATACTGTCAATGTGACTTATCCCTTTTGCTGTTGACCTTGATGACCTGGCTGAAGTAGTGTTTAGGGTTTATCTGCTATAAAGTTACACTTTTCCCTTCTTTTCATACTGTACCCTTTGAAGGAAAGTCACTGTGAGCACCGTGCACTTAGGGAGCGAGGAGTTAGGCTTCACTTCCTTGAGGGTGAAGTATCTACATAAATTATTTGGAATTTTTTTCTGCACAAACAGGAGATTTCTCTATTTTCTCACATTTATTTATTCAGTCATTTATATCATTATGGACTTATGGATATTTTATACTTTAGGTTATAATCCAGTACTGCTTATTTTCTTCCCCAAATTGTTCCTGCCTTGCCCACTGGGAGCTCTCTCATTTGGCATCTGTGTCCCTCTGACACATTCCCATCATCGTGCGTTGGTTGGTTATTTATGTATTTTTGAGCACTTCCTTGCTTTCTGGCCCTACTAGATGCTCCAGATTCATCTATATATTCCCTGCACCAGTCTTAGAATTGGCCATTTCTCCAAGGATCCTCAGTTTCGCCTATTGAAAATGGTATTAGAAACCAAGAGCTGGATGCTGGATCCGCTCATTTCTGCTGCAGTGACATCACTTTTGGGTCCCCTCAGCTGATGGAACAAAGAACCGTATACGTATACTAACCTGTGTATATGCACGTATCTATAAATACTTCTGTGTGTCGCCGTCTGTGTCTGTAGTAAGCTAGACTTGAGTTCACACAGGTGTATCCAGCTGTCCTCCTTTCCCACATGGACCACAGGCCTGTCTGTGACCTCCTGCTCCGGCAGTGGGAATCTGGCTCTCTCCATCGGCCATCCCTTCCTTACTTGGTCAGAGCTTGTGTCCATGTACAGCAATATCAGAACTGCTAACTCGTAACCCTGTGGGAACCAGCTTAATCAACTATAGTCCAGTTTTTATGGACAGTTCCTTTTACCTTTAGTCCTGAAACTGTTGACTAGGCCAGATACTTTCTTTGGGCTGATTGAAATGAGACCCTACTACCTTGAGGACATCTTAGCTGTCAGATCTATAGCATGGAGATTCCGTGGCTTCCCACAGCAGTTCTTCTGTCACTTAGGCACCCTGGGTGTTGTAGGACACTGAGCACATGAAGCCAGGTCAGCCTTTGCTACTCTGACTTGACAGAGGGAAGAGTACTTAGTAACTGTATTAGTTTTCTAGGGCTCCCATAGCAAAGTATCACAAACACGGAGGCTTAAAACAACAGAAATTTATTCTCTCACAGTTCACAGAAATCCAAAATCAGAAATCAAGGTGTTGGCAGGACCACACTCCCTCCAAAGGCTCTATGGAAAACCCTTCCTTATCTTTTCCGGCTTCTGGTGGCTCCAGGCCTGCCTTGGCTAGTGGCTGCGTAACTCCAGTCTCTGCCTCCATCTTCACTTGGCCCCCTCCTCTGTGTCTGTCTTCTCTTCTGTCTCTCCTAAGGACATTTACCATTGGATTTAGGGCCCACCTGGTTTACCCAGGATGATCTCTAACTTAATCACACCTGCAAAGTCCCTTTGCCATGTTAGGTAACATATTCAGAGGTTCTGGGGATTAGGACATGGACAACTTTGGGGGGGGGCCTTTATTCAGTCTACCTCACTTTGTAATACAATAGTCACCACAGGATCTGAGCAGCTCTCCAGGCATTTTGTGGCAGGTACTCTAAGACCAGGTGCTAATAATCCTCCAGGTGTGTTCAGGCTACTCTTCCACACCTGTCCTGTTCTTACCCTTCAGGTCCCTCCTTCCTCAGCATTGAAAGGAGGGGCTTTTGGATGAAAGGAGACTTTGGTTCCACACCTGAAATCCTTTCTTCAGAGCTTAATTATGGTCAGAAGCTGCCTTCAACTCCTTCTCCTCATCGTAAGGGTCATGGCCGATACCCTATGACAAAGTCAGGTTAACAATAGAAAAGCATAACACATACGTTTATTTAATCATAGTTTTACATGGCATGGGAGCTTTCAGAATGAAGACTCAAAGACACGGGGCGGACTGTCCACATTTATGCTGAAGTTTGGTGAAGCGGAACAGCCATGTGAAAAATGTGATAGACAAAAAGGGTATGAGCTCATGCAAATAGACCGAGTGGGGAAACCCAGCCAGGCCTGTCTGTTTGGATTCTTCTTGGCCTCTCTGTTGTAGCATTTCCTCCTTCCAGGCATGGGGCAGGACCCCTCTGGAATCAGGGTCTCATTCCATAATATCTTTATGGCCACCTGTTACACAGAATGGCAGGAGGAAGATCTGAGTCATATTTTTAGATTTCATGGCTGGCTTTGGAAGAGGTCCGGCTTCTAAGATCCGCCTTGGGGAAGAGGGGTTGTGGTTTCTGTGGCTAGCCTCGGGCGAGATTGGGGGCCAGAGACAGGAGGGTGAGATGAGGTCAGAGGGAAACTTTGCTTCTGGGGCCTTCACTTCGGGGTACCACGTTTTTTGAGCCCCGTCCACCCCACAGCTGTGGGAACTCCTGCCCCTGCACACTGTTGGTGTTTCGCTGCAGCTGCTATTTTATTTATTTGAATTTCATGTTATTTTGTCTTGTGTGATTGTTTTTTTCATATGAGCCTGAACACTGCCCGACTGTGAGCTCTGGTTGGATGGGAACCGCGCTGTCCTCGTTTCCGTTCCGCCACAGTGCCTTCCGCGTCGTGGCACCTGGTAAGAAAGAATTCATTTCCGGTTAGTTGAGAGTGTTTTTATGGAACTCTGATGTTTTGAGTCATGCCAGAGTAAATAAATTAGAGTTGGAAGAGTAAAAGAGAGAGAACTGCTCACACGATGCTGTGCTCATGTCCATGTGTTCAGATTACGCTTTGGAGGGTTAAGTTCCTCTTCCTGTTTTTGTCATCTGCACTTAGGTATGTGCAGCAGATCAGTTAATGAAAGTTATTAATATTTCTATATCCATGAAGGTTTCACTAACTTAGGAGCATTGAGATTGGAAGAGTGTTGTTTGAGCCATTATTTTTGAGAATAATCACCACCGCCTGCTTTGAACTACTCTTTCTCCGTTGATATGGTTTTCTGCAAAGTTGCATGCAGATTATAAAAGCCTGGTATAAGTTTATGAGAGGAAATTAGTATATCTTATAAATGAATAAAGAATGATTTGATAGCATTCCTGGAAGTATTTACAAAGTCTAAGTCACTGTTAATGTGACAATTAGATAAAGAATTGTGAACAGCAAGATCTTTTACAATAGATGTCAGGTGGATTCACAGATAACTAGGTGTACCAGGGTCCCAGTGCTTGAGATCCGCTGTGAATATACTGGCTGCAAGAATTTTCCAGAAGCTCGGTTACTTGCTGCTGCTTACTAGGTTTCTCTAGTCTCTGTGGTCACTTTCCATCTGTGCTAACCTGCAAGTGTATGAAGCAAATGGAACACAGGTTTCAGTGTAGAGGTGGCGGGTGTGGGTCTTTTATTGTGTTGCCTTGGCAGAATGACTGTAACTAAGCCGTTGGTAACAAACACTGGCAGTGTTTGGGATGAGAGCTGCAGAGGTGAATGCAGCGGCTGTCTATCATGGAAAGAAAAGAAGAGCACGCTTGGTGCTCAGAGCTTTCTCTGTGACTTGGAGGTATCAGTATCTTCTTATCAAATGAGTGAATGGTTTTTGAAGTCAAGTTTGTGATCCAGGCCTCATTTAGAAAACGTCTATTTCCCTTTTCTGTCTTTTTCTTCTGGTCTTTTAGTTGTGCCCAAGTAAATAACAAATCCCCCCTGATGAAAAAAGCCAAGTGGAAACATCATTCCTGCCCTTTCTGCATAACAATTAGGTACAAACTGGCCTTAGCTTGGCTCCTGCAGAGACAGACACACTTCCAAGTAGATGAACCCTCCCTTCCTCTCTCCCTCTTTTCCCCCTTTAGTGTTGCACTATGAATGTTTCCAGACACGCTCAGAGTGGAGCTAACAGCTCTCAGGTGGCAGCCACCCAGTATCAGAGGGGGTGCTCCGTGCTGGCTTTGCCACACCTGTTCTGTTTGCCCTCTTCCTTTGTGTTTTGGGGTCCTGTTCTCATGCTTCTGGAGAATTTTGAAGCAAATGCCAGAAATCATGTCATTTCATGCCCAAATATTTTAGTATGAATTTTATTTAAAAGTTTTTTTTCTTACATAACTACAATTCTACCTCACAATGAACAAAAATTCCACATTCCATAATATCATCACTACTGTGTTCAGATTTCCCCAGTTTTCTGAAAAAAAAGGTCTGTGCAGTTGGTTTATTCAGGTAAGAATAAAAAAGCCCATTCATTTTATTTGGTTTTTACATCTCTCAAGTCTCTTTAATGATAATTAATGTTTGCCAGGCACTAATTTGATTTCATGCAGAGTACTCTTATTCTTTTACCTTTCATTTTTAACTGTTTTAGAGTAGTTGCATGCTCTCATGCTTTCATTCATTATTATTACTTAAATTTATATACAGTAAAACTGACTTTTTGGTACAATTCTCTGAGTTTTAAAATGTGTAAATGCTTGTGACCATCATCACAATCCTGATACAGAGAGGTTCCACCACCAGGAAAACCAGGAAACAAAACAAACCCTCCCTCATTCTGCCCCTTTGTAGTCAAACTCTCCCCCTCCTCCATCTCTGATGTCCTTGATCTGTTTTCCCTCTTTATACATTTTGCCTTTTCCAGAATGTCATGTAAATGAAATTATATAGTATATATTGTAGTATATAATATTAACCTTTGAGGCTGACTTCTTTCACTCATACCATGCCTTTGAGATTCATCTGTGTGTATATCCTTTCTTATTGCTATTGTCTGGACATACCACAGTGTGTCCATTTGTTAAAGGATTATTTGGATTATTTATAGTTTTTGGTGATTATTAGTAGAGCTGCTATAAACATTTATATATAGGTTTTTATATGAAGCAAAGTTTTCATCTTTCATCCTAGATTCCTAGGAGTGCAATTGCTGGATCATATGGTAATTATATGTTTAATTTTATAAGAAACTCTCTGAGGTGTCTGTATCACTTTCATTCCCATCAGCAATGTGTGAGTTCCAGTTGCTCCACGACCTAGTTAGCACTTCATATTATCAGTTTTTTTTATTTGAGCCATCCTAATAGTTCTGTTGTTTCCATTTTTAATTATCTGATTTTAGGTTTTTTGAGATTTTAAAACATCGTTCTTTTTTTTCTTTTTGAGACAGAGTCTCACTCTATCGCCCTGGGTAGAGTACAGTGGCATGATCATAGCTTACTACAACCTCAAACTCCTGGGCTCCAGTGATTCTCCTCCCTCAGCACCCCCGAGTAGCTGGGACTAAAGGCGAGCACCCAGCTAATTTTTTCTACTTTTGGTAGACAGGGGGTCACACTCTTATTCAGGTAGGTCTTGAACTTCTGAACTCCAGAGATCCTCCAGTCTCAGCTTCCCAGAGTGATAGGATTACAGGTGTGAGCCACCAAGCCCAGCCTTAAAAAATTGTTCTTAATAATTCTTGAACAAATTACTGAATTTATATACCTGTTATAAAAATAAATATTTTTGGTTTACTGAGATTTTCCACAGATAAATATGGTAACTACTCTATACTAAAAATAAATTAAAACCAGAATATTTATAGACATGAATCAATCTTAAATCTCACCAATTGAGAGCTCTGTAATCAAAAGATTACAGAATAATATCTGAATATATGGTGCATTTTGCAACAATTTGTTGTATGTGGCTTGTGAACATCTCATTCTTATTTTACCCTCAGTAACCAAGAGTGCCATATTTGCTTTTGCCATCAGTTTTATGCTAGATTGATCAATGAATAGTTAACTATATGAAAGCAAATTGGACTTTAGCAGAGAGTAATTTGTTTGAATGTACTTTATAGTGCCACCGTTGTTTTTAAAATGGGCTGCTCTGAATTTCTGTTTGTGAACTTAAGATCATGTATCTCTTCCTTTAGATGATTTAGGAACCATGATCACTGGTGGCTGTTGCTTGAAAGTATAGAGTTGAGTCCTGGATTAGTTACCAGAATGCCACTGTTAATGTTGTTTGTCGTCTCTTGCTTCTCCTGGTGAAACTGTAAAAGTCCCCAGGTACACAAGGTCATTGCTGAGGGAGGCCCTGTCTATAAACTCAGGCCTTTTCCATGAGCTGCTGAGATTGGGCTTCCAGTGTGTGGTAGTATTTAAAAAGCAGGTTTCTGTCGTCTACTTGGAAGAACGGTGCAATGCAGATTTTATTTTGTGACTTGAATTTTCCTATTTTTGCTTCTGAAAAGTTGCTGGAGAGTTAGACCTACTGACAGACCTTCCTTTCTAATGTAGGGACATCAGAAAGAAAAAACTGAGCTGACAAAGGAATATTGAGGACAGATTGTCAGATGAGCATCTTAAGGTGGTTGTGGTTCAAAGCCTAAGGCCAAATATCAGGAAGGTTTGCTTCAAAGTGTTAAAAAAAATGGGGTAGATTTCTGCAGTCAAGTCATTTTTGGTTTAAAACTAGCATATTAATGGACCTTTATACCAATTAGGATTGGAATAAATTAGAAATAGTGTAGTTTTATTAAGGATATTACCTCAGTTGGACCCAAATTTTTGTTTTGTTTAAAAAGTGATTTATGTATCTCCTTTAAACTTTAGGTTTGTTGGAATTGTGTTAATAAAGTGACATGTATGTGCGTGTATATATGCTGGGGGTTGGGCTGAGGGGATAATGGAAATGCCTTGGGGCCTGGCCTGTAGTCCCAGGTTTTAGAATGCCAGACTATACACCTGCTGCCCCCTGGTGGCAGCGTGGTAAACAGTGCAGTTCCAAGGTAAGGACTTTGGAGAGTGGCGTCCATTGTACTGCCCTGTCCAGAGGATTGTAGAGGGAGCTGGGAGATACACTTTCTCTTTTTTCCCTACTCTTCTTGTGATTACTACCTGTGTGATCTTAGGCAAATCATTTAGTTTGATTAAAGTGTAGGTTTCACTTTCTTCAACTTTAAAACGTCATTTCTAAAGTTTCTTCCAGCTTTAACATCCTGTGATTCTTCAATGATATTAGCAAACATTACATAGCAAAAGATGTCAAGTTCCATTTTTTCCTTTGGCAGCTATATCCTAATAAATCCCAGGTATCTATTCAAGAAAGTAGGTTCTGGAATACATCCAGAGGCTTGATGTGGATTCAGTGCTGGACAGCAACTGCATAAATCTGTAGCACAGCCCATAATTAATCAGCATGATGACCCTGCATTCTTATGGAAAACTTAAATAATTTATATTTTTTATTTTAGTTATAGAAAAAATACATCAATTTTACCATCTCAACCATTTAAGTGTATACTTTAATAGTAGTAAGTATATTCACCTTCTTGTGCAGCCAATCTCCAGAACTTTTTCATCTTGCAAAACTGAAACTCTGTATCCATTAAACAATCCCCCATTATCTCCCTATCCCCAGCCCAGGCACCCACTATTCTACTTTCTGTGTCTATGAATTTGACTACTCCAGGTACCTCTCATAAGTAGAATCATACAGCATGTGTCTTTTTGTGATTGGCTTATTTTGCTTAGCATAATGTCCTCCAGGTTCATCCATGTTGGAGTGTGTGTCAGAATTTCCTTCCTTTTTAAGGCTAAAAGGATATTCCACATGTGGGTGTATTCACCAAACTTCCTTTATCCATTCATCTGTCAACGGACACGTGGGTTGCTTCTGTCTCTTGGCTATTGTGAATACTGCTGCTAGGAACATGCAGGGGCTACATCATTTGTAGTGTGTTGTGTTTAATGCAGAGAAGCGTTATATAATTTTTTTTTCTGTGCATAAAAGGTTAAATTTCATTGTAAAGAACATTAGTTAACCATACCAGATAACTAATATATAGGTTTTTTTATGGATGAGTAAGGTACATATTTATTGGACACAAGCTATATGCCAGGCACTATTATATCTGTGATACATTCTATTTAGTCCTTATGGTAATTCTGTGATTTCCTCTTCTGTCAGAAGGCAGCTAATAGTTATAAAAATCACCTGTGGGACAGAATGTGTGTCTGTGCGCGTTATCTCCATACATCAGTCCTTGAGGTGGGCATTATTACCCCATTTGTCAGGTAATGGGCTGAGGTTCGGAGAGATGAAATACCTTGAACAAGGTCACACAGCTAAAAGAGAGCAGGGTTTTACCTGACTTTGAAGTGAAGTACATCTAGTTCAAAAGTGTGTGCTTTGCCCACCCCACACTTTCTCCTGCTGGGGGTGGTCACACTGCACATCTACAACCTGAATAATATAAGAACGATATCCAAAAATGGCACTGATGCATTAATTTATAATGAGAAAAACTTCTGTAATGTCTTTGCCTTAAATACCAGCCCTTTCCATTTTCCTTGCAGAGACACTGCATCGATTCAGATGAGTTTATCTGAAAGGTATTACCAAGGCTTGCCTCCTGGGGGATTTTGCAAACTAAATCTCCCTACTTCCAAAAGGTGGTTCTTATATGCGGATTGCCGTGTTTCTGAGGGTGTCTTCCACTGCATTATTATTTTCCCCTGTTTTCCTTTCTTCCTTTCCTTTGATTGGCAGAGAGTTAGGACTGTTGTCATCGCTTTTTGCTCCCCCGTCTCTTTAATGCCGCAGTATTTGGGGCTGGCGCTTTGATCTGCTCTGGCACCGTGTTTTCACACAGCTAAAGGGCTATAAACTGTCCTCATAGGGGGTCGTTTTCTTGGAGACTCAGCAAGCGCTTGGGGAGGCCAATTGCAACATTTTCTCACATATGGGATTTTTAGATGAACAAAGAAGTGCTGATGCATCATCCAAGCCGCCATTTAAGCATCTCTGAGATCTGTGCATGCAGGGGGGGACATTCCTTGGGATTGTAAAAACCTAGAGATGCATAAGGACTCAGACTGCTTCCAGAGGTTCATTGGAGGTGTTCAGTAACCCTGACAGCAGGCTGTTGGCCAGTAAATATGAAAAGTGAGAATGGCAGAAATTGCTAGTTGCCACTAAGTATCCATTCTCTCCTTTCTTGGTTCCTGGTCCTGCTTTAGCCAGACTGACTCGTGTGCCTAAGTTATGGTGAATTAGAGGCAAGCAGAAATGTGTGGGACTTCCGGGGAGGTTTTGCAAAGGAACCTGGTTCAGTTGGAAGTAGGGTTCTGGTGCCCCACCCGCCTTCCTCATTCCTGCTCCTTCGGATGCAGCTCTGTGGCTGGGGCTCCACCAGCCATTTCTCTCATGAGGGGAGCTTGAGAATGGAAGCCACAGGCTTGCAGCGAGACAGAGGGCCTGGTGTGTGGATTGCACCCTCGGCTGCAGAGCCTTCCCACACCCTGCACACGTGCCCGTGCAGCGTGGCTTTGCAGCTCCCCTGTGAAGAGATGAAGTCTGTGTCTCCAGCCCTGGAACCTGGTGTGGAGAGTCGGAGCCTGAGCCGGGTGAGTAGGCTGACCTTGGGGCGGGGGTCGTCCGGATGCAGGGTCAGAGCCCGAGCAGGGGAGATGGTGGTGGCCGAGATTGGAAATCAGTTACATATGGAAGGATAAGTTACTGCACCAAAGCTAATGGGAGCCAGGTTTCCCAGTGTCAGAGAAGAGACTTACAAATACAGAAATGCAGAAAATTGGAATGAGTCCTGTGGTGTGGGTTGGGTTAAGCGTATTGGTGTGCTTTTCAGTAAATACAGATAGATGCAGAAATAAGTGTGTGTGTGTGTGTGTGTGTGTGTGTGTGTGTGTGTGTGTGTGTGTGTGTGTATGTGTATGTGTATGTAGATATGGGCATGTATTCCTCTGAGGGAGTTGGTGGCAGACATACCCCAGCAGCAATAAGCAAACCTCACACCCAGATTTTGGCTTCCAAATACCATTTTTCGCTAAGAGGAACAAGGCCTCCTTAGAGAATTGCTGATTCCAGGGCTGGTTCAGGGAACGTACAAGATGAGCTTGAAATATCCTGAAACAGAAAACAAGGGAAGTGTGCTCCAAGAATGATGAGGATGGGTCCAGGGGACAGGAAAGCCTTCTGAAATTAGCTCCATCTGTCCAATTAGGGACAATTTGGGCATCAACAGAAATAATGGTAGCATTGGATGTAATAGGAAACCGTAAGTCCATACAGATAGAAATAAATGCACAAGTGACAAGTTTGATGGTGAATGAGATATCTACACAAAGCCCCTCCTCACAAGATACCAACTGTATAAAGGGCACATGAGTAAGTTCAGTATGAAGAAGCCTGGCAGTCCCCACCTTAGTCGAGTGATCAAAGTGAATGTCATCAATAATGAGACCAATTGAAATCATGTGCCACCTGATAGGCCGCAAGAACACGGCATCATTTCGAGATTCCTGCTGCAGGTGGATCTGATCAGGAGGCAACGTCAGACAAAACCAAATTGAGGGACAGTCAACAAATGCAGCAGCCCAAAGTCTTTAAAAGATCGTAAAAGTCAAAGAAAAACTGAGGGATTGTTCCAGATTTAAAGGACATGATCATTGAATGCAATTGGGATTCTGTGCTGGGTCCTTTTGCTATAAAACATGTCTTTAGGATAATTGAAAAAGCTCAGAAGGGCCTAAGAGAAGGTGGTAATTCTAGTCGGGTATGTTGCCTGATGTTGAGGATTGCGTGTGGTTAGATGACAGATGTCCGGGTAGGAAACAGACATTAACATGTTCAGGGATGAAGGGACATTAGGTTGGCACCTAGCCAATGGTTTACTCTCTGCGCAGACGTTCAGTAAACCTCCGCCACACCCCAGAACCTCGGTCTATAGTCGGGAAGCACGAGTCGCTGGTGCCTGGGCCCTCCCAGCAGTCCAGGGAGACAGAACGCCAGCAGGTGCGAAGCAAGTGTTCCAGGACCAGGGTCCTGATCAGTCCTGCCCCTAGGGCTCAGGGTCCAGGGGGATTTCCCAGCGGGTGGCATTTCAATTGACCTGGAAACCCGGAAGAATGAGTAGGATTTTGCCAGGCAGGATGTTGAGGAAAGAAGAGTTAGGGGGCCTTAAAGGCAGGAGCAGCCCTGCGATCAGAGAGAAACTAGGTCCTACCACGCGCAGGTGAGGCAGGGCGGGGCGGGACCTGGCAAAGAAATTCATACTCAGCACTCTGGAACTTAGCTATTGCTGAGGAACAAATCGCCCCCAGAATCAGTGGCTGAAAACAAATCTTATCCCACAGTTTATGTGGGGCAGGATTTGAGGGCCGCTTGGCTGAGTGATTCTGGCCTGGGGTCTCTCTCAGGCTGCAGCCGTGCTGTGGGCAACTCAGGCCCGCTCACGTGACAGTTGGCAGGCCTCAGTGCCTCTCCACATGGCACCTCTGTAGAGAGGCTCACAGCGTGGCAGTGGCTTTCCTCGGAGTGAGGGAGCTGAGGGAGAGAGCAGAGGAAGCTCCCAGGGTGGAAGCCGCAGTCTTTTCATAACCTCATCTTGGAAGTAACATCCCCACTTCCTCTGCACTCTGTCTGCTGGAGTGGGTCACAGAGCCTGCCCTGTGTTCCGGGGGCAGGAATCACATGGGGACGGGATGCCGGGCAGGCTCGGCGGGGGCTGTCTGAGAGGCTGCCCACCGGAGCCCGCGTGGCCACACAGGCAGGCACGGCCTGGCATGTGTCCTGGAGAGGTCACCCCAGCTTTGGTGGGGAATGGCAGCAAAGTCGTTTTGGAGATGGTCATCCAGGATGGAATTATGTAGGGAAGAGGCACCGTTACCAGTATATAAAACTGCACACAGCTAGGGAGGGCAGAGGGTCAAGACCCTGAGTGGGCAGAAACCAGCTTCAGCAGAGAGGGTTTTGCAGGATCCCTTTGCTGTGAGAGCTACGTGGTGGTGACCTCATTCCAAAACACATTTTCAAGTTGTAAAATATCAGGGCTGTTATTTTTTCAGTTATATCTTATAAGCGCGGCGGTTCCTTGGCTGTCAGTAGTTAAATGTGCAAATGAAAGCTGTTGACGTTGTCAGGTGGTTAACTGGACCAGGCTTTAACATTCTGAGCGATCCCTGATGCAAGACAACACTCTGATCTGAAGTCCTGCCCGTTAAGGGCTTGTGTCTCTCCTTTTGAAATCTCCCCTTTCTTTGAAGTCTGACCTGAACACAAATTACTTTAAAGAATAAAATTTTTGCAGAGATTTTGGATTTTTAATTTTAGGCATGTTATCACCAAACCAATCAGAGCAAGATTGTGAGTTTTGGGAGCAGAGCTGAGCTTGCGGTGGGCTACAGAGTTGGGAGTTGGGGAGGAGGAGCCCCCCCCCCCCCACTTGTGAAATATCACAGAGAAGCTGTTTCAGGTCTAGATCGCTCTGGTCTTTTCCTTTCGTCATTGTGCTGAAAATGAAAAACAAACATAACAACCATCCTTTAAACCTGTACATTCCCCAGAAATAGCAGCCATCTGGGGTGTGGTTAAAATCCTGCTTCTGGAAGGGTGACCTGGGCCTGGGGCCCCGCTCCCCTGTGACGGCGGCTGCCACCTTGCTCGGGCACACCCGGCACAGAGCACACAGAGCTGTGTGCTGTGTTATGCTGGTGACACCAGGTGTTGAAAGTAAAAAATGTAATTTATTCCACGCTTTTCAGATGGTCATTCTGGTTGCTTCATATTCATACTTCGGTTGACTTTGAATCGTAGGAGAGTAAAAACATAAAGCTCTTAGACAATTGGTACTCAGCGTTACTGGTTAAAGAATGGTTTCATAGTTATATTAAACGATGGGGAAATTTAAAGGGCTAATATGTACTAAACGTGGAAGGGTTACCTTTTGGTTATCCTAAGGTTTTTTGTGTTATTGACATTTTATATTTTTTGCTTTCCTTTTATGTAACTTGGACACTTAGAGCATTTTTAAAAAAAATATGTTTGTACAAATGTTAAATCTTTAATAGGAGAAATTTGCTTTTTTGGTTAATTGAACTTTCCATGTACATGAAGGTTAAAGCAGAAATATTTCTTAGAAAGTCCCGTGAGAATGAATTAGTGTACCTTGTCTGTGTTTACAGTATACAGAGCAAGATGAGTCCTCCTTATTCTAAAAGTTAATAATTCAAGAGCATCACTATAAAACTGAAAGACCCTTCCCACAATCAATAGTTTCCCAAAAGGTTAATTGCCAGAACCACCTGGAGAGCTTTTTAAAATATTGTATTTTATTTGAAATCTAGGTTCCTGTCTCCTAACTCCCAATTTACTAAATCAGACTCTCTTGGGGAAGGGGCTGGAATATAAATGCTGAGGTGTCACATGCAGAATGTGCAGCACTCAGGGCGCCAACGCTTTGCTGCCAGCCCCGGCTCCTGCCGGCCAGTCCTGTCCTTTGGCTCCCAGTAGCCCACGGGCCCCTGGGGCTCCCTGCGCCTTCCCACTGGGGTACTCAGCTCACGCTGGCCTGGAAGACGCCTCTTCTCTTTGTCCCATAACTCCCCCTGCCCTGCCAGGTCGGTTCACAAGGTGCAGTCAGGGCCCCAGGTGGAGGTGCCCCAGGTTCCTCTAAGACAGAGAATCTCTGCTGCACAGAGGCACTTTCCTTGTGAACACGGCATGCACTTGATCTGCTGGGAGGACACTACCCCTTGCATGGTGTTTGGCCTGCACCGCACATTCCAGAATCTCATCTCCTTTCAGTGTTCATAGCCCCAGGTGAGGTAAGGCCACGTGTCTCAGAAGAGCCTCCGCGGCCATGCACCGCACCAAGGTGGGTCCGAAGACGCAGGACTCATGTGGACACGGGCACTAGCAGCAGTCAGGAGTAGGCGGCTCTCTGGGGCCATTCTTGACCAATGTAGAAATCTTGCTTATCCCAGAAAATGATAACCAAGAGGAAATATAAAACAAAGTCCAGGGAAGTTGTGTGAATAATTAATGGCAAAGTATGAGGAGCAATATAACCGAAGACACAAAAACTGAATGTGCCAAGAATATTAACGTTTAATGAGACACAGGTGAGTGTAGCCAGGGGCTCACCCACAGTGCAGAGTCAGCTTGGGCAAGAAGAGGTGAGTGCGCCTGGGGCTGTTCGGGTGGTCTGGGAGGGATAAAGTGTCACTCCACTGTCCTGAGTCCTGGGGGTGATGCAGGGAGTGCCGGCCAGGCTGTCGGAGTCACTGGGATTTCAAAGATTCTGGCCCATTCTCCCCCCACGTACATCAGGCTTGTTAGATCTCATGTCCCAGTTCTTTAGAAAATCGCTCCATTGTACTTTAGGACACTGTGTCCCGGGAACACACTTACCCAAACAACCTTGGCCAAGAGTCTAGGAAAACAAAGATAGATTATGTGAAGAAATGGAATTGTCTACAACAAAACCCCAGTCGAGATAAAGCAATCCGGGGTCAAGAGATGGCAGAGACGTGAAGTCCTTAGCTGGGAGGGGTCAGCAGGTGAAAACAATGGGAGCAAATGTTTGTCCCTGGCTGTGATCCTCGTTAAGCCCCCTTGGGGCCTGGCTGAGGAGGTGGTGGTGGGGTGGGGCTGGCAGCTCCCCTTCGTCTCTGGAAGTGGAGTTAAGCTCCCCTGGGCAGAAGGCTGAGAGAGGAGACCCTGGAGAGGCTTCCCAGCCTCTGCAATCCACATGGGAGAGAGAGGAATGTGTGAGCCGTGGAGCACTCACATATTACCAAACAAGTAAAGGTGTGGGGGATAAAAGGGCTTTGTTCAAATGCTTTTGCTTTTTAAAATAAATCAGCCTTATTGGGTTACGTGCAATAAAATCCACCCATTTACTATTTAAAGTTCAAAGTTTTTTAAAGGTTCCATGAATTTTGTGACAAATGTCTATAGTTACATATCTACCACTAAAATCACAATGCAGACTGTCCATCACCCCACCCGCCCTCGGGCGCCTTTGCGGGTGTCTCCCTCCCTGTGCGGTCCCCAGCGGCTGTCCCCAGGCCTTGCCTTTTCCAGGATGTGGGTGGAGGAGTACAGTGTGTGGTCTTGTGTCTGGCCCCTTCCACTCAGCAGGTGCAGTGGGGTTTACCCGCGTTGCTTGTCCACACACCTCGGCCTGTTGGTGGATTCTCAAGTTGACGAGGGTTTGGGTTCTTTCCAGTTATTGGCTCTTATGAATAGAACTGCTGGAAACGTTCATGTGCGGGTCTTTATTTTATTTTTTATTTTAGAAATCATGGTTCTTTATTTTTTTTAACGGGCATACATAACTGAATTATATGTAATACAACATCTTTTTGACAGCAGCTAGGTTGCTTTTTTAAAGCTTTCACAATCATCCATGAACAATTACATTTATGATAGAAATAGTTCTGTTATTTTTATATTCACAATGAACTCTAGAGAATTGCAATATTTTAATAGCTTTATTGAGATACAATTCACATATTATACAACTGACCCATTTAAAATGTACAATCTAGTGGTTTTTAGTATGTTCACAGAGCTGTGCAGCCACCACCCCAATCAGTTTCAGAAGATTTTCATCATCTGGTAAAGAAACTCCAGAACCATCTGTCATCAGTCACCCCTGTTCCCTCCCCCACCACACACACACACAGTCACTGGTCCTGGTTTTCTTCCTGTGTTTGCCCAAGTGGACAATCGTGGACAAGTTTAAGAACAAGTGCTCTTTGTCTTTCTATACCTGGCTTATTTCTCTTAACATAATGTTCTCTAGTCATGTTCAGCTCTTAATGTGGATAAATGGGTTCACTTATCTTGGGTATAATTCCCAAGAGTGAGATTGCTGGGTTGTGTGATAAATGTATGTTTAACTTTATAAGACACTGTCAAAACTATTTTCTAGAGTTGCAGTACTATTTTGAATTCCCAGAAGCAATGTATGAGAGTTTCAGTTGCTCTACGTCCTTGCTAACACTTGATATTGAGGGTCTTTTCAATTTTGGCCTTCTAGTGGGTATATTATGGTATCTTATTGTGGTTTTTATTTGCATTTCCCTAATGACTAATGATGGTGAACATCTTTTTATGTGCTTACCTGAGGTTCATATATCTCTGATTAAGTATCTGTTTAAATCTTTTGCCCATGTCTTGTTTGTTTGTTTGTTTGTTTGTTTGTTTGTTTTTTGAGACAGCGTGTTTCTATGTTGCCCAGGCTGGTCTCAAACACTTGGGACTCAAGAGATCATCCCACCTCAGCCTCTCAAGTAGCTGGAACTACAGGCACAAACCACCACTTTCCAGCTATTTTGTCCATTTTTAATTGGGTTGTTTTTCATCTTGAGTTATAAGAGTTCTCTGTATATTCTGGATACAAGTCCTTTATCACGTAAATGTTTTGCAGGTATTTCCTCCCAGTCTTCATTTGCCTTTTCATTTACTTACCTGGGTCCTTTTTTTTTTTTTTTTTTTTTTCTTACCTGGGTCCTTTGAGAGCAGATGCTTTAAATTTTGATGAAGTCAAAACTTATTCATGTTTTCTTGTTATTATTTGTGCTTTTGTGTCCTATCAAAGGATTTCTTTTCTAGAAGGTTTAGCTCTTACATTTGAATACATTTTGAGTTAATTTAGGTATATGGAGTAAGATTAGAGGGACTTTTGTAATTCACTTTTTTGAATATGGATATGTAGTTCTCACATCATTTCATTGAAAGACTATCCATTTTTCCATTGAATTACCTTGGCGCCTTTAATGAAAACAGTTGCCCAACAAGTGTGGGTCTACTTCTAGACTCTTTGTTCTGTCCCATTGATTGTTTTAACTAGTATTTTTTTAATTGATATATAATTCACATGCCATAAAATTCACCATTTTAGAGTGTACAAGTGAGTGGTTATAGTGTATTTGCAAGGTCGTGCAACTGTCACCAGTAACTCCACCTCATTTTCATTATCCCAAAAAGAATGTTCCATTGATCTTAATGTCTATCTTTTTTCTAATTCCATACTGTCTTATTAATTGTAACTTTGTAGTGTTTATTGGAATACAAACTTTGTTCAGTGTTTTCAATATTGTGGCTATTCTATATTTTTTAAACTTTGATGTACATTTTAGAATCAACTAATCAGTTTCTACAAAAAGAAAAAACCTGGGATTTTCATTAAGATTGTATTGAATCTGTAACTTGATTTAGGGATAATTAGTATTTTAATAATGAAAATTATCCATGAAAACATGGTATATATCTCTCCATTTATTTAGATATTGAATTTTTTTTTCTCTTAGCAGTGCTTTGAATTTTCAATATATAGGTCTTGTACGTATTTTGTTAAATTTGACCATAAGTATTTTACATTTGTAGTGCTATTTTAAATTATGTTGGATTTTTAAATTTCAAGTTCCAGTTTTTCTCTTGTAGTACATAAAAATACAATTGATTTTTTTTATATTGACCTTGTCTCCTAAGGTCATGCTAAACTCATTAGTTCTAGTAACTTTTTTGCAGATTGCCTTTGATTTTTCTATACAGTGATGTCAACTGCAAAAGAAAAGATAGTTTTTTAAAATTTATTTCTAAACTGTGTGCCTTTTATTTCTTTTTCTTCCTTTATTGACCTGCCTGGAATCTCCAGCATCCAGTGTTAGATGAAGTGGGAAGAGTAGACACCCTTGCCTTGCATTCAGTCTAAGGGGAAGACATGTAATTATTTACCAGTAAAAAGGACATTAGCTGTAGATTTTTCACATGTGCCCTTTATCAGATTGAGGAAGCCTCTTCTATTCCCAGTTTCGTAAGAATAATTATCATGAATTTGTCGACTTTTGTCAAATGTTTATTCTGCAACTATTGAGATCATCATATGGTTTTTCTATTTTAATCAGTTTCTATGGTGATTCATTTGTTTTTATTTTTTTATTTTATTTTTTTGGGGGACAGAGTGTCGCTTTGTTGCACAGGCTAGAGTGAGTGCCATGGCATCAGCCTAGCTCACAGCAACCTCAAACTCCTGGGCTCAAGCAATCCTCCTGCCTCAGCCTCCCAAGTAGCTGGGACTACAGGCATGCGCCACCATGCCCTGCTAATTTTTTTCTCAATATATTAGTTGGCCAATTAATTTCTTTGTATTTATAGTAGAGACGGGGTCTCACTCTTGCTCAGGATGGTTTTGAACTCCTGGCCTCGAGCAATCCGCCTGCCTCGGCCTCCCAGAGTGCTAGGATTACAGGCGTGAGCCACCGCGCCCGGCCTCATTTGTTTTTAAATACTAAACTACCTTGCATTCCTAGGATGAAACATGCCTTGGTAATGATGTATTATCTTTCGTATATGGCTGGGTTCGATTTGCTGGTATTTGTTCAAGACTTTCGCATTTATATTTATGATAGACAGTGGCCTGTAGTTTTTTTTTTTTTTTTCTACCAGTGTCTTTATTTGGTCTTGTTATCTGGGTGATATTGGCCTCATAAAAAGAGCTGAGAAGTGCTCCTTCCTATTCTATTTTTTGGAAGTTTGTTTAATGTTGGTTTTATTTCTTAAGTGTTTGGTAGAATTCACAAGGAAGCCATCTGTAAGGGTTTTTAATTGTGAGTAAAAGCTTTTCAATAGGCACAGGGCTGTTCAGGTTATCTGTTTCTTGTGAGTGAGCTTTGGTACTTTGTGCCTTTTAAGGAATTTTTTCATTTCATCTAAGTTGTAGAATTTCTTGGTATAAAGTTGTCCGTTATATTCCCTTATTATTCTTTTAATGTCCTTAATATACACAAGTCTCCTTGATTTCTTATGCACGCATGCGCTCACACGCGCTCTCTCTATAAAGATAGAACAGTGCAATGGTTCTCATATATCCATCACCCAGATTCAATAATTATCAAGATATTGCCACACATGCTTCATCAGTTCCTTCTTTTCTTTGATTTGCTAAAGCATTTTAAATTCCAGACATTATGATATTTCTCAAACCCTAGATACTTCCATATGCATCTCTAAAAAATAAAAATATTTTCTTATGGAACCATAATTCCATTATAATACCTAAAAAAAATTAACCATGATTCCTTGGTATCATCTTTTACCTAGATACACCTATGAGATTTTCTAAGTTGTCTCAGAAATGTCATTTTACAGTTGGCATGTTCAAATCAGAATCAGACAAGGTCTGTATATTACCTATAGCTGTTATGTGTCTTAAGTTTTTAATCTAGGGCGCAAAGCACCCCATTTTTTCAATGCAGAAAACAGTCATTTCTCCCCTAGAATACTCTGCATTCTGGATTTGTCAGTTTCCAGTTGGTATCATTCAATTTTTCTAAACAGGAGTTTCTTCAATCTGTGAATGACTGAATTGTGACTTGGAGCCTCTGTCCCCCTGAGCAATCCACCGTAGCTCTCCTCCCCAGGGAGGCAGGAAGAAGGGTGGGAAACTCTCTGTTTCAAGGCCTGGGAAATGTCCGGCTTCTCTGTCTAGCTCAGGCCAGGCCACTTCCATGACGTCTTTGACCCCTTTCACTTCCGAATTCCACTCAATTATATGGAGCGCTGAATTACGTGTATCTGTCATCTTCACTGTGGTTTCCTGTGTGTAACTCTTGGCCTCAAAAATCCGTCCTCTGCTCTGTTATGATATGTGTGTGTAAGATTCTGTGTGCACTTTATGACGGTGCCTCAGAGGAGGGTAGAGTCCCTGTGCTGCCTGGGTTTCCCTGACGGTTCCCCGATGGGCACACGTGTAGCTGGCACCTGGCGCACAGGCCTCTCGCCCCCCCTCCCAGTGGCACCCACTGCCCTGGAGTCCAGAGGCAGAGGTTCCCTTTGGCGGTTACTTATTTGCCTTCAATCAACACCTCAAGCAGAGTGCACAGCCCTGTGTCTGTCTGACTTATGTCACACGGCACTGCTCGTGGTGAGATCCACCCCTTCATTCTCATTGCTGCAGAGTATTCCAGAGTACGCCACAGTGACTAACCCATTTGACCGTTGATGATATTTGGGTACTGTCTACTTTGGGGCTGTTACAAATGGTGCTGACCAGAATAGTCTTCCCTGCCTCTTTGGTGAACCTGCGCTCACGTTTCTGTCTCGCATCTGCCTGGGAGTGGAGCTGCTGGGCCTCGGGTGTGCACAGGTTCCACTGTCATAGAGCTGCCGACACTCTTCCACGGGGGATGATTTCTTTAAGACCCAGTTCTTACCATGTTACCTCCCAGGGTTAATACCCTTGAATGTCTCTCTTGCATAGAAGCTGGAACCCAGACTCCAGGAGGTGCCTGGGGAAGCCCTGGGCCTGGGCCCGCCCCTGCCCTGTCCGCTCTGCTCTCCCAGCCAGCCCCTCCGTCCTGCTGCGTCCAGTGTGTCCTCAGTTGCCAGGCTTGCTCAGACTGTCCACTCCTGCAGGACGCTGATGCCCAGGTTCCCAACATGCGACTCTCCTTGTCCCTACTACAGAGTGTCTCAGAATGAGCTGTCAGTGTATCTGCTGCCCCCATTAGGCCACAGCTTTTTAAGAACAAGGGTCGTGGTCTTATTTCAGATGCCTGAATACATCCTGACTGAGCCAGCGAACGCCCCCAGCCCACCTGGGAGTCCTGAACACTGGGCAGATGATTGTAAGAGAAACTTGGTGGCTGGCGGTCCACTTCTTGCTTTAGAAAAATGTTAAGTGTAGTTTTGTGGGGTTTTTAAAATTTCAGAATATTATGGGGGTACAGACATCTTGGTTACATATAATGCCTTTGCTTTGCCCAGGCCAGGGCTACAAGCATGGTTTTTAAATTTGGAAAGAGAAGGGCTCAAAGCACAGCCCTTCACATGGGAGAGAGAGGTGGGGATGGATAGCAGGGGTCATTGTGGGGTCATCATAGTTGACATTTCAAAACTGTGGTGGTGTTTGCAGGTGAGAACCAGTATTTCTTCAACTGAGATCCTCTGTGTTTTGCTCTTAGTTGACCACAGTGTGTGGGGGGGAGGTGTGTGTGGATTTTGGATCAAGGCCTGACTTAAATCCGGGCCATTCCATGTAAGCTGTGATGTCTTAGTTAAAGAATTCCTCCGAGCCTCAGTTTCCCATGTGTAGAATGAGACAGTAATACCTGCCTCACAAGGCTGTTGGAAGATTGGAGAGAACGAATCAGTTCCTGGAGATCTACTGCAGCCCGTGCAGCTAACGGTCTCTCTCTCAGTCTCCTGGGGACGTGAGGAGGAATTCGCAGCCTGGGCCCAAGCAGGTTTCTGCCCGGCTCTGTCTTCCTGAGGGACCTGGGCTGGGCTGCACTTAAGGCCTGCCCTGCACCTGGGGGGAGGGGGACCAGGCCTTGGGGTGCTGGGGCCCTGGGGTGCTGGGGCCCTGGGGTGCTGGGGCCCTGGGGTGCTGGGGCCCTGGGGTGCTGGCGCTGCAGAGCCAGCAGGTCCAGGGGAGGGGCCCCTCTGTGCAGCTTCCTCATGGGTCAGTCCTGCCATGGGGAAAGAGATTTCTTGGCTTGGACAGCTGAGGGGCAGACAGGGGAGAGGCCTTGTTTTTTTCTTCCTGTTTACATAAACGTCTCGGGCTTTTTGTTTGTTTTTTAATTAAGAGAGTAGTTTTGGGACCAGGTGCCAAGGCTCAAACACCTGTAATCCTAGCGCTCTGGAAGGCTGAGGCGGGAGGATCCTTTGAGGTCAGGAGTTCAAGACCAGCCTGAGCAAGAGCAAGACTTGGTCTCTACAAAAAATAGAAAAGAATAGCTGGGTGTGGTGGCGCACACCTGTAGTCCCGGCTACTTTGTAGTCCCAGGTACCCAGGAGGCTGAGGCAAGAGGATTGCTTAAGTCTAGGAGTTTGAGGCTGCAGTGAGCTATGATGACGCCATTATACTCTAGCCCGGGTGACAGAGAGAGACTCTGTCTCAAAAGAAAGTAGTTTGAGCGATGGAAATGAGAAATCTATAAACATCCCCTCACAAAAAGTTAAATAAGTTAAATGCCTAACTAAAACATGTTTGAGTTATTCAGTTAAGAATGTGGATGAATAAACATAATTTTAATTTCAATGAGTTCTTCTCTTTATCAAGACTAAAAGAACACTTAAAAAAAAAAAAACTCCATAATGAAAAACAAAGCTGCTGTTCTGTTGTTTTTGAAACAAGTTGATTTGAAAGTGCTTAAACTGAGTGTAGCCTGCATCTGTCCTGGGATTGCCATAAAGTGGTAACGAGGGATTTTCACATTTTCACGAGGGATTTTGTTATCCCGAGAGTGGACCATGCGTTGGCTTTTAAGTGCTTTTTAAAAGCAGAGTGTATTCCAAAATGTGCTTTTTAATAATATTTAGGGTCCTGGGATCCACTCCCAACACTGGAGAGGCCAAAGAGTTGTAAATGAACCCAAAGGCAAGACTGGTGTGTTTGGCTTCAGCCTCCCAGTCCTGGCTTTTGTCAGCAGATCTTGGCCATAATAAAGCTTTTAAAAGTGGGATTTTTTTGGTGGGGGTATAGTGCATAACAGGGTCAGATTCCATTAGGGCAAGGCATCTAGTTTCCTTAGAAGTGCCAGTCACTCCAGCACAATGCCTTTTTCTGGAAGTTTTGGACCCAAAATTCAGGCTGCCGTCAGCAAACAGTGACCAGCTGTGTGTTCAGGACTTGTAGGAATGTGAGTAAATGGATCCACTTTATATAAAATATTTAAAAGCATGTTTAATAAATATGCCCTTAATTTCCTCCCCTACTCCCCTTCCTACTTGTCATTCACAGTTTTAACATCTCTCAGTTATTTTAATTGAATTTAACTTGGGGTAATTATACAATCACTAAAAGGATTAGAATGCTTTGGGAATAAGTAATTAGTAAAAAAAAAAAAACCATCAGGCTTAATTTTGACTTCTGTGCTTTTATTTTCAAAAAGGCTTGTTATTTTTAATGTTTAAAAATGGAATTTGTGTACATGTGTTCAGGATATCTCATTTCTCATGGTGTGCTAACGTAGGCAATTAACTCTTCTGGGTTTGCATTCCTCTCTTTTATCTGCTGCCTCCTGCTTACCTGCTTACCCCCAGCTAGTCTGCATTTTTCAGAAGATTTAACCTGGTTTTAATAATATTCTTAGTGAAAGGTAGTTCCAAAAGTAAACCTATTACTGCTACCAAAGAATCAGAATCCTGATTTCAAGCCCACTGGCAGGAGAGTTTGGATTGTCCCGACTCAGCTTGCTGCAGTTGGCACAGGAGGCCGGGCGACCACAGCACAACTCGCTCCCTTGTCAGTGGCCAGTTGGGTTTTGGGGTCCCTTTAGCTCCTGATTTTATGTTTCTGGGCAGTGGGACGTGGGGTCTGAGCTGGCAGTGCCCTGGAAGAGGACGGCAGGGCCTAGGATGGCGCTCGCCGGTTTGCAGCAGACAGACTGGCAAGTAGGGCCACGTGGGGTAGCGGTTTCTGTGTTGTGGTCAGGACTCCTTCTGCAGCGTAGGAGCCACTCCCGGGGGTTTTAGGTTTGACATCTTGCAGTTGTGTTTGGTGGTCATCTTCCGAAGTATTATTTGGAATACTTTAATTCATGCTGAGTAACTTATTCCACTCAGATCTGTTGGGTGGAGGCCCCCAGCTGGTTCTCCTTGGATCCTGTGCCCCCAGGGAGCTGAGCTGGGAGGTGCCTCTGTCTCCAGTCCCTTGTGTGGCCCTGCTGTGGTTGGCCTGGGTGAGGTGGGCCACCCCCAAGACAAGAGCGTGGCTTTGGCCTCAGCCTCTCAGCTCCCTGTCTGGCGCTCTTTCTAGCAGAATTGCTGCTCCCAAAGCAACCAGATGGCTAAGCTACTAAACACAGCCCAAGCCTGGCCAGGGCCTCACCTGTATTGTTTTTTTCTTGACTTTTGAGTAGGTCTGATTTCTAAAATGACTAAGAGTTGTTTAAATGGGTATGTGCTCTCATCTTTCTAGAATACTCTGCTAGCAAACCTCCTAGAGGAGAAGAGAAGGGCTTTGTGTGCTGCAGTAATAGTTCCCTGCTTCTTCTAACTTAAAGTTGGAGTCTCTATTTCTCACCTAAGATAGCAAAACAGCCACATAAAAACTATATTTAGTTACTATAGCCTTAAAATGTTTCTGAAAAACCAAACAAATCCTTTTAAATAATACACTAATGTATACTCATTACTGTTGCAAGCCCAGTTAGTCAAGGTACTTCTAACCCAAAGATTCTAAACAAACAGAAAATGAATGTCATGCTCCAGAAAAATGAATGTCAGAAAGGGCACACACAGGTGGCCTTCTCAGCCCTTGATTACTTTCCGCCCGGCTAGTCACCAAGTTGAAACAGTGAAGACTTTGGGAACACACAAGGTAGATAGAGTACAAGTTGCCTCCTTCAGCCAGACCCGGGTGTCCTATTTAACCAGCGAAGGGCAGGGCGAGCTGGGACAAGGTACAGATTCTTGGCTCTTCCTCCGTGACCCGGGAGGGGTGTTGCTGCTCCAGACAGAACAAACGTACCGTGAGCAGCTGCCGCTCTTCCAGCAGGCCTAGAAAATTATTCTAAAAGGCAGATCCTTTGCTGTGCTTCCTAGTAGCCCACTATAGGAAACCACTGCTTAGTCAGCAGCCAGTGTGCACCCAGCCCTGGGTGGGGAGAGAGCCCCAGAGCCCAAGCCTGCGGGGTGGCGTGCACCCCGGCCCTGTCTCTGGGCTGCGAGACCTTCACTCTGCTGCCTTTCCTGGGCCCAGGTCCGAGGGCAGGGAAGTCTCCCATGCTCACTTTGTATTATTGAATGCTGGGTTCCAGAAAGCCACTACAATTCATTTTTAGAAATACTCTGGATAGGCTGAGATGCTTATGGAAACCCTAAAGAAAAGCCGAGGAGCTCCTGCTTTTGATTCAGGACCATAAAGCTTGTTGAACTTGGGTAGGAATAGTCACCGGCAATAATAATTGCAGGCTGCAGGCTGCCTTCCCTCCATGAGTTCCCGTAGTCTTTTTTTTAGGTCAGCTTTCTTTGAGGTATATCTTATACCAAAATCACAGATTAAGTGCACAGGTCGATGATTCTGACAAATGTTCCCCCTCCCCCCTCCAGGAACCTCTGCATCGAGGGCCCCTCCTCACCCCCTGTGCTCTGAGTGCTGTGGGTTCTTGGTGGCATTTCATTGTCGCAGTGTCTGTAAGGGTTGCACTGATGCTTGCCGGGTAGTCCAGGTCTAAGGGTCTGCAGCACTTGGCCCCTGGTGACAAGGAAGTGGTGGCAGAGCCCGGGGCACCGAATACAACACCTGGAGATTTGCACCTGGGGCTGTGTTTGAACTTGTGTCACCCTGCGACCCAGAGAACATGAGAGATTCCAAACAGAGAGAAGGCCTGCAGTGCCTCTTTAGGAATCTGGACTGAGTGAGGATGACCACTTGGTCTCCTGCAGCAAGTATTTATGAAGTGCCTACTGCATGTGCTGAATGGTGCTAGATGACACAGAGGCACGAAATGAAGAGAAGTGGCCCCACCCTGGAGGAGCTGTGGTTTAGGGAAGCTCAGGGACAGCAGATCCCTTGGTGGGGGTTGAGGCAGTGCACAGTGAGAATGAGGAGCTGTGGGGAGGGGAGCAGTTAAAGGGACTAAAAGAGGGAGCTAAAATTTCTGCATGGTGTTTATCACTC
Source organism: Microcebus murinus (assembly GCF_040939455.1). Lineage (NCBI taxonomy): Eukaryota > Metazoa > Chordata > Mammalia > Primates > Cheirogaleidae > Microcebus > Microcebus murinus. Next base: position 16,653,312 of record NC_134116.1, read on the forward strand.
ACTTTATATTGTACAATGTTGGTTTCAAGTTTAAGTGCATATATTAGAGCGTTTAACTTGTACGTGGAATTACAGAAATAGCAGTCTTTCATAACCTGGGCATGCACGCGGGCATGTGCATTTTATTCTTACCGGAGGACTAACTCTGCTGTTTGCATCTCACTTCTTCACGTGCGCCAGCTCTCCCAGCGCGGGTGGGGGAGGAAGGTGCAGAGGGACAGGAACCCTGGGCCTCCCGATGGGTGCCCCAGTCTCCTGTATAGCCGTTTTCCGAGCATGTGGCGGCCAAGCCCAGTAGGAGAGGACGTGATAAGGTCCTTCCGTGCTCATGTCCTTGGGGCGCCCTTGCTTCCTCCCCGAGGGAGCGGGCTCTGCTTGCAGCGGGCAGTGTGGCGGGAGTGCGGTGGTGGAGTGCGGTGGTGGCGCACCCAGGCCTCCTGCCCAGGTCCACCGCCCTGGTCTCCTCTTCTAACGAGAGTGCTGCACTGTCCTAGAGACTTCACTCACAAAACACAAGTTCTAAGGTAAAATAGAGAATTTCAGGACCGTGGCAGCTTCTGAGTGCTAATTAAGCAGCGCAAGCCAGGCCGCAGCACAGGGTGTTCGTCGTGTCCCTAAGGACCCCGGTCATGGGGGAACGTGACAGGAGCCTGGTGTGGGGGTGGCCCAGGCCACTGGCTGCCTGGGGCCCTGAGGCAGTGAGGGCTGCCCTCCTTCAGGGACATGGCGGTCAGGAGGGGGTGTGAAGGCTCCGCCACCTTCCCGGTCACCTTGTATAGTCACTTCATTGTGTCTCAACCTCCTCATCTGTAAACAGGGGACCTGCTGGGGGCCGAGAAGATCTCATTTGTTGTTTTGAGCCCTAATTTGAGACTGTTAGTGACACGTACATTGTGAGGCTGGGGTGGCAGTGTTGTTCTGGGTCACTCGGAGCTCCAGGTGGGGCAGGCAGGTGGTGCCGGGGTCCCGCAGGGCAGAGGGGCTCTGAGTATGAGGCTGACTGGCACCTTCTCTCTGGTGTCAGGCCTGCTGGCCACCCGCCCCGGCCCGAGCTCGTGGCTCTGGCTCCCGCTGCCAGGCCTCCGCTGCGCCTCCTCAGCCGCCTGCCGGGAGCCGCGGGGCTGGCAGCACCTCCATGCCCGGCCGCGCCCGGAATGTGGGGCCGAGGCCCTGGCAGCGCTGGCTGCACACCAGGCGGCCCGGCCAGTCCCTGTCCTGCCCGCCCGCACAGAGCGCCTTCCCAGCACGGCGCCTTGGGATTGTCCAGCCATCCCTTTCCTTGCTCTCTAAGTGGGCACGGGGCTGCGACAGAGGTCATGTCCTTGTTGGTCACTGTATGTTCTAAAGGTGGTAACACAAATTGTCTTTAAAGTGATGTGGCATGAAAAAAATCGTTAATTTCTGGCATGGCCAACAGTGGTTGCTATGGCAGCATTCAGAGGGCCTGAGATGGCATCAGGGACCATGCGGCGCCCGTTTGTTTTCACAGACCTGTGAAAGTGCATAGTTTTGAGCAAACAACTGCGGAGGGGAGACCCCAGCCTCTGATTTCAAAGGGCCGGGGTGTCACCGGGGCCTGTGCGCTTAATGTAAGAAAGGTGTTTTGCCACACACTTTTCCGGGGTATTCAGCGGGGCTGGCGAGGGAGCTGCTTGAGCAGGAAGCCCCTGTCTTTGCTATAAAGAAACTAGCAGGCAACAAAATGAAAGCATCAAAGCGCCAACAGGATGCGGCCCGGAGCCCTCCCTGGCACGTCGCCCCGAGCGCCACGCGGGGAAGAGTGACCCTGAGCTCGTGGCATGCTCCCAGGCCAGGCTCGAGTTGAAAGTTCAAGGCATTTTGTTTTTTCACCTGTTTCCTACAGTTCTAAGAAACTTTTGAAGAATTAATGTGTAACTATATCAGACACTCGGCATTTTCTCCAGGGAAAATAATGTTACAGTGGGGGAGGGAGGGGAAGTGGCTACTCAACTGAGATGCAGGAAGGGTTCTATAAAATAAGAGAAATCTTCCCTGGGGTAAACGTGCCCAGCATCACATATGCTTCTCACCACATTTCCACCACACTTGGGGACATCTGCATTTGCTCGAGGCCAGCACCCAGCGTGTGGCTACTGGTGGTCACACAAGGACCAGGGCAGCCGTTGCCAGGCTTGAAACCAGCATGCAGTGTGACGGGGTGGCCTCGCTGCGGTCTCTGTGCCCTTCGTGGAGCTGGCAGGCCAAGGTCCTGCCGGTGCCAATGAGGACGCAATGAATGACGAAAGCTAATTAACGCAGCACACGTAAAGACAGGGCGACGCTCTCTGCCAGGCAGGTCTCTGGACCTGGCGTTTCTAGTTCTGAAACGATTTCTCCCTCAGCCAGTGGCGAGTGGCAGAGCCTGCTCTGGCAGGGACCCGTACTTCAAGCCACCCAAATCCAGTCATTTTACTTTTGTTTTTTCTAACCCAGTCTTGACAACTGGCAATACGCGTTGTTAGTGGTCTGATGGTTCATCACATGGAGAAAACAGACACTTTGAAGTGATGACATATAGATTTTACTAACATTTCCTCCTGTCATTAATTTTTAATACATACAGGATGAATATTTTATTGAGGAATCTTTTTTTAAAAGGTGGTTTTTATGTTAGAAGCTGGTATTCATTTAAAATCCTTTTGCAGATTAGCTTAAGCAGAGTTAAATATTAACCCTTTCCTTGTTCCACCTGGTATGTGTATGTGTGTTTCTAAATGTGGAGCAGGCATACGCAGTAGTTGCAATTTGTAAACCGTCCTAATAAACTCTTAAATCCTGCCTTTTACACTCTTGCCACCAGGTGGCTAAGAAAAAAAATTAAGCAAGAAAAATCCAACAGTTATGCAAAGAACTCATAATCACTTTCAATTTTTGCTTCTTTGATGAAATACGAAACTATAGACGGACTGTGTTTCGAGAAAGAAAACTGCTGAGTTAAGTGGCAGAGGCATTTCAAGCAGCGCCAGGCCAGATGGGCATCTCATAAGTGTGTTTGTTTTCTTAAATATTGACAATGTTAAACTCACCAGATTTTGCTGAACTAAAGCTTTTGGAGACTCTCTCTGGGCCTGTTCCACTCCGTGCTGACCCCAGGATGTCCACATCATCCCCGGCCAGTGGGTTTGGGACAGAGGTGTGGCTTGCGTTCTGGGCACAGCGGCAGGCCCCCCTTCCGTAATGCCTGGGCCACGTCGTCTGCAGAGATGTGGTTCAAGCTCCCTTAGAATCAGCTCTGGGGCCCCCAGATACATTTCTCCAAACTGAATGATTCTGCGTATTAATGGCAAGATGCTATAAGGAGACCCATGTGCGAGGGACGGTGACGTAACAGGCTGGAAACCGCTTCTAGGCGTATCTCCTCCGGCTCCATCTGCTGGAGTAAGGCCGATCACACGGCACAAACCCTGCTCCCCCGATCTGCACAGCATCATGGCCTTCTCGCCCCGTGGATACGAAACTCTCCTCCTTCCTCTCCAGCAGGCCGTGTGGCCGCTGGGGTTACCCTTCAATTCTCTAATTTATTAACTCGGACAAGTAACCTCTTGCTCGTACACCATTTTATTCACAATTTGCTTTTCTGATTCAAAGTGAACATGAGTGCCTTAATCCTCTAATGGGAATTAATTGCTTGTTTCGGTGCTTAACTCTGATCCTCTCTCAATCCCCACAGGGACAGGTCTCTTCCTGCAGGATCTGTGTGTGCTGTTCAAAACACAATCAGAAAGGTAACGATGTTTTTCTTATGAAAGAAGCCAGAAATGCAGAATATTAATTTTCTTTTTTATTGCATAAATAGTATCCTCAAACTAATTTAATATTATAAAGGATACATTTACTGAATTCAGTAAGTAAAATGTAGAAAATAAGTTAGTCATTCCTAAATTAGTTCCTAGAAGAGAAGGTTAACTTTCATTGCCTACTTTTCTTTTATGGAAATAGTCTATCTTCTACACAAGCAAGTTACTGAGCTTAATCTGTCACAGGATTAGTTAAAAAAAGAAGAAGAAGACAAAGAAGGAAGTTACTGAGGTGATTTTCCACAGTGCCAGAGTTATCATTCTGTGGCCTAATTACCATCATTTCTATGTACTACCACCTTTCCAAATATTCCTTTGGTTTTGAGAAATTATTAAGGCCACAACTACTACTTCATATACCTTGATTCCCTCTCTTACTTATAATGTATTCATTTTTATTTTTAAGGGGCTTTGTTGAGAAGAATATAGTTAGCAGATATGCTAGACTACCCTGATAAATGAGGGGGCAGGAGAAAGGGGAATTCACATTCATTGGAGGCTTGTGCCTGGCACACAGTCGGTGGGCAGTGGAGGTTGTTCTTGAGTGGAAGTGTGATGAACCCAGTTTAAAATAGGAAATAAAAGCTCACAGACTTGAAATAACATTCCCAAAGTCCTACAGGTGCTAAGTGGTGGAAATGGGAATTCGATTCGGACCTGTCATCATGCCACAGTGTATTTTTTTACACTTGCCATTACTGTGTCCCTAAATGTCCATTTATGGAACTCTAAGTCCACTCTGCACAGTGTAGTTCCCTTTGAGGGCTGGGCCCACACTGTGTCTGATCCCACAGTGCTGGTGTTCAGGATCGTGGTTCAGACCTACCTGGGCGCATCTATCTCACATTAAAGCAGAGACAAAGTTCAATCTTTGTTTTGCTCTGGAAAAGCTCAAATGGCTCCCCTATAGTTGTTTCTATCTATTATTTAGTAATAGATAGACTTACATTTTATCGAAGACTCTGACCCTAACCCAGTGTCACAGAGAAAACTGTCTTGGTAGCAGGGAGCAAGGCTGAAGACATAGTAACATGATTCTCAGAGGACCCAACACTCTCATGGCCAGAATGAGTAACAGGAGTAACACGTTCTCGGTTACTCCTGACTGTGGTTTTGAGAGGCATTGGCTCCTATTGGCTGTGATCCTCATAGCAGTCTTGGAAATGGGCTGAACATGACAGATGAGGAACTAGAGTACAGGGAAATAAGGAACCCAAAAGTAGCAGAAGGAAAGGAATTATAAAGATTAGAGATGAACAAAATAGAGAGTAGAAAAACAATAGAGAAAATCAGTGAAACCAAGAGTCGGTTGTTTGAAAAGATCAACAAAATTGCAAACCTTTAAATTAAAATAAATAAATACACACACACACACACATACATATATATATTGAGAGACAGAGGAGACCTAAATAACTGAAACCAGAAGGGACATTATAATTCATTTTACAGAAATAAAAAGGACAATAAGAGAGTACTATGAACAATTGTATGCCAACAAATTGGCTAACCTAGATGAAGCAGACAAATTCCTAGAAATACACAACCTACCAAGACTGAATCATGACAAAATAGAAAATGTGAACAGACCTATAACTAGTAAGTAGTAAAGAGACTGAAGCATAGTCAAAAAAATCTCCCAAAAAAAGAAAAGTCCCAGGACCAGATGGATGGCTTCACTGGTGAATTCTACCATTTAAAGAATTAATAAGCCGGGCGCGGTGGCTCACGCCTGTAATCCTAGCTCTCTGGGAGGCCGAGGCGGGCGGATTGCTCAAGGTCAGGAGTTCGAAACCACCCTGAGCAAGAGCGAGACCCCGTCTCTACTATAAATAGAAAGAAATTAATTGGCCAACTAATATATATATACAAAAAATTAGCCGGGCATGGTGGCGAATGCCTGTAGTCCCAGCTACTTGGGAGGCTGAGGCAGGAGAATTGCTTGAGCCAGGAGTTTGAGGTTGCTGTGAGCTAGGCTGACGCCATGGCACTCACTCTAGCCTGGGCAATAAAGTGAGACTCTGTCTCAAAAAAAAAAAAAAAAAAAAAAAAAAGAATTAATAACAAGGCCAGGCGCGGTGGCTCACGCCTGTAATCCTAGCTTTTGGGAGGCCGAGGCGGGCGGATTGCTCAAGGTCAGGAGTTCAAAACCAGCCTGAGCAAGAGCGAGACCCCGTCTCTACTATAAATAGAAAGAAATTAATTGGCCAACTGATATATATATAAAAAATTAGCCGGGCATGGTGGCGCAAGCCTGTAGTCCCAGCTACTCGGGAGGCTGAGGCAGAAGGATCGCTCAAGCCCAGGAGTTTGAGGTTGCTGTGAGCTAGGCTGACGCCACAGCACTCACTCTAGCCTGGACAACAAAGCGAGACTCTGTCTCAAAAAAAAAAAAAAAAAAAAAAAAAAAAGAATTAATAACAATCCTCCTGAAATGCTTCTAAAAAACTGAAAAGGAAGGAATACTTCCAAACTCATTCTGTGAGGCAAGTAGCACTCTGATACCAAAGCTAGACAAGGACACTGCAAGAAATAAAACTACAGACTAATGTCTTGGATGAAGACTAATGAAAAAATCCTAAACAAATACTAGCAAACAATTCAACACATTAAAAGGATTATATGCCCTGACCAAGTGGTATTTATTCCTGGAATGAAAGGATGGTTCAACAAAGGAAAATCAATCAATGTAATAAATTACACTAATAGAATGAAGTAAAAAAACCCACAGGATCATCTCAGTTGATACAGAAAAAACACTCAACAAGATTCAACACGATTTCATGGTAAAAACACTTAACAAATTAGGAATAGAAGGAAATTAACATAATAAACGCCATACATGAAAAGCCCATAGGTAACATCATACTCAGTTTTGACCAAATAAATGCTTTTCCTCTAAGACCAGGAACGAAAACAAAGATGCCTGATTTCCCCACTGCTATTCAACATAGTACTAGGAATCCTGGCTAAAGCAATTAGGCAAGAAAAAGAGATAAAAAGCATCCAAATTGAAAGTATGAAGTAAACTTAACTCTGTAGACCACATGATCTTGTATAGAAAACCTAAAAATTCCACCAAAAAACTGTTAGAACTAAATAAGGAATTCAGCAAAGTTGCAAGATACAAAATTAGCACACAAAAATTAGTTGCAGTCTTGTACACTAACAGTGAACAGTCTTTTGAAAAGGAAATTTAAGGAAAAAATTCCATATATAATAGCATCCAAAAGAATGCTTAGGAATAAACTTGAGTAAGAGGGCAAAAGACCTATATTCTGAAAAATTACAAAACATGCTGAAAGAAATTAAGACACAAAAAAATGGAAAGATATCCATGTTCAATGATTGGAAGACAATATTATTGTCAATATTACCTAAACCAATCTGCATATTTAATGCAATTGTTATCAAAATTGCCTGGGCATTTTTTGTAGAAATAGGAAAATCCACTCTAAAATTTATATGGAATCTCAAAGGACCCCAAATAGACAAAGTAAACTTGAAAAAGAACAACAATGTTGGAGATCTCATCCTTCCTGATTTCAAAACTTAACTGCAACTCTACAGTAATCAAAACAGTGTGGTACAGTAGCCTCCCCTTACCTGGGGTTTTGCTTAATGAGTGCAGAGTTTCAGTTTTGCAGGATAAAAAAGTTCTGGAGCTCTGTTTCACACACAAATATACTTAACACTACTCAACTGCATACTTAAAAATGATTAAGACAGTAAATTTTATGTTATGTGTATTTTATTACAAATTTTTAGAACTCCAAAATAAAGAGAAATACAGAGAAGGATTTGGTTTATCAAATAAAATTCATTCAAAACAAGTGGGGGGAAAGTGTATAGGGAGGTGGGGTCCTTTCCTCAGCTGCACTTGACAGGGCCACCTTCCCTGGGCCACCGCGTCAGTGTGAGTGGCAGAACCATGGAGGCCGTCGTGGTCCAGCAGGCCGGGGGTCATTCCTGCTGCCGCCCACCCCAGCTCTGGGCCCTGAGCCCTCATCTAAGCTGCCTCACTTAGTTTCCTTATTTATTAAGTGAAGATAATGCCACCTGCCTTATAGAGTTTAAAGGAAATAAACCAAGATGACACATAAACTACTTAGTGCAGGGCCCAGGGCACCCAGGTGACCTCAGTCGTGCTGTGAGCAGGGCCCACAGAGGACCCGCTCTGTAAACCTGGTCCTCCTGGGAATTAGCCCTCCGCAGAAATGCCATCCACAGACTCTTGTCCTCTGACCTCTCTCCTGAGCCTGCCTGTCCACTCTTGGATGAAATGCCTCTTTTCTTCTGTTGCAGTTGAATCTCTAGTGTACCAAGAACCAAGCCCATCGTGTGCCGAGTGCCTGCTCTGTGCTGGCATCTTACCGCTCTTATTCCAAAGTCCATGCTGTTTCTCATGTGACCCGTCTAACCTCTTTGCTTTGTGCAAGTTCCCAGCCCTGGTGGCACCCTCCTCTCCTGAGCAGATGATGTCACCTCCTGCAGAAGGAGCGGCCTCTGCAGGAGGCCAACGAGCTCTCTCCCACTAAGTGTGCTGTCGCCCCTCCACGACACTTTAGCTTCGTGCAGTCTGGCCCGTCGTGTGTGCCGGCGCCACTACATGCGACGCGCAGGGCTTTCCTTCTCCTGCAGTCGCTGCTTTGTCTGCCCCTTTCCCGCTGGTCTCAGCAGGCAGAGCGAGTCACCCCTGCCCCCACCCTCCGCCTGGCTCCAGCCCCTTCTCTGGTGCCCACATTTGCCACCTTACTGATGTCGTCTTGGGGACCTAAAACACACTCTAGTTAACTGTATCTGAATAAAACCTTCCCGCCAGCCTTCTAAGCAAGCAGCTCCTGTCCCGTGGTTTCCTTTCTGGGTCACATCAAGGCTCTTAAATACGAGGGGCTGTGTGCCTTGCAGAAGGGCTGGTGGTGCAGCAGAAGGAGAGGACAGTGGGAGGAACAGGCTCCTTTGTCCCTGCGTCCTCCCCAAGTGCCACTCAGCCCATGAAGACAGAGGAGGAAAGCGGGCAACAGAATCTGGAAGACAGAACACAGAGGTGGGCGGTAGCTGAGTCAGCAGCCCAGAGACGCCAGAAACCCGAGTTCCTGCGCGGTGAGGAGCGAGCGAGAAGTTAGCTGACCAGTAGCCGCAACGCCAGAAAGCTCCAGAACCATAGGCCACAGGTGTGGAAGGAAAGGCAGGGCCAGAAACGGGAAAGGCTGAAAGTCTGTACAAGGAGCAGAGAGACCCCCCAGTCTCCCCTCCAACCCAGCAGAGGACAGCGGGTTCCTTTCCAGAGAGCTGACTAGATTCTAACCTTGGTACTGGGAACGGCAGGCCTCGCGTGAGGTGGCAGCCTGAAAATGGGGGTGAAGGGAAAGTCCACAGACATGGAGATTATTGGGGCCCCCCAAAGCTGTCCCCACACAAGGCCTCCTACTGCCGGGCTGTCCGTGCCTCATGCAGGCTGCAGCCTCACTTCTGAAGAGCGTCTCAGTTTCCATACGAAAGGCCAGACAGAGGTCACTGACATTTGCAGAAAACCTGTTACAGAAACGCAGATAGCACGACAGAGAAAACAGGAATTTAGGAGAAATAGAGACAGTGAACTGAAAAAAGAAAACTTAAAAAAAAAAATTGTGTCTGTGAAGGACATGATGCTAAGAAAGAGAACAAGACAAAGATTTTGGAAATAAGTATGATGGGGTGGGGGGCGGCGACATTGTGACCCTGAAGACCCAGACTGGAGCAGACGGGCTCCTGGTCCTGACAGAGCTTCCAGCAAATGGGGGGCTGCACCACTGTCCCGGAAACCTCAGCAAAACCAAAACCAAATCTGAAGCCATTTTTAATTTCAAGACAAACAGAAAGTTGTGCACGGAAGGAAGCTGAACCGTGGCACCCTGTGCGCCTTAGCCGAGGGCGGTGTCGAGCGAGCTGCGGCGCGGCGTGGGTCTGGGCTGAGCCCACGCCGTGATGAGCCCACCGGAGGCAGGTGGCTGCGCTGACTTCACTGTACTGTTGGAGCTGAGGCACAGAGAGGTTAATTGATTTGCCTAAAGTAGCACAGTCACTAAGTGATACAGCCAGGATTTTAACCCAGGCCATTTGGTTCTGAAGTCTGTGCCTTAAAACACTACGCTCGCCTGCTTCTGGGGTAGAAAGGCAAGACATAATTTAAAACATCAGAAAGTAGTGGCATAAGTAACAATATGGAGATAAATACCAAATGCAAGAGTTAAAAGACTTAAAAGTGCTGCCTCCAGGGAGTGGAAGGGCTAGGAAGTTTCACTTTTCTTGTAAAGCTGTTAGACTAGTTACCTTACGGACACGTGTTACTTTTATAACTCAGTCAGAGGGGCGAGCCGGTGGCCGGGCGCTGAGTGCAGCTGGTCTCCCGTGGGCCCGGGTGGCCCGGTGGGCAGTCTCAGGTCCGCACCGGCCCAGGCGGGGCAGAGCCGCCGGTGCAGTGAGCCGCGGTGGGACAGGGCGCGGGCAAGGACCCTGGGGGGCTGCGCTGGGGACAGGCTGGAGGGGGACAAGGAAGCCGGCCCTGCAGGAGACGGAGGTGGGGCTGGGGTGGCGGGGGGACGCTGCGTGACTCCTCCCAAACGCGGGTCCATCCAGATCTGCCCTGGTCCCCTGGGCGCTCCTCGCCCACTGCTGCAGACGGCCCTGCACCCCCGTCCTTGTCACTCTCCAGATACTCTCCCGCCGCTCACCGTCCACCAGCTCTGCTCTCAGGCCGCTGCCTTGTGTCATTTCCACTGTCGTTCCCCTAGCAGCCAAGTTCTGGCGACTTCAGCTCAAGTACTTGCCCTTCCTCCCCCTCTGCACCACCCCATCCCAGGTTCCTCCTGATCACATCTTGACTCCCATCACAGGTGCGCCTCACTCCTGACAAGCCCCCCAAGTCTAAACTGAGCGCCTGCACTGTTGTCAGAGTCCCCGCCCTGGCTGGGGCTACCCAGCCCCAGGGCTACCAAATGGCCAGGCCGGCTGGGGTGCGTGTGCCCGCCCGGCCTGGTGTTTTTCCCACAGCCACACCTTTCCTGGTATGATGTGCCTGAAATATAGGGGACGCTGGTGTCACACAGGCTGTGGGCCAGCTGAGAGGCAGCAGAGAGGAGGAGGGGAGGTGCCGCCCTCCTCCCCCATGGCCCTGGAGAGGAGAGGCCAGGCCAACACCCGGAGCATCTCGGGTGTTTGCTGATGAGAAAACCCAAGTCCTGTGAGTTCAGAGTGACTTCTCCAAGGGCCACTTGTCCATATCCAGGGCGTGTTACCCCCCCCCCCCCCACACACACACACGTCGCTGGCTGGTTGATGGATGCATCTTTTGTTTTCTTGCACCTGCAGTCCCGGCTCCCAGACGCCTGCCACAGGCTGTCATTAAGCAGTGCGGGGCCAGCGGGGCCGCCCCTTTCAGCCCTCATTTCCATTTGCGTTTGAGTCACTTTTACAGAGATCCCTTCTGTCCTTCTGTAACAGTTTGTGGCATAGACCCAGGCAAGTGGTAAACATTTACCTTCACACTGGAGCCAAGGTCGCTGCGGTGAGTCACCGTGAGTCACCGTGAGGCATCATTACCCTCTAAGACCTTGAAAAAGGAAACGCTGGAAGGTGTGATTGCTAAAGTTTTGCTGGGTCATACTGCCAGGACTGAAATGTAAATTTAGTACTGAAACTCGAATTCTTGTAGTTGGACTACAGGTGCTTATAAAAAATACACATTATATATGCTTGTTATTTCTGATTTTTCTATAAATTATGCAATTTTCAAAGTCCTTTTTGAAAGACTGAAAACTCAAGAAAATGGCAGGCCAGGTGCGGTGGCTCACGCCTGTAATCCTAGCACTTTGGGAGGCTGAGGCAGGAGGATCACTTGAGCCCAGGAATTTGAGGTTGCTGTGAGCTATCATGATGCCACTGCACTCTAGCCTGGGAGACAGAGCAAGACCCTATCTTGGATGGATGGATGAAGGGAGGGAGAAAAGAAAGAAAATAACAATTCTACAGGGCTTGATCGCAGGACAGGCTGTCCCCATCTGATGAACAGCGGAGATGAGTATCTTTCCCAGACTGGCAGCCATAGATGGTGATTGGCGTTTCTGGGAACCTCAGCACACGATGGCCAAGACCAATGGGTTCTCTGCGCTGTGCTGGGGGCTCAGGAAGGAGCAGCTACTTGCCCAGACAGGGTGGGCCTGGGAGGTCACTGCTGTGGCCTGGCCAGGGTGTCCTTGGGCCTTGAGCTGTTACCACTGGGGTGGGGGGCCAGGGCTGAGAATGGTGACCTTACGGGCGTGAGGGAGGCTGAGGCGGTCATGAGGCCTGGCCTGTGTGAGACCAGAGGCTGTACTTACTCAGTGGTCAGGTGACGAAGGCCATCGCAGAACTGGGAGGGCACTCAGGCTCTGCTGTGGTTCCCATGCAGGGGACACTAAGGGGCTGTCAGGCAGCATGGGCTGCACGTGGTGGTCACTGTGAGTGCCAGGACGGCCGCGTGAAGTGGGAGGCTCTGCCCCGTCCACCCCGGCAGACGGGCAGGCTGGCGAGCCCCGCCTTCCTGCTGCAGGAGGGTGCCCTGTCTATACAGACACCTCAACGGAGTCGCAGCACGTGCCCCTTTCCCTAGACCAGGGATGGCAGACTGCAGCCCACAGGTCAGGTCGGGCCTGCTGTCTGCTTTTGAACAGCCCACAAACTAAGAGTGGCTTTTTTACATTTTTAAGTGGCTGAAAAAAATCACATTTCATGACATGAAAACTGTATGACATTCTAGTTTCTGTGTCCGCGGATTAAAGCCGTACGGAGCGCGGCGACGCGCATGCGTTGCTGTCCGGCCTAGACCAGCAGAGCGAGCAGCTGGGAGGGACGCAGCCCACGGAGCCCGCAGCGTCTCCGGGCCCCGCGCAGGCGAGCGTGCGCCCCGCTGCTGCCCCTGGCTGACACGCCCGCTTCCTTTCTCCTCTGCAGCCGCTCCGTCCCAATGGCCCACGTCTTCCTGTACGGCACCCTGAAGCGCGGCCAGCCCAACCACAAGGTCATGCTGGATGGCGCCAACGGCTCCGCGGCCTTCTGCGCCCGCGGCCGCACGCTGCAGCCCTACCCGCTGGTCATCGCCGGCCAGTACAACATCCCGCGGCTGCTGAACCTGCCCGGCACGGGCCGCTGCGTGGAGGGCGAGATCTACACGGTCGACGAGCAGATGCTGCGCTTTCTTGACGACTTCGAAGGCTGCCCCAACGTGTACCAGCGCACCACGGTGGCGGTGCGGGTGCTCAGGGACCTGGGTGAGGGCAGACCCGAGGACACGCTGGCGGCTGACTCCACGGTGCAGTGCTTCGTGTACAGCACGGCCACCCACCCGCCCGAGTGGGTCCACCTCCCGTTCCACGACTGCTACGACTCCGAGGGGCAGCACGGGCTGCGCTACACCCCCCGGGAGGACAGATGAGGAGGGCAGGGGCGCTGCTGCCAGGGCACGGCCTGGGGCGTGGGTTAGCGCAGTGTGCGCGCACTCAGTGCAAGAGCACAGCCGCGCCTTTCGGCAGAGTCTTTGTGAATAACTCGATCTGTGGGAAAAGCAAACAATCTCTTTCAATGGCAGCTGATTTTACAAATTTTGACATACTTGCAATCGTCTTCCCAAATCTTTCTTTCCAACACTACTACATTGCTTGCTGCTTAAAGAGCATCATGGGCTTCAATGTACTAGGTAAGAAAAATTTAGGATTTTGATTCCCCTAAATGGCATTTGGAGAACTCATGTTATCATACTTTTCTTTCTTCTTCTTCCCCTCCTCTCCCTCCTTTTTGCTTTGCTTTAATCTGAAGGTAACATTTAAAATGAATGCGAAGACTTTGTGTGGTGGCCAGATGTCAGCAGCCCTACTCTATTGATTCTGTTCTGTAGCACCTAGGAAAAAAATTTTTTTAAATAAAAGCTGATTTTAGGTTGTTCAACTTAATAAAAAAGATCCTCAAGGAAAACATGCAGTTTGGGAGCATATATAGTTATTCTTCTTCAATTTTAAATCAAGCTTACATAGAAACTATTGAAGATGATCATTTAAAATTAGATGTTTTAGGAAACAAAATATTAAAATGGTGGTATGTTTGGCTCCTTTTATTTTTTTGGCATACTTACTTGGTAGAAGGTTCTTTTCACTTTAATCCAGCAAAATAACGAACACCCACTTGCTGGCAGACACAGCTGAGCACCCGGACTTCAAATGGAAGTTTATCCGAGTCCAGATCTCAGCAGCCAGGCCCGTCACTGCCTCCTGAGGGAGCAGCATTTTGGGGGTGGCCTTTCAGAGGAGAACCAACACATTAGTAATTTGTTCTTCAGGCCTGACAGCAGCTTAGCTTCCGAATACAAACAGCACTTAAAATAATTTTAGCAAGGCACGAAGTACCAATTACTACCCACCTCCATCTGATAATTTGTCAGCATAGACTCAAATCGGCGCACGACTCTTTGCTTCTGCTCACCAGTAAAGTATGAAATGTATTCCAAGAATTTCAGAACCAACTGAAAATGCAGCTGCTGATCCTTAGCAACCTCATTCTCCGTTGGGAGATCTCACTTACGCTTCAACTTAATGGTAGACTGTGATCGCTAACTGCATCTGGCACAAAAACATGATCATTATTTTTAGCCTCTTTTTCTTAATTGGAAACTTGCTTCACAGAAACACAAAAAGGCGAGGATAACTACCAGCTGATGAGCCTGTGGCAGCCGCACCCACTACGGCTGTGAGTGGGGCAGCCCCGAGGCCTGTGGCAGTGGGGACAGGACGGCAGCCTGCTTTTCCTCAGCAGAGTGGCCGGACCCCATGTCAGCCAGCAAGCTCGGAGGTGGCCTCCTGAGGGGACAGCCTCAATGCTACACCCACGTGGAGCCACAGCGGGAAGGGGACTGGCAAAATCAGCATCCAGGCTCTCTGGTCCTTAGGAAGTTACAAATAATCACCAATAGGACTTAGGTTCTCAGCTGCAGAGTAAGGGAATCAGATTATAAAATGGTGAGTGCTAATTTGGTAAAAAACTAAAGGCAGAGAACTGGAATTCATATAAACTTTTTGAAAGGATCACAAAGAAATGCTAGTATTTACAGTCTATTGGCACAGCCCACAGCCGATGTGTACATTGTCTTCATTCAAAAAAAGGGCAAACTAATATTTAGACAAATGGTTGGTTTTATTGATTTAATTTTGACACTAGGAAATCTCACAGCAGAAGTACAAATCATATGTACAAGTATTTATATCAAAAAAATTTCCATTGGTGATATTTTGGCAGAATGTTGGTTTGACTTATGTGGAATAAACATGACGACGTAAAACCTGCTGCACAGGAGTGTCCCTGTAAATGCTGGAATCAATTGAGTGTGAAAGAATAATACAAATGGCTAATTAAATTGGGTGATGACTGAAAGGCTATAAATACTTCATTCCATTTCCACGAGCAGATCTCCTTCTCCAACTGTGTCTCCAGCTTTACAATGCACAGATTTTACCTTGAATTAAAAAAAAAAAAAAAAAAAAACAGGGGAGGAGGGTAAGAATTATTAACAAGAAACAGGAGGGAGCAGTCTCACTCTGTTGCTGGAAGCGAGCAGCCTCGCAGGCTTGGGGGCACAGGTACGAGCCGCTGCGCTCGGGCCCATCCGAGGGGAGCCTGACGAACGGGCTTGTCCCTGTGGTGGCTGTGACTGCACCTTCCCCACGCCCATCCCTTCAGTCCTGGTCTGCCAGTCTCAGGGGTGTCCTCTGGGAGTCAGCTGCAGCTGCCTCGCTGGCCCCTGCGCTGGCACACTCGGGCCCAGGCAGCATCTTAAAAGTCCAAAGGGTTCATGCCAGGTGAGTCCTGCACACCCGGCCTCCCCGTCTTTCTGTGGTTTTAGGTTGTAGAAATGTTCTCGGAGAGCTAATGGGACACTTAGTGTGAAAGACAAAAAAGGACAAAATCACACAACAGTTAAAACAGGTACCGACTAAGAGGAGGACCGCCCTCACTGGATCATCACCTTCCTTTGAAGGAAATGAAATATTCGGGAGCTGTGTGGCTGGACGGGCTGCCCTTTGTGGCACCATATGGGAATGTGGAACTGCGCCTTCTACCAAATTCTCTTGATTTTTATCAAGTTTTGCTTTCCCAAATTTGTGCTCAGATTTACAATTAGAAAGGAGGTGGCTGGAGTAGAGAAGGGACAGTTGTTTGACTTTTTGGAGGCTCTTGCATGGGCAGGAAAATGGACAATGGGTTGGAAATGATTGGCCACATGGGCAGCTGGCAAACATGAAAGACGCCAGTGGCATCTGGGTGGGTGCACTGGCCTGTGTCGCTGCCCCTCCACAGTATGCACCCTGGAAGGGACTTTTTTCTTAAACTGGAACCCAGGGTCTTTAAGAACGATGTGAACCTATGCAGTGGATATTTCCAAGGCCTGGCTCGCAGATGCTGTTGCACTGAAGAGGCTGCCTCGGATGTTTGTCCATGATGTATTTTTAATGATGCTTCAATCATTAGAGTAAAGGATCTCTTTCCTTCGTGAGCCTCTTCTCTGGGAGGAAAAGTGACCCTCCCAGGTAAGAAGCAGGGCCTGCTACTCTGCATGGGGCTTCGAGCCACTCCTCCGGGGCCCTGCTGGGTTGGATTCAGGAGCCCTGGGGATGGGGAGAGGGGGACAGAACGGGCAGGAAGGACTCCAGTTCACAGGGGTCAGGCCAAGAGACAGAGGTCACCGGTGCCTATCGACACCCTGAAAAGCAGCTGTGGGCTGCTGAGGGTGACAGAGACCCAGGCCACGAGGAAATAAAACATGCTGACAGATGGGACCACACTCCATCAGGGCACTAACATTAGCACCTTGGTCCAGCGGCATGGGGGCCTTGGCACGCTTTGGACACACAGCTCTGTCCCCCATGACCAAGTTCTCCTCAGGGATGGAAATGTCACGATGTTAGTGCAGCATAAACTTTAAATAACCCCAATAAACAAAAAAACCATTTTCACATTAATAGAAACCAATGTTTTCTTGTTCACTTTTTAAAAAAGTGATTAAATTTAGAAAGAATTCCTAAAAGGCTGCAAATCATGCCATTCTACCCTCTAAAACCCCACAGAGACATGTAGCTGCCGGCTCAGGGCCCACCTAAGCATGCACCTGCACTTCTGCTCGCCCAGCTGGGACCAAGCAGGGTGACCCTGGCCCTTCTCTGAGAAGCAGTTTCATTGCCTCTGGGGTGACAGACCATGAGACAGAGGCTCCGGCTCTCTGCTACAAACCTGGTGTGAGTGGACGGATCTCTCTCTGCACCTGACATCCCCACGATGCAGCGCATGCAGGACACAGCTGGCCTTTGCTGCTGTCCCCAGCCCCGCCCCCAGTCACACTCCACCATGCAGATACTTCCAAACGAAAACATCCCTCAGAAAAGGATCATTTACCCACTAATGGCATTTTTTAGTCGCAGGTAGAATAATGAAGTTATTGCTTAAAAGGACTTTTCTATAACATTTTCTTCAAGGAAAAAAAAATGCATTGAAGCAAGTTTTGCCCTTAACAAATTTCAAAACTATCAGATCTCTTTTTTCCTCCCTCGATCATTCAGCTGTGCATGTGTGCATGGGCTTAGCCCCTGATCTGAAATTGAATTGTCCTCTTCGTGCAGAAATTATCTTGAAGAGTTGCATTAATTTTTGCAATCTGTAAAACCGTTTCCTGCTGTGTCACAGAAGTCTCAGATAACTAACTGCCTCCAAGACAGATGTAAACATTAAAAATTAAAGACTCCTTAATTTGAAAGACATTAAAGTGAAGAACAGTTGTTCTTTGACTACCTGAACGTAACACACAGACTTTTTTGTAAGGCCCGTTTTCCACAAGGCAGGGACACATCAGTGACAGTGAGAAGAGCCCGGCAATCCTAATGCCCTCTGTGAAGGGGGCTTTAGAAGAGATCACCCCCGGGGTCCCTTTCAGGCCAACTGTCCATGGCTCAAAGTGGAAGTTCTGCTTCCATCGCAAGGCCAGCGTGGGCTGGTGGGAACTTGGGGACATACCTTGCCAGTTTTCCCAGCTGTCATACTGTTCTGCATTTTCATAGCTTCAATCACACAAATTTCCTGACCTTCTGCTACCTGGAAAATGGGAAAAAAATGGACATAAGTCTTCAAAGCATTCTAATTTTGTAATAATGCTTAAGAGCAAAGCCATTAAGAAATTCTCTGTCAGATGCATTGAAAGTTTTGTCTAGAAACAGGGGCAACAATCTCTAATGTTTCCTATTCAAAGTCCATCTCTAGGGGCCGCAGATAAAGGCCATTCCCTCTATCATCAAGTCCTTGTTAGAAAAACTCCTGACGCTGGAGGATTGAGGCCTCCCTGGGGATCTCCGAGTCTGGCTTTCCCACTGACAGAGGTGCTGCGAAATGGGAATGTTTTCCACTTACCTGAAATGTCCAGAATTGCCGGGAAGGCAAGTCTCCACAGACGGGTATGTGGGGTGGACTGGGGCTCAGGGGGAACGGGTGGCTGCTGACGGGCACAGGGTTTCTTTTTAGGGTGGTGAAAATGGTCTCAAACTGATCGCAGTGAAGGCTGCACGGCTCTGTGAACAGACTAACGCCACTGAATTGTGTACTTTGAAAGGGGTGAATTGTTTCGCATGTCATTTTCATCTCAGTAAAGCTGTTACCAAAACGATGGGACATTTCTGTCTGTACCCCGGGGAGCTGGGAACAACAGCTCAGCGTCAGGGCCCGAGGACCACAGTCCCGATCTCCACAAACACGCCGAATGCTGGCGAGGCGGCGGCTCCCGGGTAGCACCCTCCTGCCCGGGGAAGGATTCTAGAGCTCTGCCCATTCCTCGATCGAGCTCGCTCTCTGACGTTCGCCCTTCATCCCGGGGCAGCACGGGCCGAGCGGGCGTAGGCCACACCTGGGCTTCCACGCAGCAGTCAGCTGTGACTGAAAGCCACCCTGTTCACTTTTCCTTGGCCTTGATGGGTAAGCACCAGTGAGCCGGGCCAGATTTTTCTCGTACCTTCGTGAAAAACGGCCTCCTGGTTTTTGAAGCGGGAGAGCCCAGTTTCCTCGGGGAACAGCTCTGTGGGGTGCAGGGGGGCGCGCTGGCGTGGGGCTCCCGGCCGTTCACGCCACCGTGGCTATGCCTGTCTGATGCCGCAGGAGTGCCTGGAGAATGTTCTTTCCTGAAATCCCCAGATGATCTCCAAGTCCCCCTCCAGGCCCCCCGTGTGGCGCAAGCTGTCTTGCTGGCAATCTGGAGTGCCGGAGCCCTGTGTATTCTCTTCCTCTGCTGTTCAGGTGGTGGGCTGTCTATTCCTGGCACAGAAATATAGGAAGAGAGGGGCTGCCAGGCCTGGCTGCTGGCACGCAGGAGAGACACTGCGGAAGAGCCGGGCTCGGAACCGCGGTGCCCGCTGCCCTCGTTGATTCACTTTCACTGGCACCTGCGTCCGTGGAAGCATCACTCTCGAGGGCTGTTCTTCACGGCGCAGGGGGACGGAAGCGAGGACAGCGCGGAGACAATGCGGACGCCCCAGTCGGGGTCTGAACAGTCACTCCCTCACTTCAGCATTCCAGAGCCCTTTTTCTCTCTTCAAAGGCAGGCAGGGACCAGGAGAGACAGGGCAGGGCAAGTTCCAGTGCAGCACACCCGCCACCTAGCTCCACGCGGGCAAGCCCGGGAGGGGCCTCCTAGCCAGAACTTGGACACCTTGACCCAAGGACTGGGCACCCAGGCACTTCTAGGAAATGGATCGGAGACTCAACAGGACAGGATGGAAATTCCATCTGAAAATTAGGAACCAACTCTCCACCTCTGGGCTCTGGCCACTATCCCCTTCAGAGGCAGACAGGCACCTGCCATGGGTCTCCACTTGCTGGCCTCCCACGCCCCTAGTCCGCCTTCCTCTGGAGCACCTGGGGGCCCAGGGCTGGCCCAGCAGCTTCTTGTGGCTGGCACCCTCTGCCATGGGTGCACCCCCTTCTGCTCATCCTGTCAGCCCCTGCTCAGAATCTGCCGGTCAGACAGATAGCTGCTTTACGTGGGGCTTCAAGTAAGCGAATTAGCAGTTAAATTGCAAATATGAAGAAGAAACAAGGCCTGGAGATTTCCAGTGGTCACGCCAACAGGGCGAAGTCCACCCAGCCTGATGATGGTGCCCACAGGAGATGCGCCGAAGGGAGGCTGGGCCAGGCTTCAGCTCTGCCCCAAGCTCCACCTGAGCCTGGGGGCAGCAGGAGGTTGACTCCGCTGTGACTGCCCACGGCCATCCTTCCTGGCCTGGCTCTGTGTGCTTGTTAGGTGGGCAATTTGCAAAGAGGAGACATGCAGGTGACTATAAGGGCTGGGTCCCCAAACGTTAATCAGAACAAAACGTCTGCTTTAGCCAGAGACGATCAGAAGTGGGGAAGTCCCAAAGTTAAAACAGTGCCTCCCTCTGGTTGAGAGATTCTGGCAATTTAACCAAAAGGACTTCAAAGAAAGTGTGTACTGGCCAGGCACAGTGGCTCATGCCTGCAATCCTAGCACTCTGGGACTCGAGGCAGGAAGATGACTTGGGGCCAGAAGTTCAAGACCAGCCTGAGCACAAGCAAGACCCCATCTCTACTAAAAATAGGAGACATTAGCAGGGCGTGGTGGTGCGCACCTGTAGTCCCAGCTACTTGTGAGGCTGAGATGGGAAGATCACTTGAGCCCAGGAGGTTGAGGTTGCTGTGAGCTATGATGAAGCCACTGCACTCTTGCCTGGGCAACAGAGGGAGACTCTGTCTCACCAAAAAAAAAAAAAAAAAAAAGTACATCCGGATCCAAAACGACCCCGTCTTCTACCCAATCCACAGCATGCACTGGATCATAGAATTAGATCCTTGCCACTCCATCTGCCTTTTCACTCCTTGTTTTTCCTCTCTAGCTCGTCTCACTGTGTCTGCTTAGATTATTTGGCTATAAAGGGCAAAGCTGAGTCATCTACTTCTCCCTCTCTTCACCAGGGACAGTCTGTCTTGTAGACTGCTTTCACTCATTCACCCCTAAAAGATAGCTCTTGGA
Organism: Microcebus murinus; assembly: GCF_040939455.1. NCBI lineage: Eukaryota > Metazoa > Chordata > Mammalia > Primates > Cheirogaleidae > Microcebus > Microcebus murinus. The sequence continues at coordinate 16,674,213 of NC_134116.1, forward strand.
AATTGTTCCTTGATATCCTACTAGGGACATGATAGAGATCTTTGTTCAGCAGGATCATGTTCTACACAGACACACACAAACACGGATACACATGTGACCTTGATCTAATTCCAACTTATTTTGCCTTAAAAAATCAAGTCAGAGAACCAAACATGGTGCCAGCCATATAGCGAAGAATGCAGTGGAAACAGAGACTATGTCTGCCCAGTCTCTGGGGGGCAGCTGTCGCCCGAGGGTGTGCTCGGTGGATGGGGCGGCCCGCGAGGCACCACCCGGCTCCCGCCTGCGGACTCGGGAGCCCGGCGGGCCACGCACCCAGGGCGAGTGGGGAGCTGGGCAGCGGGCCCGCGGAGGCGACACCTCCGGGATGGCCCCTGTGCGGGAGGGAGGCCAGGCATTAATTGGGCGCTCGGAGAGGGCTCCAGCATCCATCCGTCACTGGACAGCGCCCACGTGAGGCCCGCGCCCGCGGGCTGCGAGCCACGCTTCTCTGACGCCGTGTGAATCACCTGACGAAGACTTACTGATTGTGACAGGATGTCTCCGACGTTGGGCTTACAAAATGGTCACAAGCCTCGCAAGTCTTTTTGATAAACCTAGTCGGCCTGATGTACTTCCCCGCTCCCTGTCTAATTGGTGTAAAGTTTGCAGGCCCGAATCCCGCATCCTTCATCCGGCTTATTGCGTCCTCTCCTTTGACACGGGGTCAGGGTTCACATTCGCATCCGATTACCGGAGCGGCACTCATTAAGCGGGAGTCGGCCCCGTCCCAAAATGAGTAAGCTTGAGAAAAAACTCGGCCCATTTACTCAGCAGATTTTCACATGTTTCGTGGCCTGAATGTCACCCAGCACTGCTCTGTGCTGAAGGGTTTCAGACATCTCCAGCTGATGATTAATTGTGAGTGATGGGAAATAAAATCCAGCAAAGCCAGCTGCTTGCCATGGTCGGCAAAATGACTCTAATGGATATAGGCTGCCAATTTTCCAGTTTTACTGGCGAGTCTTCCAAGTGTAATTAAGGGAAGTTATAAATGATATGGAAATCTATCAAGTTCCATTTATTTTCAGAGGACTCTTTCCCCAGAGACTTTTATCTTCAAGCTTATAGTATGCTTTGTTGTGCTAATGATTTAAACCACTTCTTATTTCTGATTAAAGCCCCCAATATCCTCCTACCAAGTTCTCTTCATTCCTTCCACAAAGATTAAAAGACATAGAACCTTCTCCTGCACATGCGCCCCAGCTGGAAAACATTTTAAGATGGGATACATTTGGCAACATGTATCGTTCAAACTGCCATCGTCACTAAGAAAGCTCAAAGAAAGTGCCCAAAGAAAAAGAGAAGAGAAAGGGGAAAAAAGATCACCCAACATAAAAGGAAGCCCCCAAAAGTACAGACTTGAAAGCTGTGCTCAATACCAGATACTCATCAGAAGGTGGTGTAGCTCACTAATGTTATTTGATTTGGAATAAAAGCATGAAAATGATGGCAAAGGCCTAAAATTGGAGATGTAAAGGATGACTGCACAGTATTCCATTTCTCAATTTCATCCTTCAGAGCCACAAAATGGGGGTGATACAGTGACTGGATGAGATTTACAGTAACAGCTGTGGTCTTCCCACACAAGGGAGGCCCTTCTAATGGGCTGAGGTCTGTTTTGAACAGACGGGTAGTAACAAAACAAGGTTCCCTATTAAGACTGTGCAGTCATATTTCTGATAAAGAAAATGATGGGAGTCGAGTTTCCTTCAAGACAGACCCTACCCTCTTTTGTCGCCCAAACCCAGGGCTGTTTCAAAGGCCTTATCATTGAAATATAGGCCAGAGGACATAAATGGCATCGAGTCCCCCCACCCCGCCCCGTAAGCCCACTCTCTAGCAACTGTAAAGAATGCCGGGGAAACTGTGCCAGTGGCATATGGCTTTCTACTGTGCTAAACATTCATACAAAAGACAGGTTCATCAGTCATTGGAGTATCTGGATAAAAAATTAGCTCCTGATGGATGGTATTTTGAGCTTACCTGCTGCTAGTACATTACCAGAGAAACACAGGTTTTGAAACCCACATGACATTAGAAACTGCAGACCATGAAATACGACACGTGCAGGAGCACACAATGTACGCCAGATTATACAAAATAATAAATAAGCTATTTAAACCCTCTGCCTAAAATTGGGCCCGCTGCAAGGAACCCTGGGTCACTTCTACGCAGGCCAATTAATGCACAGCATCTGCTGTACAGAAGCAGGGCACCAAGCACTTCCGAATGATTTCGGCAATTAAAAGAAAACTGTTTCCTGCCTGTTCAGACAGCAACTGTTTCAATGCAAGAGTGAGCACCAAATCACTGTGTGCAGCTGAAAAATTAAGTCCCCTTTTTGGGGAAGAGGAGTGGGTGGGAGGGAGAATTTTTATGGAAAAAGGAGAGCCTTCTTTTGTTGTCCTACATTCTGTGTTTTTCTGCCAAATTAGACAGAAGGCTCGGAGGGCTGACCGGCCCTGCAGTCCCCTTCTGCGGCGCTGGGCCACCCGAAAAACACGGATCAATATCGGCCCTGCTGGCTACGCCACAAAAGTGAAAGTCCTTCAATTACGTTGTTAGAGACTGTTCTCTGTAGAACGCAGGTGCCTGAGCCGATGCATTTTAAGATCCTTAGATCTGCAGAAAGGTGCGGTTAACAGCCACGTGGGAGGAGAAAGGCCCCTCAGACTTGGTGAAAAGGCACTGCTAGCATCTGACTGCAACCACCTCCCCTCTCTGAGCTGCTGAGACAGGCTGGTACATGTTGCCACATATTTCCTGAAGGAAAAACATGCATTCACATCCCCACACCTTCGTGTGCAGCAGAGGGAGGCTGGAACTGTCCACAGGCTCCCAGGGCGCGTGAGCAGGAGGCCCGGCCCGCACCCATCCCTGGACCAGGGCGGTGGGAGCTCGCAGCCTCAGAGCAAGAATGCAGAGTAGTGGCCAATATAAAACAAGTCCAGTTTTCTTAAAATTCCTTAAAATGAAGAAAAATAGTACTCCCTATGGCCTTCTAAGCGCAACGCCACAGCGAAGGCCCATAGTTACTGAGAGAACCAGTCAAAGCTGATGTCATTTACTGTAACATTGGAAATCAGTCTGCATTCTCCCCACCTTTGTGAGATGTGCTTTGTGAGATGGGGCTTTTTGTGGTTTGTTTGTTTGTTTGTTTTATTCAGAAAAAATGCTTTCCTACAACACTTCAAACATGTATATACATACCCAACAATCAGTTTGGAAATAAGATTTAAATAATTTGCCCATTTTAAAATTTAGTATCCAATCAGTTTTAGTCCTGTTATTAACCTACAACTGGAACAATCAAATATGCTGTTTTAAAGGATTCAGTGAAATGATGATTATTTTTAAAAGCCTTTATTTATTTATTTTTAGCAAAAGGGAAAAGATATTTTGAATCTTGGCAAGGTTGAGAATGGTCATCTTTAAAAATGTTTAAAACAAAAATGACATCCCCTTTAATTCCAGACAGGGCATTGCTTGAAAAATCAAATCAAAGGCCAAGTTTGCATAAGACTCTACTACAATATTTAATTTATTGATCCATAAATGTTTTATCTTATATTGATAATTATCATTAAGTTAAATTATAAAAATTCCCTGATTGTTACCTCCAAAAAACCCTACAATTTAAAAATAAATGTTATCTGGAAAAGATTAAAAGGCCAAATTCAGGAGAGTCATAACTTCTGAAGAAGACAGGACAGGAATTAGATTGGGGAGAAGCCACAGGGCAACTTCATGGTATATGTCATGTTTTATTGTTAAATGAAACCTGAGACACATGGTAAATGTGAACAGAGAACATAGGAGGGCTTGGTGCTTAACTCTCTATAACCTTCTGTATGTTTGTAGTATTTCATGATTTAAAACTTTAAAAATGTTAATGAATGCATGAATCTGTATATATATATGCTGTGGAATACAATCGAGGTTTGGGTGAAAAACTGGCATTATGTCAAACTGTTTGAATAAGCACTGTTATAAAATATGTAAATTTAATTATTACAATTATTTTATGATTGTGAATCAAGGTATCCAGAAACTAGAAAATCCATCAAACAGCCAAGCTACTTCCTCTGCCAGGGGAAGCCACAATTACTGTCACAGGGCTGCATGAGGCACATAAGCACAAAGCCAGAGGAACACACACAGCAGGGGAGCATGCCCCACCCCGGCTCATCTATAGTCCTCAAGTTTAAGGAGTTTTCAAATTTTGTTTCTTCAAGAAATGAAAAATAAAGGTCACTCACTAAGTTGGCTATTTCCCCAGGATCAGCTATAAGCTCAATTACACATGAGGTTTGAGACAAAGGGGACGTGTGAATGTCATGCTCTGCAATGGGTACCTGTGTCCCATGGCCTGTTGTCACCCACCTGCTTAGGAGCCCTCCCCCGCAAAGGAGCACACACAAGGAGGAAAATAAATCAGAGTGAGGTCTGGGTGTGCTCCCACCAGTGACTATAGATGTTCTGTTTTTACTGCTCCACCATCTACACCATTTTTTGCCTTAAGATGTTGTTCACGAAAGCAACAATCCCAAACACCTCATTGCCTTGCTAGAGCTCGGTGACTTTATAAAGTGGATCTTCCTCATCTTGGCCCCACAAAAGCAGCCCAAATCTCTGTCCTACTAATATTGAATGGGCTAAGTGGCAAGAAGCAGCAGCAACAGGTACTTAATGTCAATCTATTATTTTACCTGGTTTCACTAATAATTAAGAAAGAAATATCAATGGATATACAGCCTGCTTCTAGTTTGTCTCTCACTTAATTTTTAATGTATTAAACAAGATTATTATTTTTTATGTGAATCTGAAATGACTGCAGAATCCATACATAACTTGAAAGAATCTTAATTAAATGCAATATAAAAATATCCCCTTGGGTTGGCTCATTTTGTTTCTGGTATCAAAAGTCTAACAAATGTGCTCATAATGACTTTATTTTATACTTCAAAGCCAAAATGAAAATTGTGAGATAAATTTAGCAGCTAAAAGTCCAATGTTAATATGTAGAAAAATGTATTCCACCATTATTGTGAAACAATACATATTTTTAATATTTCTGTTTGAGAACATCTTAAAGACAGAAATTCAAAAACATTAAAAGTCATAAAAATGCTAACTTTGTAGAAGTGCTCCTAGTTTATGACAGTGTTTTATACATAGAAGAACAGATACTGTAAAAACATTTTCAGAAGGCATACAAAAAAGGCATGCAGAAAAGACATACAATCCATCCTATCAATTGTTTTCTGAATTAACTTTGTGATTCTTTAAGTAATCCATTCTTTCTTTCTTACTGATTTGTTTGCTTATGTGCATTTTACTGATTATTAACTAACACCCCCTTCTCCACATGCTAAAAAACTATTATGCTATCATTTAAAAATTATTTTACTGCCACATTTAATGTTAAATAGTATGTAATAGACATTGAAAAAATATTAGGAACTTTTGCCACGTGAACCCTAAAAAAGCACATACAATAAAACATAGCTTCTGCATTTAGTGAAAGGAAAGTGTTTCAAATGAATCAGTTCACAGATCTTGAAACACCAAGCTCTATGAGTGGATTTATTTCTAAACAGCCACCCCAAATCTCTTCTTTTTGAGGTTTTGAAACTCTGTACAAATTGTCTATTTCACAAAAGTGATATTTTATGATTTATGTGATACTTTCGTGAAACTTACTATTGCCATGCCCACCATTCTACGATTTGTCAAGTTTTACTTAAGCTAAACATAAAAATTACGGGTCACTGAAATTTAAGCTATTTAAAAAAATATCATTTCACAGAAAAACAGAATACTTGTAAAGCTCTTAGTTGTTTTTTGGTCCTTGTTTTCCATGAAAATACACAGAGATGACTGATTCCATTATCTTTCTACTGATAAAAGTGGAACCTCCCCTCAGCTATTGTTATTGCTGAGAAAAACACAACATACCCTACAGTGTTAAAATAATTTAAAACCACAAAACTTAAAAATGATAAGTAGTATTTTCTTATAGTGGCCTGAAGTGAATGCTGTGCCTTTGGTCCAAGGAAAGTGTCGCGTGTTTTAATTACACCAGGCAGAATTTAACTATAGGAGTTATTGTAAGAGCCCACGATGAAACTTCTCGCCCTGCGCTTGGTTTCAGTATTAGTGGTCTGGGACATTTTTCTGAAAGTAGTAATTCAAGAGAAAACACTTTTATCAGAACACAATGGCACAGAATATGAAAGGAAGTTCTGCAAGGACCAAAAGGGAGGAATAAAAGAAAGCACATGCCCACCTGCGCAGCCCGGGCACCGCGTGCAAACAGCATTCATAAGTAAGATGCAGGACAGCGAGACGATGTGCCAGTCCGCTGGGCATGCCCCCACCACGTACTCTGACTTTAAAGGAATACATAAAATATAGGCCCCTTGGCTCTGCAGTAACATATTTTTAACAGTTAGTTCTCAAATTAAACCATTCTTGAGTACCCACATTTAATTACTGGTGGGTGTTTTTAATATCTGAGCTCCCCCAGAAAACCAAGGACTCAAATCACACTGTTCCCCTTTACTAAATGCCTTGCTTTCCCACGTTAAATTATTAACCAGGAAATGGGAAGTACAAAGGCCAAATCCTTTCGGTATGTGGAAAAGCGAGACCAGGAGACAGCAGCTGGGGAGAAACAAGGCTGCGCGGATCTGGCCTCCAGCAGTCTCGTGGGGGTGCCGGGCATGGGGGCCCAACCGCAGCCTCTGCCTCCTCCCTCGGCACCTCCCTCCGCCTAGGTTTGGACTCAGGTGTTAGAAAGCAAGGATTTAAGGAAAACATTTATTTAAAAAAAAAATAAAACCCATAGATGTGATTTTATAATTAAAGCCACTGACAAGCTCTGGCTAGCAGTATACAGACTATATGGCTTCCAGAAAAAGATTAAGAAAGAAAATGAAAAAACAAAACAAGCCTCTCACATTGTTTACCAACATACACACCTAGTCACCAGGAGATTCGACTGACTGATCATCTCCTGCGTCAGTGTGTGATTCTTAATGTCAAGGCCAAGGAGCTATCTATCCTCTTATGGCTTAATCCTGTAGAAGGAAGATGTACAAGGCAAATCCTTCCCCCATATTCAACACACCCCCACACACAAATAATTTTTATGTATTGCTTCTCCCAAATCCTTAATACTCAGGTATTAGACAGTTTTAATGAGTGCATTCTCCCAGGAATATCTATGTTTTCAAAATAAACATAACAATTCATAGCTACTTAGCCTCTTTTATGCTTTTCCAGAAAAGCTGGTAGTTCTATTTTTATATCATCAGATGAAGCAATTGTTAAGTCAGTTTTCCAAATTCACATATCAATTTCAGGACTGATTGTTTAAACAACTAAAACTGATTATGTTTTCTTATTCATTTATTTTAAATACTCTTCTAGAAGCTAATGCCAACTACATGATTTTTTCTCAATGTTAAGAGGATATTTTACCTTTATGAAAGAAATCAGGAAGTATTTTTAATATAATCTTTACAGGGAAATATGTAAACCCTGATGACTTAAGTGAGATACAAAATGGAATCTCATCCATGAAAGACTGTCGTGTATGGCTGCTATTTTCCTGTACATGAATAAAAATGCAAGTACTTAAGTACCCTTAGAAACCGTCTGATTGCATCTTAAACTGTTTTCTTTTCACTTTTGCTGCTTATCAATAGAGGTTTCTATCCATGTTCTAAGAAAATTAATGCATCCTACCAATTCATCCACAAGTTATCTTGAGACTGAACATATGAGGAAATATTTACATAGCTTTGATTTGTGCTTTAATGTCACAAGATCAAGATGAAAAACTTTAAACTGTGATCCTAAATTTTATTTACCAAATTAAGGAAGTACTCTAGTACTGCAAAGATTACAGAATTACCCTTTCCTTAACTCTCCTTCCCAATTAGACATTTATTACAGAAATTATGCAAAAAGTTCATTATTGGAGGACTATTTTGTGGCATGAGTTCTCCAAGGATGCTTCAAGCACAGAGTATTAGAAAGTAAACAGCAACTTTAAGTAAAATACTTCCCGAAACACTGAATTTGCAAAATAACAGAATGAATCTGGCCTTACTTTTGTTTCTGTCTGAGATCATTTGGGAAGGGAGGTACACAGAAGTATTGTCACTAACCTAATTCAGATGTGAAGCAGGTAGACAAATAATGCACCAAATAGAGTTTGCTGTTTTGTGGGAGTCATATGGGTTAAGAACGAACTGCAAAGAGTGATTGTGCTGTTAGCCATCGTTCTGGAAGGGGAAGTGTGAGACCAGCATGTCCCACTGAGACAGACACAGCCCTTACCATGTCTCCAGGCTTGACAGAGACTGCCACCACCACTCCTGGCATCGGGGAACGCAGAATGCTGCTTGTGTCCTCAGCCACTTTCTCCAGCATAAATTCATTCAATTCTGCGGCGAGTTTGGTTAAGACACGCACGTTATACTTAGGGAAGAAAAAAACCAAAACAAAACAAAATCATAAATGACTTTAAATGATGAACTTTTCCTCAACAGTAGCATTCACTCAAAATAAGTTTTTAGCTTTTAAATTGAAATTACAATAACATCCTTAAAGGTCATACGGTTTTTAATTATTGTAATACAACCTCAAAATACATTTGTTTCTGGCATATATCGTGAGATAGTTATTTAAGAAATTTCTTGAAATAAGAACTATTTCAGCTCTTAATGATAAATAATAGCCATGCCATATCTTTAAGAAAATCACCTCAAAACTTTATAAAGAATTTTATTTGTATTCCCTTCACCGCTTACATATTTATCCCAGTGCAGGCAAATCCCGTGAGCTGCTCAGCCAGAGGGATTGAGGCAGTGACACCTCGAACATGCACCAGTAGATGGCAGCAGATTGCTGTCGCAGACTTCCCACACCCCTCGGGGAGCTGCTGCACTAGGTATCAATAAGTTAAGACAAAGGGGTTCAGTGTTCATTTTAGGCAGAACAATATATAAAATTTAATTTTTTTCAGTGACATACAATATTGTATTCATGGTAGAAAAAGGGAGCTTTTCTTTTTCGGCACATTATGCAGTCCGAAGTAGCAAGATGGTTAGGATAAAGATGAAATATAATGAGAATACCTTCTGTACTGAGAGACAATAACATCACGATTTTAAAAACATTGAGAGAAAATGATATTCACAGCCAAGTATTTTTGTGGCACCTTCCGTAGGTGGCTCTCAAACAATTGGGGGCAAATTCAAGGCGGTTCAGTGAAACAACGTTTCTAATAAAGAGAATTTCTGCCATCTCTCTGAGCAAATCTGTGAGGCACAATATGGTCTATCCAAATAGAAACGAGATAAAATGGTTTGAGGAAGCACGGCTGGGTGAAGTTGGAACCGCCACCTGAAGATTTCTGCAGCCCTACCAGGGCAGATTTCTCGTAGATGAGGAAGAGGCAGCATCGAGGTAGCTCCATTTTGTTTGGGGAAAAGCTGCTGAAACTCAAAGCCTCCTGTGGGCATCATAGTGGCAGGGAGGCACAAACAAAACATAATTCACCCTTCAATTCCCCGGGGATGGTAGAAATCCGTAAGTGTGCTCTTCACGGGGCCTATTGAAAAGGGGCGGGGGAGGGCTTCGAGGAAGAGCTTTGATGGCCTGGGTTCCAAGTGGATTTGCGACACTGTGACAGGCTGAATAATAACATCTTTTGCATGTTTCTTTACTCCTGAGTGTGTGTTTTGCAATCAAGACATACAAGCGTCTGCCAGTTTCTGAAGGATATGATCCTTAAGTGAAATTACAGTGCAAATAAAAGCTTTTTGCTTCTATTAAAATTCATCTGAGTCATAAGTGGCGATGGAAAAAAGCGAGGAGAGTGCATGCTGCTGTCAGTCTAATAAACGTTCTGGGCAGAGGACTATTTATCAACGATGAATTGTACCTCAAAGTCCTTCATTAAATCAATGGGGGGGGGGAGATGGAGGGGACAGGGGAGAATATAATTGGACCAAATTGCACAGTTTTAGCATCTATGCTCTGTCTGCCTTGGAAAAGGAAATCCAACAGCTCTTGAGGCATCCGAGTCAAAAAAAAAAGTTACTTTCCTAGGTGGCATCACCCTGGGCCGTGCCTTCCATGTTTAGCATTGTGCCCACTTGGTCCGTTTTCAGAATAGCATACAGATCCATGTTTTTCTTGTGTTTTGTACAATTTCACTTCAAAACGTGAGCCCTAAATTCAGGAAAAGTATCTTTATACATTGAGAAGAATATGGTTTCCCACATTTCACCACAGTGGATACACTTAACTAATTTCGGCAATATCACAAATCAGCCTTCACACAAATAAAGTGCTAAGATTGCACTTAGCTCCATTTCTCCCCAGAAATTACAAGATCCTGACCAAAACTGGATCCTTTTACTATTTTTATAATTTTCATATCTTTTGATTCCTTTCTCTGTAGGACTCCTGCTTTGCTTGGAAAGAGATGTAAAAGAGTCAAAAACTCAATGCCTTTAGATGCAGTCTTTGTTATTGATGAGATGTTCCTTTTCCTTTTGTATTTGTTTATTGTTCTTAAATCTGTTTGGGGGATAAGCGACTCATTGTAATCACGAGTAAAAAATAACAACAGAGTAAACTCTGGAGAGGCCTTGTTGCAAATAGTTGGCTTAGAAATGACCTTTCTGAAATAAAAAGAGGAGGCAGAGAGAGGTTCTCTTTTTAAGATTACCTTTGATGTTGTCCTGACCCCGTCAGCATACCACACAAACACGCCTTCTTAAAACAACCTCTTGGCTTGCCTGTGCCGCGGCGCACGGGCGCGCGTGCCGGGATGTGGCCCAAGCAGGGTGCAGCATATGGGCCCATCAGAATGAATTGCCTGGTGAGAACCGTAAAAGCTTTTTGATGCCCCAGAAAAGAAGTCATTTAAGAATGTACACTAGGGCTTTCAGAGCTTATGATCAAAACTGCTATTTATTGGCTTCTCTGGATTCTTCGGGGCACAGGGCAGCCAACTATTTGAGAGATTTCAGAAAAGCACCCCTACCAGGATCTTAGGGTCCAAGTTCGGTTTTATGACGGGCATTTAAATATTCCTCATAGGCTGTGCAAACCCCCCTGGAGAATTCTGATTGTAAGTGCTGTTGCCTTCAAGCAGACAAACCATGAAGTCGATGTTCTTGGGGTGGGAGTCCAAGATTTTAAAGTCTAGTTGACAGGACAGAGTAGCATGATCCCAGAAGCAGCCAAAAGGCTTCTGCCCTGCTCAGGTGGGTCAGGAGACTTGGGCTTGAGTGATGAGAAGCTGCTTGTTGGTGAGGCTGGGCTGCCACAGGGCTGCAAGTTGATTAGCTCAGGGTTGGTCGTACATGGAACTTCACTCTGCTGGATTTAGGGTGTTCACCATGCCACAGTCAAATGAATAAAAAGTTCTTGAAAACAGCTCCCCATGTAAGTTAGAACAGAGAACAGGTGCTCTCTGGGTTTGGCCTGGTCGGGCTCCTCAACCCACACACGACAATCAATAATGGGAGGGAACAAGGTGTTATCTAATGACCCAATTACTGTAAAGTGACCCCAGTCCGGGTCTCTAAGCAAATTAATTTTATGGTGCCTACAATGTGAAACCATGTCTAACAAGAAAATTTCTCCCCAAAGTTTAAAAGAAAGAAAGAATATGAATCGCAGCAGACATGAAAGGATCAGGAAGAAAGCCGCAAGAGATGGACAATTATAAGGAACACCAGTGGGATTGTTTTTAAAATTAACACACAGCTCTCACATGGAACCGTATGTGGTGAGAACGCCACTGCTGGGGGAAAAGGGGAGGCCAGTCATGGTTTGGGAGGGATGGGTGCTTTTTAACTAGATTTAGTCAACAAAAGCACCCTGCACATGGGCACGCCTACAGCTACAGCTCAGTGCCCCAGAGACGGTGAAGAATCACCACCCACTGGGAGACACACTCCTCTCGGGTGGGTACATGAAACACCACCCTGCTGCTTTCTGTATGCATTTAGCACGGGCACCTCCTTATGCAGTTTAAATCCATGTAGGTCCTTCCAAGGCCCTGGGTCATACCAGCGATTTTCCAGACCCCGCTGGTGTGATTCTGAGGTAGTGACTGAGGACTACCTCCAGTTTGCTTCCGGTTTGCTTTACAGAGTTTCTCAGTTGTGATTTCAGAGCCTCTAGTGTGTTTCCTCTTCAAGTGGGCTCAGCTTCAGTTTCCATCTCTAAGTCTTTCCTCCAGTAACAATTAGGATGCGTACAGTTGACCAACTGTGAATGTTTCTTCATGGCAACTGTTGGCCTTCTGAGTCAACACCAAGTCAAGGGCAAAGGCCAATCCTTGATTGTAAGTCATTTTACATCATTATCTCCACATCCTGAAGCACTGGCCAAATACCATACATCCACCCTCAGTAAATGAGGTGGCAAATACATTTCTTCAAAGATAAGGCTCTCTTCCTATTCCAGGTTTTACACCCTTTGGCCTCAAAGATCTTCAACATTAAGCTGTGTCTTCATTTCCACAGTGTGGCAGGGAGAGCTAACACTCAATATTCCCCTACAGGTCTCCCTTCCTAACTCAGAGCTGGAGAAAAATGGTCAACATTTTTA